>NC_090806.1:9558901-10758901 GCF_036512215.1 Solanum lycopersicum | reverse complement strand
AAATTGTTGCAAGTCAGTCTTCTCCACGAGAACTTGTTGTACTCCCCTTTTATTATACATTTCTTTGATGTTGAACTCTTCTTCATCCATGATTGTAGGTACTTGTAAATCCTTCTGTTCAAGCCATTGTCCTTCCTTGAGAATCTTCTTTACAATCCATGATACTTGCTTGACTTCCACATCCCATGATGTTAACCCTTTAGATAAAAGGTATGAACCCACACAATCCATAATTTTTCCTTTTTCTTACAGTTGTTTCACATATATTTTTAATATGGTTGCCTCATTCCACACATATATATTAGTGATATGGAGTCCTCTAGAAGACTTTGGGCAGCAAATTGTTTCCCAAGATATGAGTACTTTCCCTTTATTTTGTAATTCACTATTCCATAGAAACCTTTTGCACATAGATTCTATTCTTTGTAATATTTTTTTGGCATTAGATAGATCTTTGACAAGAATCCTTGCATGGATTACAAGATTATTAACCAATAAAAGTCTTCCTGCTAAAGATAGGAATGAACGATGAATTAGTAGGGAAGTATAAAATACTAAGTTACATTTTAAACCCCTAATCAAATCATGAAAATCCCCTTTGAAATCACCTAGACCAAACTCTCAGTGTCCAAAAATCGACTTATAAACTATGAAATTAGATTGGGGAACAAAAATACCATTCTGCTACATATTTTCTACAAATCAAATAATGTTCACACTAGCGAGCTTGCAAAGCAGGAAAATTTTTATAGAAGTGGAAGGAACCTCACAAGTGCGAGGTTATTGATGTGGACTATCCTCGCAAAAGTGAACCCTGGTGCATAGTGAATCCTCCACTAAAGTAAACAATAAATCACAGAAGCATAGCCGCTTAAATCTAAGCAACCTATCCCAGTCCACTCAAGCTCGTAAAAGAGCAATCAATCCAATACCTCCTAGAAAAAACAAATCATACAACTCTAAATTATTGTAATAATTAGATCATCAATTAATGAAGACTTAGCCAAATGTTAATTGGGGTCAAATCCTAAGTGTTTTGATCCAAGTACTTGTCACAATCCAAAATCACTAAAGTAATGATGATACCTACACCATCCCTCCGATAGATAAGACAAACCAATCTTAATTAGGCGGAAAAGAAAAAATTGGAGGAAATAAGTCATAATATAACTTTTCATAAATACAAAATACGCAAAACACCACAATAAAACTTTATTATTTGGTGTCACATGAACAAGAGTGACTAAGAGGGAGATAGAGAATCTCCATATCGCTCACACGAACACCCAAAAATAAATGCACTTGGCACGAATCAAGAAGACATACTGGAACTGAAAGTAGAATATGCATCAAAAGATACAATAATTGTAATTGAACGGGAACACGTGTATTAGAAGGTATCATTGGCCGATAAAGTTGAAGTCTGACTATATTAGCATATATAGTATAAAATCTACCCCAAATAAGTCCTCAACTTATAAGCAGTTAATGAGATATGGCGAGAGACAAGAAAATTACATTACCCAATCAACAACATATGTAAAATCAAATAAAAATGAGGTGTGACATGATGTAGTGGTTGTATCATCCTATCAGTATACATCTGCTCCCTGTAGTAGCATGCTGGGATTTAAGAAAATGGCCCATGGGGTACTTACAGGTCCATATACCCATCACAGAAATTCTCCCTCAGGTATGCGTGATTTAACTTGCTGGAAGTCAACCTCGATATCATAATATTAATTTTTGGTAACCATTTTTGCATTTAGGTTCATAACTATATTCTGTCTATCATACTATTTTCGTGATTCATGACAAATGAATATGTATGCTTGATCGCAATAAAGAAGAATGACCATGTTCTACTTAAGAAAGTATATCTCTCTTTAAATAGTGTCCTTAGGCCACTAACCCCATCAAAATACGATATAACACAAGAATAAGAGTGACGCAACAAAACATATGCAATTCAAGTCACATAACATCTAGTATATATTTCCTAATTATATAGCACATAAATAATCCACTAATTTAAACACCAAATAAACCAATAAACCATCTCCTGAAAAAAGTTTAAAAGAGTAATCACAATCTACCTTGAAAGCCCAGTATTCATTCCATGAACTGTTAAAAAATATAGCCTTGGAACTCTCATATTTTATTAAAAATATACTCTATATGAGTATACGAGTCTATCAAAACCTATATTTTATTATTATTTTAAAAAAATTTATGGACCAATGGCCCATTTATTTATCATAAAGAAGTATCACACAAAACAGGCCAAATAATAGCCCAATTTACACCAAATGACATATAGCCCAAACAAGAAAATAATAGGAAAACTCATCTTGGTCTTGATGTTCAAGAACTTGCCATTCCTTAAAATAGGGTTTTCTAAAGAAAACTCTCCATTTCTCACTCTCTTGTACTCCTCCGCTTCTATGTTTCTCGCTCCCTTCACCCTTTATTTTGTGTTGCTTCATCCTTAAGTCCCTAACATTCTTCATCCATGGAAAAGTAGTATATATCAGCTCACAAAGGTATATAGAAATTATTTTTTATCCAGTCCCAACTATCGTTGACCTTTCTCTTTCCTTTTTGTAGATGTGAAATCCGGTGGAGGTGTTTAGAGTTCAAGATGAACTTTTTGTTGATTTAACCATGAAACTCATTCTAGAAGCTTGAGGTATGTAAACACCTATAGTTATGTATAAACTCTAGTAAAACGACTCATAAAGACAATCCTGAGCCCCTAAATTCAAAAATTGAATATTGATTTCAGAATTAGATTAGACATCGTGTGAAAAGCTCATGCGCCTATAATAAGCTAAATTTGATTAATTGATTCTCAAATATAGAAATTACATTGAATTTATCTTAGGAGATTAAAATGGATTTACCCAATCCAAATACAATTTTTTGGTAACTGTAAATCTTATTAATTACCAGATGTGCTATTTTGTACAGCTTGGAACTTTGTATACAGACATGTTCCAATTTCAGATCCAAATCTTCTTTGCACTTGTATACTATTCTAAAGATAAAAATTAAGACTATGCATATATCCTATTAGCCTAGGCATCATGCCAGATCTATGATGCATATCTTTAATAATTAGTTAGTTGATCTTGTATATAGTCCTCACCTTATATTAGAATATACACATGCCTCATCTCTTGCCAGATATGACCTACTGCTGCTGCTTAGGCAATTTTGTGTACATCTGCATGGTAGATTTTCTAGTAGTATGGTCTGTGGATTATTCCATTTCCTCATTCCATCTAGTGCTACCCATTGTGATGAGTTACCAACTAAGCATATTTTTCTATATTTGTTATGATAGTGAAAAGGTGAAAAACAGGTGCTAATGTGTTTCAATTTCTTCCTTGCATAATGAATATACAACTTCATCGATAATTCCCATGTTGCTTAGTTTGTCTTTCGTGTATAGCTATATAGTGTGAAAATACCCATTTAGGATTGCCTAGATTGTTGCAAGTCAATCTTCTCCATGAGAACTTGTTGTACTCCCCTTTTCTAATACATTTCTTTAATGTTGAAATTTTCTTTTTCCATGATAGCAGGTACTTGTAAATCCCTCTCTTAAAGCCATTGTCATTCCTTGAGAATCTTCTTTACCATCCGTAATACTTGCTTGACTATCACCTCCCATGATGTTGACCCTTTAGATAAAAGGTATGAACCCACACAATACGAAATTTTTCCTTTTTCTTATAGCGGTTTTACATATGTTTTCTTATAGCGGTTTCACAATAGTTGTTTTTGGAAAACTAATGTTTCAAGCTTATGACTAGAGAAACACACAATTTCCTTTCTCTTGAATCACATCAAGGTGGTGGTGTGTCATTTGGTGAGGGAAAAAGGGTTACATTCTTTGTTTTGGGAAAATTGGAAGATTTGTGGAGCATTCCGTATATGACGTGCACTATGATAATAGGTAGAAGTATAATTTGCCGAATGTATCTCAAAACTGCGACAAGGTAAATGAGGTTATATTCTTGTCTAACAAATGTATTGTCACACATTTAACCTCTTGTGAGGTCATATTTATAAGTAAAAGCCTCAAGAACATGTGCCTAGCTGATTTGGACCCAATACGAGGAAATAATTTTATGTGTATCAATGATCAAAGTAACAATGTTAATATGTGGCATAGAAGGTTAGGCCATGTGTGTGCCTCACTTCTAAGAAAACGTGTTTCCGAGGACCTTGTTAATGGTCTACGAAACTAATATTTAGAGATAAAAGGATTTGAGATGCATGTGTCAGAGAGGTGTAAGAACAACCATGACACCGAATCTTCTTCATATTAATCTACTAATACCTGTAAGAATTTTAGAGTAGATGTAGAAAGAAGTACACACTTATGATAGTTAATAATTACTCAAGATTCATCAGGACAATTTTTCTGAGGAGCAAGGATGAAAAACCTAAATTCTTGATCATTTTTGCCAAAATGGTTCAAATAAAGCTAGATTTCAAAATGGCTAGGACCAGCTCCGAGAACCCCTCAAAAAAACGGGTAGTCGAGAGGAAGAATAGAATGCCGGTGGATATTGCAAGGATTATACTAATTGATTCTATTATTGCAATGAATTTCTGATAGAGGTGGTGAACACAACCTCCTATGTAACCAACATGTGTCTTATTAGATCTGTTCTAAAAAAGTAACCTATGAATTTCTTTACATAAGAAAGCCTAAGCTTAATTATGTTATGGTTTTGGGTTGCAAATTAATCGTTCTCAACAATGGCAAAGATGATCTAGGAAAGTTCAATCCTAAATGTGATGATCTTCGTGGTGTACTCCTCAACAGTTATGACATATATAGTCTTCTACAATAAAACTTTATGCATTGAGGAAAGTGTTCATGTTATCTTCGATAAATGGTGAAATGTACAATATAAAGATTAGAGATGAGTTTGAAATTGAAGACCTACTTCAGGTGAAAAGAGACAGCCTTCTTCTAGAAACCATAAATAGTGAACTGTCTCCAGTAAAGAAAATCCTGACTCCGAAGAGGGACTTAGTCAATCAAACAAGAAAAATACTGGAGATCAGGTGAAATTGAGGAAACTTACTCTAAGGATGATGAATAAGTTGCAAATTCAGCCCATGAGTCTTCAAAGAGGATTGCAAGGAACATTAGCCATCTCATATAATGGACAATCTTGTCTCTTCATTGAATTTTGAGATGCACACAGGTCTTAAACAAGAAATCTCATGGATTTCTTGTCATTCATCTCCACCATTGAATGCAAAAGAATGAAGGAGGACTTGAAGAATGCTGACTGGATCAAATCAATGTAGGATGAGCTTCATCACTTTTGAAAGAAATCAAGTGTGGCACCTGTCCTGCACCAGTAGACAAAAGTCTAAACTAGGCGGGTATTAAAAAAATGCAATGACAACGAAGTCATCACAAGGAACACATCAAGACTAGTAGTGAAGGACTATATTCAAGAAGAAGGATTTAATTATGATGAAACATTTGCTCTTGTCACCATGATGGAGGTTATCATAATTCTAATTGCTTTTACCTCATACATGGGCTTTAATCTAATTCACGTGGATGTAAAAAGTACCTTCCTGAATTGGTACTTGAAAGAAGAAGTATATGTTAAGCAACCTCCTAGTTTCTAAGACATTAATCTACAAAATCATGTGCTTAGATTTGATAAGGATTTTTATGGGATGAAGCAGGAACCAAGGGCATGATATGCAATATTATCAAAGTTTCTTCTTGAAAATGGCTTCAAGATAAGAAAGATTGATGAAACCTTGATTCTAAAATCAAGAGGGAAGGAACTTGTCATTTTCCAAGTATATATTGATGACATTATATTTGGTGCAACCTTAGATGCATTATTAAAGAACTTTGCTACCTTAATGGAAAGTGAATTTGAAATGATTATGATGGGGGAGCTTAACTTGTTCTTAGGGTTACAAATCAAGGAGTCAGCAAATGACACTTCTATTTATCAAAAATAAAATTATATCAAGGAGTTTCTAAAAAGGTTCAACATAGTGGAGGCAAAAACAATTGACATACCTAGGGGAATATTATCAAAACTTGATAGCAATGAAGCAAGGTTTGCAGTAAATGAAACCATGTATCTACTTGACTACAAGTAAGTATGATATGGTGTTTAGCATGGGAATATGTGTAAGATTCTAGGAGTGTTGTAAGGAATATCATTTGAAGGCAACCAAGCCTTTTTTGAGATATCACAGAGGAAATCAAGACTTGGTCCTATACTATCCTTTATGTAACTCATTTGATCTAATTGGATATGGTAATGAGGACAAAGTAGGATACTTGTTTGATAAAATAAGTGCCTTTTGTATGGATCACTTCTTTGATCATCATTAATCTCTTCGGGAATGAAGAAGCAAAACTCAATGGCATTATCCATAGCTGAACTTTATGTCATGTTGTGCACAACTCCTATGGATAAAGAAGTAACTTAATTTTTTTTGGTACTCAGTGATACAATTTCCCTCATGTATGATAATACTAGTGCTTTGAATATGGCTAAAAATATAGTACAATATAAGAGGACAAAACATATTCATATGAGACATCACTTCTTGAGAGACAATGTTGACAAAGGAAATATGATCATGAATTTTTGCAAGACGGAAGACCAAGTAGCTGACGTCTTCACCAAATCTCTAAGTAAAGATCATTTATTCAAAAGAATGTTGACGCTAGGGCTGCTCAAACCAAACCAATATCTTTATCTAAATACACGCAAAACCTTTACAGACTACGAGTAGAATGTAAGTTAAATTGCTTGCTTTTATATTGCACTCATCTAAGAATTTAATTCAGAACATTATGCACATATACACATATGGTGACTTACCTAGAGAGAAGCAGAAGACACATCAAAGTCAGGGTAGTTGATGTATGAAAAAAAAGAGGGACATGGTCTCTACTCAAAGGTTAGTATATTCGTACTATGTACGAAATATAGAAAAAGTAAATCTCACTTGCTACGTGCCTATGTCTCTTAATGTAACATATTTTATTATTCAAAACCCAAAGGTCACCTATGTTCTGCAATCAGAGCACTTCTATAAACCCTTTCATTAAAAAAAAAGATATTCTTATTCTAACATTTTCCAAAACATCCTTCAATTTACTTAACTATGTCAAAATCCCATTCCTTTTCTCCTAAAGAACCCATGTCTCTAGAAATCGAAACATTAAATCCCATTGAGTTCAATACTTCAACATTACATGAGATACTCTCTATTTCCACTTTAGGAGTGAGAGAAACAGGTGAGTAAACTACTCTCACCATTAAAGTGTTACTTCTCAAATTGTAGAACCCAACAGTTGAACTCCCCTTCCAATTGACAAACCTCCCTTGTTCTAAATCCTTCCCTAGAGACTTACCTCAATGACTCTACTTGTTCAGACACACAACCTGTTTCCCAACCTCCTGCCGAGAAACAACCCAAAAGATTGAAATGTATCATTCCAACCTTTCCCTGTATCATCAACTATGTTTGAAAAACTATTTGATTGAGATCTTCTAGTAGATAAATGAGCAGAGTTTAATATCTTAACAGCTAACATAAAATGGGACGTGCAAAACCTAACTAACATGAAGGGAGATATTCAACCTTCATTCTCAGATATGGAGTGAAAATCATTTATCTTGTTGAATATGGGGAACCATTGTTTCATGATATCCCAAACACTTACACACAACTCGATTTTGTTTAATATGGCATAGTGGAAGATGAAGATGTTGCTATTTTAGTCTAAAAACAAAACATTAGACAAGGAGCAGGTGAGCAAGAACTCATTGCCTTTGAAATCATTTCTTAGTCTTCTTTACCATAAAAAAATTCATAGCAACAAAATGGATCTAAGAATTTAACTCCCTTGAAAATCTTAAGGTGTGAAAAAGAAAAAGGAAAAATGATCGAGTGTGTCCGTCTGAAATTTTTCTACGGTTATTCCACTCGCGGAGCTTAGAAAAAAACTGATGCATGATTCCATGGTTTCCAATAAGGCACAAACAACTCAGAATAAGCATAAAAAGTGAACCTGGTCGACATATCACAGTAACTAGACAATAGCTCCACCAAATCAAAGGATACAGTACGGGTGGTGACAAATTAGAAAGGTTATAGATTGGAAAAATAAGAAGTCACATGAATCAAAATCAAAAGGTGTAACAAAGAGCAAGTAGAGATATAATAAGGAATCGATGCAAGACATAGTAGAACCAATGGAAGAGTTAGTGAAACCTGGGTCTAACTATGTGGAAGGACCTGGTTCGTCTATTAAAAAGTGGAAAGGGTGACAAAGTGTTGAATATTGAGGAGCGAGTGTTTGTTCTAAAAACACAAAGAGTGTTAAATGGTAAGGTGTTTAATTTCGATATTCTGGACAAACCATGCATAGGATCTCTTATTGACTGTGTGGCCTCACATGAAGAAGAACATCTATTCGAATGTTATGTTCATTTTAGCATGAACCTGTGGCTTGTGAGTTTTATACTAAATTTTGTTGAATGATGATGGTAGCATTGATACTTAGGCTCTGAGATAGATTATCATTTGAATCGGGATATCATTTTAGGTTCCATGTAATGAAGTAGGCTAAGTCAAAAGATGTGTGTCGTATGAGTTGTATGGTTGTCAAGGCGGAAGATCTCAAGTCCTCTAGGATTCAAAAGAAATATCTTAAGGGTGCATATCAACTATACGTTGAATTTATTTAAAAAGTCCTTCTTCGCATGAAATAGATAATTGTGGCTTCTTCAGCCGATTTTTTTCTTAGGGAATTACTTGACAAGTATGAGCCATGAATATTCCTGAATTATGATGGAACTCATGTATAAGATCAATACAGTTACCGATGGAAACCATGTAATGGACAATGGGTACTTGATGAGCAGAGTGTTCAACCATTTCAATGTGCCTCATCGCAAAAGGTGGATGAAACAATAAAACAAACATTTTCTCCTATCTACCTTAATTGACTGTGAATGTATTGAGGGAAAGATGAAGTCAAAATATCAAGTCTCGAAGCTTCTTCAACAACAAGGTGCTAAAGAGCGGAATGGAAGATATTACTACCTTGATGGAAGTAAAGGACTTGTAAATTATGTGGCTAATATAACTGCTGGACTTTATAATGTACAAGATAAAAATCATATGGCCAAGCAAGTTTAGCAAAATAAAGTCCATGCAAAGAAAAATAATGATGTGCCCACGCACTTAAACAAAATTGAGATTTTAGGGATTGACACTCAACGATAATAGATCTCGCCTGAAGGGTGAAGCAAGTCAACGATAAAAAAAGGACTCGAGGTATGTACAACGTAGACTAACAATGGTTATAACCCACATAATGACAATACCTACAAACTATCATCCTAATAGGTTAAAGGCAAAGCCTAAAGGAGTGGGGGAAAATACTGATTAAGGAGATCGACACCTATATATTTCATTAATAATGATAGTCCCTTGAAATATAAAAGCATTGAATAGCTGTAAGAAAAACGTTAACTGAGATGATGATTATGGAAATAAATCCAATTTAGCTATCATTGAAAATATTGGAGGTAAAGTGTTGCCCACCGGAGGTGGCACCACAACTATGACTATGCTAGTGGGGGGAAATATTGAATTTTTTGTTTGGAATGCTCATGAGGTTGATGTATTAGCACTGGGGAATTATTCTCAATTCATACATTTCACAATTGTTGTACTTGAGTTGGATACTAGTTTTGACATCGATGTCATTTATGGACTACATAAATTAGAACATAGGAGGAATCTCTAAGCTGATCTAAAAATCCTTTATTATAGGGTACAGAGATGCTGCACTTTGATGCTGCTCTTTCCTGCCATTGGTGAGCATTCATTTTGATTTATTTCTTTATGTTACTTCATGGAGAATTTCCGAAGTATGGTGAGCTACTACTATTCTTCTCTGTTTGTTGAGGACTTTAGAGAATTTCATTTTGCTCTTTACTACTATATTACCGTGTATATGTCAGTGGCCATTGACTTATGGAAAAAGGGGAGCATTAAGCTTTTTATATTCATTAAGGCAATAACATGGATTCTCGAATAAATAGAATTAGAAGATGAGTTTATCAAGGGAATCATTATCCTCAATCTTGTATTGTTCAGGCTTCAGAGATGTCACAGCAACAACATCATTCAATTCACCAACAACATACATTGTGGAGATATATATAAAGGGCTCGTGGATTTGAATACAATATGAAAAACATAGAGTGCCTCTCTTTGCATAAAACATATATGTCTTCTTTGCCAAAAGAACATCTTCTTAAACAAATACAACCTATGAAAAAAATCAAACAAAATATCAAGTTAGTTGTTATAGGTTGACAAAATCAAATTAACCTTTGAAAACTAACTTTATATTTTTTTTGATTTTTGCATATGTCGTTTTTCTTCAAGAAGTTTTTTTGGCATAGAAGGAATATATTATGTTTTATGGAAAGAGAGGTGCTCTGTGATTTTAAGATTATATTTAAATCCACAAGGCCTTCATATATCTAACTATCCCCACAACTTTTGTTTTTTGTAAATTGAATGATGCTGTAGACGAAACATCTCAGAAGCATGAACTCAACAAGGTTATCGAAAATCGTTCCCCTGGTAAACTCATCTTCTACTTGAACTTATTCGAGAATCCATGTTACCTTATAATTATAGAAAGCTTATAAATTCCTTCCACTACGTTTATCTACCTATTTAAAACTCCATTAACTTCCTATTTACTTTAAGGAAGATTAGTCACACATATATAGTACTGATTTTCCTTTAATTTTTATAGAGAGTCATAAAGATTACAATAAAGAGAGTTCTTATTAGTTGAAAGGAGATGCTATTTTTGTGAAACTTTGGATTCAACTCTTATCCATATTTTGTTGAGTTATACTTTGTGATTGGGTTGTTTTATCCTAGAGGGGACAGGTCAACAAAACTAATGTTGGACAGGTAGAGAGATAAGAAGGAATTGAAGGAAGATTTAGTAGCACCAATAGAAGAGTTAGTGAAACCTTTGTCTAAGTATGTGGATGGACCTGGTTCGTGTATTAAAAAGGGGAAAGGATGACAAAGTATTGAATAGTGAGGAGCGAGTCGTTGTTTGAAAAACACAAATAGTGTTAAATGGTAAGGTGTTTAATTTGGATATTCTGGACAAACCATGTATGAGAGCTCTTATTGACTGTGTGGCTTCACAAAAAGCAGAGCATCTATACGAGTGTCATGTTCTTCCTATATGAACCTGAGGCTTGTGAGTTTTATACAAAATATTGTTGAATAACGATGGTAGCATTGATACTTAGGTTCATGAGATAGATTGTCATTTGAATCATGATATCTTTTGGATATCATTTTAGAAGTTCCATGTAATGAAGTAGGATCAGTAAAAAGGTGTGTGTCAAATGAGGTGTATGGTTATCAAGGTGGAAGATCTTAAGTCCCCTATAATTCTTAAGAAATATCTTGAGGGCGAACATCAACTATACATTGAATTTATGAAAAACGTCCTTCGTACGAAATAAATAATTGTGGCTTCTTCAGCCGATTTGTTTCTCATGGAATTACTTGAAAAGTATGAAGCCATGAATATTCCTGAATTATGATAGAACTCATGTATAAGATCATGACATGAAATGATGGAAAACATGGAATGGCCTATGGGTACTTGCTGAGCAGTGTGTTGAACCATTTCAATGTGCCTCATCGCAAAAGGTGGATAAAAAATAAAACAAACCTTTTCCCCTATCTACCTTAATTTACTGCTAATATATTGAGGGAAAGGTGAAGTTAAAATCTCATGTCTCGAAGCTTCTTCAACAACAAGGTGTTAAAGCGCGGAATGGAAGGTATTACTACCTTGATGGAAGTAAAGTACTTGTAAATTATGCGGCTTAAATAAATGCTGGACATGGTAATGTACAAGCTAAAAATCATATGGCCAAGCAAGTTTAGCAAAAACCATGCAAAGAAAAACAATGATGTGCCCACGCAGTTAGATAAAATTGAGGTTTTAGGGATAGACATTCAAAGTTAATGGATCTCACATGAAGGGTGAAGCAAGTCCGTGGTAAAAAAAAAGACTGGAGGTATGTAAAACGTAGACTAATAATGGTAATAACCCACATAATGACAATACCTACAAACTATCATCCTAAAAGGTTAAAGGCAAAGGCTAAAAGAGTGGGGGAATACTGATTAAATAGATCGACCCCTAAATATTCCATTAATAATGATAGTCACTTGAAATATACAACCTTCAATAGCAGTAAGAAAAACGTTCTCTGAGATGATGACTAGGCAAATAAATCCAATTAAGCTATCATTGAAAACATTCAAAGTAAGTGATGCCCATCGGAGGTGGCAACACAACTGTGACCATGCTAGTAGGGAGGAATATTGATATTTTTTTTGTAATGCTCATGAGGTTCATGTATATGGATTGGGGAATTATTCTCAATTTGTGCATTTCACAGTAACTATACTTGAGTTGGATACTAGAATTGACGTTAATGTCATTTTATGGACTACATAAAAAGTCAATGTAATTTTATGGACTACATAATTTAGAGCATAGGAGGAATATCTAATATGGTCTAAAAATGCTTTATCATATGGTAAAAAGATGCTGCTTTTTCTAGCTGTTGGTGGGCATTCATTTTGATTTACTCCTATATGTTGCTTCATGGAGAATTTCCAAAGTACTGTGATCTTCTACATTTCTTCTCTGTTTGTTGAGGACTTTACATAATTTCATTTTTCTCTTTACTACTATATTACTGTGTAGATGTCAATGACCATTGACTTATGGAAAAAGGGGAGCCATAAGTTTTTTATTTTAGTAAGGCTATTGGATTCTCGAATAAATTGAATTAGAAGATGAGATTACCAAGGGAATCATTATCCTCAATCTTTTATAGTTCAAGCTTCAGAGATGTGACATCAATAACATCATTCAATTCACCAACAACATACATTGTAGAGATATCTGTAAAGGGCTCGTGGATTTAAATACAATATGAAAAACACAGAGTGCCTTTCTTTGCATAAAACATATATGCCTTCTTTGCCAAAACAACATCTTCTTTAACAAAAACAAATGAAAAAGCTCAAACAAAATATTAAGTTAGTTGTCATAGGTTGACAAAATCAAATTAACCTATGAAAGCTAACTTGATATTTTTTTGATTTTTTCATATGTTGTTTTTGTTCAAGAAGTTATTTTGTCATAATAGGAATATATTATGTTTTATGGAACGAGAGGTGCTCTGTTATTTTCACATTATATGCAAATATACATGGCCTTCATATATCTGACTATCCCCACAACTTTTGTTTTTCGTAAATTGAATGATGTTGTATATGAAACATCTCTGAAGCTTGAGCTCAACAAGATTGAGGCAAATCATTCACCTGGTAAACTCATCTTCTTCTTCGATTTATTCAAGAATCCATGTTATTGTTTTATTAATATAGAAAGCTTATCACTCTTTTTCTGGACTATTATCTACCTATTTAAAACTTCATTATCTTCCTATTAAATGTAAGGATGATTTTTCACCTATATATAGTAATGATTTTCCTTTAATTTTAATAGAGAGTCATAAAAGTTATTATAAAAAGAGTTTTTATTAGTTGAAGGGACATGTTATTTCTGTGGAGCTTTGGATGCAATTCTTATCCAGAGTTTTTTGATTTATACTTAGTGATTGGGTTGTTGTATCCTAGAGCGGACATGTCAACAAAACTAATGTTGGACTGACAAAATGATTTGTCTGAATTGGCTTGAATCTCCTTTTAGAGAGCGGTATATCTGTGTCTCAACCTAAAGATAATTAATTTCTTCAATTTTAATTGCAATTGTAATTTGTATTCTTGTAACTTTCACTAACATATTTAATTAAATCAAATGTTGAAGTTTCAGATAAGAGGAAAAGTAAAGAAGTTTCAGATAAGAGGAAAAGTAAAGAAGTTTCAGATAAGATGAAAAGTATCGAACTTCAACTCCACCTCCACTTCATTTAGCCTGGCGTAACCTGAAACTTTTGGACTCTAAGGTATATCTCCGAACTTCTAACCTATTATTAAACCCACCATTGGTATCTCAATCAACACTATGTCATCTGCGTATAACACAAGCCAGACACATCCACTTGAATATGTTGCGTCAATTCGTCCATTGCTAAGGCAAACAAAATGGGCTAAGGGCTGATCTCTAAAGAAACCCTATCATGACCGAGAAGTGTTTTGAGTCACCTCCAACCGTTTTTACCTAGATTTAACAATCTCCTTATAATATGTATGACTTTTGCAGTTGGATGCCCTGACCTGAACTCAAATTGGTTCTCGGAGATAGGCACACCCCTCCTTGTCTTTACCTTGACCACCATCCCACACTTTCGTAGTGTCGCTTAGTAACTTAATACCCCTATAGTTGTTGCAATTTTAAATATCACCAATGCTTTTTGTAAAAGGGGATAAATGTAAATATTGGTATATTTGTGTACACAGTAAGAATACAAGGATCATTTCAAAATTGTGTTTCAAACACTACAAAAACAGTAGCCTTAGGCCAAGTTCGCCAGGTGCGAAGTTTTTACTAGATTTGATGACACTTTTCGAGGATGTTATATTTAAGGATGGGATTACGGTGGATGATGAAAAGCCAGTAGCAGTTCCATAATCACACCAAGATTGCTATTTTCTTTTTATTATCCACCACATTCCTATCCTTAGACACAAAATTCCCAAAAAGTGTCATCAAATCTAGTAAAAAGTTTGCTCCTGACGAACTTTGCCTAAAACTACTATTCTTGCCATGTTTGAAACACAAATTTTTGAGGTGATCCTTGTATTCTTTTGGTGTACACTAATGTACCGGTATTTATATTGATCCTTTTGTAGAAAAACAAATGATCATATTCAAAACTGCAACACTATAGGGGTATAAAGTTACTAAGCACACTAAGAAAGTGTAGGAGATAGTCGTCAAGGTAAATATGAGGAGAGGTGTGCCTATCTCCGAGAACCAATTTGAGTTTAGGTAAGGGAGTCCAACTACAAAAGTCATCCATCATATAAGAAGATTCTTGGAGCCAGGTAAGAATGGTTCAAGGTGAGTCAAAACACTTCTGGGCAAAGGCAAAGTCAAGATATTCAATAAGGGGGTTCAAAATCTGTAGAAATAGGTAGCTTCGCCTCTGCTTCTCAGCCATTAGGGTTGCACTATAGATCAACCCTTAGACCATTTTTGTTTTTCTTAGTGATGGATGAATTGATGTAACATATTCAAGTAGATGTGTCTAATTTATGTTCTTCGCATATGAAATAGTATTGAGTGAGAAACTTATGGTGGATTTAATGATAGGTTAGAAGTTTGGAGACAGACCCTAGAGTCTAAAAGTTTCATGTTAAGCCATTCTAAGTAAAGTGGAGGTGGAATTGAAGTTCGATAAACAATTCATACTCAATAGAAGAAGTTTAAAGTACCTTAGTTCATCCCCACCACTTCTTTTTGCGATAGAGTGGTGGTTAGACCTGCAAAGTTGTATGGGGAAGAGTGCTTGCTTGACAAGAATGCACACGCTCAGATGGATGTGTAGGAAAAATAAAAGTGATAAGATTTGGAACGAAGCTACACAAGACAATGTAGGAGTCACCTCCATGATGGATAAGATGAAGGAACAAAGGTTCAGATGTTCGAGCATGTGAAGAAGAGGTGCAGGGAAGCTCCATGTAAGTAGGTGTGCGAGTTTGGCTATAACATATCTTTAGGAGTGATATAGGTAGGTCGAAGAAAATTTGGGGAGGTGATTAGATGGAACATGAAACATCTTCAACTTACTGAGGAAATGACTTTAGATAAGAAGGTTTGGTGGCCGAGAATTACAATAAGGATAGTAGGTGGCTGTGTGTTGTAGCTATTGCTGCTCTGTTTTGTTGTCTTATTTTGTTCTCTTTTATTATACCAACATTGTTGTTTATCTTCTCTGTTTTGCTGATTATTT
Source organism: Solanum lycopersicum (assembly GCF_036512215.1). Lineage (NCBI taxonomy): Eukaryota > Viridiplantae > Streptophyta > Magnoliopsida > Solanales > Solanaceae > Solanum > Solanum lycopersicum. Next base: position 10,742,822 of record NC_090806.1, on the reverse strand, counting down.
CTCTTAACAGTGATTATATATTGTTACAGTGATTAAAATATAGTGCTGATTATCTTTCTTTGATCTTAACAACAAATTAAAAATGGCTAACCAGAATCCTTGCATGGTTGATAAGAAATTATTAACCAGAATCCTTGCATGGTTGATAAAACACTATTAAAATGGCATTAGGAAGATCTTTGACCAGAATCCACATAAGATAGGAATGAATGATGAGTTAGTATGAAAGTAGAAAATAATAGGTTACATTCTAAACCCCTAATAAAATCATGAAAATCCTCTTTGAAATCACCTAAGCCAAACTCTCTAAGTCCCAAAATCGAGTTACAAACTATATAATTATATTGGGGAACAATACTATTCTGCTACATATTTTCGACAAATCAAAGAATCTTCACACCAGTGAGGTAGCAAAGCTGGCAAAATTACATAGAAGTTGAAGGAACCTTGAAAGTAGGATACTATACTATCCTCACAGAAGCAAAACCTGTAAGGATATATGTTGAAAATTTATTCAATTCACCCTACTCTCCAATTTCATCAATTCGAAGACATTTTTTTGGCAACCATAGAAAAATTTCGTCATTTTTTAATGCTCATGTATGATACTTGCCAATTTCATTTATGTTATGTCCTACAAATCTAAATATGTGTGTATTATGAAAAAATTATCATATGTATTGTTTCAATCTAGCTTTAGAGTTATGTGGTATGTTTTAAACTGTAATTCTCTTCTCCTTGACGAGTCTCCTCTGTCTTTTTATTTAATTGAGAAACTCATTTGTCATTAAAAATGCTTTGGAGCTATGTATAAATAATTTTTTGCCTTTTGTTTTACTTATCTTCTCTTTTTTAATGTAGTCTTTCAATATTCAAAAGAAAAGGAAAGTGATTCAGAAATAGGGGTATGTGCAAATGTTGATCCAACTATTTATGGATGTTGGAAGAACATGTAAGATGGCTTAGTCACTTTTGTTTTGAGGTATGCCCTATTTTTGTGGTTTTGGAAAATGGATATTTTTTCTAATTTGTAAATCTAGATTTGAGTGAATATGTTCTTAATATCTGTTAAGTTGTTAATCCGTTGAAGTGTTAGTTGATGAGTAGAATTACTTCAATTTATGGTTTCCATCTCCTTGTTAATTTGTTAAAGCGCTAAAGTTCCCTAAACTATGCCAAAGAGAATAGATATGAAATGAGTTCCCAACTCCAAACCAAATGAAAAAATTAACACCGTAGTCAAGCAGAACACCTAGAAGATCTATCATAAATCCTCTGAGAACTCTCTCAGTAGAACTTAACCCAATGAGAAATTGTCAACACCAATATTTTGACCATAGCCCTTATAAAAAGACTCTCTCTCAACCAACCATTGAGCCTTTAAAGATGTCACAATGTACCATTCCATTTTAACTTAGGATTCTTGGCATTGCTAAGTGTTAGTATTTGAAATGTTGATGATGCTCACAAATATGCAACTTTGTCCCATAGTTGGTTAGGTATCTTAAGTTAATTGATGAACATCTAAAAATATTGTCACTTCTAATGTGGTTAGTAAGACCAAGCAAAGGGACAAATGTACTCAACCAATCATAGAACATTATGTTTCTTTTTTTAGAGGGTAATATATCTTCATTGACATGAAAAAACCTAGTTAAGCAATTCAAAGCAAACAAAAAGGTGAAATTTCCCTTACAAAGCGCAAGATTTCAACACACACATCAAAGGACATGATAGAGTTATCAAATGCTTCTTTTGGTTGTTTGTTAGGAAATGTTGGTGATGTGGTGAACATATAAGGTTCGGTACGTCCCGGTGCGTTTCCATTTCGGTTCATCCCAGTAGGGACAGGTAAGTTCTGGTTCAAGGAAAGGTAATGGGATGGAAATCGGGTATTACCGGTTATTCCCGGTTCCTGTCCCGGTCAAGGTCCGGTCCGGTCCAAAGTAAAAAAAATTTTACCGTTGAGAGCCGTTGGGTAACGACAAGTGGGTCCCCTAAACGGCTCTTTGCCCCTTTTGCAGCCAATTACATCACCTACCGACCCTAACTTTTTTAATACCTCAATGTTTTGAAAATTAAACTTAAACCCTTTTTTAACCAATAAATAACCCTAAACTTTCATTCTTTTCAATCACATATTCACAAAATCATCTTCTATTCTCTTAACTCTCAGATCTCTACTACTCTACTCTCTAATCTCTTAAAATTGTTGAAATTCCGGTTTGGTCTTTGGAAATTGGATTTGGAGCTTCAAAATTCAACTTTCAACTTTCTACTTTTGGCTTTCAGCTGTCATAAACGTCTACTTTTTTAGGTAGACATTCAGTACATTCGTTCCAATTTATAATTTACATCTCATTTTTATTGCAATAATTATTTATTTATTTTATTATTAATTATTTGTTTGCATTATTTTTTTCAAATTATATATAATCTACTGACGTTTAATATTTGAATATGGATTCCGGTAAAAATGTTGTTCAAAATGGAAAAGGTAAAAAAATTGCAATTGAGCATGTTCAAAATATGTTTAACTTTACATCCTCCAATAATAAAAAACCGGTAGTTCTTCTAGATCTAAAGCTAAAAAATCTACTATAGTAAGAATGAATAGGGAGGATTGTACACATGCTAATGATACTGTTTTTAATATTGATAGTAATTCTTGATTAGATCCTTATCATGAACATTTACAAAGATGATTTGGTAATTTCGATGAGGATTTGCCTCAAGATGATGATGATATTGATAATAATGATTATATTGATACACCTAATTTTGATGAAGATGATGATGAAACTGAGTCATCTACGGCTACTAGTACTCCCAGTTCCACTCCCTTTCATTGTCCTGCCCCCGTTCCCCAATACATCCTAGGCCTAAGGTAGAACGTGCTAAAAAATTGGTCATGTGGCAAATTATGACACAAAATGAAGATAAAACACAAGCTATTTGAAATAAATATATACATAGATTAAATCATAAAACAGTTGGCAAATAACGTGGAACGCAACACTTGAGTAATCATTTAACGTCATGTTATAAAAATAATTTTTTGCATGCTAAAGTGGTAGCCTAAGCTCAAAAGAATGGTATCCCCTTCCTGAAAATGTAGGAGTAGTCGACTATAACATTGTACAAGTCCAATTAAATCATTCTAATGTTTCTAGCTCTAGTTTACCACGGTCATATAGTAGAGAAAAAAGATCTTGAAGAACTAGCTAAAATGATTGTTATTATGGGTTTGCCATTTTGTTTTGTTGAATGTGCCAGATTTATACATTATATTCAAATTGTATATAATTCACATTTTAAAGGTTTTGCTAGAAATATAATTAAAAAGGATGAATTTGATTATAAGCACAACATTTTAAATATCTTCGTTGTTTATTTTATTATAATAAATGTGAAATAGTTATTACTTATGATATCGGCCGTAGTATAAATGGTAATGATTATTTGACTGTTACTTCACATTGAATTGATGAAAATTGGAATATGCAACACAAGAGTATTAGGTTAGAAATGTTGTCAGATTCAAAAAAATCGATTGTTATATAGCTTAAATAATTTTAGATATTTTATAAAGCTATGGAATATGTGATAAAATAAGTAGTATCACCTTCGATAATGCTGCAAATAATACAGTTGTTGTTGAATTGTTAAAACCTACTCTTTGCCCTATTTATGGTGATGATTATCATATTAGGTTTAGTGCAGACTAATATAATTTGATTGTTAGAGATTGTATACAAATGTATGATAACGGTTGCACGAAAATTGAAAATGCATGTCATTTTATATCTAAATGTCAAGTTAAGGCTAGGCGTAGAGATTTTCTAAATCTTTGTTTTGAATATAATCTTCCACCTAGAAAAATTTCAAAAACAGTGTCTACTAGATGGAATTCTTTATATGAAATGTTTGTAGTCGCTTGAATATAGAAAACCCTTACAAATATTTTGGAATGCTCATAATTCAGATATGTCATATAGACTCGATGACAGTGATTAACATGACATATATGAAGTACTCAAAGATTTTCTAAAAGTTTTTTACAACAGTACCAAAAGAATATCTGTACTTTATAGTCCATCAATTTGCGCTGTTTTACATGATATTTGTATGATTTCTTCTAAATTTTATAAATTTAAAAATAAACCAAGATTTCATGAAACTATTTTAAAAATCATTGAAAATTTTAAAGAATATTATATTCCTGTTCCTCAAATTTATTTAATCGCTTGTTTGTTAAACCCTCCTTAAGAAGATGTAGGTGCATCTATGATAATTGATAAAATATATTTTAACTTGGATATTTATAGTGATAAAGATGAAACTCCTAGTTGCCAAGAAGTTAAAGATAACATAAAATTTGAAGCTAGAAAATTGTATGACTTATATAATTCTAATATAAATGTATCAAGTGATCAAGAACCTGAAAATTCTAGGAGTAGACTTAATGAAGATAATACTGATGATTATTTAGATTCTTATTTTGAACTTTATCACAATAATAGAAATGATTTTGATGTATATGTTAACCAAAATACAAAACCTAATGAAGATGTTCTAGCATGGTGGAGAAGTCGCGACAAAGGATTTCAAAAACATAAACCGATGGATCGAGGTGTATTAGTTGTTCAAGCATATTCAGTAGCTTCGGAAGACATTTGTAGTGCAACAAGGTTTCAATTTGTAGAGCATAGGAATTCAATAGCAGCAGATACCTTGGAGATATCGGTATTATTTAGAGATCGAATTAATCCCGAGAGAAGAAATTTGGGTCGTGAACCACTACCGACCAAATTTAAAAGTGATGCTGATGAAATAATGCAGGATTATTGTGATAACGCGATTGAAGCAATTGATCATTTATCTATTCAACCAATTACCCCGATAATGTTACTATAGAAATACTAAATGATTTAAGGAAGGATATCTATTGTAGCACCGACTATTAAATTTAAATGTTTAATTGTCTATTAGTATGATTATGATAACGGAGATCTACTTCAAACAGAACCCTTCCTTGAAGGTGGCTGTGTAGATTAGATCTTTTAATACTCTACTAATATTTTTGTAGATCAAATTGAACTGTCAAATTAATATTAATAAAAGTCTTGTCTATTCGCCTTAATTTTTTAATTGTATTAAATTTAATTTTTATTATTGTGAAATTTAAACTTTTATAGTTTTTAAACTTTGAAATTTAAAATTTTATAGTTTTTAAAGTTTGAAATTTAAACTTTTATAACTTAAAAGTTTGAAAATTTAAATTTTCTTTCTTTTAAAGTCTGAATTTAAAATTTTCAAACTTAAAACTTTGAATTTAAATTTTCAAAGTTTAAACATTTGAATTTTACATTTTCAAACTTTTATACTTTGAAATTTAAATTTTCAAACTTTTAAACTTTGAAATTTGAAACTAAAAATATAAAATTTTAAATTTCTATAATACAAATTATATTCAAACTTTAAACTATCAAACTCTCAAACTTTAATCTTTATGTCTTTAAAATTTAATGTTTTACAAACTTTCAAAATTTGATTTTTATAAAGTATCAATAATTAACTTTAAAAGTTTGAAAAGTATAATTTGTTAACTTTAAAAAATTAATTTCTATTTTTTTATTTTTAATTTATTTTGATAAAAAAATTATTTTATTTTTATTTTTTAAAAAAATTAAACCCGATCACAACATGGAGTCCGGTCCGGTCCGATTTTGTAGCGGTTCCCTAGCAGACCAGGACGAAAACAGGGAAAAATCCCGGAAGTACCATTACCGATTTGTCCCATTTCTTGTACGGTTTCGGCTGGTGGATCCTGGTTCTGTGCCAGTTTCGGTAACTACCAGTCCGACAGTCCCAAATCTGGACCCGCTGCCAGCCATAGTGGGCTGCGTCCCAAGTCTTTTATTCAAGAGTTTTAATAGATAGTTTGAGATAAATATGTAGTAATGGCTTCTGCTTACTTAATTAAAAGGTTTTTGATTGAATTGCTTACACAAGTTTTAAATTTTCCCGTAATTTCAATGATCTTATGTTATGATTATGCTAAGGGCTTGTATGCGAATCATTTGGGGTCAAGTATGCCATGTTACATTTAGGGTACCTTTGAATCGTTGCAGAATGTCCTGCATATCAAGCACTTACAGTTTTTTCCAAAAAAATTTACCTTTAGTCTACTTTTATCAAACAAACTCTCCTTATTTTTCAGTCTTATTTTAATCTATTGCGTAAATTTATCGTTATGATTATATACATCTTACTTAATATTCATTATTCATAGTTAAGAAAATTGATCATTTTATGTGAATGTAATTATTGATTTGTGAGTAAGAAAATTTATTAATTATAAATTTTTTCCGATTTTTAAAAGTACATAGAACCATTAAACTTTTTTGTCGATTTTAGCATTTTTCGTGTAGTTTTACGGTATGATTGTTTTATGTGTCAAAAGATTTGGTAATTATTATATTATCTTAAAACTATTATATAACCCATTAACTAATTGCGATATATAGATATTTTCTTGTTGTTTTAATATAGGGATAAAACAAAAGTACCGCTAGACTATAACCGAAATTCGAACGACACACCTTAACTTAACGAAGGTCAAATTACCCCCCCCCCCCTCCCTCCCCAAACTAATTTAAAATGGAAAAAATACACCATATATGTTGACATGACATAGAAAGTGAGCACACTCTCTTGAAGGCAAGTGGTGAGTGAACAATTACATACATGTCATTATTCGATTGACAACTTTAGAATTAGTTAGTAAACATAATTATGAATATTTAAACACACACACACACACACATATACACACATATATATATACATACATACATACATATATATATATATATATGTATATAATTATTCTCTTTTTTTTTGTAAAATAATTATTTTTATTTCTTTCTTACTTTAATTTTTTTATATTGTTTTTTTTCCTGTCAATTTCTTATATTTTCACTTCTAATTATTTTTAAAAAATTATATGTATTACTTTTTAAAAATTATTATAAGTGTCCTCTAATATAACATTTTTTTTGTTTTATTTGATTGCCTTCACTTATTTTACCACCCCTATCGAAATCAAATTATTTTAGATAAGAAATTTAGAATAAAATTGAAATCCAATCAAAAGAAAAGACAAAGTAAACAAAAAAAGTAAATAAAATCAATATCAAATAAAAGAGAGAAAATAATGAATGAAGAAAAAAAAGATGTTTAGATACAGAATTTTTAAAAATATGTGTACTAATTAAATTTATAATACGATAAAGAAAATAAGAAGATTTTTATAAAAGAAAATTTACAAAATAAATTTGTAAAAAATTTACATAAAAATCTATTTTTCAAAAAAAAGCTTAATGAATCCATACAAAAATTAAAAATCAAATTTAAGTGTTTTGATCCAAGTACTTGTCATAACCCAGAATCACTACAGTAATGATGATACCTACACCATCCCTCTGATAGATAAGACAAACCTATTTTAATTAAGCGGAAAAGAAAAAATTGGAGGAAATAAGTCATAATATAACTTTTCATAAATACAAAAATACTCAAAACAACAAAAGAAAACTTCATTATTTGATGTCACATGACCAAGAGTGACTAAGAGGTAGATACATAATCTCCATGTAGCTCACACGCACACCAAAAAATAACTGCATTGGGCACGAATCAACAAGGCATAGTGGAACAGAAAGTAGAATATGCATCAAAAGATGCAATAATTGTTATTGAATACGGGAACACATGTATTAGAAAGGCATCATAGGCTGATAAAGTTGACGTCTGACTATATTAGCATAAAAAGTACAAAATCTACCCCAAATAAGTCCTCAACTTCTAAGCAATTAATGAGAGATGGCAAGAGACAACAAATTTACATCACCCAATCAACAACATATGTGAAACAAATATAAATAAGGTGTTGACATGATGCAGAGGTTGTAACATCCTATCAGTATACATCTGCTCCCACTAGTAGCATGGTGGGATCATAGCAAATCACCCATGGGGGACTTAAAGGTCCATATACCCATCCAAAAAATTCTCCCTTAGGCATGCGTGATTCAACTTGCTGGAAGTCAATCTTGATATCATATAATAACAATTTTCGCGAACCATTTTGTATTGGGGTTCATAACTATATTACATCTATCATACCATTTTCGTGATTCATAACAAATGAATATGTGTGATTGATCACAATAAAAAAGAATGACCATCTTCAAGATAAGAAAGTATATCTCTATCAAAATAGTGTCCTTAGGCCACTGACCCCATCAAGATACGATATAACACATGAATAAGAGTGATGCAACAAAACATTTGCAATTCAAGTCACATAACATCTAGTAGTTATTTCCTACATAGATAGAACATCAATAATCTACTAATTTAAACACCGAATAAACCAATAAACCATCTCTCGAGCAAAGTTTAAGAGAGTAATCATAATCTACCTTGAAAGCCCAGCATTTGTGTCATGAACTGTTAAAAAATATAGCCTTCCAACTCTCCTATTTTAATAAAAATATACTCTATATGAGTATACGAGTCTATCAACACCTATGTTATTATTATTTTTAAAAAATTTATGGACCAATGGCCCATTTATTTATCCTAAAGAAGTATCAAACAAAATAGGCCAAATAATAGCCCAATTTAAACGAAATGACAAATAACCAAAACAAGCAAATAAAAGGACAGCCTATCTTGGTCTTAATGACAAAGAACTTGCCATTCCTTAATAGGGTTTTCTAAAGAAAACTGTCCATTTCTCACTCTTTTGTACTACAACGCTTCTATGTTTCTCGCTCCCTTTACCCTTTACTTGCTCATGCTTCATCCCCTGGTTCCTAACGTTCTTCATCCATGGAAAAGTAGGATGTATCATCTCACAAAGGTATATAGAACTTATTTTTTTATCCAATCCCAACTATCGTTGACCTTTCTCTTTCCTTTTTTGTATATGTGAAACCCGATGGAGGTGTTTAGAGTTCAAGATGAACTTTTGGTTGGATTTAACCATGAAACTCCTTCTAGAGGCTTGAGGATGTCAACACGCATCTTATGTATAAACTCTAGAAAATGACTCACAGAGACAACCCTGCGCCCCTAAATTCAAAAATTGAAAATTGATTTCAGAAATATATTGGACATCGTGTGAAAAGCTCATGCACCTAAAATTAACTGAATTTGTTTAATTGATTCTCAAATATAGAAATTACATCGAATTTATCTGAGGAGATTAAACGAAATCTCCCTAATCCAAATACAATTTTTTCGGTAACTGTAAATCTTAATAGTTACTAGATATGTTATTCTTTACAACTTGGAACTTTGGATACGAACATGTTCCAATTTCAGATACAAATCTTCTTTACACTTGTATATTATTTTAAAGATAGAAATTAAGACTATGCATATATTTTAAAATACTAGGTATCATGCTATATCTATGATGCATATCTTGGATAAATAGTTGGTTGATCATGTCTATGATCCTCTCCTTATGCTGGAATATACGTATACTTAATCTCTTGCTATATATGACATACTGCTGCTGCTTAGGCAATTTTTTATACATCTGCCATGGTAGATTTTCTAGTAGCATGGTATGTGGCCTATTCCATTTCCTCATTCAATCTAGTGTTACCCTTTGTGATGAGTAACCAACTAAGAATCTTTTTCCATATTTGTTTTAAAACATGTTCTGATGTGTTTCAATTTCTTACTTGCATAATGAATATATAACTTCATCAGTAATACCCTAGTTGCTCAGTCTGTCTTTGGTGTATAGCAACATATAGTGCAAATACCCATTTAGGATTGCCTTGATTGCAGCAAGTCAATCTTCTCCATGAGAACTTGTTGTACTCCCCTTTTCTTATACATTTATTTTATGTTGAACTCTTCTTATTCTATGATTTCAGGTACTTGTAAGTCCCTCTCTTCAAGCCGTTGTTCTTCCTTCAGAATCTTTTTTACAATCCATGATAACTTGCTTGACTTCCACATCCCATGATGTTAACCCTTTAAATAAAATGTATGAACCCACACAATCCATAATTTTTCCTTTTTCTTACAGCGGTTCACATATATTTTTAACATGGTTGCCTCACTTAGTGATATGGAGTCCTCTAGTAGCCTTTGGGCAGCAACTTATTTCCCAAGATATGAGTACTTTCCCTTTAGTTTGTAATTCACCATACCATAGAAACATTTTGCACATAGATTTTATTGTTTGTAAAATTTTTTGGCGTTAGATAGATCTTTGACCAGAATTCTTGCATGGATTATAAGACACTATTAACCAATTTAAGTCTTCCCGCATAAGAGAGGAATGAACGACGAATTAGTAGGGAAGTAAAAAATATTAACTTACATTCTAAACCCCTAATCAAATCATGAAAATCCCCTTTGAAATCACCTAGACCAAACTCTCAGTGTCCCAAAATTGAGTTATAAACTATGAAAGTAGATTGGGGAACAAAAATACTGTTCTGTAACAAATTTTCGACAAATAAAATAATCTTAACACCGCCGAGCTTGCAAAACAGGAAAAATTATACAGAGGTGGAAGAAACCTCGCAAGTGTGAGGTTATTTATGTGGACTATCCTCGCAAAAGCGAACCTTGGTGCATAGTGAATCCTCCGCTGAAGCAAACAACAAATCACAGAAGCACAGCCACGTAAAGCTAAGAAACCTACCCCAATCCCCTTAAGCTCGTAAAAGAGGAATCAATCCAGAACCTCCCAGAAAAAACAAACATACAACTCCAGCTTATTGGAATAATTATATTATCAATAAATGAAGACTTAACCAAATGTTAATTGGCGTCAAATCTAAACTTTAGGGGGGAAAAGAAATCAACTCAATGACACTATTCACTCTCGAATACCTTGATATCCATGTAAAATATTTAACTAAATCATAAATCACACCTAAATCTCATGGAATCATCAAAATTTAGATCGGAGCTCGTTAACCTAAATTATTGACTTTGGTCAATTATCACGATTGAAAACTCTAAAAATAGTTGTTCCTAAGATTCTACACAAAGCACCTCGAGAATTATGCCATCCATCTGTACAATTCATAAAACATGAATTTGTGAGAAGGCCAAAAACAAGAAGAAAATCACAAAGAATATGAGGATGACTATATTATTTCAAACTTTTCACATAACATAAAAGTATTAACTTATCCAACGTTAGAACACCCTTCAAAAAATTTCTTGTTACTTCATGGATTATATCACTAATTATGACATGCCATTGCAAAATTATATTGTTCAATATATTATCTAGTCGCAGAGAAAATAATTTAAGATTTCCCAACTTTTTATTTATCTAATATGCATTGCAATTATTTTCTTGCTTAAGTATTTCGAACAACAAGATTTACTTCTTTAGATCATTTTCATCATATTTATTGATTTGCAATGGTTGTTTTTCCCTATATCATGTATCCTCTATATAAATGGACAAGCTAAGACTTTTTGCTAAAATAGTGGTCTTAAGTTATTATAGATTGATTATTCTCTGTGATGATGTATCTTGATAACCTATTCAATTCACCCTTTTCTCCAATTTCATCAGTTCAGAGACATTTTTTGAGCAACCATAACAAAAATTTCGATCTTTTTTAATGTTTATGTAGGATACTTGACCAATTTCATTTATGATAATGGCATATATTTCTAAATGCATGTGTATTATGAAACAAATATCATATGTATGGTTTTAATCAAGATTTACAATCATGTGGTTTATTTTCAGCTATAATTCTCTTTTCCTTGAGGAGCTTCCTCTTCTTTTTATTTAATTGAAAAACTAATTTTTCATGAAAGATGGCTTAGTCACTGTTGTTTTGAGGTATGCCCTATTTTGTAGTTTTAAATAATGTATATTGTTTCTAATGTTTCTATGCAACTTCGACTGAAACTGTAATTAATATCTGTTAGGTTGATAACTCGTTGAAGTGTTAATTGATGAGTACAATTACTTCAATTTATGATTCCCATCTCCTTGTTATTTTTTTAAAGCGCCAAAGTTCTGTAAACAGGAGAGAATATATATTAAATGAATGCCTAGCTCCAAGCCAAATGCAAAACTCAATACCATAGTTAAGCACAACACTTGGAAGATGTATCATAAATCCTCTGAGAACTCTCTTAGTACTAGAAATTACCTCAATGAGGAAGTGTAAACACCAATATTATGACCATAGTGTCAAAGACTTAGAGTATTTGCTAAGACTCCGCGCGGCCTTCGACGACTTACTAACAAATTTTTCAAGATCTAGTATGTTCAAGGAAGACTATAAGAATAGGAACGGTAAGAGAATGAGTTGAAAGACTTAAAAAGAACAATAAAGAGAGATTTTAAGAGAATGCTTTGAAGGACTTAGAAAGAACAAGAAAGAGAGCTTTGAAGAAGACTTTTGTATTCTGCTTGGAGAATGCTTGCAACTTGCTTGGTGCCTTTGCAAATGAGGGGCACCTCTATTTATACTACTTACTAGGGACTAAAGTGCAACTAGTATTTACTTTAAAATCCCTAAAATAATTAAACTTTGGTCTCTTTTTTAGAGAATTCTACAATCATTACAAGAAACAGCTTTATTTGTGACCAATATCTAGGGACGAGTTAATAATCCCGTCTTAAAAATGCATATATTAGGATGAGATTTAATTTCGTCTTTAATTTCATATGTTATTGTGAAGGTTCTATATCTGGTCTCTAGAAAAAGTAGTAACTCGTCCCAAATTAAAACTTGGGCCTTATGAAATATCGTGGTAGCCGGGAAATAATTTCACTAAAAAATAGCCGCCTAAATTAAAATCATCAATTCATAAAAATCTTAAAAGGAAAAGAATATAAAGAACAGACGCTTCAATATTTATTTCTCAATGGAAAAAAGAACAGTTGCAGCGATCTTCCCCAGCTAACAACCAACTTCCCTTACAACAATCTTAGTACGTAGCAGCTCTCAACTAAAAATTTGTGTTTTCTCAGAGAAAGCACAGGTCTGCCTAGCACCAAACGCGGCCTAGGTCTCATTTATTTGTGTTTCATCTTCGTGTTCTTGGAATAGAGAAAGCAGAGGTGTACGGAACTTTTTTTTTTGATTTGTAACTCGTCTCGGATTTCAAGTTTTCCTCTACTTCTACGAGTTGATTTGATTTTTTTATATGTGTTTTCTCAAAAAAAAAAAAGAAGAGAAAACACAGGTCTTCCTAGAACCAAACACAACCCAAGTCTCATTGATTATTATTTCATCTCAGTTTTCTCATAACAGAGAAACTAAAGGCCTGCGTCGCTGTGATTTTTTTTCATACTGGTCTTGGATCTAAGGTTTGCCTCTACTTCTACGAGTTAATTTGATTTTTTTGTACAATTGATTTGCTATTTGATTTTTTCGAGTTGTAATTCGTCTTGCTTGAGTTCTTTTTCTCTAAGACTAGATGTTGATCATTTTCTAATAAACGATTCAGTTTCGTAATGTGATATTATTCAAAAAGTGAAGGGGATCGATCAGTCCTTCATGAAGTATGTATTCCTGAAGACATAATAATGAACCAAACTTAAAAAGAGGCACTAAAAACTAAATAAGCTAAAAAAATATATTAAGAGATAATACAGAGAGTATTCTATTTAAGTTTAGAAATTTGTTGTGATTTACAAGAGAACTACTAAAACGGCAACTGAGACAAGTAATTACAGAATGTAGCAACTGAATAAGTGAAAACAATATAGTCTTGTTTGGGTCTAAAATTTATGAAATATGTAAAACACAATAGTAGTGATGCTAGCTGACCAACCGTGGTATTGCGCATAGAAGATTGAATGAATAATAGTTTTGTTTGGGTCTGGAAATTTTAAACTTGATAACTTTCAAGGTGAGTTTTTTATTCTCTATGTTATTCTTTAAGATTGTTTTCTTCTTATAACATAGTGTAGTATGTGACTAAATAAGCAATCATAATTTGACGATTAAAGTAACAAAAGTTGATGAACGATGAAGAAATCAATAGAAAACTGATGAATATTACCTCTTATATATGATGCACATAGTAGGTAGAAACAAAGATAGTTTAGTTTATATTTCAAAACATGGAAAACACAAGATTTTTCAATAGTTGCACCGTATTTTTTTCTGTTCTTGTAAAACAGAATCACTAGCTATTTTCTGTTTGTTCAACTTTTTGGTAAGCGTCCTCTTTTTGGAGCTGATTTTTTTCTTCTCTGTATTTGATTTATTCGAGTTGCATTATACACTTGTTTGAATTACTCTTCATCTTTGATATTGGCTGGTCAATTTTTTTGAAGTATATGTGTTTTGTGTGAGTCTAAGAAAATAGTTCATATAATGTTTTACAATCAAGTTAAGTCGAACTCACAAAAGATGTAAGAACAAACAAAACGGATACAAATTACCTCATGTGGTGTTGTACAAAGAAGGTAGAAATAGTTATAGTTCCATTACATTATACACTTAGCAAACTCGAGAACTTTGAAGAGATATGTTCTTATAGTTGCATCATATATTCGTCCATTCCTATCAAGCTCTCAATTACCACACATTTATATAAAAAACTGTAAGTAACAAATTGTAAGAAAACTTTAAATAATAGATTGTAACAAATTTGTAAATTTCAGATTGTAAGAAATCTGGAAATAGCAAATTGTAAAAGAAACATTCTTATAGTTGCACCACATATTCTTCCATTCTTTTAAACTTCAATCTCGACAAGTTTACCCAAATGACGGCAACTGATTGTAAGTTGTGCACATCTTATAATTTATGAAAATATCTGTAAAATAACATATTGTAAGTTGTAAATAATTTATTAAATTTAATTTTACTAGTTACAAAATCACAAGTTGTGTGAATATAAAGTTTTTCCTTATCATTTATATTTTCTTATTCTATTTTTATGTATTTTGTGATGTTATGGCACCTAGAAAGCAATGGATGCAACTTTCTCTTGATAAACGGGTTGACCAGACCTATTTAGACGGGTTGAAAAAAAATTATTTGATTATGCTTGTCAAGGTATGAAGAGAAGAAGATGAGAATCACAACTTACTTTTCCTATTCAAACATTAACCACTGTTGCACATGTTTTTCTTGATGAAATTTGTACACACTTTTTTTTAATTTGACACAGAATGTTAACTTTCCTTTTTTTTTCATTTAAGATCATATTTTAATTATTGTAGGATAAATTTTAGAGTGATGACTTGAATGATCATTGTGATCATATATTTTGATGGATGAATGAGTTATGGAAAAAATTGATAGGACACTTGCATGCTACTTATGTGCAGAATAAGTCGACCGTTCAAGCTCTTAAGAATATTCCAAAGGGAGTAGAAAGGAAGGAATGAAAGTGGTTAGTTAATGAACACTTTTATTCTGAATGTTTTCAGGTATACCTAGTGATCTAACTGTTTACATTGTTAGAGCAATCATTTCGCAGCTCATCGTATTATTTAGATGTGGAACTTTTTTGAATTTAATAAGTTTTCATAGATATGAAAGTTTTACCTAACAATACAATCGAGGATCAATAGAAATGCACAAAATTGAGCTAAGTTAAAGATGTTTCATCATATTCGTAGCAAGCCTATTAGAAAGATTATTTATCAGCAGGTATTATCAAAAAAAATTCTTTTTAAGAAAATATTTACGATATGTTATTTGACATGTTTCCTGTTTGATTTAATGGTCGGAAAAGATGGTTTCCACCAAATTTGGCGACTATTTTTTTAGACTCGTAGGAAAAATAACATGCGTATTGAACAAGAAGTAATTGAAAAACATGTGCTTTTTGTAAATTTAATGAGTAAATTACTTCAAATTATTATTAAATCTGTTGAAAAATAATTTTTTATATATTTTAGGCTAAAATCGAAGAAATAATAAAAGTTGAACCATCTCTTCGTTGCTTAGAGATTGTAGAAAAGTGTTGTGGACCTCAAAATCGTAGCCATGTTTTATACTTTGGATGTGGAGCAAAGACAAAGGACATGAGAGGTGGCACTTCTTCAAAGGATGTACTATTGTCTGAGCTACGTTCAATTTAAGAGAAAAATTAATCTTTGAATGAAAATAAATCCTTGCATGATCGCTTGACTAAATTTGAAGATGGGATGAAAGAAATACTAAATATGAAAGAGTTCTTTGCTGCTCAACAATCACATAACCTGCATATGACATCACCTGTATTAACTGAATAACCACTGACACTTTTTTTTGACCAAGTAAGTAACAATACATCAAACTCTATCGGTATATAGTCGTTTAAGCAGTTACTGTAAGGCTGAAACCTTGGGAAACTAATAATGGCTATCAATGTCCTAGATGTAATAAGGTCTCTACTTCGTGGGTTGATGAAATCTGTGCAAGTGATTTGAGTGCATATGAGTTCTAATCTGTTCTTTATTGTGATCTGCAGAGCCTTGCAAACTATCCTTATTGTGTTCAGGTCGACTATCGTCCTTCCCAATCAATTCATTTTGAGATTTAGGCAACCATCTACTTGTTTGCTGAGTATCTCGGAGTTGTTGGTGAATTTTATTATTAGTTTGATTTAATTGTACCCCTCCACTAACGACCCACCCTGTGTTTAGCTCATGCTGAATCTCAGAGTTGTTGTTGGAATTAATCTATGTAGTTTCTTTATGTTGGCCATATTATTGACGGACATTTGAAGATAATTGTACATATAGTTATCCTCTGTTTTTTTATTGATCTCTGTTTAAAATGCAACTATTCTCTGCGTTTTTTATTTTCCACACGTAAAATAAACATCTTTGTATCTATGAATGTGTTCTTCCAACTTAAATGAATAGTTCATTTCTCAGTGAATGTGATTTTTCAGCTGAAGCATCAATACAAAGAAGCCAACTACCATAACAAGCTTTAAAAGAATTATGTCCATTCTTTTTTTCATCTTCAACCCTTCTTGTTCTACGTAAAGATGCAAGATTATGAGTGAATTAGTGCCTAAATGAACTTACTCTCTCACTAGATAATAATGAGTACTTGCTATTGTTGAATCAATAAAAGAAGCGAACTACCATTGATCCCCTGTGCTTTCCCATCTCAAAGGAAAATAAGTTTGAGGCATTTTGACAAAAAAGTAAAGCACTCAAAAACCAACTCCAACAAACCAAGAAAAAAAACATCTCAAGATACATATGTAATAGGTAAAACTTCATTTAGCTCAACATATAAGTAGATACCTTTTTGGTTTGTGATCACAGAGGTCAAGCTTTCTGAAACTTGTTAGTCAGATAGAATGTTCTCCTCTACATTACCATAATGTTATTGATATTCATTTATGTTGGTGGCTTGTTTATCAACATCCTTACAGTTGCGTCTTTCGACTGACATTGTCTTGTTGTGCATAGTCTATCGTGTAAGCCTTTAATATATAGTTCTTTTAGATTTGACACAATCACTATAATACAACATGTAGAGGTTTTAGACTTGTGTCACAGTCCCAAGGATCAGTTTGAGATTGTTTGGCTCCTACAAGGATTATGAATTGGAAGAAAACAATAATATATTGCTTTTTTCCCTACTACACAGATAACTTTGTTGTTTCTCATGAAACCTTTATATCTTGATTGTTCAGTTTCTCCGCAACAGTATATGTCCCTTGAAACATAATATAAATCATCTTGATGGAAATTTTTTCTATTTGTACTAACTTGTTGTTATTGAGTTTGTTTCTGATATATAGATTTTGATTCTTGGTTGATGAATCTTAAGGTTTCTTAATCATTGTTTCTTATTTTCATTCAAATATTGATTTACGTGGAAAACCCTTGGTGAATTTTTGATTTCTTTTGTGAAAGTTCAAGCTAGAAGTGAAGAGGAATGTTTAGAAGAACCATAAGACCATTAATATTTTGCTAAGAAAGTTATGCAAAACTTTAAAAATGTTGCTAATTTTTTTCGTGGAGAAAATATTCTAATTAACAACATGGGATGTTAACTTATTTTGGTATTTATGTCAGCCTTCTGTAGAAAGATTTACTATAGCAATCTTACATTTATTGAGAAATTAAAGCTTATAATTTTTTTGTGATACAAAGATCCAGAATCATTGGTGGTCAACTAGTGACCAATTCTTTTTCTAGTCTCTAAATGTTCATCTAGGACGAGACAAATGGTTGTTTCTAAAAGTTCCATCTACGATGATGCAACTTTTTGTCCCAAAAGGTCTATCTAGGACGACTTGTTTCTTATCGCGAAAAACAATATGGGATGACGTAGTTGGTCGTAAAAAGAAAGGTAGTTTAGGATGAGTGTAGTTACTCATCCCAAAATAGTATTCTAGGACGAGTTTGTTGCTAGTATCTAAACTGATTTACTGACCAGAAAATAACAAATTCCCCAAGAAGGAAAAATCTTTTTGGAACGAGTTATGTAGTCTCTAATGATATTTTGCGACTAGATTTTATGTCGTCTCTAAAGACATTTAACAACTTGCAAAAGCATACCATCCCAATTGACCTTAAGCGAAGAATAATTTAAGGACGGGTGGCGACAAACCTTTTCTCGTCCCAATAAATAATCTGGGACTAGATTTTGACTTTTTGGGACTAGATTTCCCTTCCTTAGAGACAGTCTTGCAGTGACTGTTATGGGACCTTCCCTAGCCTTCTTGAGACTATCAAAAGGTTTTAGAGTTCTCCACAAGTCTTCTTATTTCTACCATGTAACCTCTTCTGGAGTTTGTCCCATCCAATGCACAAGGAATATAGTGTTGGCTTGTTGACCTCGCTTCCGTTTGGCTTGATAAACTATGATAGCTTCAATTTCCCTGTCATGCAAGGCAGTGAGTGTTATGGGTGCCCGTTGTGATCGATTCCATCTTGGATCCTCCTTGTCCTCATGGTACGACTTTAGGACGCTTGCATGAAACACCGGATGTATCATGAAGTGTGGAGTTTACTCCAACTTGTACGATATCTTTCCCACCTTGGCAACGATCTTGAATGGACCCTCATATTTACGAACTATGTTTTTATGGACGCCCCTTAGTGCCTTCAATTGTCTCTGGTTGAATTTTACAAGGACCATGTCACCTTCTTTATAATCTGTGGGACGACACTTGCAGTCGGCGAACTTTTTCATATTTTGGTTGCCTTGTCATAGTAGGATAGGGTAGTGTCAAGCTGCTCCTCCCATCCCTTGGCAAGATGGTAGATATCCAAACTCTTACCCTTAAAAGCAGCTGGCAACGAATGCGGAGTTTGAGGTTGTTGGCCTATCACCAAATCAAATGGTGTGCGCCCAGGGGACTCACTCTTCTACAAATTATAGAAAAATTGTGCCCTGTCCAGGAGTTTGGCCCAATACTTCTTATGACCAGTAACATAGTGCCTTCGATAGCACTAGGATAAGGCGTTGGCATGTTTGGTTTGGCCGTCGGTCAGCGGGAGGAAACTTGTGGAGAAGTGAAGCTCCATCCACGTAGATCGAACAACTCTTGTCATATGTTCCCGGTAAAGCGGGGTAACGGTCGCTAGTGATATGTCTCGGAAACCCCAAATATTTCACCACATTTTTGAAAAATAATCAAGAATCTTTCTATGCGGTGCAACCGGCTGTGGTTGGCATGAAGGTAGCATACTTTGAGAAATTTTCTACCACGACCATGATCGTACCAAACGCGTCGGACTTCGGCAAGGAAGTGATGAAGTCCATGGTCACGCTCTCCCATAGGCGTTCTTCTATGGGTAGTGGCTCTAGAAACCCTCCCGGTTCACCTTGTCTTGTTGGAACACAAGTCAAGTCTGCACATAAAACTTGATGTCATCCCGCCTAGCCAAAAAATAATAGACTCGATCAATGCCCTTGTTCTTCAGCGCCCTGGATGCCCAGCCCACGGGGTGTCGTGTCTTTCCTTAATGATGCGCCGCTTGATAGACCCAAACTTGGGCACATAGACCCTTCAACCGCTGGTGAGCAAAAGACCATCTTCCACCCAAAAGCGTTTGGTTTTCCCTTGGGCAGTCATCCATCAACTTTTTGGCATCTATATTATGTTGAATAACATCCTTAATTGCATCTTGAATGTCACAGTGTGCTGTAGTGATGGAAGCAAGCTCGGCCTTCCTTCTTAGTGTGTTGGACATGACGTTGCCTCGTCCTAGCTTTTGTTCCAAGATGTAGTCGAAATTGGCCATAAAGCCTTGCCATCTAGCTTGTTTTGGGATGATCTTCTTTTGTGACTGGAAGTAACTACTGTCCACGTTGTCAGTCTTAAATACGAACTTGGAACCTATTAAGTAGTTTCTCCATGTGCGTAGGCATGCATAATGGTCGTCATCTCTTTCTTCTACACTTTGTAACGCCATTCGGTCTCGTTAAGCTTGCGGCTTTCGAATGTTATTGGGTGTCTATCTTGCATTTAGACTTTACCAATGACAAAGACTGAGGCATCCATATGTATTTTGAAGGTCTTGGAGAAGTCGAGCAACATCAAGACCATCTCATCCGTCACTGTGGCGTTTAGATCTTGGAACGCTCTTTAGAACTCCTGGATCAAAACCCACGGCTTATATTTTTAATCAAATCGGTCAGTGGAGAAGCTTTAGAAGAGTAGCCACTGATAAACCTACAATAGTAGTTTGCAAGTCAAAGGAAGGATTGCCGCTCTATCACCTTCGTGGGCGCCTCCCACTCCTAGATTGCCGGAATCTTTGGCTCATCCATCCGTAGTTTGACCTGGCTGATAACATGTCCTAAGAAGTGCACCTCGTACTGGGAGACCTTGCACTTCTCTTGCTTGACATAGAGATAGTTCTCCCGTAAGAATTGGAATGCTTTCCTCAAGTTCTCTTAGTGTTCCTCCAATGTGCTACTATAGATGACTATGTCATCGAAGTACACAACCACAAACAGGTTCAAGTAGGGATGAAATATCCTGTTCATGAGCGTGAAAAAAGTGTAGGATGTGTTGGTTAAGACAAACGACATTACCAACCACTCGTATGCTTCTTATCTGGTCACACACGCTGTCTTCGGCTCATACCCCTCCACGATGCGCACTTAGTAGTAGCCTGTTTGGAGATCCATCTTGGTGAAGTATTTGGTCTGCCCAAGTCTATCAAACAACTCTCCAATATTTGTTCTTTATTGTTAACTTATTGAGCGACCAATAGTCAATGCATAAGCTCAATGACCCGTCTTTCTTCTTTTGGAACAACATTGGCGCGCCATAAGGTCCCTTGGATGGACGAATGTGACCGTCCTCGAGGAGCTCCTTTAGCTTCTTCCTTAGCTCCTTTAACTCGGGTGGAGCCATACTGTAAGGTGAATGCGCGGGTGTCTTGGATCTGACCTCCAACTCTATCTTGTGATCTACCTTGCGTCTCAGAGGTAGAATATTCTGCATCACATCCTTATTCTCTTCAAGGACTTTCTCTATGATCGGTGGCAACGACTTCATAGTACCATTGTCTTCTCCTGAACTTGCAATGGTAGCCAAGAATGTCGGTTCTCCTTTCTTTAGGCCCTTCACAATCCTGCATGGCCGATAAGTGGGTGTGTCCTTCCTTCTTCGGCACCTTGACTAGAGGTACCATGCATGACCCTTCCTACTCCATGACCATAAGTCATTGGAGGTAGGGATCGATCATCGTATGGCAGCACTGCAAGAACTCTTGCCAGAGAATGATATCAAATATATCTAGAGGAGCGATGGAAAAGCTTATCTTTCCTTGCAACTTCCCAAACGTGTTGCTTACTCCTTGGGCAACCCCACACAAGGGAGTTGGTGGGCGTTAACAGTCTTGATCAGGGGGTTGCTTGGCTCATAGTTCAGTCTTAACCTCTCAACTGCCGTCTTGGTCATGATGTTAGCTTCGGCCCTGGAGTCTACCATTGCACGAGCTAGTCGTCCATTTATGGGGATGTCTACATATTGAGTGCTGAAGTCTCCTAGTTTTTTGGTCTGCTTGGCAATCACACCGCACAATCCAACCATGCCCAATTGCATAGTGCCCGCGTCCTTCCATTGATCTTGGGCATCCATGTCCTTCCGTTCACGTAGCATGGCATCAAGGTTCTTAATTTCGGTGCACCTAGCATAACCGTGCGGTCCACTGCATATGTAGCATACCTCTCCTTTGTTGGTCTGCGCCTGCTTCTCCATGTAATTTATGCGCACGAACCTCTTATTGTCCCGCTTGTGGGATTCGTGCTGCCTTGGGTGTTCTTGCTGTTCCCTGACTCGGCCACGATCTCCCCCACCTTTGGCATGACTACTTGTTGTATCCTTGCCCTTCAACTTGTCATGCGGTTCATGCTTGAAGCCCGTCAAGGACTCGGCTTGTGTGATCGCTTCATCTATGGTCTTGACCTATCATCGTTCCAACTCCATATTGGACCAATTTCACAGTCCGTCCATGAAGTGGAACAACATGTCCTCGTTGGTGAGGTTGAGAATTTAAAGCATTAGAGTTGTAAACTCCTTCACGTATGCCTAAATGCTTTCTATTTGCTTCAATTCTTAAAACTTGCACTTAACCTCGTACACGATGTTGTTAGGGAAAAAGTCTTTCTTGAATTTTTCACAGAATTCTCCTACATGTTGATGGTTCACGTCCCTTCCCGATCTCAGTCTCTTTGCGTCTCCACCATAGCATAGCCATCTCGAACAAGTACAACACAATAGTGTTGATCTTATTCTCGTCACTTATCACCTACTATAGTTGAAATAATTTTCCAAGTGCCATAGAATGTTTTCCACCTCTTGAGCGTCATGGACTTCCTTGAATATAGGTAGCTTGGGATCCTCGACCCTGGCCTCCCTTTCACGATGAGGTGATGCCGATCCTCCAACCTTCACTCCTTCCTTGAGTGTTTTAACTTCGGCCTTCAGTGTCTCAAATAGGTTACCGTGTCCATAAGCCGACACTCCAAGGAAGTGATGTCCTTCTTAATCTCAAACTCGGCCCGATGGCGACCCTCCAACTCCTTACTGATGTTCTCGTTCTCCTGAAGGGTGAAGTTATCAAGGATCTTAAACTTGTCATCTGCCACGTTCATGCGCCGGCCTAGTATCTCTATAGCCTACGTTGCCACTTTCATCCTTGTGACCCATTCTTCTCCAACGGTGATGTCTATGGCATCTTTGCCCAATTCATCATCACTTTCTTCGGTTGTCGAGGGTGGATGAGACGTTAGCGCCTCACTAGGTATGGGATCGGGTAACACCTCTTCATTACCCTTTTGATGTTTCTTCCCCTTTCGGTTCTTCTTTCCACCATCCATATGGATGTTGGTGGTGCTAGCGTCGTTTACGTCTCCTTCGGTAGCCATTCTCCAAGTATCAAACCTGGCTCTAATACCACATTGTCACGGACTTAGACTATTTGCTAAAACTCCGTGCGAGCCTTGACGACTTACTCACTAATCTTTCAAGATCTTGTAAGTTCAAGGAAACCTTTAAGACTTGGAACATGAAGAGAATGCTTTGAAAGACATAGAAAGAACAAGAAAGAGAGCTTTGAAGAAGGCTTTTGTATTATGCTTAGAGAACGCTTTCAACTTGCTTAGTTCCTTTGAAAATGAGGGGAACTTCTATTTATACTACTTCCTAGGGACTAAAGTGCAATTAATATTTACTTTACAAGTGCCTAAAATAATTACACTTAATTCCCTCTTCTAGATAATTCTACAAAGTTATGAGACCTTCCCTAGCCTTCTTGAGACTTCTAAAAGGTTCTAGATATGTCCACACAACTCTAGAACGTTCAGCATCTATCTGGACATGGAATCACGATGGAATCTTGGTGGAACGTTGCAATAGGCCTAATAAAATACACTCTGTCAACCAACCACTAAGCCTTTAAAATGACAAAAATGTACCCTTCCACTATAACCTAAAAATTCTAGGCAATGCTAAGTGTTAGTATTTGAAAAATTGATCATGCTCACAAACATGAAACCTGGTCCCACATTTGATCAGGTGTCTAAAGTCAATTGGCGAACATTTAAAAATATTATCACTTCTAATGTGGTTGGTGAGCGCAACGGGATAAGTGTACTTAACAAATTAGAAGACACTATGTACGTTTGTTCAACAGATAATATATCTTCATTGACATGAAAAAAACTAGTTCAGAAATTTAAAGCAAACAAAAAGGTGAAATCTGTCGTTGAAAACTCAAGATTTTAACACACACCTCAAGGGACGTGATAGAGTTATCAAGTGTGTATTTTTTTTTGTTCGTAAATGCTAATAATGTAGTAAACTTGGAAGATCCATTTCTAATCTACAAAGGAACACCTTCAGTTTGTATGTGCATTTGATGTTTGTATTAACTTGTTTCTTTAAAATAGTTAAAACAGTTGAACAACGCCGTCTGACATGATTTTTCTCCCCTGAGCAAAGATGTTTCCATATAAATTTCCTTGCTGTTTATACTTTATAGTTTAGTCTCTTTTATTTCAATACTAGTGTATTATCAACCTGATCCCTTAGCATGTAGTAGATTAGCACATCACTTCAATAGTTATCAAAGCACACTTTTCTATTTGATTAGCATCAAGATATTATCATGAAACATGACATCCCCACCAAACTTAGAAGAAAGACAGTCTAAAAATCGTCCCCTTAATTTTAACAAACAATAATCTGGAAGGAAGATTTAAATACATGACTATATCATGGCAGAAGACAGTAAACTATGGGACATAATTCGGTAGCCCTCATATTCCCATTACGGATGTCAAAGAAGGAGAGCTAACTAGAGTGGTTCTTAAGACCAAAAAAGAATATGATGAAGCTCACAGAAAAAAGATAGAAAAGAATTTTAATTCCAAGAAGTTATTGGTTTGTGGAATTGCTGTTGATTAATACAACATGATCTCCGCTTGTAAAATACCCAAGGAGAGGCGGGGCTGTATTAGAACACCTAATTTTAACAAAAAGTAATCGGCAAGGAAGATTTAACTACATGACTATATCATGGCATAAGACAGTAAACTATGGGACATAATCCGGCAGCCCTCATATTCCCATTACGGATGTCAAAGAAGGAGAGCTAACTAGAGTGGTTCTTAAGACCAAAAAAGAACATGATGAAGCTCACAGTAAAAAGATAGAAAAGAATTTTAATTCCAAGAAGTTATTGGTTTGTGGAATTGCTGTTGATTAATACAACATGATCTCCGCTTGTAAAATACCCAAGGAGAGGCGGGACTGTCTTAGAACACCTCAGGAATGAATCATCCAACTGAATTAAACTACTTTATACAAAAACTTTAGCATGAAAGAAGGAGAGAGACCATTCATGAGATGCACACCATATTCACTTCTTTTACCAATTAGCTCTGATGACTTGGTGAACCATTTTTCCGAGAAACATGATTCGAATCATTCTTCGAATCCTTCACAAATTATAGGCAATCAAAGTAAATGCAATAAGTGATTCTAGGAACCCGAAGACTCTTGCCATGGACGAGTTGATTGGGAACCGTCAAACATACGAACTAAGCAAGACACAAGAAAATTCCAAAAGGGAGGCAAGGGAAGACATGTCCTTGGGACTAAAAGCATCACCAAGTGACCTATCGAAAGATGATGATCAGCTATCCTATCTGTCTAGAAAATATCAAAAAATAGTAGAAAAAATATGGAGGATTACTCATGAAGGGAAAGTCTAGTCAATCAACAAATGGAAGTTATATGTGTCACAAGTGTGGAAAGCTAGGACGCTTCATGAGCGATTGTCCAATGCAGAAGCTGGAACACAAAGACTATTCCAAGAGTGTACGAGATAGAGAAAAGCGTAGCAAATAGATTCCTTACAATACCAGATGAAAAGAAACTGCTAACCAGGTGGCAAAGAAATCTCTTGTTGTATGGGGAAACTCCTCCAACGACTTTGAGGAACTAGAACACCATTGAGATGCTTCCATGATGGTGGTCAAAGATAAGTAAGAAAGTCAATGAAGGCTTGGAAATGTTTTTTTAACCTAACATGAAAAAGGATAAATCAACCTAGTCCAAGTGACAAGCTAAACAAAAAAAACCGCCTACATTGATGAGAAAGTCTGTTATGAAACCTTTTTTCTAGTTATCAGGAAATGTAGAGCATTCTGTAGATGATCTGTACTAAGTGAATAGGTAGAATAATAATTGCTCAATGTATATCATAACTGCTACAAGGTAACTGAGGTTAGATTTTTGTCTAACAAATGTAATGTCACACATTCTTGTGAGTTCATATTGATTCGTAAAAGCCTCAAAAACATGTGTATAGGTGATTTGGACCCAATACGAGGAAATAATCTTATTTCTCTCAATTCTCAAAGTAACAAAGTTAATATGTATCATAAAAGGTTACTCCCTGTGTGTGCCTCACGTATGAGAAAACGTGTGTTAGTAGACATGGTTAATGGTCTACCAAACTAATATTGAGAGATAAATGGATTTGAGATGCATGTGTTAGAGAGACATTGAATCTTCTTCATGCTAATTTATGCAGACCTGTAAGAATTTTAGAGTATATGTTGAAAGAAGTACAACCTTATGATAGTTGATAATTACTCAAGATTCGCCAGGACAATTTTCCTGAGGAGAAAGGATGAAAAATCGAAAGTCTTGATCATTTTTGCGAAAATTGTTCAAACAAAGCTAAATTGAAAAATAGCTAGGATCAACATCGAGAACCCCTCAGGAAAATAGGGTAATTGAGTGGCAAAATAGAATGCCAGTGGATATTGCAAGGATTATACTAATTGATTCTAATCTTGCAAAGAATTTCTGACAGAGGTGGTGAACACAACGTCTTAGCTGACCAACATGTGTCTTATTAGATCCGTTATAAATAAGAGACCCCATGATTTTAGACCCCATGAATTGCTGAACAAAAGAAATCCTAGCTTAGTTATCTTATGGATTTGGGTTGCAAATGTTTCGTCCTCAACAATGGCGAAGATGATCTAGCAAAGTTTGATCCTAAGAATGACGCTATTCATGGTGTACTCCTCAACAGTTAAGACATATACAGTCTTCAACAATAAAAATTTATGCATTTAGGAAATTGTTCATGTTATCTTCGATAAATGGTAAAATGAACAGTATAAAGAACATAGATGAGATTGAAATTGAATACCCGCTGCAGGTGCAAGACATAGCCTTCCTTTAGAAGCCATAAATAGTGAACCGTCTCTAGTAATGAAAATCCTGATTCCTAAGAAGGACTTGGTCAATAAAATAAGAAAAATATTGCAGATTAGGTGAAATTGAGGGAGATGACTATAAGAATGATAAATAAGTTACAGAACCAGCCCTGAGTCTTCAAAAAGCATTGCATGAAAACATTAAACCATCACATATAATGGAAAATCTTGTCTCTTCATTGAATTTTAAGATGCACACCAGTTGTCAAACTAGAAATCTCTTGTCTTTCTTATCATTCATCTCCACCATTGAATGCAAAAGAGTGAAGGAGGACTTTAAGGATACTGACTGGATCAAATCAATGTAAGATGAGCTTCGTCAATTTGAAAGAAATCAAATGTGGCACTTGGTCATACACCACTAGACAGAATTGTAATATGATTTAGGCGGGTGTTTTAAAAAAATTAAATGAGAACAAATTTATCACAAGGAACACATCAAGACTAGTACTGAAGGGCCATATTCAAAAAAAGGAATTAATTATGATGAAACATTTGTTCCTATCACCATGATGGAGGTTATCATAATTCTAATTTCTCTTACCTCATACGTGGGCTTTAATCTCTTTCAAATGGATGTAAAAAGTGCCTTCATGAATGGGTACTTGAAAGAAGAAGTATATGTGAAGCAACCTCCTAGTTTCTAAGACATTAATCTACCAAATCATGTGCTGAGATTGGAAAAGGATTTTTCTGGCAGGCACCAAGGGCATGATATGTAATATTATCAAAGTTTTTTATTTATAATGGCTTCAATTTAATAAAGATTGATGACACCTTGATTCTAAAATCAAGAGGGAAGGAACTTCTCATTTTCCATGTATATGTTGATGACATTATATTTGGAACAACCTTAGAAGCATTATTCAAGGACTTTGCTACCATATTGGGAACTTAATTCGAAATGATTATGATGGGGGAGATCAACTTCTTCTTAGGGTTACAAATCAAGTAGTTATAAGATGACACCTCTATTTATCAAAAATAAAATTACATCAAGGAGTTTCTAAAAGGATTAACATACTGTAGGAAAAAACAATTGACATACCTATGGGAACAATCTCAAAACTTGATAGCAATGAACTAAGGTGTGCAATAAATTAAACCATGTAAAGGGTAATTATTGGATCCCTCATCCAGTTGACTACAAGTAAACCTGATGCGGCGTTTAGCATGGGAATGTGTGCGAGATTATGGCATGTTCTAAGGAATCTCATTTGAAGGAAACCAAGCCTTTTTTAAGATATATGAAAGTCAGGACTTGGTCCTATACTATCCTTTATGTGACTTATTTGATCTATTTGGATATGGTAATGAGGACTAAGTAGGGTACTTGTTTGATAAAAAAAGTTCCTTTTTATAGATCATTTATTAATATCTCTGGGAGTGAAGAAGCAGAACTCAGTGGCATTATCCATTGCAAAAATTTGTGTCATGTTCTGCACAACTCCTACGGATAAATAAGTAACTAAAAGTTTTTTGGTACTCAGTGATACAATTTCCCTCATGTCTGATAATACTAGTGCTTTTAATATGGCAAAAAATATAGTAAAATATAATAGGATAAAACATATTGATATTAGACCTCACATTTTGAGATACAATGTTGACAACGGAAATATCATCATGAAATTTTGCAAGACGGACGACCAAGTAGATGACATCTTCACCAAAGCTCTAAGAATATATCATTTTCTCAAAAGTATGTTGAGGATAGGGATGCTCAAACCAAACCAATATCTTAATCTAAATGCACTAAAAACCTTTAGAGACTACAATTAGAATTTAAGCGACATTGATTTTTGTCTTGCACTCATGTACGAATTCAATTCAGAACTTTCTGCACATGTACACTCATGGTGAGTTACCTAGAGAGAAGCGGAAGACACAACAAAGTCAAGGCAGTTGATTTATGAACAAAAAGAGGGACATGGTCTCTACTCAAAGTTTAGTATCTTCGTACTATATATGAAATATTAGAAAAGTAAATCTCACTTGCTACGTGTCTATGTCTCTTGAAGTAACATCTTTTCTTATTCAAAATCCAAAAGTCGCCCATGTTCAGGAATCAGAGCCCTTCTACAAAACCCTTTTATTAAAAAAAAGACATTCTTCTTCCAAACTTTTTCAAAAACTTCCTTTAATTTTCTTAATTATGACAAAATCCCCTTCCTTTTCTCCTAAAGAACCCATGTATCTAGAAATCAAAACATTAAATCCTTTCGAGTTCAACACTTCAACCTTGCCCGAGATACCCTCTCTTTCCACTCTAGGAGTGAAAGAAGCAGGTGGGTAAACTACTCCCACAATCAAAGTCTTACTTGTTCAAACTGTAAAACCCCACAGTTGAACTCCCCTTCAAATTGACAAACCTCCCTTGTTATCACTCCTTCCCTAGAGAACCACCTCGATGGCTCTACTTGTTAAAAGGCACGACTTGTTCCCCAACCTCCTGTTGAGAAGAAACCTAATTGAATGAAAATTATCCTTCCAACCTTTCCCTGTGTCATCAACTATGTTTGATCGACTGTTCAATGGAGATCTCCTCGTAGAT
Organism: Solanum lycopersicum; assembly: GCF_036512215.1. Lineage (NCBI taxonomy): Eukaryota > Viridiplantae > Streptophyta > Magnoliopsida > Solanales > Solanaceae > Solanum > Solanum lycopersicum. The sequence continues at coordinate 10,713,014 of NC_090806.1, read as the reverse complement.
AAAGGAATATAGTTGAATATCTTAGCCGTTGGCAAAAAATGGTTGTGCAAAGCCTAACTAACATGAAGGGAGATATTCAATCTTTATTCTCAGATATGGAGTGAAAATCACAAGATCTAGTTGAATATAGGGAACCATTGTTTCATTATACCCCAAACACTCATACACAACTCGACTTTGTTCAATATAGCGTAGTGGGAGATGAAGATGTTGTTCTTTTAGTCTAAAAACAAAACATTAGACGGGGAGCAGGTGAGCAAGAACTCATTGCCTCTGAAATCATTGCTAATTCCTCTTTACCATCAAAACATTCATTGCAACAAAATGGATTTGAGAATTTAACTCCCTTGAAAATCTTAAGAAAAAGGAAAAGGCAAAATGATTGAGTGTGTCTGTCTCAGATTTGTCAAAGGTTATTCCACTCGCGGATCTTAGAAAAAACTGATGCATGATGCCATGGTTTCCATAATTCACAAAGTACTCAACATAGACATAAAAAGGGAACTGTGTCTGAGGACAAACCTATTCTCCGAAAGGCTTGGTCGACAGATCACAGTAACTGGACAATAGTTCCACCAAATTGCAGGATATAGTACATGAGGTGATAAATTTATAAAGTTTATAGATTGGAAAAATATGAAGTCACGTGAATTAAAGTCAACAGGTGTAACAAAGAGAAAGTACAGAGATAAGAAGGAATCGATGGAAGAGGTAGTAGAACTAGTAGAAGAGTTAGTGAAACCTCGGTCTAAGTATCTGGATGGACCTGGTTCGTGTATTAAAAAGGGGAAAGTGTTGAATAGTGAGGAGCGAGTGGTTTTTCTAAAAACACAAAGAGTGTTAAATGGTAAGGTGTTTAATTTGGATATTCTGGACAAACCATGCATGAGAGCTCTTATTGACTGTGTGGCCTCACAAAAAGAAGAGCATCTATTTGAGTATCATGTTCTTTCCTGTATGAACGTGAGGCTTGTAAGTTTTATGGATTGTTGAATGACGATGGTAGCATTGATACTTAGGTTCATGATATAGATTGTCATTTGATCGGGATATCTTTTGGATATCATTTTAGAAGTTCCATGTAATGGAGTAGGCTAAGTCAAAAGGTGTGTGTCAAATGAGGTGTGTGGTTTTCAAGGTGGAAGATCTTAAGTCCTCTAGAATTCTTATGAAATATCTTGAGGGTGAACACCAACGATACATTGAATTTATGAAAAACGTCCTTCGCACAAAATAAATAACTGTGGCTTCTTCTGCCGATTTGTTTCCCATGGAAATACTTGTAAAGTATGAAGTCATGAATATTCCTGAATTATGATAGAACTCATGTATAATATCATGACATTAAACGATGGAAAACATGGAATGGCCTATTGGTACTTGCTGAGCTGAGTGTTGAACCATTTCAATGTGCCTCGTCGCAAAAGGTGGATAAAACAATAAAACAAACCTTTTCCCCTATCTACCTTAATTGACTGCGAATATATTGAGGGAAAAGTGAAGTTAAAATATCAAGTCTCGAAGCTTCTTCAACAACAAGGTGTTAAAGCGCGGAATGGAAGATATTACTACCTTGATGGAAGTAAAGGACTTGTAAATTATGAGGCTTAAATAAATACTGGACTTGGTAATCTACAAGCTAAGAATCATATGGCCAAGCAAGTATAGCAAAAACCATGCTAAGAAAAACAATAATGTGCCCACGCAGTGGGATAAAATTGAGGTTTTAGGGATAGACACTCAAAGTTAATAGATCTCACATGAAGGGTGAAGCAAGTCAGTGGTAAAAAAAGGACTGGAGGTATGTACAACGTTGACTAACAATGGTTATAACCCACATAATGACAATACCTACAAACTATCATCCTAAAATGTTAAAGGCAAAGGTAAAGGAGTGGGGGAATACTGATTAAGGAGATCGGCCCCTAAATATTCCATTAATAATGATAGTCACTTGAAATATACAAGATTGAATAGTAGTAAGAAAAACATTCAATGAGATGATGATTAGGGAAATAAATCCAATTAAGCTATCATTGAAAACATTCAAAGTAAAGTGTTGCCCGCCGGAGGTGGCGCCACAATTGTGACCATGCTAGTAGGGGGGAATATTAAAGTTTTTTTGGAATGCTCATGAGGTTGATGTATCTGCATTGGGGAATTATTCTCAATTTGTGCATTTCACAATAACTCTACTTGAGTTGGATACTAGTTTTGACGTCAATGTCATTTTATGGACTACATAAAACGTCAATGTCATTTTATGGACTATATAATTTAGAGCATAGGATGAATATCTAAGCTGGTCTAGGAATGCTTTATTAAACGGTACAAAGATGTTGCTGTTTCCAGCCTTTGGTGGGCATTCATTTTGATTTACTCCTATATGTTGCTTCATGAAGAATTTCCAAAGTATGGTGATCTTATACATTTCTTCTCTGTTTGGTGAGGACTTTAAAGAATTTCATTTTTCTCTTTACTACTATATTACCGTGTAGATGTCAGTGGCCATTGCCTTAAGGAAAAAGGGGATCCATAAGCTTTTTATTTTAGTAAGGCTATTGGATTCTCGAATAAAGTGAATTAGAAGATGAGATTACCAAGGGAATCATTATCCTCAATCTTTTATTGTTCAGGCTTCAGAGATGTCACATCTACAACATCATTAAATTCACCAACAACATGCATTGTAGGGATATTTGTAAAGGGATCGTGGATTCGAATACAATATGAAAAATATAGAGTGCCTCTCTTTGCATAAAACATATATGCCTTCTTTTCCAAAACAACATCTTCTTGAACAAAAACAACCTATGAAAAAAATCAAACAAAATATTAAGTTAGTTGTCATAGGTTGACAAAATCAAATCAACCTATGACCACTAACTTGATATTTTGTTTGATTTTTTCATATGTCATTTTTGTTCAAGAAGTTATTTTGGCTTAATAGGAATATATTATGTTTTATAAAAAAGATTGAGGCAAATTATTCCCCTGGTAAACTCATCTTCTACTTCAATTTATTCGAGAATCCATGTTATTGTATTATAAATATAGAAAGCTTAGCACTCCCTTTCTGAACAATTATCTACCTATTTAAAATTCCATTATATTCCTTTCATTGTAAGGAAGATTCGTCACCTATATATAGTAATGATTTTCCTTTATTTTTTATAGATAGTCATAAAAGTTATTACAAAGAGAGTTTTTATTAGTTGAAGGGGGATGTTATTTCTGTGGAGCTTTGGATTCAATTCTTATCCAGAGTTTGTTGAGTTATACTTAGTGATTGGGTTGTTGTATCCTAGAGGGGACAGGTCAACAAAACTAATGTTGGACTAGCGAAAAGATTTGTCTTAATGGGCTTGAATCTCTTTAAAGAGAGCGAGATATCTGTGTCTCAACCTAAAGATAATTAATTCTTAAATTTTTATTGCAATTGTAATTTGTATTCTTGTAACTTTCACTAGCATATTTAATAAATCAAATGTTGAAGTTTCAGATAAGAGGAAAAGTAAATGTCAGCAGAATATATATAATCATTTTAATTTCATTCATTGTAAAATATCTATTTTAATTTCTTTCTTACTAATTAAATTTATATACAGGATAAAGAAAATAAGAAGATTTTTTATAAAAGAAAATTTACAAAATAATTTTTTAAAATAGTTACATATAAATCTATTTTTTTAAAAATCTTAATTTTGAACAAAATAATAATAATTAAACACGTGGTAGACGCGTGTGTACAAATACAGTCATCATGGAGGGTTGAAGGTGCCACATTAACACAAAAGGTGAATAAAATAATGAAAAAAGTGAGATTTTTTTGGGGGGTGGGTGGGTGGGTGGGGGGAGTCTACTAGAACCCTAGTTAAGTTTATGTGTGTCATTGGAATTTCGATTATAGTCTACAGGATTAGTGGTGTCTTATTCCTTTAAAATATGAATGTATATAAATTTGTTTTAATGAATCCATACCCAAATTAAAAATCAAATTTAAGTGTTTTGATCCAAGTACTTGTCACAACCCAAAATCACTAAAGTAATGATAATACATGCACCATCCCTCTGATCGATAAGACAAACCTATATCAATTAGGAGGAAAAGAAAAAATTTTAGGAAAAAAATCATAATATAACTTTTTCATAAATACAAAAATACGCAAAACACTAAAAGAAAACTTTATTATTTGGTGTCACATGAACAAGAGTGACTAAGAGGCAGATGCATAATCTCCATGTAGCTCACACGAACACCCAAAAATAACTGCATTAGGCACTAATCAAGAAGGCAAACTGGAGCACAAAGTAGAATATGCATCAAAAGACGCAATAATTGTAATTGAATACAGGAACACATGTATTAGAAGGCATCATAGGCCGATAAAGTTGAAGTCTGTCTATATAAGAATATAAAGTACAATATCTATCCCAAATAAGTCCTCAGCTTCTAAGCAGTCAATGCAAGATGGAGAGAGACAATAAATTTACATCAACCAGTCAATAACATATGCGAAAATGAAATAAAAATAAGGTGTAACAGGATGCAGTGGTTGTATAATCCTATTAGTATACTTTTGCTCCCAAAAGTAGCATGTTGTTATTAAATCAAATGATCCATGGGGGACTTTACAAGTCCATACACCCATCCCAAAAATTCTCCCTCGGGCATGCCTATTTCAACTTGCTGGAAGTCAACCTTGATATGATATAATAACAATTCGGGATTCATTTTACATTGGGGTTCATAACTATTATATCTATCATTCCATTTTTGTGATTCATAACAAATTTATGTGTACGATTGATCAAAATAAAAAAGAATGACCATCTTCGACATAAGAAAGTATATCTCTATTAAAATAGTGTCCTTACGCCAATGACCCCATCAAGATACGATATAACATATGAATAAGAGTGATTCAACAAAACATATGCAATTTAAGTCACATAACATCAATAATCCACTAATTTAAACACCGAAAAACTAATAAACTATCTCTCGATCAAAGTTTAAGAGAGTAATAATAATCTACCTTGAAAGCCCAGTATTCGTGCCATGAACTGTTAAAAAATATAGCCTTGGAACTCTCCTAATTTATGAAGAATAGTCTATATGAGTATATGAGTCTATCAACACCTATATTATTATTATTTTTTAAAAAAATATAAACCAATGGTCATTTATTTATCCTAAAGAAGTATCACAAAAAACAGGCCAAATAATAGCCCAATTTTAAAAAAATGAAAAATTGCCCAAAAAGCAAATAAAAGGACAACTCATCTTGGTATTCATTACCAAGAACTTTCCATTCATTAAAATGGGGTTTTCTAAAGAAAACTCTCCATTTCTCACTCTCTTGTACTCTGACACGTCTATGTTTCTCGCTCCCTTCTCCCTTTATTTGCTCATGCTTCATCCCCGGGTCCCTAACATTCTTCATCCATGTAAAAGTAGGGTATATCAGCTCACAAAGGTATATAGAACTTATTTTTTATCCACTCCCAACTATAGTTGACCTTTTTCTTTTCTTTTTGTTGATGTGAAATCCAGTGGAGGTGTTTAGACTTCAAGATTAAATTTTTGTTGGATTTTACGATGAAAGTCCTTATGGAGGCTTGAGGTAGGTCAACACCTATACTTATGTATAAACTCTAGTAAAACGCCTCACAGAGGCAGCCCTGAGCCCCTTAATTCAAAAATTGAAATTGATTTCAGAATTAGATTAGATATCGAGTGAAAAGCTCACGCGCCTAAAATCAGATGAATTTGATAAATTGATTCTCAAATATAGAAATTACATTGCATTTATCTTAGGTGATTAAACTAAATTTACCTAATCCAAATACAATTTTTCGATAACTGTAAATCTTATTACTTACCATATGTGTTATTCTGTACAACTTGGAACTTTGGATATCGACATGTTTCAATTTCAGATCAAAATCTTCTTTACACTTGTGTACTATTCTAAAGATAAAAATTAAGACTATACATACATTTTAGGTATCATGCTAGATCTATGATGCATATCTTGGATAATTAGTTGGTTGATCATTTCTATGGTCCTCTCCTTATGTTTGAATATACATATGTTATTGATATGGAAGGAACCTCGCAAATGCGAGGTTATTGATATGCACTGTCCTCGCAAAAGCAAACCTTGGTGCACAGTGAATCTCCGGTGAAGCAAACAATGAATCACAAAAGCATAGCCGCAGAAATCTAAGAAACCTACCCCAATCCCCTTAAGATCATCAAAGAGGAATCAATCCAGAACCTCCCAGAAAAACCAAACATATAACTCTAGCTTCTTGTAATAATTAGATCATCAATTGATGAAAACTTAGACAAATGTTGATTGGGGTCAAATCTAAACTTTAGGGAAAAAAAGAAATCAACTCATGACATTATTCACTCTCGAATACCTTGATATCCATGTAAAAGTAAATCATAAATAAACCCTAAATCTCATGGAATCATCAAAATTTTTATCTGAGTTTGTTAACCTAAATTATCCACTTTAGTCAATTATCACGATTCAAAACTATAAAAATAGTTGTTCCCAAGATTCTACTTAGAGCACCTCGAGAATTAAGTCATCCATGTGTACAAGTAATAAAATAAAGAATTAATCTGTGAGAAGGCCAAAAACAAGAAGAAAAACACAAAGAATATGAGGGTCACTATATTACTTTAAGCCTTTCACATATTATAAAAGTATTAACTTATCAAAAGTTGAAACACCCTTCAAAATATTTCTTGTTACTTCATGGATTACGCCACTAATTATGTCATGTCAACGCAAAATTATAACATTTCAATATATAATCTAGACGCAGAGAAAGTGGTTAATGATTTCCCAACTTTTTATTTATCAAATATGCATTGCAATTATTTTCTTCCTTAAATATATCGAACAACAAGATTTACTTCTTCATATTTATTGATTTGTAGTAATTGTTTTTCCCTATATTATGTATCCTCTATATATATGGACAAGCTAAGACTTTTTGCTAAAATAGTGGTCTTAAGTTATTGTAGATTGAGTATTCTCTGTGATGATCTATCTTGATAACTTATTCAATTCACCCTTTTCTCTAATTTCATCACTTTAGAGACATTTTTTGAGCAACAATAGCAAAAATTATGATCTTTTTTAATGTTTATGTAAGATACTTGACCAATTTCATTTATGTTAATGACACGTACTTCTAAATATATGTGTATTATGAAACAAATATCATATGTATGGTTTCAATCTAGCTTTAGAGTCATGTGGTATATTTTCAGCTATAATTCATTTTCCTTCACGAGCTTCCTCTTCTTTTTATTTAATTGAGAAACTCCTTTTTTATTAAAAATGTCTTAGAGATATAGTTTGGGGAATTTCATTTTCCCTTTTTTTGATTTTGTGTAAATAATTTTTCGTGTTTTGTTTTAGCTATATTTGCTTTTTGATGTAGTCTGTCAACATTTAAAAGAAAAGGAAAGTGATTCATAAACAGACGTATGTGCAAATGTTGATCCAACTATTAATGGATGTTGCAAGAACATGTAAGATGGCTTAGTCACTTTTGTTTGAGGTATGCCTTATTTTGTAGTTTTAAATAATGTATATTGTTTCTAATGCTTATATTCAACTTCGAGTGAAACTGTAATTAATCTCTGTTAGGTTGATAATTCGTTGAAGTGTTAATTGATCAGTCGAATTACTTCAATTTATGGTTTCCATCTACTTGTTAATTTTTTAAAATGATAAAGTTCCCTAAACTCTACCGGAGAGAATATATATGATATGAGTGCCCAACTCCAAGCCAAATGCAAAACCCAATACCATACTCAAGCAAAACACTTTGAATATCTATCATAAATCCTCTAAGAACTCTCTCTGTACTAGAACTTACCCAAATGAGGAAGTGTCAAACCAATACTATGAGCACAGTTTCACGGAATAAGAGTATTTTCTAAGACTCTGTGCGTCCCTCGACGACTTACTCACTAATCTTTCAAGATCTTGTAAGTTCAAGAAAGCTATTAAGACTTGGAACACTAAGAGAATGCTTTAAAAGACTTAGAAAGAAAAGGAAAGAGAGCTTTGAAGAAGACTTTTGTATTTTGCATGGAGAATGATTACAACTTGTTTGGTGCCTTTGCAAATGAGGAGTACCTCTATATATACTACAAACTAAGGACTAAAGTTCAATTAATTTTTAATTTACAAGTCCCTAAATAATTATACGTTTGTCCCTTTTCTAGAGAATTCTTCACTGTTATGGGACCTTGCCTATCCTTCTTGAGACTTCAGAAAGGTTCTAGAGTTCTCCACACAACTCTAGAACATTCTGCCTCTATCAAGACGCAGAATCAAGATGGAATCATGGAGGGACGTCACACACTCTCCTACCTAATGATGCGACAACCGTGGGACATTGCTGCAAAAACTCCTGAACTTTGTCTTTGTATTGCCACATGTCTTCCTATTTCTCCCATGTGGCCTCTTCTGGGGTTTGTCCCTTCTAATGCACAAGGAACATGGTGCTGGCTTGTCGACCTCACTTCCGTTTGGCTTCATAATATATGATAGCTTCAATTTACCTGTCATGCGAGACAGTGACTGTTATAGGTGCCCGTTGTGATCAGTTCCGGCTTGGATCCTCTTTATCCTTATGGTATGGCTTTAGGATGCTAGCATGAAACACCGGATAGATTTTGAAGTGTGGAGGTATCTCCAACTTGTACGAGATCTTGCCAACCTTGGAAACGATCTTGAATGGACCCTCATATTTACGCACTAACTTTTGTTGGACGCCCCTTAGTGCCTTGAATTGTCTTTGGTTGAATTTTACCAGGACCATGTCGCCTTCTTTTTAATCAATAGGACGACGCTTGCGGTCGGCAAATATTTTCATCTTCTTGGATGTGTTGTCCAAGAAGGAGTTGGCAGTTTCAAGACGATCCTCCCGTCCCTTGGCAAGATGGTAGGCACCCAAACTCTTACCTCAAAAACAGCTAGCTACAAATGCGGAGTTTGGGGTTGTTGTCCTGTCGCCAACTCAAATGGTGTGCGCCTACTGGACTCACTTCTATGCAAATTAGAGGAAAATTGTGTCATGTATAGGAGTTTGGCCCAATCCTTCTTATGCGCACTAACATAGTGCCTTATATAGCACTCCAATATGGCGTTGATGCGTTCGGTCTGGTCATTGGTCTACAAGTGGAAACTTGTGGATAAGTGAAGCTCCATACCAAGTATCTCAATCAACTCTCTCCAAAAGTTCCCAGTAAAGTGGGGTTCTCAGTCGCTAATGATATGTCTTGGCAGCCCCCAATATTTCACCATATTCTTGAAAAATAATTGAGCAGCTGATGTACCATGGTTTCATGGTACTTTGAATGCTTTTTCCTTAAGTGTAGTGTGTGTCTAAGACCTATTTGTATTGGTTTTAATGTAGTTTTCTCTTTGTTTGCAGGAAATCTGTCTAGAAGGAGAACGTGGAAGAATTGTGCTGAAAATTGCAGAAGTGACGACCTACGGAGCCATCGATGGTCCGTCGTGACCTCAACGATCCATAGGTGGTTACCGTCGTACGAAGAGAAATAATTATAAAGGAAGTTGGGGAATTCATACAAAGTGTGGGGCTACAAAGGATCTCGACAGACCTTCATAGACATGACGGACCATCATGCACATCCGCCAATGTTAATAGAAAGTATTCCCAATACCCATCTTCAAAAGATTCTAAGTATGGACGAACGAAATCCATCGACGGGCCATTGTGCATTCAATGGACCATCATCCATGTATATCGATTGTAACAGAACATTGCTAAAGAAAGCTGCAGAAAAAGAAGTTAAGTATTGAATGACGGAGGGCCTCGATGGTACATCGCTACAGTCGTAGACTCAGACGTGTTTTTGGGCAGATTTTCCTTAAATAGATTTCCCTTTTATGTTAAGACTTGGATATTATAAATATTTGTAAAAACCTCAATTTTTGGGTTAGACTCTGGGTATTTATCAGATTTCATTATTCTAGTTGTGAACTTGTGATTTTGGGAAATTATTCTATTTTCCAAAAATCATTTATTGCAAGCTTAATGATCAATTCAAGTAATTTTCTAGGTCTTCAGCAATCCTATGAAAGTAAGTGTATGAATTTTTATCAAACTAATATGTGTGTGATTATTTACATGGGTAACTAAATCCATAGCTAGGGTTGTGGGAACCATGGGTTATTAACAAGGTAAAAACTAGCTGAAATAATAATCTTAGAATAGTATTTTGCATGTATTGATAATTCTATCATTTAGAAATCTTTTTAACGAGTGCACGCGTTAGAACTCGCCTTGTTGTTACTTGCCGGACCAAGGAGGTAGATAATAAGAAAAGAATTGTCAACGTAGTTTAGCATGTACTATCTAATAGGCTAGTGCCGATTGGTGCAAAGTAATAATAAAGTCATACATTGATTATGATGCCTAGTATGAGGTAAAGGTAAGGTTTAGTAAAGCATACACACCTAGCCGGACCAAGGTGCGGAGTGAAATTTCCTAGTTGCCGGACCAAGAAATAAGGGATTCATCACTTTCAACTTTGCATGCAAGATACTAGGAAAGGATTGTTATAGCTAGAAATACCGCGTTTTGAACATGTGGGGAACAGTTAAGCCCTAGTTACGCTCATTACTTGATGAAAATCAAATCTTTAAACCTATCACTTGTTTATTTAGAAATAGCTAATTACATTTATTGCTTAAAAAACCCTTGTTTGTTACTTTTTTTTGGAAAGGACTTGACTAAATAGAAGTAATAATAAGTTAAAGTTAAGTCTAAATCATTTTCCTCATACGACCGTTTTATAATTCTTTTTCAGAAGTAAATTTGAGCGTATCAAATTTTGGTGCCGCTGCCGGGGAAAGTGGATTTTAGATTAACTTTAAGCTTATTACCAAAGTTTAGTCCATATTTTTCTAATTTTACTTTTTCTCTTTGTTTTTGTTTCTTGTTGATCTAACTTCCATATATGCCAAGTACGCGGAGTAGAGGAGAACTTATACTCTCACCTGACACCAAACTAGAGCGTACATAGTGCAGAATGAATCAAAATTTGGGTATTCTCGATAAAGATCACAACCAGGAACTTCTACCACTTGTTGTGCTCATGATCAATTATTACCTGAAAATCATGGGGAAGGTGAAATACAGAGGAATCCTCCCACTCCACGCCCTCAAGAGATATGATAATAATATTGACACTGACGGGCCAATTGTCTTACCTCCCCTACCACACGACCATACTTTCATGGTAACTAGTAGTCTGATGCAAATGGTCACTGCTAAAGGTTTGTTTTAGGGGCTACCTTCAGAGGATCCACATGCTCACATCACCAAGGTGAGGTCGGTGTGTAAGAGTTGTGTAGGGAGGCATGATTTGAATATGGACGTAATAGGGCTGAGAGTGTTTCCTCTCAACTAACAGGAGAGGCCGCTATATGGTTTATCTAGCTCCTTTTTAACTCAATCAAAACTTGGAATCAATTGAGAGGTGTGTTCTTAGCACATTACTACCTGGTGTCGAAGAATCTAAACCACAAAGATAGGGTGAACAACTTTGTGGCATTGCCAGGAGAATCAGTCAGTAGTTCTTGGGACAGGTTCACTTCCTTCTTGAGAAGTGTTTTAAATCACTGCATTGATGATGAGTCACTCGAAGAGTAATTCTATTGGGGACAAGATGATACTAATAAAGCAGTACTGGATACTATAGCAGGTGGTCCTTATAGGGAGTGTCCTTGTGCCGAGATTGCTGAGAAGTTGGAGAAAATCTCCCGAAATAATAAAGGTTGGAGCAGTAGAAAGTCAGATACTTGGAGAAACACTTTTGAGTGCATTCTGCACACAACCCAGCCACAGATGAGAATTGTGAAGAAATGGCTCAAATGAGAACTGAGCTTGGATTGGTGTTAAAACACACTAGGGGTGCCCGAAAAGTAAATACGGTGAATGATATGCTCAAACTTACTCCTCAAATAAGAAGTAAAGCGGTCGTGTCAATTAAATAACCCAACTAGTGAGGTTGGGATCGTTCCCACGAGGAAAATAGTTTAGACTTAACTTAAATCTAATATTACTATTGTTTAGTCAATTACTTCCTTGGAAAGAAAAAATGATAAAAGGGGGGTTTTCTATTTATAAATAAATGAAAATAACTAGCGAAATTGAAGGAGACAACTAACAGCTTCAAATGTTGGAGTTCAATCAATTAATAAAAGTAACTAGGGTTTACGTGTTCCCCACAGGTTCATAACATGATAATTCTAACTATAACAATTCTTTCCTAGTATCTTGCATGCAAAGTGATAGGTTATGTATTTCTAAATCTTTGGTCCGGCATCTAGAAAATTTCACTCCGCACCTTGGTCCGGCTACGTGTGTTGCTATACTAAACCTTATCTTTACGTCATATTAAGCAACTAAGTTATTACCTCGTACCAATCAATACTAGCCTATTAGATAGTATAAACTAAATCTATGTTGATAATTCTTTTCCTATTATCTACCTCCTTCGTCCAGCAAGTAGCATTAAGGCGAATTCTAACGTTGGTCATCCGTTAAAAAGACTTCTAAGCAAAAGAATTATCAAAGCATGCAAGACACTATTCTAGAATTGTGATTTTAGTTAGGTTTCACCTCATTATTCGCCTATGGTTCCCACAACCCTAGTTATGGAGTTTAGTTACCCATAGTCATAATCACAATATTCAAATATATGGTATAAGAATTCACGCACTTACTTCACTAAGAAAGAGTAAAATCCAAAAGTTCACTTGATTAATCAGCAAAAGTCACCAACAATCAATTACAAAAGTCTCAAAATATTCAAGACTCTCAAAATAATCAATAATCTCACAAAGAGTCTAAAAAATAATCAAGAGTCTAACCTCAAAAATTAGTTTTTCGAACTATTTATAAAAAAATTAAACCTAATCAAATAAGGACTCTATTTGCTGGAAATCTGTCAAAATGCGGCTGGATCGACGGACTACGCGAGAGATCGTCGTGGTCACGACCGGCCGTCACAGACTCCGTCGTCCCATACTTAAGCAATTTCTTCTGCTTCTCTCTTCATTACCCTCGACGACAGGTATGACGGATCGTCACAGGCACAACGGTCCATCGAGGGTCTCTGTTACAAACACTTGAACTCTTGGAATTTGGGTACTGGGATTACTTCTCTTCTCTTAATGACGAACCAGCAGTACAGACCTTCATGGCTACGACGGTCCTTCACGCTTTCCGTCACCCCACACTTGGTCGGACATTCCCATCTTTCTTCAGCAGCTACAGTATAATGCCACCTACGGACCGTCACGAGCATGAGGGACCGTCACTAGATACGTAGGTGGTACTTTTGTGTATTATAGATCAAAAACCTCCACATTCATATTTTAGACAGATTCCTCCAAATAAAGAGAAACTTACATAAAAATTAGCACAAAAAGGCTTTTGGACACACTAAACTTAAGGAAAAAGTATTAATAATACCGTGAAACCACAGTATATTAGTGAACTACTTGTCTAAACTACCACCTCCAACTGATGAGTATAACCATCAGAAGGACTCTTATGTGGTAAATGAGCAGACGGGGAGTTTCCGATCAAACGCCAAAGGCTCCAATCAGGAGAAATAGCGCCAAGTTTTAGGAAATCAAGGTTAGAACTATAGTAATTACAACCTATAGGGTCATTATGTCCGAGATGCATATTACAATCGCAAAAACAACTTCAATCAAGGTAACTATGGTAACAAATGATAGAAGTGGGCACTACGTTCCACCTTAAAATCGTGAAGTTGCTCTTATGGATGGTAGAGTTAGTGTGGTGCAAGTTTAGGATATGTTGCAGAAAATGATGAGGAGGTTTGATGCTAGTGATGAGAACACTAAAGAGTTGAGGAGTTACTTAGCTAGTATTGGGCAAAAAATTGATGCACATGCAATCTCGATCAAGCATCTTGAGTTGCAAATGACCTAGTTGTCTTCGACTATGAACCCATGCCAATCAGGCACTCTTCCTAGCAATACTTTCAAAAATCTAAAAAATAATGGACATTTAATGGCAGTAACGACTCGAGGTGGTAAGCAAACCATTGAATCACCGATGTCTTCTGGTGTAGAAAATGTGATAAGAGGCAATGATGAGGTAGTGGAGTTTAGTGGTGAGTTAGGAGACAAAAAGGGGAAAGAAGTTAAGGTACCCCAAAAGGTGACCCCCATGCCTAGACCATCACCTCCATTTCCACAGAGGTTAGTGAAAAAGATCAAGGATTGTAAATACCGGCGTTTTATCACTATGCAAAAACAACTTTCCATCAATGTCCCTTTGATATAAGCTCTTGAACAAGTGCCCGATTGTTTCAAGTTCATGAAAGATATGGTCACTAAGAAAAGATCGATCATTTTTTAGGATGATAATAGAATGCAACACGTAGTGCTATTGCTACAAGGTCTCTAGTGCAAAAGAAAGAAAGATCCGGGTGCCTTCACTATTCCATGTACAATCGGTTTATTACACTTTGAATAAGCATTATGTGATCTTGGGGCAAGCATAAATATCATGCCTCTCTCTATTTACAAGAAGTTAAGTTTGGGTGACCCAAAGCCCACTGCGATGCGTCTACTGATGGACGATTGGATTGTGAAGAGGCCTACTAGGATACTCCACGATGTGTTAGTAAAGGTGTAGTCATTCATATTTCCGGACGATTTTGTGATTCTGGATTGTGAGGTTGATTTTGAGGTATCTATTATTCTTGGGAGGTCATTCCTTGCTACGGGTAGAGCCTAGGTTGATATGGAGAATGGGCAAATGAAATTTTAGTTGAGCAATGAAGTTTCTTTAAACATTTGTAGGTTCATGAGGCAGATAGGTGAGATCCAATTGGTATCTGTCATATCTTACAAGGTTAAAAAGTTACCTAAGGTACAGATTGAAGAGCGTCTAGGTGTAGAAGCACTAGCGAAAATGATCATGAATTTGATAATGATTGCATGGAAGAGTATGGGTCATTGGTGGCGGCACTTGATCGAGGTAATGTTCGATTTAAACCAAGAAGTTGGAGTTAGATATGAAACATCGCGACTCTCCACCCGTAAAACCATCTATAAAGAAGTATCCAAAAGTAGAACTTAAGGCTCTACCACCTCATCTAAGGTATGTATTCTTGGGACAAGGCGACACTTAGCTAATAAATATTGCATCAGATTTGAAAGTGCATCAAGTTGAGAGTTTGGTGGAGCTGTTAAAAAAATTTAAAAGAGTTATTGGGTGGACTATTGCAGATATTAATGGGATCCCTCCAAGGATTTATTCACATAAAATCCAACTGATGCCTGATCATAAGCCAAGTATTGAGCACTAGAGACGTTTAAATCCACCTATGCAAGAGGTGGTGAAGAAGGAAATCATTAAGTGGTTGGATGTTGGAGTGATATATCCAACCGCCGATAGTAGTTGGGTATGCCCTGTTCAGTGTATACCTAAGAAAGGGGGAATGACTATGGTCCCCAATGAGAAAAATAAGCTTGTTCCGATGAGGTTGGTGACTGGATGGAGGGTATGTATGGATTACCGTAAATTAAATACATGGACCGAGAAGGACAATTTCCCTATGCTCTTCATGGATCAGATGTTAGATAGACTTGCCAGAAAGGGGTGATACTATTTTCTTGATGGCTATTCGGGTTATAATCAGATTTTTATTGCACCGGAAGATCAAGAGAAATCACCTTTACTTGTCCTTATGGGACCTTTGCATTCAAGAGAATGTCGTTTGGGTTATGTAATGCGCCAGCCACATTTCAGATATGTATGATGTCAATATTCTCCGATATGGTGGAGGACATTATTGAGGTGTTTATGATGATTTTTTAGTGGTTGGTGACTACTTTGAGCGGTTTTCGAGTCATTTGTTTGAGGTTCTCAAGAGGTGTAAAAATTGCAACATTCTGCTAAAATGAGAAAAAAACTTCATGGTGAAATAAGGTATTGTATTGGGTCATCGCATTTGAGAGAAGAGGATAAAGGTTGATCGAGCTAAAGTTGAGGTGAGCGACTTCCTCCACCTATCTCTGTAAAAGGTGTGAGAAGTTTTCTTTGACATCTAGTCTTTTACCAGAGGTTCATCAACGATTTTTCAAAGATCGCACATCCTTTGTGCAAGTTGCTTGAGAAAGAATGTAAGTTTCATTTTGATGAATCTTGTCTTAAAGCATTTGGTTAGTTTAAGGAAAAGTTTGTGTCTGCACCTATCATCATTTCTTCGGATTGGAGCAAGCATTTTGAGGGGATATGTGATGCGAGTGGGGTTGCTTTTTTGTATTATTGGGACAAATAAGGAACAAAATCTTTCATCTCACTTACTATGCTAGTAAATCCCACCGTGACTGAAAAAGAGCTCTATGCAGTAGTCTTTGCTTTTGAGAAATTTCGCTCCTATTTGCTTGGCACGAGGGTTATAGTGCATACTGATCATTCTGCTTTAATATATTTGATAGAAAAGAAGGATGTGAAACCGAGGTTTATTCATTGGGTATTACTATTCCAGAATTTGACTTTGAGGTGAAAGATAGGAAAGAGACCGAAAATCAAGTTGTTGATCACTTGTTTTGATTAGAATATGAAGCATTGAGGGAGTTAGGCAAAAAGGTTTAAATTGATGATACTTTCCCTAATGAGCATGTATTGGCTGCCTCCCGAGACTTGATTCCATGGTTCACAGATTTTGCAAATTATCAGGCTAGTGATATCCTCCCACCGGACTTGTCCTTTCATCAAACGAAAAAAGTTCATGCATGATGTGAAAAATTTCTTTTGGTATGAGCCATACTTATATAGGAGTTTTGCCAATGGGCTTATTCGGCATAGTGTGTCGAAAGTTAAGATGTTGAGTGTTTTGAAGGCATGCCATTCTTCGCATGTAGGTTGGCATTATAGTGGTATCCGGACTACTCACAAGATCTTGCAATGTGGCTACTATTGGCCAACCATCTACCAAGGTGCTATGTGTTGGCCAAGGCATGTGAAAGATGCCAAAGAGATGGTCATTTTGAGAAAGCAAGAGCTCATTTTAATTCCAATTCTTGTGATTGAATTGTCTGATGTATGGGGCATTGACTTTATGGGACCTTTTATGAGTTCTCATGGGATGAAATACATTCTTGTGGCAGTCGATTATGTGTCAAAATGGGTAGAAGCTATCGCACTTGCGAATAATGAACGGAAGAGTTTCACCGCGTTCATGAAAAAGAACACATATTTTATATATGGTAGGCTATTATTAGTTGATGGGGGATCCCACTTTTACAACAAGTTGTTTAGGGGATTATTGGAAAAATATGGGGTTCACCATAAATGTGGCCACTTCTTACCATTCTCAAACTAGTGGGAAAGTTGAGGTGTCAAAAAGGGAGATTAAGCAAATTTTGGAAAAAATGGTGAATGATAGGTGATGGATTGGTCAAGGAGGCTTGATGATGTTGTTTGGGCCTACTAGACAGCATACAACACTCCCATAGGTATGTCTAACAACTTGTATATGGGAAGGCTTGTCACTTACTGGTTGAATTAGAGCATAAGGTCATGTGGGAAATGAAGAAGTTTAAAATGGTTTGGAATGAGGTTGCAAAACAGAGGTTAAACGGGTTGAATAAGCTTGATGAATTTTGCTTGAAGGCATATGAAAGTTTAGTCCTCTATAAAGAAAATATTAAGAAGTACCATGACCAAAAGATTGAGAAGCGCGATTTTTTAGTTGGGGATTTGGTGTTTTTGTTCAATTCTAGGTTGCGTTTTTTTTTGGAACAAACTCAAGTCTAATGGAGTGGTCCCTATTTGGAAACATATTCCCTCATGGTGCGGTTGAGTTGGACAACAATGAGGTGTGAGGTTTAAGGTGAACGGGCAGTGAATAAAAATATATATAGGGCATGCTGAAATGGCAAAGGAAGTGATCGAGGCATACCACCTCGATGAAGTCTGAGTAATCAAGACTCCTTCATCATGCCGCGACGTTATATTATGCGCTGATTGGGAGATAACACAATGTGTATCCTCTAGCCAACTATAGTTTTTTCATAATTTTCTGGTCATAGTTGCATTATATTTGCTTTTATTTATTTAGTGTTTCGTCTTACTTCTCTTTTCTTTTTTGTTAGTAGTTTTGGCTAGAGCATTAGATTCCATGTCCAAAAAGTTTCCAGAAAATACAAAAAGATTATTTTAATGGGTGTTAAATGTGAAGGTATCAAATCACCAGAAATCTGCAGAAAATTTGTCTACTGCACCCATCGACGAAACCATCGACGGATCGTCGGTGGGATCCGTCATGCCCATGTATGTCTTTCAAAATTTTCCAAGTAAGGTCACCCTCGAAGGACCCATGATAGAACGTCGACCCTGTTATATTCCGTTGATGGGTAATTGTCGTGTCTTTACCCACCAACCCGACCTAACATGTCCAGCTGAATATGAAAAGTTTTAAACCTTTAAAGTTCCCACCTCTTCACATAACCTCTCATAGCTGTTTCTCTCCTCATTTCCTACCATTTCTTCCCACTTCATCACAATTAACTCCCATTCCCTCTCCATCTTCTGATTTCTCAAAAATTTCCCCAAATTCTCACAGTCCCTCTCTCTCCCAATTCTCCCAGTTTCTGCAGTCCATTGTCAGTCGGTGTTTGGGGTGTTTGTGCTGCTTTTCAACTACCAGTGTCTTACTTCTTCTTTCTCTACTCCGGTTATCAGGTATGTTCTTCTGATTCGTGAATTAACTATCGTTAGTTTTTTGTTTTCTTACTAAACTTGTTGTCCTACTAGTGAGTCTCCAATTTTAGACCCTTATTGCATGCTAGAACTCACCCTCGTAGTCCTAAGTTCCCGTGGAACACATATATTGAAAAGGAATAGGGGTGTTTTGTTAAAAAATGGTATGTGTTTCCTGATTCTATTTCTTACCAAGGGTTGATAGGCTATCAAAATTTGAATGCCATAACTTAAAAAATTCTTGCCCTAGGGATAATGCGATGTTGGGTAGTTTTTTGGGAATCTTGGGTTGTTAGGGATACTCCACATTAATAAGTATAAGATATAATTCAAGTAAAAAAAATTTATCCCTAAAGGACAGTACGAGACCGCGTCGACGGACCATCATGCACTCAACGGACCGTCGTGGGGTCCGTCACTCTCCACTTCTCATCGTTAGTTCAAGTGTCCCTCGATGGTCCGTCCTTCACAATCGTCAACACTGTCAGAACCTTTGTTTCTGATGTTTACAAATTTTAGTCTAAGTGTCCCTCGACGGATCGTCGTGCCTTCGACACTCCGTCCTATATAATCATTACCACTTTCAGAACCTTTGCTTCAGATGATATATAAAAATTTCATTAAGTGTTCCTCGACGGACCCCATGACGGACTGTTGTGTCTTCGACAGATCATCTATAGGTACGTCATCCAGTGCTGCAACTACTACACTGCCATTCCATATCTGTTTCTACTTTGTTTCTTTCTTCTGTTGCATTTACTGGTGCTAATTGCTTTTCTTTGAATGTAATAATGGCACATAAACAAGACCGCGTCTACTCACGAGGGCGTTCCAAGTCCATTGCCCCATCCATCTGGATGTTCATAGGTTAAGACGATAAGCGTGACCCAGAGTAGGTGCCACCAAGAACTCTATCTCCCACCCGTGCTGCATGCACCACCATAGCCACACCCACGAAGGTGGCACCCGGTGGAGTCACTGCCTCTTAGTCTGAAAGGGAGCGCATATTTACCAGCACACCTCTAGGTTTACTGCACAGTATGAAGGAGCAACTAGATCCGAGGATGCTTGCGGTTCTGAGGAAATGTTTGGTTCTTAGGAGGTCTCCAGGTCTGAGGACTCCACTTCTCCCGCCAGCACATCCCAATCTTCCTTGTCTGATGTGGCTGATAGTGCTGACTCTACTCCAGCACCCTAGACTGGCGTCCCCGCCCCGGTTGCTTATCAGACCAATCGGTGGTGTGTTGAGGGGCAGTATCAAGTATACACCGACGCCAATCTTCCGAATGACAAGGGGGTCATGACCCGTATCATGACACTAGAGCAGTGGGTTCTTACGGGAAGTCTCCCTATCATGTCACCTATTTATGAAATATTCACCAGGCATCGGCTGGAGTGGACAACTCGGGATGTAGGACGCTATCGTGAGGAGATGGTCCGAGAGTTCTACGCCTCATACGTCGCGAATCACCGATCACAGCTAGATAGGAAGGCAGTACCCACAAAATATTCTCCTTTGGATTATGTCCGAGTCCGCGGCAGGCGGGTTGACATTTCCTTGCCGTCCATCCGCAAGTTTCTTTATGGCGCGGATGTTGATGCCACCCGGACACCTCTCACCATCGAGTTCAACTTTGGTGGAAATTGATTAAAAATGGTCGGTTCAAGCGTGAGCCAGAGTTGAGAAAGATCACCAAGCGGCCGATTGGATGATGGAGCCCAAAGAAAGTATTAAGAAAGCTAACCTTACTTTCACGGCCAAGTTTTTTGTGGTTACTAGTCTGACACTGCATTTCCCGGACAGTAGCTGACAGCATTGTCACTTGCGATCCTGTGGTACTGATGGCGGCAATGATTGTGGGGCTTGAGGTGGACTTCGCATGGCTACTACAGGCGATGATACACTAGAGGGCCTTCACGTCCACTACTACTTACCCCTTCCCGTGCATGGTTTTATCTTTGTGTAAGATAACAAGAGTGTCCGCGTGGCACATTTATGTGCTCAAGACCCGCCTGGCACAGTAGATATTGGACTTATTCGTGATGACGCCAATGAGTTGTCTCCCAATAGAGGGCCCCTTCCGGAGGTGCAGCCGTTTGGTGAGAACCTAGCAGCAGTGGTAGAGCATGCCCAAGTGGCTAAACCGGCTACATCTTAGCCTACCGACACCACTACGGTCGAGTCTATCTCGGGTGGTCACACTGCTCCGAGCTTCTCCTGCTCGTCTCTAGCTGCTACTCTGGTCCCACTTGATAGGGTCCATAAACTTGAGGCCCAAATGGCAACACTTATGCACCATATCTAGACTTGGATGCAGAGGTCTATTGCTGAGGCAAAGGACCGCTTAAGAGGAAAATGGCCCAGCACACCGAGCAGAAGGTCAAGAAGGTCCACCAGCGCTAGGACGCTTTTGAACTGCGGGTTCTTGCCCGACCAGCCTCTATAGTGGATGTGACGGATCTTCAGGCTCATGTGGAAAGTGTTAGAGCAGACTTAGATACTATATTAGAGGCTCACGTGGCCGAGTCTTAGGCCCCTTCTGCATAGCCCGCTGAGGACACATTGTTCACGGCTTTTTTATCCACTGCCACAGTGCCACCACCTTCCCCACGAGATCGTGCCAAGAAGCACAGAGTTAGATATGAGGAGGAGTCTAGGGCTCGGAAGAAAGAGCCCCATGAGTTAAAGGTTACGAGAAGAGCCTCGCTTATTGATAAGGAGGCTTGCCAGTTGAGGGCTATAGAGTTGGCTACTGGGCGTATAGCTCTAGAGTTGTTGAGGTTGAAAGGAGCCCTACTCATGGTGGTGTTGTTATTGAGGACACTACTGAGGGTGTCCCGACTAAATAGGGAGCGGGTTCCGGGCAACCAAACCCGCCTGCTTGTTGATCACCGGTGCTTTGCGCCTCAGGTTAGTTTCATCTACCACCCTATTTTTTTATACTTTTATGCATTGGGGAAAATTGAATATCTTTTTGTTGGGTGTGGGGTAAATGGAAAGTGAGTTCTACGGTAAATTTTGAGTATCCCACCCAACTCATGATCCTCTCTTGGGGTTTTCTTGCCTGTGTTCTTTTTCCCAGAGAGACTGGTTATTTTTATTGTTGAACCGGCATGTTGGTATCTTTTGTACATAGTATAGAAATGGACTCTGAAGTATGATGGCTAAACAAAAAAAATGATATCCTTATTTAAAGAAAACATTGCATTACTAGGCATAGTAACTCATAAATGTGTGGCTCTAAGCATGACATAGAGACACACACTTGCATGACCCTAAATCTAAAACTTGAACTAGGATCCTGATAATTTATTAAAGTAATGAGATTTCAAGTGAGTGTAAGGAAAATTTAAATATTCCACCATTGGTACTACGATAGAACTTGCATGGTTAGTCCTGCTAAAAGTAAGTCGTAATAGACAATTAGAAAGGATTATATGTCTTTGTTAAATATAGCCAATCTTTACCCTGAATAACAGAAATCGAAAAAAATTAATCCCTTCTCGATCCAAATGATTTGAGCTTAAAATAGACTTTTACTTTTCACCCCAATTGATCTTTTCTAGGAACAATGTGTTGTCCCTGGTCCCTCCTTGGACATGTACACCTCCGCTTATACAAAAAGCATAAGTTGACGGTGGCTAATGCAGAAAACAACCTTGTCGTGGCCTTGACTTGACTTTGGGTATTGTGTAATTTGACTCATGGAAAAGCTATGAGTTGAGGGTGTCTATTATGATGCTCCGGAAAGTGGGGTTGAAAGAACAAAGAGAGACAAAAAACTAAAGAAAAGTGACGCAAGTAAAGTTGAAAAAAAAGTCAAAAAAATGTGAAAATGTGAAATACAAGCAAGGAAATAAAAGAGTTACTTACAAAAAAAAAAGAAGGCAGAATAGTAAGGTAAACTAATACAAGAAAATTAAGAAATAGTGCGGAATAAAATGATTAAAAGGTAGGACGCTTAGCCGTTATGTCAAGGAGGGCGATAAGTTACTAAAATACATCCAAATTTACGCTACTTGACCCTGAGCCTAAGTTATACGCTAAGAAAGTCCTATGTTGATTCTAAGAGTCTATTATGGTGAACTTGAAGCAGTGAAAATAAGGGCGAGCCTATGTCAATAAGTATAAATAAGGATAATCTTGTACAAAGATTTTATGGTGAGTCATAGTGCATCGCTTGAGGACAAACAACGAATTTAAGTTGAGGGTGTTGATGTTATATGGTTTCACGGTACTTTCAATGCTTTTCCCTTAAGTTTAGTGTTGTATAAGGACTTTTTGTATATGTTTTAATGTAGTTTTTTCTTTGTATGTAGAAAATCTATCTAGAAGGAGAACGTGTGAGAATTCAACTAAAAATTGCAAATGTGATGACCTACAAAGCCATTGATGGTCCGTAGGTGGCCACCGTCGTACGAAGAAAAAGGATGTTAAAGGAAGTTGAGGAATTCTGACTAAGCGTGGGGCTGTGGAGGCTCTCGACGGACAGTCATGGCCATGACGGACCGTTTGGCACATCCGTCAATGTTAACTGAAAGTAGCCCCAGTACCCATCTTCAAAAGATTCTAAATATGGAGAAACGGAATCCATTGACCGTCATCCATGTCCGTCGATGGTAACACAAAGTTGGTGAAAAAGCAGCAGAAAAAAAAGTCAAGTATGGAACGATTGAAGGCCTCGATAGTCCGTCGTGACGTTGACGGTTCGTCGCTCCAATCGTCGACTCAGCTGAGGTTTTGGGCAGATTTTCCTTAAATAGATTTCCCTTTTATGTTAGGACTTGTCTATTATAAATACTTGTAAAAAACTCATTTTTGGGGTTTGACTCTGGGTATTTTTCTGATTTTATTGTTTTGGTTTTGAACTTGTGATTTTTGGAAATATTCTATTTTGCGGAAATTGTTTATTGCAAACTTATTGATCAATTCAATTAATTGTCTGGGTTTTCTTCAATCTCTTCAAAGTAAGTGCATGAATTCTTATCAAACTAATATGAATTGTGTGATTATTAACATGGGTAACTAAATCCATAGTTAGGATTGTGGGAATCATGGATAATTAACAAGGTAAAAACTAGCTAAAATAATAATCTTAGAATAGTATTTTGCATGTATTGATAATTCTTTTGTTTAGATGTCTTTTTAACGAGTGCACGCGTTAGAACTCTCCTAGTTGCTACTTGCCGGACCAAGAAGGTAGGTAATAAGAAAAGAATTGTCAACGTAGATTTAGTATATACTATCTAATAGGCTAGTGCCGATTAGTATGAAGTAACAATAAAGCCATACATCGATTATGATGCTTAATATGAGGGAAAGGTAAGATTTAGTAAAGCATACACACGCAGCCGGACCAAGGTGCGGAGTGAAATTTCTTAGTTTCCAGACCAAGGAATTAGGGATACATAACTTACCACTTTGCATGCAAGATACTAGGAAAGGATTGTTATAGCTAGAATTACCGCGTTATAAGTTTTTGGGGAACACTTAAGCCGTAGTTACTCTCATTACTTGATATGAATCAAATATTTAAACCTTTCACTTGTTTATTTAGAAATAGATAATTACATTTATTGCTTAAAAACCCCCAGTTTGTTACTTGTTTTTGGAAAGGACTTGACTAAATAGAAGTAGTAATAGGTTAAACTTAAGTCTAAATCATTTTCCTCGTGAGATAGAATACAACATTATAGTTGGGTTCTTCACTTGATTCGACCACTTATACATCTTTTAGAGATGTAAATTTGAGCGTATCAGCAACTTCCTTTGTGGTGCAACCAGTTATGGCGGGCATGAAGGTATTATAATTTGAGAACCTATCCAGCACGACAATGATCGTACCAAACCCGTTGGACATCGGCAAGGAAGTGATGAAGTCCATGGGCATTCTGCTACGACTTGTTGCTCTAGTAACCCTCTCGGTTTCCTTTTCTCCACCTTGTCTTGTTGGAACACAAGACAAGTCTGCAAATAGCAATCGATGTCATTTCGCATGCGTGGCCAAAAATAAATAGCCTCGATCAGCACCCTTGTTGTTCGCTGCCCCGGATACCCAGCGCACGAGGTGTCGTGGCCTTCCTTAATGATGTGCCGCCTGATAAACCCAAACTTATGTACATAGACCCTTTGACCAGTAGTGAGTAAAAGTCCATCGTCTACCTAAAAACGTCTGTTTTACCTTTGGCAGCCAATTACATAAGCTTTTTGTCCTCTAGATCATGTTGCATACCATCCTTAATTGCATCTTGAATGTCACAGTGTGTTTTATTGATGGCAGAATACTTGTCCTTCCTACTTAGTGCGTAGGCCACTATGTTTCCTCTTCTTAGTTTTATTCCAAGACGTAGTCAAACTCCGCTATAAAGTCTTTCCATCTATATTGTTTTGGGGTGATCTTCTTTTGTGACAGGAAGTAGCTAATGGCCACGTTATCAGTCGTTACCACGAACTTTGAACCCAGTAAGTAGTGTCTCCATATGCGTGGGCAATGCATAATGACCGTCATTCTCTTTCTCCTACACTGTGTAACCCTGTTCGATCTCGTTTACTTGCGGCTTTCGAATGTAATAGGGTGTCTATCTTGCATTAAGACTCCCTCAATGGGAATGTCTGGGCATCCATTTGTATTGTAAAGGTCTTGGAGAAGTCGGGCAGCGTCAAGACCGCCTATTCTGTCACTGCAGCCTTGAGACCCTCAAATGCTTTTTTGCACTCCTTGCTCCAAACACATGGCTTACTCTTTTTTAACAACTCGGTCACCGAAGAGTTTCTATCAGAGTAGCCACTAATGAACCTGCTATAGTAGATCGCAAGTTCAAGGAAGTATCGCAACCAGTCTCCTTCTTGGGAACCTCCCACTCCTGGATTGCCCGAATCTTTGCCACGTCCATCTGTAGTTCTCCCTGGCTGATAATATGGCCTGAAAAGTGCATCTCGTGTTGGGAGAACTCGCACTTCTCCCTCTTGAAATAGAGTTGGTCCTCCCGTAAGACTTGGAAGACATATCTAAGTGCTCTACATGTTCCTCCAAAGAGCTATTATGGATGACTATGTCATCCAAGTACAAAACCACGAACTGGTCCAATTAGGGAAGAAATATCTTGTTTATCGGCGTGCAAAAGGTTGCAGATGTGTTGGTTAAGCCGAATGGCATTACCAACCACTCATATGGTCTATATCTTTTCACTCATGCTATCTTCGGCTCATCCCCCTCTAGATGCGCACTTGGTAGTAGCCTTTTACGAAGATCCATTTTGGTGAAGTATTTAGCCTGCCCAAGTCTATCAAAAAAGTCTTAAATAGTGGGATACGATATTTATTCTTTATTTTTACCTTTTTGAGCTCTCGATAGTCGATGCATAAGATAAATGACCCATCTTTCTTCATCTGGAACAGCACTAGTGCACTACAAGGTGCCTTGGATGGATGAATGTGACCATCCTTGAGGGGCTCCTTCTGCTACTTTCTTAGCTCCTCTAACTCGGGTGGATCCATATGGTAAGGTGTATGTGCGGGTGGCTTTGATCTGATCTCCAATTCTATCTTGTCATCTATCTCGCGCCTCGGAGGTAGAGTCTTCGGCAGCTCGTCCAGCATCACATCCTTGTTCTCTTCAAGGAATCTCTCTACTATCGGTGGAAAGGACTCCATAGTACCATTGTCTTTTCCCGAACTTTGAATGGTAGACAAGAACGTCAGTTCTCCTTTATTTAGGCCCTACACAATCTGCAGGGCCGAAAAGGGGGTGTGACCTTCCTTCTTTTGCACCTTTAATAGTGGTACCATGCATGACCCTTCCTGCTCCATGACCATGAATCTTTGGAGGTAGGGATTGATCATCATGTGGCAGCGCTGGAAGAACTCTTTCCCGAGAATGATATCAAATTTATCTAGAAGACGACGGTAAAGTTTGACTTTCCTTGCCACTTCTCCAACGTTATGCTTACTCTTTGGGCGACCCCTCACACGAGAGTCGATGGGGCGTTAACGGTCTTGAGGTGGGTGTTTCATGGCACATAATTCAACCCTAACCTCTCTGCTGCCGTCTTGGTCATGATGTTTGCTTCGGCCCCAGATTCTACCCTGGCACAAGTTGGTCGTCCATTTATGGAGATGTCTACATACTACTATGTGCTAAAATCTCCTGGCTTCTTGGTCTGCTTGGCAATCACACTGCACAATCAAACCACACCCAATTGAATTGTCCCCGCGTGCTACCTTTGCGCTTGTGCGTCCTTCTCCTGCCGTTCACATAGGATGGCACCAAGGTTCTTCATCTCGGGGCACCTAGCATAACCGTGCGGTCCACCGCACGTGTAGCATCTATCTCATTTGTTTGTTTATGCCCGCTTCTCCGTGTAATTTTGGCGCATGAACCACTTCCTGTCCAGCTTGTGGGGGTCGTGCTACTTAGGGTGTGCGTGATGCTCCTTGCCTTGGCCTCAATCTCCCCTACCATTGGCATGACTACTTGTTGTATCGTTTCCCTTAGCCTTGTCGTGCCGTTCATGATTGAAGTCCATCAAGGACTCAACTTGTGTGATGGTTTCGTCTATGTTCCCAATTTGTAGTCTGTCCATGAAATTGAAAGGCATGTCCTTGTTGGTGAGGTTAGAAATATGAAGCATTAGAGTTGTGAACTCCGTCACGCACGCCTGAATACTTCTTGTTTGCTTCAATTCGCAAAACTTACGCTTAACCTCGTACACAATGTTGTTAGTAAATAAGGCTTTCTTAAATTTTTTTATGGATTTTCTCCCATATTTTATAGTGCAAGTCCCTTTCCCGATCTCAGTATATTTGTGCCTCCACCATAGAATAGCCATCTCGAACAAGTAAAACATGATAGTGTTGATCTTATTCTTGTCGCTTCTCACCTGACTACTCTTGAACTAATTCTCCAAGTGCCATAGAAAGTTTTCCACCTTTTGAGCGTCACAGACGCCCTTGAATATAGGTGGTTTGGAAGCCTCAACCCATGCCTCCCTATCACGGTTAGGTGATGCCGATCATCCAACCTCCACGCCTTTCTTGAGTGTTTTCACTTCGACCTTCAACTTCTCAATCATGCTAAGCGCTTCCATAAGCCAACACTCCAAGGAAGTGTGGCCTCCTTCATCTCGAACTCGGACCGCTGGCAACCCTCCTGCTCCTTATGGATGTCCTCGATCTCCTCAGGGATGAAGTTCTCAAGGGTTTTAAGCTTGTCGTCTGCCACGTTCATGCACCGGCATATTATCTCTATAACATGTTTTGCCACTTCCACCCTTGCAGCCCATTCTTCTACAACAGTTACGTCTATGGAGTCTCCGCTTAATTCATTGTCACTTGCTTTGTCAGTCGAGGATGGATGAGATATTCGCTCCTCACTAGGTGTGGGTCGGGCAACAACTCCTCATTACTCTTTTGATGGTTCTTCCCCTTTCGGTTCTTCTATCTACCATTCATACAGACGTTGGTTGTTCTACCGCCGTTTATGTATCCTTCGGTAGTCATTACCTTAGTATCAAACCTCGCTTTGATACCACGGTGTCACGGACTTAGAGTATCTGTTAAGACTCCGTGCAGCCCTCGAAGAGTTACTCACTTATCTTTTAAGATCTTTAAAATTTAAGGAAGCCTTTAAGACTTGGAATGCTAAGAGAATGCTTTGAAAGACATTGAAAGAACAAGAAAGAGAGCTTTGAAGAAGGCTTTTGTATTACGCTTGGAGAATGCTTCCAACTTGCTTGGTGCCATTGCAAATGAGGGGCATCTTTATTTGTATTACTTCTTAGAGACTAAAGTGCAATTAAAATTTACTTTACAAGTCCCTAATATAATTACACTTTGGTCCCTTTTCTAGAAAATTCTACAATGTTCTGGGACCTTCACTAGCCTTCTTGAGACTTCCAAAAGGTTCTAGAGTTTTCCACACAACTCTAGAACGTTTTGCCTCTATCCAGACACAGAATCAGGCTGGAATTATGATGGTACATCACAATAAAATACACTCTCTCAACACACCATTGATCCTTTAAAATGAGAAAATGTACCCTTCCACTTTAACCTAAGGATTCTCGGCAATGCTAAGTGTTGGTATTTGAAATATTGATAATGCTCACAAACATGCAACATGGTCCCATATTTGATCTGGTATAAGAAGTCAATTGGTGAACATCTAAAAATATAATCACTTCTAATGTGGTTGGTGAGCACAAGCAACGGTACAAGTGTACTCAACAAACTAGAATACACTATATTGTTTTGTTCAACTAATAATATATCTTCATTGACATGGAAAAAGCTAGTTAACAAATTCAAACCAAACAAAAAGGTGAAATTTCTCTTTGAAAAACTAAAACTTTCAACACACACCTTAAGGGACATGATAGAGTTATCAAATGTGTCTTTTGGTTGTTTGTTCAGAAATGCTTGTGATGTGGTAAACTTGTAAGATCTATTTCTAATCTATCAAGGAACACACTAAGTTTGTCTGAAGCTAACACATGAACACTGTTAGAGTTAATTGTGTGGTGTCTGATTGAAGTCTATATTAATTAGAATTTGTTAATATAATGGGCAATACATGTATTAGTTTGACTCTTTTTTTTTATAATAGGGTTATTACAAGTTGTGATGTTAAGAGTATAATATTTGTATGTATTCCCTGTTTTTTTACTTTATAGTTAATTCTCTTCTATTGCAATACTATTGTATTATCAACCCGGTCCCTTAGCACGCAGTGGATTAGCACATCATTTCAATAGTTATCAGAGCATACTTTTCTATTTGATTAGCATTAAGAAATGATCATGCAAACATGACATCCCAACAAAACTTAGAAGAAAGACAGTCTACAAATCGTCCCCCTAGTTTTAACGAACAGTAATCGGTGGGGAAGATTTAAATACATGACTATATCATGGTAGAAAGACAGTGAACTATGGGACCTAATCTGGTAGCCGTCATATTCCCATTACGGATGTCAAAGAAGATGAGTTAACTCGAGTGGTTCTTAAGACCAGAAAAGAATATGATGAAGCTCATAGAAAGAAGATAGAAAAGAATTATAAGTCCAAGAATTTATTGGTCTGTGGAATTGGTGTTGATTAATACAAGATGATCTTACCTTACGAAATAGCCAAAAAGACGTGGGACTGTATTGAAACACCTCATGAAGGAACCATCCATGTAAATTAAACTACTTAATATGAAAACTTTAGCACGAAAGAAGGAGGAAGACCGTTCATCAAATGCACACCATATTCACTTCCATCACCAATTAGCTTTAATGATGCGGTGAACAATTTATCCAAGAAACAAGGTTCGAAACATTCTTCAAATCCTTCACAAATCATAGGAAAGAAAAATAAATGCAATAAGTGATGCTAGGAACCCAAAGACTCTTACCATGGGCGAGTTGTTTGGGAACCTTAAAACATATGAACTAAACAAGAAGCAAGAAAATTCCAAAAGGGAGGATTGGAAGACATGCCCTTGGGACTAAAAGCATCACCAAGTGATCTGTCGAAAGATGATGATGAGATATCTTATCTGGCTAGAAGATATCATAAGATAGTAGAAAAGAACATGGAGGATTTCTGATGAAGGGAAAGTCTAGTCAATCAGCAAATGTCAGTGATATGTTTCACAAGTGTGTAAATCTAGGACACCTCATGAGAGATTTTCCAATGCAGAAGATGGAATACAAAGAGTATTCCAAGAGTGTACGAGATTGAGAAAAGCTTAGCAACTAGATTCCTTATAATTCTAGAAGAAAAGAAACTTCTAACCAGGTGGTAAAGAAAGCTCTTGTTGTATGGGGAAATTTCTCCAGCGACTTTGAGGAACTAGAATACCATCAAGATGCTTCCATGATAGTGGTCAAAGATGAGGAAGAAATTGTCAAGTCTTTGTTCTCATTAATGTCAAAAACGAATAATAATGACATCAAGGAAGATGTAACCCTTCTTGACCTCAAAAGTAACATAAATACTTATTCCATCAAAAGGTTAAGAAAGCATGTTGTTATTGATTATATATATTAATTACCTGTTGAAAATAATTCTCTTAATGAGAATCAAGATTTTTGCCAAGATTAAAAGATAACCTTAATATGTCAAATGTATGAAATAAATGATCGAATGATGGTTTAGGTTGATGAAAATCTAAAACTCAAGGAAAAACCTGAAACTCTCTAAATGAAAAAGGGAAGCTTAGTAGTTTTGAGTTGGAAATGGAAGAGAACTTACAAAATTCTAAAATAAAAATAGCTGCCGCACTATAATGAAATACTCAAATAGAGGTGGATCTTTGTCAAGATAACAATGACTCAAATAGATCCTTGAAATGGAATAACTCTACAAAGATTCTGGAAATTTTGACTTCTCAGAAATACAATCACAGAAAGTATGTCTCTTGTCTCTGAGAACTTATTGTGTACTCTATATGGTAAACAGGGTCATTTGAAAAAAATATAGTGAATCCTTATAGAAAGTGAAAGAAGGCTAGGAAATTTTTTTTAACCTTACATGAAAAAGAATAAATGAACCTAGTTAAAGTGACAAGTTGAACAAAAAAAACCGCCTACATCGACGAGAAAGTCTTTTATTTAGACTTTTTCTAGTTCTTGGGAACCCGTTCTCAAGTGGGTTCCTTAATCTAACAACTAATTCTTCATCTGCAAAAGAGAGGAAGTAGTCAATGATTGTTTTTGGACAACTAATGTTCCAAGCTTATGACTAGAAAAAAAAATTTCCTTTCTCTTGAAGCACATCAAGGTGGTGGTGTGCCATTTTGTAATGTAAAGAAGGATTACATTCTTTATTTTGGGAAATTGGAAGATCTTTGGAGCATTCGTTAGATGATGTGCACTATGTGAATAGGTAGAAGTATAATTTGCTTAATGTATCTCAAAAATGCAACAAGGTAAATGAGGTTAGATTCTTTTCTAACAAATGTATTTTCACACATTTAACCTCTTGTGAGGTCATATTGATAGGTAAAGGCCTCGAGAACATGTGTAGCTGATTTGGACCCAATATGAGGAAATAATCTTACCTGTCTCAATGCTCAAAGTAACAATGTTAATGTGCATCATAGAAGGCTAGGACATGTGTGTGCCTCACTTCTGAGAAAACGTGTGTCGGAGGACCTGGTTAATTGTCTACCAAACTAATATTTTGAGTAAAAGGATTTGAGATGCATGTGTCAGAGAGGTGTAAGCACAACCATGACATTGAATCTTCTTCATATTGATCTATGCAGACCTATAAGAATTTTAGCGTATATGTTGAAAGAAGTACATTCTTATGATAGTTTATAATTACTCAAGATTCACCAGGACAATTTCTTGAGGATCAAGGATGAAAATCTAAAGTCTTGATCATTTTGCAAAAATGGCTCAAACAAAGCTAGATTGTAAAATGGTTAGGATCAGCTCGAGAACCCCTCAACAAAATGGGGTAGTCGAGAGGTAAAATATAATGTTGGTGGATATTGCAAGGATTATACTAATTAATTCTAATCTTGCAAAGAATTTCTGACAGAGCTGGTGAACGGAACCACCAATGTAACCAACATATGTCTTATTAGATTTGTTCTAAAAAAGAAACCCTATGAATTGTTGATCAAAATAAAGCCAAAGATTAGTAATCTTATGGCTTGGGTTGCAAATTTTTCGTTCTCAACATTGGTGAAGATGTTATTTGTGGGGTACTCCTCAATAATTAAGACATATATAGTCTTCAACAATTAAAACTTTATGCATTGAGGAAAGTATTCATGTTATCTTCGATAAATGGTAAAATGAACAGTATAAAGAACAGAGATAACATTGAAATTGAAGACCTACTGCATGTGCAAAGAGATAGCCTTCTTGTAGAAGCCATAAATAGTGAACTGTCTCTAGTAAAGAAAATCCTGACACAGAAGAGGGACTTGGTAAATCAAATAAGAAAAATACTGCATATTAGGTGAAATGAGGAAGCTGACTCTAAGGATTATGAATAAGTTGTAGAACCAGCCCCTGAGTCTTCAAAAAGGATTGCAAGGAAACATTAGCCATCTCATATAATGGACAATCTTGTCTCCTCACTTAATTTTGAGATGCACACCAGGTCTCAAACTAGAAATCTCATGGCTTTCTCATCATTTATCTCCACCTTTGAATGCAAAAGAGTGAAGGAGGACTTGAAGGATACTGACTGGATCAAATCAATGTAGAATGAGCTTCATCAATTTGAAAGAAATCAAGTGTAGCACCTGGTCCTACACCAGTACACAGAAGTGTAATATGAACTACGCAGGTGTTAAAAAATTGAATAAGAACAAAGTCATCACAAGAAACACATCAAGACTAGTAGTGAAGGGCTATATTCTAGAAGAAGAAATTAATTATGACGAAACATTTGCTCTTGTCACCATGATGAAGGTTATCATAATTCTAATTGCTTTTACCTCATACATGGGATTTAATATCTTTCAAATGGATGTAAAAAGTGTTTCCTGAATGGGTACTTGATAGAATAAGTATATGTTAAACCTCCTAGTTTCTAAGACATTAATCTATCAAATCATTTGTTGAGATTGGATAAGATTTTTTATGGGATGAAGCAGGAACCAAGGGTATGATATGCAATATTATCAAAGTTTCTTCTTGAAAATGTCTTCAATATAAGAAATATTAATGACACCTTGATTCTTAAATCAAGATAGAAGGAAATTCTCATTTTCCTAGTATATGTTGATGACATTATCTTTGGAGCAACCTTAGATGCATTATTCAAGGACTTTGCTACCTTAATGGGAAGTGAGTTTTAAATGATTATGATGGGGGAGCTTAACTTCTTCTTAGGGTTACAGATCAACTAGTAAGAAGATGACACTACTATTTATCAAAAATAAAATTACATCAAGGATCTAAAAAGGTTCAACATACTTGAAGAAAAAACAATTGACATACCTAGGGGAACAATCTCAACACTTGATAGCGATGAAGTAGGGTGTGCAGTAAATGAAACCATGTATAGAGTAATTATTTTATCCCTCCTCTACTTGACTACAAGTAAACCTGATGCGGTTTTTAGCATGGGAATGTGGGAAAGTTTCCAGGCCTGTTCTAAGGAATCTTATTTGAAGGCAACCAAGACTTTTTTGAGATATCTAAAAGGAATTCAGGACTTGGTCCTATACTATCCTTTATGTGACTAATTTGAGCTAATTGGATATGGTAATGAGTACTAAGTAAGGTACTTCTTTGATAAAAATAGTGCCTTTGGTATGGATCACTTCCTTGGATCATCATCACTCTCTTGGCGAACGAACAAGCAAAACCCAGTGGCATTATCCATAGCCGAACTTTGTGTCATGTTGTGCATAACTCCTATGGATAAAGAAGTAACTTTAAGTTTTTTGGTACTCACTGATACAATTTCCCTCATGTCTGATAATACTAGTGCT
Source organism: Solanum lycopersicum (assembly GCF_036512215.1). NCBI lineage: Eukaryota > Viridiplantae > Streptophyta > Magnoliopsida > Solanales > Solanaceae > Solanum > Solanum lycopersicum. The sequence goes on along the minus strand of NC_090806.1, from coordinate 10,678,741 downwards.
TTGAATATGGCAAAAAATCTAGTACAATATAAGAGGACAAAACATATTGATATTAGACATCACTTTTTGAGAGACAATGTTGACAATGGAAATATCCTCATGAAGTTTTGCAAGACGGAAGACCAAGTAGCTGACGTCTTCTCCAAAGCTTTAAGCAAGATCATTTTGTCAAAAGCATGTTGAGGCTAGGGTTGCTCAAACCAAACCAATATCTTAATATAAATGCATTTAAAACCTTTACATACTACAATTAGAATCTAAGCAACATTGTTTTTTGTCTTGCACTCATGTATGAATTCAATTCAGAACCATCTACTTATATTCACTCATCGAGACTTACCTAGAGAGGAGCGGAAGACACAACAAAGTCAGGGCAGTTGATGTATGAACAAAAAAAGGAACATGGTCTTTACTCAAAGGTTAGTATCTTCGTACTATGTAAGAAATATTGCAAAAGCAAATATAACTTGCTACGCGTCTATGTCTCTTGAAGTAACATATTTTCTTATTCAAAACCCAAAAGTCACCTGTGTTCAGGGATAAGAGCCCTTCTACAAAACCCTTTCAATTAAAAAAGACATTCTTCTTTCTAACTTTTTCCAAAACTTCCTTCAATTACTTAAGTATGTCAAAATCGCCTTCCTTTTCTTCTAAAGAACCCAAGTCCTATAGAATTCCAAGAAATATCTTTAAGGGTGAACATCAACTACATGTTGAATTTATGAAATAAGTCCTTCTTCGCACAACATAAATAATTGTGGCTTCTTCAGCCTATTTGTTTCTCATGGAATTAATGATTAGTATGAAGCCATGAATATTCTTGAATTATGATAGAACTCATGTATAAGATCATGACATTTAATGATGGAAAACATGAAATGGCCTATGGGTACTTGCTGAGCAGAGTGTTCAACCATTTCAACGTGCCTCATTGCAAAGGATGGATGAAACAATAAAACAAACCTTTCCCCTATCTACCTTAATTGACTGCAAATGTATTGAGGGAAAGGTGAAGTCAAAATTTCAAGTCTCGAAGCTTCTTCAACAACAAGGTGTTAAAGCGCGGAATGGGAGATATTACTACCTTGATGGCAGTAAAGGACTCGAAAATTATGCGGCTGAAATAACTATTGGACTTGGTAATGTACATGATAAATATCATATGGCCAAGCAAGTTTAGCAAAAGAAAGCCCATGCAAAGAAAAACAATGATGTGCCCACGCAGTTGGATAAAATTTAGATTTTAGGGTTAAACACTCGAAGTTAATAGATCTCACTTGAAGGGTGAAGCAAGTCAATGGTAAAAAAAAGGGTTGGAGGTATGTACAACGTAGACTAGCAATGGTTATAAGCCACATAATGACAATACCTACAAATTATCATCCTAAAAGGTTAAAGCCAAAGGCTTAAGGAGTGGGAGGATACTGATTAAGGAGATTAACCCCTAAACATTCCATTAATAATGATAGTCACTTGAAATATAAAAGCATTGAATAGCAGTAAGAAAAACGTTCACTAAGATGATGAATAGGTAAATAAATTCAAGAGGTGGCGTCACAACTATGACCATGCTAGTAGGGGGGGAATATTGATAAGTTTTTTTTTTGGAATGCTCATGAGGTTGATGTATCTGCATTGGGGAATTATTCTCTATTCATACATTTCACAATAATTGTACTTGAGTTGGATACTAGTTTTGACACCAATGTCATTTATGTACTACATAATTTAGAGCATAGGAGGAATCTCTAAGATGGTTTAAAAATGATTTATTATAGAGTACAAAGATGCTGCACTTTGATGTTGCTCTTTCCTGCCGTTTGTGAACATTCATGTTGATTTAATCCTATATGTTGCTTCATGGAGAATTTCCAAAGTATGGTGAGCTTTTACTTATGGAAAAAGGAGAGCGATAAGATTTTTATGTTTAGTAAGGCATAAAGATGAATAAAGAGAATTAGAAGATGAGTTTACCAAGGAATCATTATCCTCAATCTTTTATATTTCAGGCTTCAATAATGTCACATCAACAACATCATTCAATTCACCAACAACATACATTGTGGAGATAATGATAAAGGACTCGTGGATTTGAATACAATATGAAAAACATAGAGTGCCTCTCTTTGCATAAAACATATATGCCTTTTGTACCAAAACGACATCTTCTTGAACAAAAACAACCTATGAAAAAAATCAAACAAAATATCAACCTATGACAACTAACTTGATATTTTGTTTGATTTTGTCAGATGTCGTTTTTTTTCAAGAAGTTGTTTTGGCATGGTAGAAATATATTATGTTTTATGGAAAGGGAGGTGCTCTCTGATTTTCAGATTATATGATGTTGTAGTTGAAACATCTCTAAAGCTTGAACTCAACAAGATTGAGGAAAATCGTTCCCCTGGTAAACTGATCTTCTACTTCAATTTATTCGCGAATCCATGTTATTGCCTTACAAATATAGAAATCTTATCACTCCCTTTATGGACGTTTATCTACCTATTTAAAACTCCATTATCTTCCTATTCACTTTAAGGAAGATTTGTCACCTATATATAGTAATGATTTTCTTTTGATTTTAATAGAGTGTCATAAAAGTTACTATAAAGACAGTTCTTATTAGTTGAAGGGAGATGCTATTTTTGTGGAACTTTGGATTCAATTCTTACCCAGGGTTTGTTGACTTATACTTTGTGATTTGGGTTGTTGTATGCTAGAGAGGACAAGTAAACAAAACTAATGTTGGACTGGCGAAAAGATTTGTCTTAATGGGCTTGAACCTACTTATAGAGAGCGAGATATCTGTGTATCAACATATATATAATTAATTTCAATTGTAATTTGTATTCTTGTAACTTTAACTAACATATTTAATTAAATCAAAGGTTAAAGTTTCAGATAAGAGGAAAAGTAAAGAATTGTCAGCAAACATATAAGGGAATACTTGAGAAAAAGATTTTTGGAATAAATATACAAACTTGGATCGAATGTGAAGATCATTATATTCAATGGGGGAATTTGGAGAAGAAGCAAAAGGTAAAAAAAAGTAATTACACACTAGTGTTTTTGTAGTGTCTATTCTCGGGGGATGACGGAAGTCACCTCCAATGGGGTGCCAAGAGATACCCTTTACCGGAAAATTACGTTGTACATAGAGATAATATTTATGACATCATATGACACAAGTTGAAGGCTTAGTTTAATTGTAAAGGGGTTGGAAAAATTCTTTGCGACAAGGTGTTCTAACTCTACTAGCCTCATAATTTTTTTTTACTATAACCACTAATAATCCTAAATGAAATCCTTGCTAATAGATTACTTGTTACATAATTGAAACCATAATGGGCATTGACTGTCCCACATATCGAGCACTATCTATTTTTCTCCATAAATTTGTTTACTTTTATCAAACGAACTCTCTTTATTTTTTACTCTTATTTTCATCTATCGTTTTTGGTGTAAATGTATGGTTATGATTATATACATCTAATTCATATGAATTATACTTAGTTAAGAAAATTGTTCATTTTATGTGAATGATGTTTTTGTTTTGTGAGTAAAGAAAATTATTAATCATAATTTTATTCAGTTTTTTAAAAGTACTTTGAACCACTAATTTTTTTGTCGATTTTATCACTTTTCTTGTACTTTTACAGAATAATTGGTTTGTGAGTGAAAAGAATTTGGTCATTATTATATTCTCTTAAAACTGTTTTAATTCATTGACAATTTTGTCGATTTATAGAACTTTTCTTGTTGTTTTATAATAGGGATTAGGCACAAATACATCTACACTATAACCAAAATCCCAACAACACAACTTAACTTTACTGAGGTCCTTTTACCCCCCTCCCTCCCCCCTTAAACTAATTTTAAATGAAATAAATACATCATAAATATTGACATGACATAGTGAACACACACTCTTGATGGTAAGTGGTGAGTGAACAAATTAGATACACGTTATTGTATCAATTAATAACTTTATCATTAGTTAGTATAGATACTTATATATATATATATATATATATATATATATATATATATATATATAGAGAGAGAGAGAGAGAGAGAGAGAGATAGATATATTGATAGATAGATAGATAGATAGATAGATAGATAGATAGATATAGATATAGATATATATATATATAGAGAGAGAGAGATAGATAGATATAGATATAGATATAGATATAGATATAAAATATATATTTAAATTTATTTGTTACTTTAATTATCTTTATTCTCTTTTCTTTCGTTAATTTCTTATATTTTCTCTTCTAAACATTTTTACAAACTTATATGTATTATTTTTAATAAAATAATTAAAAGTGCCCTTTGATATAACATTCTATTTTTTTGTTTTATTTGATTTTCTTCACTTATTTTAATATCCAATCAAAATTAAATTATTTTAGATATAAAAATTTAGAATTAAATTGAAATCAAAGCAAAAAAGAAAGACAAAGAAATAAAAAGAGTAAATATCAATATAAAAAAATAATTGAGAAAAAACAATGAATGAAGAAAAAAAAGATGTTTAGCTACAGATTTTTTAATAATATGTGTACTAACTCAATTTAAATACACAATAAATAAAATCAAAAGATATTTATAAAAAAAAATTAATTTTTTTAAAAGATACATACTATTATTTAAAACCAGTTTGAATATTTAAAAAGAGTAATAATAATTAGACATGTGGCAGACCCGTATGTACAAATACAGTCAACTTGGGTGGTTGAAGGTGTCACGTCATCACAAAAGGTGCACAATTTAATAAACAAGTGAGTTAGAGATGAGGAGAGGGGGTGGCTACTAGGACCCTCCCTAGTTAAGCTTAGGTGTGTCGCTACAAATTCGATTATAGTCTACGGGGGTACTTGTGACTTACTCCTTTCAAATACAAAGAACTTGTTTAAAATTTTTTAAAGAATCCATACCCAAATTAAAAACCAAATATAAGTGATCCAAGTACTTGTCACAATCCAAAATCAGTAAAGTAATAATGACACCTACACCATCCCTCTGATAGGGTAAGAAAAACCTACCTTAATTAGGCGAAAACGAAAACAATTGGAGGAAATAAGTCATAACATAACTTTTCATAAAGACAAAATATGCAAAACACTAAAACACAACTTCATAATTTAGCGTCACACAAACAAGAGTGACTAAGAGGCAAATACAATAGTTCAATTATGAAAACCCTAAACAAAAGTAATAGATATAGGGACTCTTGGTGCAACAGAATCTCCATGTATCTCACACGAACACCCAAAATAATTGTGTTGGGCACAAATCAACTAAGCATACTGGAATTCGAAGTAGAATCTACATAAACGGATGAGACAAGTATAGTGTAAATATCAGAACACGTGTATTAGAAGGCATCATAGGCCGATAAAATTGATGTCACGTGACACGGCTACCCCTTAGACGTAGAGACGTGACTTAGGATCATGACCAACCCAAGCTAACCCTGTTGACTTATCATAAGCATACTAAAAACGGAAATAAAGAAATATTTTGCAGAAGCTAAATCATGAGATATACTGAAGTTATAGGAAATACCCATAAACTATCTGAATATATAAAACTGAGAATTTATCAACAACTGAAAGGTCGAACTCAAATGCTAAAGTTGAATCTATCTATGCCCGAAAAAAGCATCTAACAAACTAGAAGTGTTGAGACATGCCCCGGATAAATCAAGAAAAAACTAAAACTAAGACTAAAATCAGAGGAAATCTTTCTATCGTACTTTGGAGAATGAGTACTCACCGTTGATACTACTGACCTGAAGATCACAAACCAATCTATATGTGATCTAGAAGCTGAGAACCTAAAACTACACCACAAGAATATTAAGGTACTAAGCATGCATGATAGGGTAAAACTGAATAATAAAAAAACTAATCATGCATATAACTGGGCAATGATATAAGCTAAGCATGATTCTATACTAAAAATACTAAACATGAGCTAACTGAATGCAATGACCAAGTTTATAAGATCCTAAGACTGAAATCTATATGAAAATTGATAACATGGTCAATGCAATAGAATCTGACTGAAAGGGAGCTACAAATAAGAGACATAAAACCACGTGAGCTAAATGTGGATCCCCATGTATACGCCCATCGAGAGGACCCAATATATCATGCTAGTTGTATAAAGGCATAACTCGTGTGATCACTATAATGATACCCATAGAGGGAACTTACAACCTACAGGGAGATTAGTTATGGGACTTGAGGCTGACTAATCTTAGTCCACTCAGTATTAAGTCTATCCCAATTGATTATATAGTTAACAATTTATGACTAAATTTCTATAATACTGGATAGCTCAAAATACTGATATGCTAACTGAAAATGCAACATTAAGTACTGATAATGGAACACTCAAATCGAGGCATGTATATCTGAAATATCTGACTTGGCATGAGTAATTGATGAACTAAAAGAACTACATCGCTAGAGCTATGAATTTATAAAAGAATCTATGCACAGACATACTAAATCATGATAATCTTATTAGGAATAATAAAGTAACTAATTCGTAATGATCCGCTAAAATTCTAGAAACCCTAATTCTAGATAATTTAAGGAAATCAAGAATCTGACTCAATTATAGGGATCCAATGGGTGAAAGGATCCCACTAACTAAATCCCACATACCAGGTGACAAATTTCATGGAGATATCATTTAATTTTGGTGTTGGAATTGATGGAAACCCTTTGCGTTCTTGAACTAGGGCTTGGCCAACTTTTAGCTTTTTCGTCTATTTTTGCTCTAATAGATGTCTTTTTTGGTTAAAGAATGATTTGGGTAAGTTCTAATTATTTTACTAGGCTAAGACTAATCAAAACTACATATCTTAGGGGTTAAACAGTGTAGTTTAGGCTTCAACATATATGGGAAAGACCAAATGACCCCTGACTTAACTACTGTCGGAGGTCACCAACCGACCACACTGGTGGTCTATGGATGGACCGACATTCCTTCTTGGTCACTCGTTAATCTACACTTAAGAGCTGCTGAGTGGGGGTCTAGACAACGACGTGGACAAAGAACTATGGTTTGGCCAACAATCTGTAGGTCCTAGGGTGTAGGTACATGCTTTGCGAAATTTTCAGGGCCTTGTAAGGAAAGGTTTACCAGTGGTGAACTACACATGGACCGTAAGTCACCTTACAGTCCGTGTGTGGTTTCTGTTGGTACCACCTAAAAATTCTGAAACCTGCATTGTGTAAATCTAGCATACAGGGTGCTACAATTGAAGTCTAACTATATACCATATAAAGTACAAAATTTAACTTATATAAGTCTTCAACTTCTAAACAGTTAATGGAGATGACAAGAGACAACAAATTAACATCACCCAATAAACAACATATGTGAAAATCAAGTAAAAATAAGATGTGATATAATGTTGTGGTTGTATATTCTATCAGTATACATCTGCTCCCACTAGTAGCATGCAAGGATCATAGCAAATGACCCATGGGGGCTTACAGGTCCATACACCCATCCTAAAAGCTTTCCATTGGGCATGCATGATTTAACTTGCTGGAAGTCAGTCTGATATCATATAATAATGAGTTTTGGTAACCATTTTACATTAGGGTTCACTAATATATTATATCTACCATACCATTTTCATAATTTATGCGAATGAATATGTATTGATTCATCACAATAATAAAGCATGATCATGTGCTACATAAGCAAGTATATATCTATCATGATAGTTTCCTTAGGACACTAACCCATTCAGATACGATATAACAAATAAATAAGAGCGGTGCAACAAAACATATGCAATTCAATTCACATAATATCTACTAGTTATGTCCAACTTAGAAAGCACCTCAATAAGTCATTCATTCAATACTGAATAAACCAATAAACCATATCTCGAGCAAAGTGTAAGAGAGTATCATAATCTACCTTGAAAGCCCAGTATATGTGCCATGAACTGAAATATAGACTTGGAACTCTCCTACTTTATTAAGTATACTCTATATGAGTATACAAGCCTATCAGCACCCATATTTTTACATTTAAAATATTTTATTGACCAATGGTGTGTTTATTTCACATAAAGAAGTATCATACACAAATAGGCCAAATAATAACCCAATTTAGACTAAATACCAAATACCCCAAAAATGGAAATAAAAGGACAACTCATCTAGGTCTTGATGACCAAAAAGTTTCCATTCCTTAAAATAGGATTTTCTTAAGAAAGCTCTCTAGTTCTGACTTTTATGTACTCCGCCGCTTCCATGTTTTTTGGATCCCTTCATCCTTTATTTTCTCGTGCTGCATTTTAGGGTCCTTAACATTATTCATCATGGAAAATAAGAAGATGTATGAGCTTGCAAAGGTAAATTAACCTTATTTTTATCCACTCTCAACTATTCTTGACCTTACTTTTTCCTTTTTGTAGATCTGAAATCCAGTGGAGGTGTTTGGAGATCAAGATGAACTTTTTGTTGGATTTAACCATGAAACTCATTTTGGAGGTGAGGTATGTCAACACCCATATTTATGTACTCACAGAGACAACCCAGAGCCCCTAGATTAAAAAATTAAAAATTGATTTCAAAATTAGATTTGCCATCGTATGAAAAATCATGAACCAAAAATCAGCTAAATTTGATCATTATTTGATTCTCAAATAAAGAAATTACATCTAATTTACCTTAAGGTCTTAAACTACATTTCACCAATCCAAATACAATTTTTTCATAACTGTAAAATCTTATTAATTACAAGATGTGTTTTTCTACACAATTTGGAACTCTGGATAGGAACATGTTCTAGTTTCAAATCCCTAATACTTATAAATCTTCTTCACATACTTTTTTAAAGATATAAATTAAGACTATGTATTTATCGTGTTAGCCTAGGTATCATGGTATATCTATGATGTATATCTTGGATAATTAGTCGGTTGATCATGTGTGGGATCCTCTCTTTATGTTGGAACAAATACACCTATGCTTCCTTTCTTGCCATATATGATATATTGCTTCTTCTAGGGAAATTTGTATGCATAAGCCATAGTAGATTTGCTAGTAGCATGGACTGTGGCCCATTCTAGCTCCTCATTCCATCCAGTGCTTCCCCCTGTGACGAGTAACCAACTAAGCATTTTTTGTCATATCTATTTTGAGAGTGAATAGGTGAAAAATAGGTATTGATGTGTTTCAATTATTACCTTGCATAATTAACATACAACTGCATCAATAATTCCTCAGTTGCTTAGTCTTTCTTTGGTGTATAGCCACATGTAGTGCAAATACCCATTTAGGAATGCAAGGATTGTTGAAAGTGAATCTTTTCCATGAGTCCTTGTTGTACTCTCCTTTTCGTATATATTTCTTTAATGTTGAAATTTTCTTCCTCCATGATTTTAGGTACTTGTAAATCCATCTCTTTAAGACATTGTACTGCCTTGATAATTTTATTTTAGAATCCATGAGACTTGCTTGATTTCCACCTCTCATGATGTTAACCCTTTAGATAAATGGTATGAACCCACACAATTCATAATTTTTCCATTTTCATGTAGCGTTCCACATATGATTTAATATAGCTTCCTCATTCCACACATATATATCAGTGATATTGAGTCCTTTAAAAGCCTTTGGGAAGCAAATTGTTTCACAAGATATAAATAAGTTCCCTTTATTTTGTACTTCACCATTCCATAGAAACCTTTTTCACTTAAATTCTATTATTTGTAATATTTTTTTTTGGCATTATGAAGATCTTTGACCAGAATCCTTGCATGGCTGATAAGACACTATTAACCACAATCATTGCATGGATAACAAGACACTATTAAAAATGTCATTAGGAAGATCTTTGACCAGAATCTGCATAAGATAGGAATGAATGATGAGTTAGTAAGGAAGTAAAAAATACTAGGTGTACATTTTTATCAAGCATTTTTAGTTGTTGTTAAGATCAAAGAAAAATAATTAGCACTATATTTTAATATGTGTTAAGAAAAATAACCAGAAAATAAAAGCACATAAACAAAAATATTTGTATAATAAAACAGAACAGAACAAAAAAGGATAGCAAAACAGAGCAGCAGTACCTAAAACACTCAGCCACATACTGTCCTTATTGCAATCCTCGACCGCCAAACCTTCTTATCTAAAGTCATATCTTTAGTAAGTTGAAGATGTGTCACGTCCCATCTAATCACCTTCCTAAATTTTCTTTGACCTATCTATACCATTGCTAAAAATCTATTATATCCAAACTCGCGCACCTACTAACCTGGAGCTTCCCGCACCTCTTCTTCACATGCTCGAACATCTCAAAATTGCTACCCTCATCTTGTCAATCATGGAGGTCACTGATAAATTGTCTTGTATAGCTTTGTTCCAAATCCTGTCACTCCTAGTATTCCTACACATCAATCTGAGTGTGTGCGTTCTTGATATGGAAGCAGTCTTCCCCATACAACTGTGTATGTCAAAGCACCACTCTATCACATTAAGAAAAGGTGGGGGTGACCCAAGGTACTTGAAACTTCTTCCCTTGAGTATGACTTGTTTATTGAACTTCAATTCCACATCCACTTCATTTAGCGTGGCTTAACCTGAAACTTTTGGACTCTAGGGTATGTCTCGAAACTTCTAATCAATTATTAAATCTACCATGGGTCTTTCAATCGATACTATGTCATATGCAAATAACACAAAACAAACACATCCACTTGAATATGTTGCGTCAATTCATCCATCGCTAAGGTAAATAAAAATGGGCTAAGGGTTGATCTCTAGTGCAACCCTATCATGATCGAGAAGTGTTTTAAGTCAACTCAAACGTTTCTTACCTAGCTTTAACAATATCCTTATTAGATGGATGACTTTTGTAGTTGGCTTCCCTGACCTGAACTCTAATTGGTTCTCGGAGATAGGCACACCCCTCCTCATATTTACCTTGACCACCATCTCCCACACTTTCATAGTGTGGCTTAGTAACATCATACCCCTATATTTGTTGTAGTTTTGAATATCACCAATGCTTTTTTTACAAGTGGATAAATGTAAATACCGGTATATTTGTGTACGCATTAATAATACAAGGATCATTTCAAAATTTATTTCAAACACTGCAAAAACAATAACCTTAGGCGAAGTTCTCAGGTGCGAATTTTGTACAAAATTTGATGACAATTTTAGGGGATGTTGTATCTAAGGATTGGATCATGGTGTATAGTAAAAAGAAAGTAGCAATTCAAAAATGTCCAAGACCCATGAGATTTAAACATTGAAACAAACATGATTTATACAGAACATAAGTAGTTGAATTTCTTATCCACCGGAAAGATTTGATTCTTCATTTTACAATGATGAATAAAATTAGTCAATGAGTACGTAGAATTTTACCATTCGGTGTACTTCAACAAAGAAAATGATGTGGCAGATGCATTAAGAAGGAAATTCATGGGCTATTTGGCTCATCTCCTGCAAAGAGACTTTTGGCCTAAGATATGCATAAACTTGAAGAGATAAATATCAAATTCAGTTTGAGAAAATCATTCTTCATTATGGATACATGAGTAGATCTTAGTTTCATATTTCATCCAGAGACAGACGGAAAATTTGTGTTTGTTAAGAGCTTGCATTCTTATTTTGGATGTTTACATACAATTTGCAAAATTTTCCTACGACTATGAATTTAAGTCAAGCGTTTAGATTGCTCGATAGGAAGCCTATATGTAATTATTTCATCAAACAGTTTGAAGTTGGTGAGGCTAATGTATCAGGATTAGACTTGGTACAGGAAGGTTTGTGCAAGGTCTCCCAAATCAGACAGAGGATGCTCAAAGTTCAAATAAGATAAAAGTCTTATGCGGATAAGTGAAGAAAACACTTAGAGGTCGTTATTAATGCAAGTAATGCATGGATTAGTAATGAAGGGATTAGCAACGGAGAGTTTATTGCTAACATCCTTTAACTTTTGAACTCCTAAAGTAGCGACATCGATCATTTTATTAGTGTGATGAGTAGTATTCTTTTTCTCTAATACACCAATAAGAATTACTTGGAACACTTGCAACTAAGCGCTAGTCATGATCCTAAATCGGTTCGTGACATGAGAGTACGTGGAATGAATTTGTATAAATTAGAATTCCACCAAGTGAAGGGTATATTAGCTTTACATATAATTCAGAAGCAACACAAAAACTTCTAAATAAATGGAGACAATAAATATAAGCTAAAGTTCACATTAAAGCTTAAAGGTAGTCATCACAAAATCCTCCACAGACCATAGGACTAATAAAATCAAATTTATAATGGTTCAACATCTATTTCTCATCTTCCTCAGCTTCATCAACTAGCAATGATTGTTGCATTCTATGAATATTTAAGTAAGTGACTATTCATTAGATTCAACTTTTTTCATATATTCATTTTACCATCACCAGTATTAGTCACATCCGCTTGAAGTAATGCCTGGAGTTTTTTTCCTTCTTTACATCAACATATTTCTTCATTTCTTCCCTTACAGCATTGGGGCATTGTTCACAGCATGAGACGTCCATGCAAGTACCAATGAGGAGTTGTTTATGACGAAAGATTCCTCCATTATTAACTTTTTTTACAAAATTTACACTCAACTGGCGGACTTATTGGTCTTACTTGTTCTTTTCCAATATTTCCAACCCGGGTCATCAGTTTTAAATAGCTTTTAAGATCAAAGACATAATAAAAAAGATAAACATAGCAATTGAAGTAAAAATTATTAGTAAAAATGAAGATTAAAATATTATGCCAGTACTACTAAATGAAGAGAAGATGAGAAAGGGAGAATAGAACACGACTACCTACTATACTTACATACACCAACAAAGTATTTGCAAAGAGAGATCACTAATCAATTTCAACTACTTCAAAGGACCTGTTAAGAAACTTGAGCATATATTTGGACTTGAACCACTACTCTATATGCTCAAGGTAATACTCCTTGTTTATCCATTTATAGACTTGTGACTAGTCTAAGATTTCACTTTCGCATTTGATGATGAACTTAGTATTATTTTGTTCTGAATGGCTATTGATGATATTATTACTTGTTTGGTTGATATTTATAGGTTTTATTGTTGATTCTGAGACAACTAAAATATTTGGATTGCTATTAAATGAAGAAAATCTGTCCCATTTTCTAAAAGTTACCAATAAGCATTGCCTTTACACTAGATTCTAAGCGCCAGTCGTGGTCCTAAACTGGATCGTGACATGAGAATACAAAGAATAAAAGTAAGAATGAGATATTTGACCTTCAACTTGGGTTTTCGCTGAGTCATCTTCTTAATTACCCTATTTGTTGGTTCCAACTTGAACGTAGACCCCCTCACTATCATTCAATATCTCTGTGTTCTCATTTCCTTCACTAGTTCCAGAGATCACTAAAGCAGATTCGACATCAGTTGAGTCATAAATTGGAAGATTATCCATGATATATCTGCAGTAATAAGGCCAAATTGAAATAAATATACAAGAATTAGAATGAAATGAGTAAAAGTTGTAGCATTCAAACTATGGTATCACGGGCAATTTTACTGTGATCAAATTATCGATATTTGACCTAAAAGTTGTTCTTATTACTTTTACAAATAAATGAACTACGTCAATCTTATCATTTATTTAAAAAATAATGGTTAAGTCATCCAACAGTAAACCAAAATGATGCAAGCTTTAACTCTAATGTTTCTCTTTCACATCGAGAAACAGGAATCAAGATGAAGAAGTAATGGATCTCCTGAAACAAATAAAGTTAATAGAACCAGAGTCTAAAGATTTGTACAAACTACAAAAAAAAGTGAGCATTACCTGTCATCACCATATTCCCAGACAAGGTTGTACTCCTGAGCAAAGATAAAAAAAATGGAACAAAAGAATAAGATATGAGACTAACGGATTTATATAGAATTTAGAAGCATATACCAAAATCCTATAAGATTGGGTGTCAATGTCTCAGGATTAGAACACAGTACTATTTCAAAACACTTCAACAATGAGGCTTATCAATATCAACAAGAAACAAAATCTATTGACCCATTGATCAACTATGTCTTAGATGGAAAAAGAGAAGAAGACATTTACAACAAAGACACTAATTGTTGTGCTTTAAATTCAAACATAATAAGCAATTAGAATTTTTCTTTTTCTTTTTATCATAGAAATAATATTTATCCTAAACGACTTTCCTTTTCAGCTTCAAATGCAACACACTGAGTTTGACAAGGATAAACCATACTTCAACATGTGACATAGGGAATGTAATGTGTGACAAGCAAATTCAATCTCTATGCATAAATCATTACTTTGTTTGTTTTCTAAAATCTAGGAAGAAGGAACATGTGATATGATTCTACAAAGGGCATTCAAAAATAGAAATTCATAAGAAACTTAAGTTACCCAAAATCGTAGAGAGTTGGCACACAGAAATAAAGAACAGTTTGCAGCTCCACACAGACAACGAACATTTGCACCTCGATACCAGTCAAAATTATATTCATATGTCATCTCCATTCAACTATACCTACCCTTGTTTCGCCCATTTAAATATACCTACCCTTGGAATGGAGTTGACATATGAATACAATTTTGAGTGGTACGGGAGTGCAAATGTTTGTTGTCTGTGTGGAGTTGCAAATTGTTCATTATTTCTGGGTGCCAAGTCTCGAAAATTTTGGTAACTTAACTTTATAATGAATTGTTATTTTTGGAATACCCTTTGTAGTATCATATCACATGTTCCTTCTTCCTTGATTTTATACAACAAACAAGTAATGATTTATGCATATAGATTGAATTCGCTTATCACACACTGCAATCCGTAAGTCACATGTTGTAGTATGGTGTATCCTTGTGTCAAACTCATTGTGTTCCATTTGAAGCTGAAAAGGAAAGTCGTTCAGGATAAATCTTAATGCTCCAATAAAAAGAAAAAGATAAATGATTATTGCTTATTATGTTTGAATTTGAAGCACAACAATTGATGTCTTTGTAAAAGATGTGTTCTTCTGTTTTTCCATCTAAACATAGTTGATCAAGGGGACTATATATTTTGTTTCTCATTGATATTGATAAGCCTCACTAGTGAAGTGTTTTGAATTAGCAATGTGATCTAATCCTCTCACATTGATACACAATCTTAAGGGATTTTGGTATATGCTTCTAAATTCAATATGAATCTGTCAGTCTCGTACGTTATACTTATGTTCCCTTTTTTTTATCTTTGCTCAGGAGTACAACCATGTCTGGGAAGATTGGGATGACAGGTAATGCTCAAATTTGTTTTTTTTTTGTAGTTTGTACAAATTTTAAGACTCTGGTTCTATTAACTTGTTTTGTTTCAGGAGCTCCATTACTTCTACATCTTGGTTCTCGTCTCTCAATGTAAAATCAAAACATTAGAGTTGAAGCTTGTAGCATTTTGGTTTATTGTTGGAATACTTGACCTTTAATTTCAAACTAAATTATAAGATTGAGGTAGTTCATATATTTGTAGCAGTAATAAGAAAAACGTTTAGATTAAATATATATAGTTTGATCGGAGAAAAATTTCCCATAGTGCAATAGTTTGAATGCTACAACTTTTACTCATATCCTTCTAATTCTTGGATATTTATTTCAACTTTGCTTTGTTACTACAAAATATATTATGGATGATCTTCCAACTTATGACTCAACTGATGATGATATACTACAGTGATCTCTGCAACTAGTGGATGAAATGAGCACAAAATGATATTGAATGACGATGAGGGTTCTACGTTCAAGTGGGAACCAACTAATAGTGCAACCAAGAAGAATTCTCAGAGCAAACCCAACCTTAAGGTCAAAGATCTAATAATTACATTTATTCCTTGTATTCTCATGTGACTATCCAATTTAGGACCATGACTCGTGATTAAAAGCTAGTGTTCAAAGCAATGCTTATGGATAATTAAAAGAAAATCAGATAGATTTTCTCCACTTTAGGGATATCCAAGAAATTTTGTTGTGTCAGAATCAACTATAAAACCAATTAATATCAACCAAACAAGTAATATCTTCCTCAGTAGATATTCGTAACACAATAATACTAAGTCTATCTGCAAATGCGAAAGCGAAGTTTAAGACTAGTCACAAGTCTATAAATTGATAGGAATGTAAACAATGCTCGGATGTTGTAAGGGAAAAAATGAAAAATATGTTGATGTAGGGAAGGAACAAAAATGATAGGCGTTAATTAAAGCGGATGTGATTAATATTGATGATGATTAAGATGAAAATATGGAAGAAGGTGAAGCTACTGAATGATCACTTCCTTCAACTGTCATAGAATGCAACAATCATAGCTAGTTGATGAATCTAACGAAGATGAGAAATAGATGTTGAACCAATATAAATTTGAATTTGTTTGCCCTATGGTCTAAAAAGTATTTTGTGATAATTACCTTTTAGCTTTTAATGTGAACTTTAATTTATATTTATTGTTTTCATATATTTTGCCAATTTTTTGTTGCTTCAGAATTATCAGTAGAACTAATATACCCTTCATTTGGTGGAGTTCTCATTTACGCAAATTTATTTCCTTGTATTGTCATATCACGGCCCAATTTAGGATCATGACCAAGGATAGAGTGTTCCAAGCAATTCTTATTGTTATTTTAGAGAAAAAGAAAAATACTCATGACACTAATAAAAATGATTGATGTCACTAATCTAGGAGTTCAAAAATAAAAGGATGTTAGCAATTAACCCTCAATTGCTAATCCCTCATTACTAATCCATGCATTACTTGCATTACTATAGACCCCCAAGTTTTTTCTTCACATATCTGTCACGACCCAAATCGCGTCGTGAGTGGCACCCACATTTACCCTCCTATGTGAGCGAACCAACCAATCTGAACTCCAACGTTTCGAACAAAATAATAGAAAACAATGCGGAAGACTTAAAACTCATTAGCGAATTCAATAATCAACTTCTAAAACTCAAAACTTATCATTATTCCCAAAATCTGGAAGTCATCATCACAAGAACATCTACAATCAAATGACTAAACTAAGAGTATTCTAAAAGCTAAAAATACATAAGAAGCTAGTCCATGCCGGAAGTTCAAGGCATCAAGACTTGAAGAAGAAGATCCAGTCCAAGCTAGAAGCATTAGCTCACCCTGAATTTCCGATTTAGTAAGACTGGCTTGAATTACTATTGAGTTGAAGACGATGGCACGTTTGCTGCACTCCACAAATAAACAAGAAGAAAACATAAAAGTAGGGGTCACTACAAAACACGGGTACTGAGTAGATATCATCAGCCAACTCAAAATAGGGGACAATATATATCAATGTTATCGTAAATCAACTATATAACTCAACATGTAGACACAACAAGTATTATAATCATCAATAAGTACCATCAAGTTCATCCATGAGGGCTCAAGCCTCAACACCATACTCATTTGGGAATTATGTTCAATAGATTAAGTATATTATCATCTTTCCAGATTCATTATCTTTAATACTCTTGTGTCGGTACGTGACACTCCGATCCCTCATATTCATTATTCCTCTTGTGTCGGTACATGACACTCCGATCCCCTATATCTACGTGTCGGTTCGTGACACCCGATCCCCTAATTCTACGTGTCAGTTCGTGACACCCGATCCCCTAATTCTACGTGTCGGTTCGTGACATCCGATCCCCTAATTCTACGTGTCGGTTCGTGACACCCGATCCCCTAATTCTACGTGTCGGTTCGTGACACCCAATCCCCTAATTCTACGTGTCAGTTCGTGACACCTGATCCACTAATATCATTTAGTAAATCATCAGGCCTTCTCTATACCAAGGCATCATCAAATCCCATTACTTTAATTCATCAAGCCTTCTTCTATACCAAGGCATCATTATTAATAATGTATATTAAAGTTTCCTTTCAAGATTTGAGATTCAATATTTTCATCATGCTCATCTTATCACAATCACACAATCATATTCATGCAAACATACAATTAAGCATATAGTAGGGTTTACAATACTACCAATACATATCATTCTCTATTAAGAGTTTACTATGAAAGCATGTAAACCATAACCTACCTCCACCGAAGAATTGAAATCAAGCAAGTTAATCCTCAAAGCTTGGTGTTTTCCTCCTCTTCTCGATCGTTTCTCTCTCTCCCTTCTTGTTCTTTCTATTTTCTTATTTCAACCCTCTTTCTTTTACCCTAATTAGTATATAATTAAGAATAAAAGATGGCAATAATACCCCACTAATTAACTTAGGGTTACCTCTTTTAACCCCTCAAAAATTTGAGTTATTAATATAAACCCACGAACTTTATAATTAAGGCAAGAATAGTCAAAAACGTCCCTTAAAACTTAACAAGAAATCCGACTCTGCCTGGGATTTGCGCAACCTGTGATGGGCCGTCGTGCCTGCGACGGTCCGTCCTGCAGGTCGTCGCAGAGTTCAGAGACCCAAATTTCCACCAAGGGTTTGTGACGGTCCGTCACACCTGTGACGGTCCGTCCTGCCATTCCGTCACAAAGTTCAGAGAGTTGATTTTCAGTACCCAATTTCAGATTTTCTAAGTATTTTGGGACGAGACCCCCTCGACAGTCCGTCGTGCCCATGACGTTTCGTCATGGGGTCCGTCGTTTCTGCCAGTTTTTCCAGAATCGAAGTCTGTTGCTCAAAATGACTAAACGGGTCGTTACATTAGATACCAATTTACCCATCGTTCGTCCCCGAACGATCAAAAGAAGGAAAACAAGGGTGAAAAGGAGTACCTGAATCTGTAAACAGGTATGGGTATTTTTCTCGCATATCCGCCTCCTTCTCCCAAGTGGCTTCTTCAACCGGTCGATTCTTCCATTGCACCGTGATGGACGCAATCTCTCTTGACCTCAACTTGTGAACTTCTCTATCTAAAATAGCAACAGGCTCCTCCTCAGAAGACAAGTTCTCATCAAGTAAAAACTGAATCCCAACGGATAATGTAATTTCCATCCCCATGATATCTTTTCAACATCGACACATGGAATACCGGATGTACTCCGGACAGCCCTGGGGGCAAGGCTAACTCATAAGCCACTTCCCCTACTCGCTTGAGTACTTCAAATGGTGCAATGTACCTTGGACTTAGTTTACCCCTTTTTCCAAACCGCATCACCCCTTTCATGGGCGAAACTTTCAACAAGACTTGTTCACCTTCCATGAACTCTAAGTCTCTAACCTTTCGATCTGCATATTCTTTTTGCCTACTTTGCGCCGCTAGAAGCTTTTCTTTAATAGACTTCACTTTTTCCATCGAATCCCTCAAAAGGTCAGTACCCCAAGGTCTAACCTCGAACGAATCAAACCAACCAATGGGAGACCTACATCTCCTCCCATACAATGCTTCAAATGGGGCCATATCAATACTTGAGTGATAGCTGTTGTTGTATGAAAACTCCGCTAAGGGTAGGAAGCTATCCCAGTGACCACCAAACTCTATCACACACGCACGAAGCATATCCTCCAACACTTGAATCGTCCTTTCAGACTGGCCATCGGTCTGAGGATGGAACGCAGTACTAAGGTCCAACCTAGTACCCAATTCCGCATGCAATGTTTTCCAAAACTTAGAAGTAAACTGCGTACCTCTATCTGATATGATGGATAGTGGAACCCCATGCAATCGCACCACTTCCGAGATGTAAAGTTTGGCTAACTTTTCTGCATTATAAGTCACCTTGACCGGAATGAAATGAGCAGATTTAGTCAACCTATCAACAATCACCCAAATGGAGTCATACTTACACATTGTCTTCGGAAGACCAACCACAAAATCCATTGCAATTCTTTCCCATTTCCATTCTGGAATGGGCATTCTCTGAAGTGTTCCTCCGGGCCTTTGGTGTTCCTACTTTACTTGTTGACAGTTTGGACACTTAGCAATAAAGTCAACAATATCACGCTTCATTCTACTCCACCAAAAGTGTTGTTTTAGGTCACGATACATCGTGGTTGCACCCGGATGTATAGAACACCTTGAACTATGAGCCTCTGTCAGAATAGTGTTGATCAAATCATCGATGCGGGGTACACATACCCTTCCCTTGATTCTCAAAACACCTTCCTCATCGATTTGTGCTTCCTTAGCCTCCCCTCGCAATACTTTATCTTGAATTCTTCTTAGTTTCTCATCATCAAACTATTTTCCCTTAATTTTGTCAAGAAAAGAAGATCTTGACTCCACAGAAGCCAACAATCCTCCCTTCTCATTTACTTCTAATCTCATCAAGTCGTTAGCTAGAGTCTGAACCTCTCTAGCTAATGGGCGTCTAGAGGCTTGCAAGTGAGCTAGACTTCCCATGCTTCCCGCTTTTCTACTTAAAGCATCCGCCACAACATTCGCCTTCCCTGGATGATACAAAATGGTGATGTCGTAGTCCTTCAGTAGTTCCATCCATCTTCTCTGTCTCAAGTTCAAATCTTTCTGAGTAAAGACATACTGAAGGCTACGATGATCCGTGTAGACCTCTCACTTAACCCCATATAAATAGTGTCTCCATTGCTTTAATGCAAACACTACCGCAGCCAATTCCAAATCATGAGTTGGGTAGTTACGTTCATGCACTTTTAATTGCCTCGAAGCATAAGCAATCACACTCTTCTCTTGCATTAGTACTGCACCCAAACCCGATAGGATGCATCACCGTAAACAATGAAGTTCTTACCCTCTACTGGTAAGGTAAGGATAGGTGCGGTAGTCAACAAAGTCTTGAGCTTCTGAAAGCTTTCCTCACATTCATCCGACCATACAAATGGGACATTCTGCTTAGTCAAGTTCATCAATTGGGAAGCAATAGAAGAGAATCCCTTGACAAATCGGTGGTAGTATCTAGCTAACCCAACAAAGCTCCTTATTTCTGACACATTAGTGGGTCTTACCCAATTCTTCACTGTCTCAATCTTAGAAGGATCCACCATCACTCCATCCTTAGAAACCACGTTCCCCAAGAAGGACACCGCATCTAGCCAAAACTCACATTTAGAGAACTTGGCATAAAGCTTTTTCTCCCTCAACATTTCCAATACCATTCTCAAATGCTCTTCATGTTCCTTCTTGCTCTTTGAGTATACAAATATATCATCAATAAATACGATCACGAAGAGGTCCAAATATGGATTAAAAATCCCGTTCATCAAGCTCATGAACGCAGCAGGGGCATTCGTAAGACCAAAGGACATCACTACAAATTCGTAATGCCCATACCTTGTTCGAAAAGCAATCTTTGGCACATCCGTTGCCTGTATTTTCAATTGATGATAACCGGATCTCAAGTCAATCTTAGATAAGACACAAGCACCTTGTAACTGATCGAACAAATCATCAATGAGGGGAAGAGGGTACTTGTTCTTAATAGTTACTTTATTCAGTTGTCTGTAATCTATGCACATCCGAAAACTCCCATCCTTCTTCTTTACAAACAAAACCGGAGCACCCCAAGGAGATGCACTTGGTCTAATGAAGCCTTTGTTCAATAACTCTTGAAGTTGTGCTTTTAACTCTCTTAACTCCGCGGGAGCCATTCTATAAGGGGGTATAGAAATGGGGCGAGTAACGGGTTCAAGATCAATACAGAAGTCAATATCCCTATCCGGTGGCATACCAGGAAGATCTGCAGGGAACACATCCAGAAACTCACGAACTACTGAAACCGACTCAATCGAAGGTACTTGGGTAGTGTCATCCTTGAGATGTGACAAGAAAGCTAAACACCCTTTACTAATCATTTTCTTAGCACGAAGAAAGGAGACGATGCGGACCGGATTGGAAGTGTAGTCACCCTCCCACACTAACGGGTCTGTCCCAGGCTTGGCTAACGTCACCGTTTTAGCATTACAATCCAAGATTGCAAATTGCGGAGAAAGCCAAGTCATACCCAGAATCACATCAAAATCATCCATTTCTAAGATAACCAAATCTACATAAGTGTTGCTCCCCACAAAGTTTACCAAACAAGACCTATATATCTTTTCAACTACCACAGACTCACCCACCGGAGTAGAGACACGGATAGGCATATCAAGTAATTCACAATGTAAATTTAGACCATTAGCAAATGAGTAAGATACATACGAAAACGTGGATCCAGGATCAAAAAATACAGAAGCCATGCAATCACAAACCAGAAGATTACCTGTGATGACAGCATCAGATGCCTCCGCTTCAGACCGCCCAGGGAAAGCGTAACAATGGGCCCTATCGTTTGTCTGTCCGTTGCCCCTACCATGTTGTGATGTAGTGGCCCCAGTTTGCCCATTACCTCTGCCGTTTTGGTGACCACTATTACCTCGACCACCATGCCCTCCAGAAAAACGGCCTCTACCATGACCACCTCTACCTCTAGTTATTGGGGGTCTGTAACTTGGTCTGGGACAATTTCTCCTAATATGTCCAATCTCCCCACATCCATAACATTCTTTGGAGTCGATCATATGCCCCTCGGAGAAGTGTTGACCGGTCTGAGGTGGTCCCCCAACTACAGTCTGTAGTGAAGACTGAATAACTTCCCGAACCTTGTCCTCTAGTGTAAGAACCATTAAACTCACCTCTCTTTCGAAGCCTTTTTGATGTCGGTGTTGTGGTGAAGTCGTCTGGCTTCACTCCTTCCACTTCTATCACAAAGTCTACCACCTCTTAGAAGGATTTTGCCGTTGCCGCTATCTGTAAGGCCGAAATCCGCAATTCTGACCTCAACCCCTTCACAAACCGGTGAATCCGCTCTTGAGGACTGAAACAGAGTTGAGTGGCATATCTGGATAGCGCACGAAACTTAGCCTCATAAGCATTAACCGACGTCCTACCTTGCTCTAGGCTCAAGAACTCATCCCTTTTCCGATCCCTCAAAGTCCGGGGGATATACTTCTCCATAAACAAACTAGAGAATGAGGCCCAAGTCATAGGTGGTGCCTCTATTGGTTGACACTCGACATGTGACCGCCACCACATTTTGGCGTTCCCTTGAAACTGATAAGTCACAAACTCCACACCAAACCGTTCTACTATACCCATCTTGTGTAGTAGCTCGTGACAGTCAACCAGAAAATCATAAGCATCCTCAGATTCCGCACCCTTGAAGACTGGAGGTTTCAATTTCAAGAACTTACTGAAAAGTTCATGCTGATCATTTGTCATTATAGGCCCAGTAGTAAGGCGTGGAAATGTGCCTATGTCCAATGGAGCATCCATGCGGGGAGCCATAGTAGCCACATGTTGTACCTCCGGAGCCTCAGGTGCTGGTGTAGAGAACAGTGGGGGTGTCTGGCCTTGATAAGATAACCCGCTAAGATAAGCCAGAACCTGATTGATCATCTCTGGGGTAGGTTGGGGTGGCATTTCCTCGTTTTGCACTTGTTCAGTTTCCCCATCCTCCCCTTCTCTTATTACTTCCTCAGTCGGTGGAGGAGTCACTGCCTTAGTATCAGATGGGCTAGGTGCTTGTCCTCTCCCTCTAGAGGACGTCCTCCCACGACCTCTTCCACGGCCCCTTGCCGCTGTTCTTCCTCGAGCCACAGCCCCAGTGGCTGGCTCAGTTGTTTCTTGTCTGGCCGACGGTTGTGTTGGCGTAGTCGTTGCTCTAGTTCTAACCATCTGCGAAAGAGAGTGAAGATGGTCAGATACCAATTCGTATCGCCTAGATACCAATTGGACTCAAGTAGTAGCACGAAAGAAAGAATGAAAGAGTGAAATTTTTCCTAAAGTCTTATAGCCTCTCAAGGAAAAGTAAAGGCGTCCCCCTACCGTTCCTTAAGACTCTAGTAGACCTGTTCTTGTGTGATGAGACCAACGAACCTAATGCTCTGATACCAAGTTTGTCACGACCAAAATCGCGTCGTGAGTGGCACCCACATTTACCCTCCTATGTGAGCGAACCAACCAATCTGAACTCCAACGTTTCGAACAAAATAATAGAAAACAATGCGGAAGACTTAAAACTCATTAGCGAATTCAATAATCAACTTCTAAAACTCAAAACTTATCATTATTCCCAAAATCTGGAAGTCATCATCACAAGAACATCTACAATCAAATGACTAAACTAAGAGTATTCTAAAAGCTAAAAATACATAAGAAGCTAGTCCATGCCGGAAGTTCAAGGCATCAAGACTTGAAGAAGAAGATCCAGCCCAAGTTAGAAGCATTAGCTCACCCTGAATTTCCGATGTAGTAAGACTGGCTTGAATTACTGTTGAGTTGAAGACGATGGCACGTTTGTTGCACTCCACAAATAAACAAGGAGAAAACATAAAAGTAGGGGTCACTACAAAACACGGGTACTGAGTAGATATCATCGGCCAACTCAAAATAGGGGACAATATATATCAATATTATCGTAAATCAACTATATAACTCAACATGTAGCCACAACAAGTATTATAATCATCAATAAGTACCATCAAGTTCATCCATGAGGGCTCAAGCCTCAACACCATACTCATTTGGGAATTATGTTCATTAGATTAAGTATATTATCATCTTTCCAGATTCATTATCTTTAATACTCTTGTGTCGGTATGTGACACTCCGATCCCTCATATTCATTATTCCTCTTGTGTCGGTACGTGACACTCCGATCCCCTATATCTACGTGTCGGTTCGTGACACCCGATCCCCTAATTCTACGTGTCAGTTCGTGACACCCGATCCCCTAATTCTATGTGTCGGTTCGTGACACCCGATCCCCTAATTCTACGTGTCGGTTCGTGACACCCGATCCCCTAATTCTACGTGTCGGTTCGTGACACCCGATCCCCTAATTCTACGTGTCAGTTCGTGACACCCGATCCACTAATATCATTCAGTAAGTCATCAGGCCTTCTCTATACCAAGGCATCATCAAATCCTATTACTTTAATTCATCAAGCCTTCTTCTATACCAAGGCATCATTATTAATAATGTATATTAAAGTTTCCTTTCAAGATTTGAGATTCAATATTTTCATCATGCTCATCTTATCACAATCACACAATCATATTCATGCAAACATACAATTAAGCATATAGTAGGGTTTACAATACTACCAATACATATCATTCTCTATTAAGAGTTTACTATGAAAGCATGAAAACCATAACCTACCTCCACCGAAGAATTGAAATCAAGCAAGTTAATCCTCAAAGCTTGGTGTTTTCCTCCTCTTCTCGATCGTTTCTCTCTCTCCCTTCTTGTTCTTTCTATTTTCTTATTCCAACCCGCTTTCTTTTACCCTAATTAGTATATAATTAAGAATAAAATATGGCAATAATACCCCACTAATTAACTTAGGGTTACCTCTTTTAACCCCTCAAAAATTTGAGTTATTAATATAAACCCACGAACTTTATAATTAAGGCAAGAATAGTCAAAAACGTCCCTTAAAACTTAACAAAAAATCCGACTCTGCCTGGGATTTGCGCAACCTGTGACGGGCCGTCGTGCCTGCGACGGTCCGTCTTGCAGGTCGTCGCAGAGTTCAGAGACCCAAAATTCCACCAAGGGTTTGTGACGGTCCATCACACCTGTGACGGTCCGTCACACCTGTGACGGTCCGTCCTGCCATTCCATCACAAAGTTGAGAGAGTTGATTTTCAGTACCCAATTTCAGATTTTCTAAGTATTTTGGGACGAGACCCCCTCGACGGTCCGTCGTGCCCATGACGTTCCATCGTGGGGTCCGTCGTTTCTGCCAGTTTTTCCAGAATCGAAGTCTTTTGCTCAAAACAACTAAATGGGTCGTTACAATATCCGCATAAGACTTTTATCTTATTTGAACTGTGAGAATCCTCAGTATGATTTGCTAGACCTTTCATAGAGCTTCTTGTACCAAGTCTAGTTCCAATGCATTAGCCTCAACAACTTCAAATTGTCTGATGAAAGAATGACATTTCCTATTATACAAGGCTTCATACTGAGCCATGTAAATTCTTGAGGGAACTTCATAGTCGTAGTAATATTTTGCTAATAGTACCTAAACATCCGAAATAAGAATACAAATTTATAACAAACTCAGATTTTCTGTCTGTCTTCGGATGAAATATGGAACTAAGATCTACTCATGCCTCCTAAATCAAGAATGAGTTTCTCAAACTTAATTTGATACTTACATCTTCAAGTTTACGCATATCTTAGGCCAAAAGTCTCTTTGCAGGAGATAAGCCAAATAGCACATGGATTTCCTTCTTAATGCATCTATTACGTCATTTTCTTTCCTGAATGACCTCGAATGGTAAAATTTCTACGTAGTCATTGCGTAATTTTATTCATCATTGCAAATTGAAGAATCAAATCTTTATGCTGGATAACAAACTCAACCACTTGTAATCTGTATAATTTTTGTTGGTTTCATTTTATAAATCTTGTGTCTTGGCTATTTTTGAACTGTTACTGTCTTTTTACTATCTAGCATAATACAATCCGTAGATACAACATCTCCGAAAAGTGTCATCAAATCTATTAATAAATTCACACCTAATGAACTTGGCCTAAACCAATTGTTCTTGCCGTGTCTGAAACACAATTTTAAGGTGATCCTTGTATTCTTTCTGTGTACACTAATATACTGGTATTTACATTGATCCCCTTGCACAAAAAGCAATGGTTATATTCAAAACTGCAAATATAGGGGTATAAAGTTACTAAGCCATACTACAAAAATGTAGGTTATGGTGGTCAAGGTAAATATGAGGAGGGGCGTGCCTATCTTTGAGAACCAATTTGAGTTCAGGTAAGGGCGGCCAACTACAAAAGTCATCCATCTTATAAGAATATTGTTAGAGCCAGGTAAGAATTGTTGGAGGTGACTCAAAACACTTCTCGACCATTAGGGTTGCACTAGAGGTCAACCCTTAGCCCATTTTTATTTGTCTTAGTGATGGACGAATTGATGCAACATATTCAAGCGGATATCTCTAATTTGTGTTCTTCGCATATGAAATAGTATTGAGTGAGAGACCATGGTGGATTTAATGATAGGTTAGAAACTTGGAGACAGACCCTAGAGTCTAAAAGTTTCAGAATAAGTCATTCTAAATGAAGTCGATGTCACTCCCCGAGCTACTCCCGACATGTGGACACGAAACCTAAGACTACAAGTGATCCCAAGCTAACCCTGATGACATGATTATGAGCATACTAAAGATAATAAACTAAACGTGGAAGTTAAATTATAATTTATTCTAAATAATAGGGGGTACCCATATTTTATAACTGAGATATATGAAATATTGATGAGTTTATTACAAGAAGTTATTAATCCAATACTAAGTTGAAACTAACTATGTCTAAAATAAGCGTCTAACTGACTAGAAATGATGGGACAAGACCCAATTAAGTCTATCAAAAACTGAAACTAAAGGACTAAATAGTGAAAAGAAACTCATGACTATTATCCTCAGAGAATTAGGACTCACTACTGAATTTGCTAAACTGGAGATCGATAATCCATCTAAGCGTGATCTGGATGCTGAAAACCTGAACCTACATCACGAGAATATGTAACGCACATATGCGTCAGTACTTGAGGTATTGAGCATGTACGATAGACAAAAACTTAAATAAAACATAACTGAACAAGCACAAGAGCAAGTATAATAATTTGAATATGATATACTAAATTATGAGCTAACTAGATGCCATAACCAATTTATAACATGCTGAAAATGAATACTGAATATATTGATAAATGGCCAATGCAAGAGAGTCTGAATTACACTATGGGAGCTACTAATAACCGATAATAAAATCACATGAGCTAAATGTGGAGTCCGATGCATACGCCTCATCGAGAGGACCCAAAATACCCTACCAGATGTATAAGGGCATGTTGTCATGATCACTAAATTTATTGCCCACACAGGAGACTTACAACCTATTTGGCTAGAGGGACAAATTGAGTACGTTGAACCCTAGTTCAACTCGGTATTATGTTACTCCCAATGAATAATGTAGTTAAATGATTACGAATGAGTTTTGTAAATACTGGATAGCAAAAAACTGGACATGCAAACTGAGAATGAAATATTTAATCTGATGATGATGCATTAATAACTGAGGCATGTATAACTGAGTAATTGAAATATCTGATCTAGCATGTGTAATTCAAGAACTAAATAAATACATAGCTAGGCATCTGAAATTCATGCAATAATCGGAGTAATAACATGATAATCTGATTTGGAACATATAACAAATAAATTCATAAAGTTCTGTTAAAGTTCTAGAAACCCTAGGTCTAATCATGATATGGGAATCAAGAATCTGATTGAAAACTAGGGACCTAATGGGTGAAAGGAACCCACTAATGAAATCCCACATACTGGTGATGAAATTCACAGAGAAATTTTCAAAGTTTTGGGGCTAGAACTGCTGGAGCCTTACTGCGTTCTTAAACTAGGGTTCTTGAACTTTTTTCTTCTTTCTTGCTTCTAATTTTCTATGTTTTTTATTAATGATTTGACTAAGATAAGTTTTAGTTATGTTTCTAGGCTTAAACTAACAAAAATATGATGATTTAGGGTCAAAACGATGTATCTTAAGGTTTAAACGAAGTGGGAAAAGATCAAAAGACCCCTGAGTCAATTGGTGTCGGACCAAATGATAATTTGGACTGACGGTCCGTCATTTAATCAACGTTCCATCGTTTGGGTCCGTAGGTTGGGTCTATTCGACAGGCCTTTGCTAAAACGGGTATAACCTTTTACTCGGAGGTCGGATTTTTGCAAGGTTGGTGGCTATGGAAGGTTAATTAAATTATTAATATGTGGGTATGTCATGGGACACCTAAATTATTTTATTCTAAGAGTTCTGATCAATTGAAATTGACCCAACTAGATTTCCCCCCATAACTATCTGTTAATTTCTACCTATGGTCATATCTATGGCTTGTAGGTCCATCTACGGACCGTGCTGGTCAATCATGGTTCTTGTCATAGAGTGGGTAAATGGGGTGTTTATCGATGACGCAGACTACGGATCGTTGTCTAACCTACGGACCGTAGGTCCGTTCGTTGTTCGACACCTAGTCAAATTATCCTAGGCTGAGATTTTCGGGGTTTCTGACTCAATCAATGGATGTGTAGGACATGCCGTGGGTCAGGCTACGGGCCGTTGATGGAAACCATCGACTGCACCTGCAGATTTTTTGAAAAGCTGATTTTTCATCTATTTTGGATATGGAGTGTATTACCTCCCCCTTGGGAACATTCGTCCTCAAATGAAGACTAAACTAGCTGAAATAGAGAAAGAGAGTTTCAATCCTACAACTAAATATTGAGAATTGAGTTTCTGACTAAATTGAGTTCTGAGAACATGCAAATATGTTGAAAATGCAAGTACAAACTAAGGGAACATGATTCTAAGGCTGAATTCACGCATGAATGACTGAAAAATTGAAGAGGAACTATTACCTCAAGCTGGAGTGGAATCGGAAGGAAAGAGGTGAAGATACTTGGATTTCATGGTTGCTTCTGCTTCCCAAATAGTTTTCTCTACGGACTGACTCCTCCACAAAACTTTGGCTGAAGCGACTTCTTTATTTCTCAACCTTCTAAACTGACTGTCAAGAATCTCAGCTGGTACATCCTCATAAGAAAGAATATCCTTCACCACCACACTCTCTAATGTCACTACAGAGGCTGGATCACCAAGACACTTTTTCAAGAGTGAGATGTGGAAGACCAGATGCACTGCTGCTAATTCTGCTGGTAACTCTAACTCATATGCCACCTTTCCAACCCTTTTCAAGATCTTGTAAGGGCATACATATCTAGGACTGAGCTTCCCTTTCGTGCAAAATCTCATCACCCCTTTCATAGGTGAGACTTTCAGAAAAAAACCAATCATCAACTTGGAACTCCAGTTTCCTTCTTCTAACATCTGCATAAGATTTCTGACGACTTTGGGATGTCTTAAATCTATCTCTAATGAGTTGCACTTTCTCCATCGCATAAAGGACTGAATCTAACCTGATCAAAGTTGTTTGACATACTACAAACCAATCAATAAGAGATCTACATCTATGCCCATACAAAGCTTCATAAGGAGCCATCTTAATGTTGGAATGGTAGCTATGGTGTTAGGAGAACTCAATAAGAGGAATGTGATCATCCCAACTACCCTTGAAATCTATCACACAAGATCTCAACATGTCCTCTAAGGTATGAATGGTATGCTTTGCCTATCCATCCGTCTATGGATGAAATGTTGTGCTAAGGTTAACTTGAATACCAAGACCCTTCTGAAATGACATCCAGAAATGAGAGGTAAACTGAGGACCTCTATATTAGATGATAGAAAAAGAAACCCCATGTAACCTCACAATTTCATTAATGTAAAGCTTGGCATAGTCCTCCACCGAATTTGTAGTCTTGACCGCTAAAAAACGAGAAGACTTAGTCATCCTATCAACTATCACTCAAATTGAGTCATGTTGTCTACGAATGCAAGATGACCCTGTGATGAAATCCA
The DNA here is from genome assembly GCF_036512215.1 of Solanum lycopersicum. Classification (NCBI taxonomy): domain Eukaryota; kingdom Viridiplantae; phylum Streptophyta; class Magnoliopsida; order Solanales; family Solanaceae; genus Solanum; species Solanum lycopersicum. The sequence continues at coordinate 10,648,202 of NC_090806.1, read as the reverse complement.
TATTGATCACATCCCACTTCCAAGTAGGAATATCGATCTCTTGAGTCATACCTCCTGGTTTTTGATGTTTTACCTTGATTTGCTGGCAATTGGGGAACTTACTCACAAAGTTTTCTATATCTCTCTTCATGCCTTTCTACCAATAGACTTCCCGCAAATCGCGGTACATCTTAGTGGCACCTAGATGAATAAAATATTTGGAGTTATGGGCTTCTGCAAGGATATGCCTTCTCAACTCACTACATCACGAACACACAATCTGTCCTAGTAGCGAAGTACACCATCTACCCCTTAGGAGAAAACCTCCATTCTCTGATTGTGGACTGCACCCTTAAGTTTAAGAAATATTGGATCAATGTCTTGCTTTTCCTTAACCTCCACTACCAAAGAAGATTATGCCCCATTCTGAACAGTTACACCACTGTCTTATATGCTCATAAGGTGAACTCCTACGCGAGCAAGCCTGTGAACATCCTTCATTATCTCTTTTTTTTTCTTCCTCAACATGGGCCACACTACCCATAGATAATCTGCTAAGAGCATCTATTACTACATTCTCCTTACCGGGATGATAATGCACACTCATATCATAATCCTTAAGGAACTCAAACAATCTCCTCTAGTGAAGATTCAACTCTTTCTAGGTGAAAACATACTGAAGGCTTTTATGATCATTGAACACATCTACGTGAACACCATACAAGAATTGTGTCCAGATCTTGAGTGCAAACACCACTACTGCAAGCTCGAGGTCATGAGTTGGATAGTTCTTCTCATGAACCTTAAGTTGTCTTGAGGCGTAAGTTATAACCTTATCTCTCTGCATCAATACACAACCTAGGACAACTTTGAATGCATCACAATAGATCACATAGCCATATGAACCCTCTGGTAGATTCAAGACAGGAGTGGTAGTCAATCTAGTTTTGAATTCTGTGAAGCTTTTCTACAATCATCTGACTATTGGAACTTGACCATAATCTGAGTCAACCTAGTTAATGCTGAGTCTATGGATGAAAAAACTTCCACGAACCTTCTATAATAACCTGCTAAACTAAGAAACTTCTGATATCTGTAGCAGAGGTCGATCTGGGCCATTGCTTCACTACATTTATCTTATGTGAAGCCACTAGGATCCTTTTGCTAGATACAATGTGACCAACGAAAGCAATGGATTGCAACCAGAACTCACATTTTCTAAACTTAGTGAATAACTCACGATCATTGAGAGTCTATAGAACAATTCTCAAATGACTCACATGTTCTTCCTCATTCCTAGAGTAAATAAGGATATCATTAATAAAGATGATAACAAACAAATTCAAAAACTATTTGAACAATTTGTTCATCAAATGCATGAAAGCTATAAGAGCATTGGTTAGTCCAAACGACATAACTACAAATTCATAATGACCATACCGAGTTCTCAAGGTTGTTTTTGGAATGTCACTATCTCTGATGATAACCCGATCTGAGGTCTATCTTTGAGAAATGGCAGCACCTTGATGTTGGTCAAACAAGTCATCTGTTCTGGGGATGGGATACTTATTCTTGAATGTTACCTTGTTCAATTGTCTATAACCAATGCACATTCAGAGAGAATCATCTTTTTTTTACGAACAACACTGGTGCACCCCATGGTGAAATACTAGGTCTGATGAAGCCCTAATCTAGAAGGACTTTCAAATGTTCTTTAAATTCCTTAAGATCTGTTGGATCCATTCTGTAAGAAGGAATCGAAATAGGTTGGGTATCTGGAATGAGATTAATTCCAAAGTCGATTTCCCTTTCAGGAGAGACTCCGGGAAGATCTTATGGAAACACACAGACTAGTGTAACTAACTCAAGAGTTGGGGTTTTAGAGCTAGAATTTTTAACCCGGACTAGATTATAGAGATAAACCTTGAATATCATCTTTCTGGCTTTAAGGTAAGAAATCAATTGACCCTGTAATGCCCCAAAATAAACTAAGATGAACTAGAGTCTGTGAGTGTTTCTTGAGTTAATTTGGAGTTAAAATGATTTACTTTAGTGTTCTTAGGCAGTGTGTGAATTTTTATTAATTTTGGAGGTCAAACGCCCATGACGTTCGGAAGGTGTGCCTTAGAAAGTGTTGGTGTGTCTTGATATGTTTGAGTGAGTTTTACGTGTTCGTCTTAATAAAAATTGATGTCGGATGTTCCTAAGACCTAGAATGTTTGGTAAAGTCTGGGTAAGACTCCATCTAGGACCCACGAGGGGCCCTAGCAGAGGACCCGAACACTTAGACAAAACTGCCCAAAAGTAGTGTCCATCGACGAGCCAATCGACGGCCTGTCGACCAGGAAATGGCTCGTTAACCTGGTCCGTCATTTGTACATAAAGGTATGCAGGTTTGGGATTTTCATACCCAAACCACGATCCATCATCAATGGGACGTCGACTCATTGACGGTCTGTTGTTGAGAGTTGTCGTTTGTGGTCAGCAAACACTATCTAGTCTGATGCCAACTTGGGGTGTTTTGTGTAAATTTACACCAGTTATTTTATAACCCTAGGTCAATATTTTTAGTTTTTTGAAGTTATATTAGATTAGTTTTAAGTCCTAGACCTTGACAAAACCCCTCACTTCAAATATTCAAACTTCCTCTCTAAAGAAAACTCTCTCAAAGTCACTATTGGAGCTAAGACTCAAGGAGGGAAAGAAGGGCTGGTTTGGACGTGTTTCTTCACCAAAATTAGTGGGTTTCTTTCTCATTTAGGTATGGTATCCATTCTTGAACCTTCTTCTATTCAAGGAGTCATTTCCAAAAGATTTCAAAAGGGTTTTCAAACTCTATTTTCTTCTTCTTTGATTTTAAGCATGGGTCTTCTTGTAAAAGTGTTTTAATCATTAAAATGTTTTTATTATAGTATGAATTGATTATTATAATTTCAAAACCCTAATGAACTCATGTTTATGCATATTTCAAAGTTTTAACTTAAGAAATAGGTTAAATGAGCATATTTTTGTAGGGTATGAACTTTGGTTTTCTTGTGTTGTTATTATGTTTTAGATACTGCCCTAAGGGCTTTATTATGATGAAATATTGAAGAAAATTAGTTCTAGGTGGTAATGGATTGATTATATAGTGAGTTACTTATATTATATGATTCTTATTGTAAATTGTTCTTGAGTGGTACGGTCCACCTTCTTGGTGACTGTGTCTAATTGATGAACTTGATATTATTGAGTACGTATTGTGAGTATTGATGGCCTAATATGTAAAATGAAGTAATGAATATGATTCTTTTGTTATGTATTAATAATCTTGAATTGCATGTTTGACCTAGATTATGTCTAAATGAAGTATATGATTATGTGAATCTAAGTTGAGTGACTAGAGGGATTTGAGGTGCAAACTCTTCGTGAGTTGAGATGAACTGTCTAGTAGAAACCTCACTACATCCTCAGATCTTTCTAAGATAGATCGGAGGATGAATGCCCTTCGTGAGTTGAGATGTGGTGTTCACTACTTATACTTAACCTATAGTTTATAATGTTTAGAATCCATGGGGGTTATGTCTAGCACTAAGAGGATATGAAGAAGAGGTGGTTACACTTTGTGAGTTGAGTTGTTGTTTTCCAATGTAATAAGTTAATTAGTAACAATCTCCTTAGCCATTAACTATGTGACAACATAGGTGTAGTGATATACCGTGGTTTCACGGTATAATTAATACTTTGTACTTAAGTTTAGTCTGTCCAAAATCCTTTTTTGTGCTAATTTTTATATAAGTTTCTCTTTTATTGCAGGAAATCTGTCCAAAGCTGAATGCGGAGATTTTGAGCGAAGAAATGCAGAAGAGACCACCTACAGAGCTTATGACGGTCCATCGTGCTTGCGACGGTCCGTAGGTGGCAGCGTAGTGCAGCTGCTGAAGGAAGATGGGGAAGTCTAACCAAGTGTGGGGTTACGAAGCTTGTGACAGTCCGTCATTTCTATGACGGTCCGTCCTGCAAATTCATCATGAAGTTCAGAGAAGTGATCCCAGTACCCATATTCTAAAAGTTGAAGTGTTTTGAAACGAGGGCCCTCGACAGACCGTTGTGCCTATGACGGTCCGTCAAACTTGCCGTCGAGGGTAATGATGAAGAGAAGCAGAAGAAATTGCATAAGTATTGCACGACGGAGTCCATGACGGTCCATCGTGACCATGACGATCCGTCGCGAGGTCCGTCGACCCAGCCGCGTTTTGGCAGATTTCCAGCAAACAGAGTCCTTGTTTAATTAGGTTTTTATTTTCTATAAATAGTTCGAAAAACCTCGTTTTTGAGGTTAGATGCCGTATTGTTAGACTCTTATATTGTTAAACTCACTATTGTTAAACATTATATTGTGAGATTCTTAATAATCATTAGACTTTTTGTGAGATTATTGATTACTTTGAGATTTCTGCAAGTGAATATTGGTGATTAATCAAGCAAACTTTCGGATTTAACTCTTTCTCATTGAAGTAAGTACATGAGTTCTTATTTAATATATTGGAATATTGTGTTTATGGTCATGAGTAACTACACTCCATAACTAGGGTTGTGGGAACCATAGGCAAATAATGAGATAAACCCTAACTAAAATAACAATTCTAGAATAGTGTTTTGCATGTATTAATAATTCTTTCGCTTAGAAGTCTTTTTAACAGATGGCCAACGTTAGAACTCGCCTTAATGCTACTTGCCGGACCAAGGAGGTAGATAATAGGAAAAGAATTATTAACATAGATTTAGTGTATACTATCTAATAGGCTAGTATTGATTGGTACGAGGTAATAACTTAGTCAAATATCGAATACGATGCTTAATATGAGGTATGGATAAGGGTTAGGATAGCAACACACGTAGCCGGACCAAGGTGCGGAGTGAGATTTTCTAGATGCCGGACCAATGATTTAGAAATACATAACTTATCACTTCGCATACAAGATACTAGGAAAGAATTGTTATAGTTAGAATTATCAAGTTATGAACCTGTGGGAAACACGTAAACCCTAGTTACTTTGATTAATTGATTAAAATCCAATTGTCAAAGTTGTTAAGTGTCTCTTTCAAGTTCGCTATTTATTTTCACTCATTTAGAAATAGAAACCACCCTTTTTATGTTTTTACTTTCCAAGGAAGTCATTGACCAAACAATAGTAATAACATGTTGAAGTTAAGTCTAGACTATTTTCCTCGTGGGAACGATCCCAACCTCACTAGTTGGGTTATTTACTTGACACGACCGCTTTACTTCATATTTGATAAGTAAGTTTCAGCGTATCAAATTTTGGCGTCGTTGCCGGGGATTATAGCTTTTAGATTAACTTGAACTTATTACTATAGTTTAGTTGATATTTTCTTGATTTTACTTTGTTTTATTGTTTTTGATTTTTTTAGAACTATCCTCCATGTATGCCAAATACACGGAGAGGAAGAGAACTCTTGTTTCCCTACGATCACGAGCTAGAGCGTACACTGCACAATATGAATCGAAACTTGGGAATAAATGATGATGATCCAAACCAAAACATCCCAGCTTCGGTTGATGTTCACGGTCAGATGTTACCCGATGCTCCGGGTGAACACCAACAGAGGGGACAAAATCCCGCTCCACGGCCCCAAGCATACTACAGAGGCTATGATAACATAGCAGACTCGGATGGGCCACTTGTCTTGCCTCCTCTACACACAGGCCACACCTTTGTGGTAACTAGTATCCTGATGCAAAATGCTCACTGCCAGAGGTTTGTGTTCAGGGCTACCTTCTGAGGATCCACATGCTCATACGGCACAGAATGTTTCCTCTCTCACTGATGGGAGAGGCTGCTATATGGTTCACTAAGCTCCCATACAACTTAATCTTCACTTGGAACCAATTAAGGGATGTTTTCTTAGCACGCTACTATCCGATCTCCAAGAAACTAAACCACAACGACAGAGTGAACAACTTTGTGGCACTACCAGGAGAGTCAGTTAGTAGTTCTTGGGATAGATTAACCTCATTCTTGAGAAGTGTTCCAAATCATCGTATAGATGATGATTCACTGAAAGAATACTTCTATCGGGGACAGGATGATAACAACAACGCGGTGTTGGACACTATAGCAGGTGGATCTTATGGAGAATGCCCTTATGCTGAGATTGCTGAAAAATTGGAAAAAATCTCCTGGAATAACAAAGCTTGGAGTACTAGGAAGTCTGATACACGGAGAAACACCTTCGCAGTGCCGTCCACTCACAACCCAACCACAGATAAGATTCATGAAGAAATGGCTCAGATGAGAACTGAGCTTGGGTTGGTACTAAAACATGTCACTTGGGTGCAGAAAAGATAAATGCAGTCAACTACTTGGCTAAAACACCACCTCCTAATGATGAATGCTATTATGCGGAGGGCACTCATGCAGTAAATGAGCAGATGGGGGGTTTCCCACCAAGCGCCCAAGGCACAAATCAGGATAATTGGCGCCAATGTCAAGGGAACTATGGTAATTACAATCGTGAGGGTCATTATGTTCGAGATGGAAATCACATTCACGACAATAACTTCAACAAGGGTAACTATGGTAATAGAAACGACAGGAATGGGCCCTATGTCCCTCCTCAAAATCGTGAAGTTACTCCTAGGGATGGTGGAGACAGTATGGCGCTAGTTGAGGATATGTTGCACAAAATGATAAGGAGGTTCGATGCTAGTGATGAGCACATTAAAGAGTTAAGGGGTGATGTAGCTAGTATTGGGCAAAAAGTTGATATACATGGAATTTCCATTAAACAGATCAAATTGCAAGTGGCCCAATTATCTGCGACAGTGAACACACGGCAACCGGGCATTCTTCCTAGCAACACTGTCCAAAATCCAAAGAATGATGCGCACTGTATGGCAATCACTACTCGGGGTGGTAAGCAAACCATTGACCGACCTATGTCATCTACTAAGGAAACTATGAGAAAGGATAATGATAATGTGGTAAAGGGTAGTGGTGAAGCAGAGGAAAGTAAAGGAAAAGATGCAGAAGTACCTATCAAGGTAATTCCCATGCCTAGGACACCACCATCCTTCCCTCACATATTAGTGGAAAAGACCGAGGATGGTAAATACCGGCGTTTCATAACAATGTTGAAGAAGCTTTCTATCAATGTCCCTTTTGTAGAAGATCTAGAACAAATGCCCAGTTATGCCAAATTTATGAAAGATCTGGTCACCAATTAAAGATCGGTCACTTTCGAGGATGATGATAGACTGCAGCATTGTAGTGCTATTGCTACAAGATCTTGGTGCGTTCACAATTCCTTGTACAGTTGGGTCATTACATTTTGCGAAAGCATTATGTGATCTGGGGGCAAGCATAAATCTCATGCCCCTCTCGATTTACAAGAAATTGGGTTTGGGGGATCCAAAATCCACTGCGATGCCGCTACTGATGACTGATCGGGCAGTGAAACGGCCTATAGGGATACTCCATGATGTGCTAGTAAAAGTGGAGTCATTCATCTTTCCGGCTAATTTTGTTATTCTTGATTGTGAGGTCGATTTTGAAGTGCCTACTATTCTTGGGAGGCCATTCCTTGCTACAGGTAGAGCATTAGTTGATATGGAGAAGGGACACATGACATTTCGGTTGAATAATGAAGAAGTGACCTTCAACATTTGTAGGACCATGAGGCAGAGTGGTGAGCTCCAATCGGTATCTGTCATATCCCACAAAGAAAAGATGAAGAAGGAGACGGAACAGAAAAATGCAAAACAAGAATTTATGGTTGGGTATTTGGTGCTTGTAGACAGTTCTGGGGTGCCTTGTCTCCCGGGCAAGCTAAAGTCCAAATGGATTGGCCCTTACTTGATTATCCAAGTATTCCCTCATGGAGCAGTTGAGTTAAAAGACAAGGAGGGAGTGCGTTTAAGAGGAATAGAGATAGAATAAAACTCTATTTTGGGCATAAAGCATCGGGGAATGAAGTGATAGAGGCATACCATCTTGATGAAGTCTGAGTAAACAGGGGTCCCCAGTCGTGCCGCGACATTAAATCAGGCGCTTGTTGGGAGGCAACCCAATACTTATAGTCTTTTTAGTAATGGTAGCATTTTTCTACTAATGGGTTTTAAATTTGCAGGCACATCACCAGAAAATTCTGCAGAAAAATTACTCTGCAACAGTCACTAACGGACACATCGACGGATCATTACGCCCGCGAAGGACAGTCATATGCATCCGTCGTACCATGTACGTTTTTCTATTATTTTCAAACTAGGGTACACACGACAGAACCAACAACGGGTCGTCACAATTGTGACAGACCGTCGTCGGGGAACCGTCGTGTGATTAATGAGTCGTACCCGACCCGACCCTGCTGGAGTTTAATATAAACTTTCACCATTTAACCTCCCCAACCCCTCATTTCACCCCCATTACTTCATTATTTCTCCCATTACTCTTTCTTTCTCAACTTCCAAAATCTATTCCTCTATCAACCACCGATCATTGCCCCCCACAATTCTCCAAAGCCCTAAAAGTGTTAATCTACTAGTCGGAGCTGCTGTTGTGGGTGTCTGCCTGGCCACCGAGTACTTGTCTATTTGTTTTTCTCCATTTCTAAGGTATGTGTCTCTAATTTCTACTCATTTATCTTGTATTTTTGTTTATTAGTTAGTATTAGCTTAGTTCTTTGTCGTATGTTGTTTCCTTTATATGATTATGTCTAACCTAGGTTCAAAATGTTTGAAATTGCCATGTTGACAACCCTAGACATAGGTGCTTTTGCATTGCTAGTTTCCTAGGTAGTTGGGATATACAAATGTAGGTCCAAAACACTACAAGTTTGATGTGTGTTCATTGGGGATGCATGAGGTACCCCCAGTTTTGTCACTGTTATACAGAACGAGACACCGACGACGGACCTTCGTACCCACGACGGACCGTTGTAGGGTCCGTTCCAAAAGCCCTAGCACCCTGTCCCAACGGACACATGTGAAAGCGTCTTCACAACGGTCCGTCCTACACAACCGTTCCGGTTGTCAGAGACCCTATTTCTAAGGGTCTCTCATTTTTTCCTAAGTGTTCCCCAACGGACACATGTGACGGACCGTCGTCTTCCTGCACAACTATTTTGGTTGTCAGATACCCTGTTTCTAAGGGTCTTTCATTTTATCCCTAGTGTTTCCCAATGGACACATGTGACGGACCGTCGTCTTCACGACGGTCCTTCCTGCACAACCGTTTTGGTTGTCAAAGACACTGTTTCTAAGGGTCTCTCACTTGATGGTCAGAGACCCCTCTGCTAAGGGTCTCCATATTTTTTTAGTGTCCTACGACAGACAGCTACGACGGACCATCGTACCTGTGATGGTCCGTCCTACACATACCGTCATGCTAGTCAGAGACACTCATTTAAGGTTCTCTATATATACATAGTCTAAGTAAAACACGACGGACCTCATGACGGTCCGTCATAGTCACGACGAGCTGTCACCAGGCCCGTCGTGTGTCACTGTTTCTATAGCAATGACATACTATTTTCAATGTTTTATTTAGTATGGTTTTGCTTGTCTTGTTTTCCACTACTCGTACTAATATTGATCCTTTATAGGTACTATCTACTATGGCACCCAAGTAAGACCGAATCTACGCACGTGGGAGATCAAAGTCTATCGCCCCGTCTGCCCGCATGGTCATCGGCTCTGATGATGAGCGTAACCCTGAGTATGTGCCCCCAGGCACTTCCACTCCTTCCCGTGCTGCACGTGCTCCAATAGCCACACCTAAAAAGGTGGTGTACGGCTTAGTCACTGCCTCTCAGTCTGATGAAGAGCGCACACTGACCGGCACACCCTCTGGGTCAGCCACAAATGAAGAATGAGCGTCTGGCTCCTTAGGAGTATCGTGGTCAGAGGAAGCCTCCGGATCTGCTGAGGTTCCCGCACCCGCCACCACTGCAGCGTCGGCCTTGTCTGAGGAGGCTGACAGTTCGGATTCCACCTCAGGCTCACCAGCTCAGGCCCCCACCCCAGCCACTGACCAGCCCAACCGGTAATGTGTCGAAAGGCAATTTCAAGTCTACTCCGACGCCAAGTTCCTGACTGATAAAGGAGTGATGACTCGAACACTCACCTTGGAGCGGCGGGTCCTTAAAGGGAGTCTCCCGATGATGCCAGAGGTCCACCATCTCTTCACCAGGCATCACTTGGAGTGGACAGCACGTCCGTTGGGACGTTACAGTAAAGAAATGTTCCGAGAGTTCTATGCATCCTACATAGCGACTCTCCGATCACAGATAGATAGGCGGGCTTCCTCCACTAAACAGCCCCCCTGGAGCAGGTCCGAGTACTGGGCGTACAGGTTGACATTTCACTGCCTGCCATCCGCCGGTTTCTATACGGCGAGGGTGTTGATGCTACTCGAACCCCTCTCACTGCTGAGTTTGACTACCGCTGGCAGATAGTTAAAGATGGCCAGTTCCTGTGCGATCCATCACTGAGAGAGACCACCAAGCGGTGGATGGCCCTGCACCTTTTAGTAGATGGAGAGGGTGAAGATTGGGTGACTGAGCCGAAGGGGGCCATCAAGAAGGCCAACCTCACTTTAATGGCGAAGTTCTTGTGGCTGCTTGTCCGTCACTACCTTTCCCCCACAGCTACAGATAATATCGTTACCTGGGATCGAGCAGTGTTGATGGTGGCGATGATAGACTGGGTTCGAGGTGGACTTTGCATGGCTTCTACGGGCAGTCATGCACGAGAGGGCATTCAAAGTCACTACTACCTACCCTTTCCTGTGAATGATCTTTGCTCTCTGCAAGTCCGTAGGTGTGCCCATATGGCACGTAGATTAGCTTAAGACCCCGCAGGGCACTGTTGACGTCGGCCTCATCAGAGACGAGGCTAATGAGTTGGCTCCACGCAGAGGGCCCCGTCCAGAGCTGCCTCCACTTGCTGATGATCTTGCTGATATGGTAGCCCAGGATCGCACAGCTACACAGGCGGTGTCAGTGACACTACCCCGGTCGAGTCTATCCCGAGTAGTAGCACTGCCCCGAGCTCCTCTCGCACAGCCCCTCTATCGGCACTGGTCCCGCTTGATAGGGTCCAAAAACTAGAGGCGTAAATGGCCACACTTTTGCATCAAATCCAGTCGTGGATGCAGAAGTTTATTACTGAGTCAGAAGAGCGCCTAGAGAGAAAAATGGTCCAGTTTACAGAGCGGAGGATCACTGAGGTTAACCAGCAATTGGACGCCTTTGAGTTGAGGGTGCTAGCCCGACCAGCCCCTCCGGTGGATGTGTCGACTCTTCAGGCTGCAGTCGACAGTCTTCGTGCAGACATCGACACGATCTTAGAGGCAAGGGTGTCGGAGTCTTGTGGCCCCTTCTGTCGAGCCTGCTGAGGACACAGTGTTGGCGGCCCTTTTTGCTACTTCAGAAATTCCACCACCTCCCCCTAGAGAGAGTGCCAAGAGGCGTAGGGGTCGAGCAAAGGACGAGGCGCGAGCACGAAAGTAGGAGCACCGAGAGATAGAGGCTGCGAGGAGAGTCTCACTTGTTGAGGAGGAGGCGCACCAAATGAGAGCATCAAAGTTAGGGGCTGGGGCGTCTAGCTCCCGTACTGTGGAGATATCAGGAGGCACTACTGATAGTGCGGTTGTTACTGAGGACACTACTGAGTGTGTCCAGATTGTACAAGACGTGGGTTCCGGGGAACTGGACCCACCAGCTTGATGATCGACGGCGCTTTGTGCCACAAGTTTTCTTAACCTACCACTCTAGTATTTAAATTTTTATGCATTAGGGACAACTGCATGCCTTTTTGTTGAGGTGGGGTAAATGGAAAGTGAGTGTTAGGGTAAAGTCTGAGTAGCCCAATTCACTTTCCTCTTTTGGGGTTTTCTTTCCTGTGTTCTTTTTCCCCAAAGACTGATTACTTTTTCTGTTGAACCTGCATGTGTATATCCTTTATACATAGTTTAATTCTGGAGCATGATGGGTAAAATGATATCTTGATAAACTGGAAAATGATGCATAACTAGGCACAGTAACTGATAATTGTGTGGCTCTAAACATGACATAGAGTTACACCATTGCATTACCCTAAGTCTTAAATTCAAACTAGGTGTCTGATAATCTCGTATAGTGATGAGATGTCAAGTGAGTGTGAGGAAAATTCGAATAAGTCCACTATTGGTACTGAGCTAGAACTTGCCTGGTTAGTCCTGCTAAAAGTAAGTTGTAATAGACAATTAGGAAAGGATCATAGGCCCTTATTCAATATATCCCATTTCTAGCCTAAATAAAAGAAACCAAATGAAATTTATCCTTCTTTGATCCAAATAATCTGAGTTTAAATTAGACCTTTCTTTTTCACCCCAACTGATCTTTTCTAGGAACGATGTGTTAGTCCTGGTCCCTCCTTGGACATATGCACCTTATCTTATGCCAAAAGCATAAGTTGAGGGTGTCTAATGCAGTAAACAACCTTCATTATGGCCCTGACCCAATTTTGGGTATTGTGTACCTTGATTCATGGCAAAGCCATGAGTTGAGGGTTGCTATTATGAGGAATGCTCTGGAAAGTGGGGTTGAAAGAACAAAGAGTGAGAAAGAACAAAAGTAAAGTGACTCAAGAATTAGTTGAAAGAAAAGTGAAGAAAAAGAAAAATATACAAGAAATATAAGCAAGAAAAGAAGAGAGTCACTTACACAAATGAAGAAAGAAGAGAAAATAGCAAGGTGAAAGAATATGAGAAACTGGGCAAGATAAAATGATAGAAAGTGGAAGGCTTAGCCGATATGTCAAGGAGGGCAAAAAGTCACTAAAGTATACCTAAATATACTCTACCTGACCCTGAGCCTATGTTACAAGCCAAGAAAGTCCTATCGTAATCCTAAGGGTTGTATAGCGAACTTAAGGCAATGGAAATAAGGGCAAGCTTATGGCAATTGGTATGAATGAGTGTGACTTTTTTCTGAGAGCGAGTGTTGAAAAGTAATCCTTACACTCAAATTGAAATCATTGTGTGAAAAATGAGGATTTTGTTTTGAAGTGAGGACACTAGTTGCAATACCGGAATTGTTAGCACCTTAGTGAGAAATTGAAGAGGATAGGTGTTAATGCATGGCGAGTTTGTGTCATGTTCTGATCCCACATAGTTCAAGCCTAATAGTGATAGCATGCATAGATTTGATGAGATTAATCGGGATTGATAGCCAAATGATTGCAAAGGATAAAACATGGATACTATTGTACAAAGATTGTGTAGTGAGTCATAGTGCGTCGCTTGAGGACAAACACCGAATTTAAGTTGAGGGTGTTGATATACCGTGGTTTCACGGTATAATTAATACTTTTTCCTTAAGTTTAGTGTGTCCAAAAGCCTTTTTTGTGCTAATTTTTATATAAGTTTCTCTTTTTTTGTAGGAAATCTGTCCAAAGCTGAATGCGGAGATTTTGAGCGAAGAAATGCTGAAGAGACCACCTACGGAGCTTATGATGGTCCGTCGTGCTTGTAACGGTTCGTAGGTGGCAGCGTAGTGCAGCTGCTGAAGGAAGATGGGGAAGTCTGACCAAGTGTGGGGTTACGAAGCTTGTGACGGTTCGTCGTGTCTATGACGGTCCGTCCTGCAGGTTCATCATGATGTTCAGAGAAGTGATCCCAGTACTCATATTTCAAGAGTTGAAGTGTTTTGAAACGAAGGCCCTCGACGGACAGTTGTGCCTATGACGGTCTGTCATACTTGCCATCGAGGGTAATGAAGAAGAGCAGCAGAAGAAATTGCATAAGTATGGGACGACGGAGTCCATGACGGTCCGTCGTGACCATGACGATCCGTCGCGAGGTCCGTCAACCCAGCCGCGTTTTTGCAGATTTCCAGCAAACTGAGTCCTTGTTTAATTAGGTTTTTATTTTCTATAAATAGTTCAAAAACCTCGTTTTTAAGGTTAGACACCGGATTGTTAGACTCTTAGATTGTTAAACTCTGTACTTTTAAACATTGTATTGTGAGATTCTTAATAATCATTAGACTTTTTGTGAGATTATTGATTATTTTGAGATTCCTGCACGTGAATATTGGTGATTAATCAAGCAAACTTTCGGATATCACTATTTCTCATTGAAGTAAGTACATGAATTCTTATTTAATATATTGGAATATTGTGTTTATGGCCATGAGTAACTAAACTCCATAACTAGGGTTGTGGGAACCATAGGCAAATAATGAGATAAACCCTAACTAAAATAACAATTCTAGAATAGTGTCTTGCATGTATTAATAATTCGTTCGCTTAGAAGTCTTTTTAACGGATGGACAACGTTAGAACTCGCCGTAATGCTACTTGCCGGACCAAGGAGGTAGATAATAGGAAAAGAATTATGAACATAGATTTAGTGTATACTATGCAATAGGCTAGTATTGATTGGTACGAGGTAATAACTTAGTCAAATATCAAATATGATGCTTAATATGAGGTAAGGATAAGGGTTAGGATAGCAACACACGTAGCCAGACCAAGGTGCGGAGTGAGATTTTCTAGATGCCAGACCAAGGATTTAGAAATACATAACTTATCACTTTGCATGCAAGATACTAGGAAAGAATTGTTATAGTTAGAATTATCAAGTTATGAACCTGTGGGGAACACATAAACCCTAGTTACTTTGATTAATTGATTAAAATCCAATTGTCAAAGTTGTTAAGTGTCTCTTTCAAGTTCGTTATTTATTTTCACTCATTTAGAAATAGAAACCCCCCTTTTTATGTTTTTACTTTCCAAGGAAGTCATTGACCAAACAATAGTAATAACAGGTTGAAGTTAAGTCTAGACTATTTTCCTCGTGGGAACGATCCCAACCTCACTAGTTGGGTTATTTACTTGACACGACCGCTTTACTTCTTATTTGAGAAGTAAGTTTGAGCATATCATTTAGCTATTGAGAAATCCATATAAAAGATAAAAAGTATGATCTTACTCTAGGCAAGTGAGGATTTGTCATTCAATTGGTGTTAATATCGGGATTCCATGTCTAGCTCATATGGTCTATGTCAGTTAAGCTAACTCCCACAAAAGAATTAATTAAACTAATTCTTCAAAAATAACGTGCTACTATGAGTAGGTGGTGGTATGGGACGCTATCTATCCATTGCATAAAGTATGACCTTCTGAAAGGGAAGACTTAGTGCCAAACCTTCTAAAAGAGTGTACTACTTAGGGTAGGTGGTGGCATGGGACGGTATATCCATTGCACTAAGTAGGCATTCAAAAAGAGAAGCCTTTGGTGGTTTGTTGAGTATTCTTCTAAAGTATTGTGTTTTGAGTGGTGACTTGTTCTCCCGAGTGGAGTAAGCTTTTGGTGGGTAGTCTTAAGGATATCCTTGGTGTGCATTGAAGGAGGTGTTTAGACGTTTCCTTCATATCTTACCTTGGAAAGTCTTGGGATGACCTCGGTGGGGAAACTTCTACAAAAATGATCTCACTTCGTCATTGTCAATACATTGGAAGTTCACTATCTTTGAAGTCTCCTTAGTTCACTATAATGTTGGTATAGTTTACTGTAATATTGGTTAAGTCATTATAAAGTGTTCAAATTCAAGGGAAGCTCACATTGCACTTAGTGTGACCTATAAGTACAATTGGATAAGGGCAATGCATGAAGTTCGTATGAATGTATGTTTTGCACTTGTTTAGCTAGAAGTGTGGATTTTATTCCCTTACAAAGTAATCCTATGGTTGGTGGTCTTAAGGATCCTTTTGGTGTGACTTGAAGGAGGTGTATGGACGGTCCCTTCTTTCCTTACCTTAGGGAAGCTTCAAAGAAAAAAGGGTTCACATGACTTGCTCTATGCCTTCACTGTAATGGTTCTAATGATACTGTAATATGTGTTGTTCTTCTAAAATAGTAAAAGTTCTACTTTATATGTTAAATGATGATACTAATACTATTTCAACTCTTAAATCATGAATGTTTTACTTATTTGGCATGAAAGCTTATTTTACTAAAATGTCCCTTTTTACATGTTTTTGCATATTCCATACTTAATACATTATTTGTAATAACCTCATACTTTTCTATACTCTATAAGTATTGGTTGGAAGCTTTTGAAGGTTTGAAGGTGAAGCTTGGGAAAGTTCCTCTCAAGACAAAGTATGTCCTCATATATTCGAGGGCATAGTCCTTTTCTTAGTTCTTATTTAAAGACATATTATGTAATTCTTTTTAATGTAAAGGGTCGTGTCCCTAAAATATTATATCGTGTCTTTAAGTTGTCTTGTGACGATGAGGTTTCTTAAGTATTTATGAAAGATTTCCTTTTATTAACTTATTCATTAAAATTTTTAAATTCTGCACTAATTTTCATGTCTTATGTACTGAACGATAGTTAAAGGGCTTGTACAAGACCCCAAAGGTTCAAGTACACCTTGCAACAAATTGAGGGTTCTCCCTAACTTCTAGGGGGTACTTTCGGGTCGTGACAGACCTATAGGCGTTAAGGTACTACCCTTCTATTCAAAGATTGGTTTGTCTGGAAACTGAAAATGAACAATCCTAGTTCTAAAATCGACTGAGGCATAACAGGAATGTAACCAATCCATGCCTAGAATGGCACCGAAGTCTACCATTTCTAACTCTACATGATCTACTGAGGTGACTTTCTTAGATACTCTGACAAGGCAATTTCTGTATACCCTTCTAGCTATAATTGGGTCACTAACTTTAGTAGAGACTGAGAAAGGTTCTGAGAAAGTTTCTGGACTAACACTCAATTGGACTGCTATGTAAGGAGTTACAAAAGAAAGAGTAACCTCTGTATCTAACAATGCATAAACATCAAAGTCAAAGACTCGTAACATACCAATGACTACATCAGGAGAACCTTCCTGATCCTAGCGAGCCTAAAGAGCATACAACCTGTTCTGGCGCAGA
Source organism: Solanum lycopersicum (assembly GCF_036512215.1). Lineage (NCBI taxonomy): Eukaryota > Viridiplantae > Streptophyta > Magnoliopsida > Solanales > Solanaceae > Solanum > Solanum lycopersicum. Next base: position 10,631,292 of record NC_090806.1, on the reverse strand, counting down.
ATGCCACTTGTACCAGATAAGCTACCCGATTGAGTGGGGCGATGCTGATGAAGTTGTAGACTGATCTCTACCATTACCACCTTTTTGAACCTGTCTAGATGGAAAATCCCTCAACCTCTGACCCGACGGACCGCACCCAAATCTTCCTTCCTTCCCTTCGAGGCACACGCCCGGATGGTTCTTACCACACTTAGGACAAGTGGGGTAAGTCTTGGTGACTGAAAGACTTCCCTAGGACTTAGAGCCTAGTGCTCTACCCTTCTGGTCATACCTGTTCTTAGAGAATCGAACACTAGCTGATGAAGGGACTAGAGCTGAAGACTTTTGTTGACTCTGCGAGCGATTTCCACCACCCAATTTCTGCTAAGTATAGTCACAGTTCCCAGTCCTATCCTTCCTATTCTCCTTAGCATGTTCCCTAGGCTTATCACCCTCAACCTGATGAGCATGAGTCATAAGCTTAGAGATGTTCATATCTTATAGTAACATAGCACTTCTACTCTCAATTTTCACCAAATCTGACACTCCATACAAGAACTTATTCTTCTGAGCCCGAGAGTCAGCAACCATGTGAGGAGAATACCTACAGAGTTGGTTAAACTTGAGGCCATACTCTTGGACTGTCATGTTACCCTGACTTAAGTTCATGAATTCTTGGGTTTTTGCTTCTCTCAATTCTATCAAAACCTGTCCAGAAAAGTCTTACTAAAGCAATCCCAAGTAATATGAGCTGCATTTGTACCCCTATTTTCCTTCCACTGAGTGTACCAGATATGAGCAACATCCTTCAACTGGTATGAATCCAACTCAAACCAATCATTCCAAATGACTTGCATTACCTCAAATATATTTTTGATCTCATCCAAGAAATTCTGAGAATCCTCGTTAGTTTGTGATCCTAAGAACTCGGGAGGATTCATCCTACAGACCCTTGTTGCTGCTGATCCACCATTTTCATTCACATAAGCATGAACCCGCTTATTCTGGTTGGTCATACTCTAACCCAACATCTGTATAGCATTTCCAAACTTAGCATTCGAGACTTCTTGATCTGGGACTGGAGGAGCTGCGTTTGCATTTCTTGCATTCGCATTCCTAACGTTAGCTAGGAGGCATGATCTGATACATAGGACATCAAGTTAGAATGGAATAAGACCATACCTCACGCACGATAAGAGTAACAACAAAGTAAAGTTTTTCCTCAAACATTTCATAGCCTCCTTCTCATTAGATGTGGTGCACTTCGCACCCATGAAAAGGACTTTACTTATTAAGGCTTTTCAAATATCCTAAGACTATTAAACCTAGTGCTCTGATACCAAGTTTTGTCATGCCCCGAGGTAATCCCAAGACGTGGACATGGAATCTAAGACCACAAGTGATCACAAGCTAATATTGCTAGTATGATTATGAGCATACTAAAGATAATAAAATGAATAAAGAAGCTAAATCATAATTTATCTGAAAAGATGGAGAATATCCATATTTTATAACTTAGATAAATTAGGTACTGATGAGTTAAATACAAAGAAGTTATTAATACTAAGATGACATTAACTATGCCTATAATAAGCCTCTAACTGACTAAAAATGCTCGGATAAGCCCCACTTAATTCTAGCAAAAACTGAAACTAAAGGACAAAATACTGAGCTAACTGGATGCAATGACCAATTTAACATGCTGAAATTGAATACTGAATATATTGATAAATGTTCAATGCAAGAGAGTTTGACTGAACTGTGTAAGCTACTAATAACTAATAATAAAACCACATGATATAAATGTGGAGTCTGGTACGCCTCATCGGGAGGATCCAATATACCCTGTCGGAGGTATAAAGGCATGCTGGCGTGATCAATAATTGATTGCCCACAGAAAGGAATTACAACCTACTTGTCTAGTAGATCTAGGACTAATTGGGTACGCTGAAATTTAGTCCAACTTTATATTATGTTACTCCCAATGAATAATGTAGTTAAATAATTATGAATGAGTTTCTGTAAATACTGGATAGCTCAAACTGGACATGCAAACTGAGAAAGCAACATTTAATCTGATAATGATGCATTAATAATTGAGGCATGTATAACTAAATAATTAAAATATCTGACCTAGCATGTGTAATTCAAGAACTAAAGAAATATATAGATAGGGTTCTGAAATTCATGCAATAATCGGAGTAATAACATGATAATCTGATTTGGAACATATAACTAATTAATTCATGAAGTTCTGTTGAAGTTCTAGAAACCCTAGGTCTAATAATGATATGGGAATCAAGAATCTGACTGAAGACTAGGGACCTAATGGGTGAAAGGAACCCACTAATGAAATCCCACATGCCTGGTGATGAAATTTTCAGATTTGGGGCTGGAACTGCTTGAACCTTGTTGCATTCTTCAACTAGGGTTCTTGACCTTTTTCTCCTTTCTTGCTTCTAATTTTCTAAGTTTTTGATTAATGATTTGACTAAGGTAAGTTTTAATTATGTTTATAGGCTTAAACTGAATAAAATATGATGATTTAGTGTCAAAACGATGTATCTAAGGGTTCAAGCAAAGTGGGAAAAGACCAAAAGACCCCTGAGTTAATTATTGTCGGACCAAACGATGGCCTGGACTGACGTTCCGTCGTTCAATCGATGGTCCATCATTTGGGTTCGTAGGTTGGGTCTGTTTGACAGGGTTTTACTAAAACAGGCATATCTTTTTACTCGGAGGTTGGATTTCAGCAAGGTTGGTAGCTACGGAAAGTTATTCAAAGCAAACAAAATATTGAAATTTTCCTTTCAAAAACTCAATCTTTCAACACACACATCAAGGGACATGATAGAATTATCAAGTGCTTCTTTTGGTTGTTTGTTAGGAAATGTTGGTGATGTGGTGAACTTGACAGATCTGCTTCTAATCTATAAAAGAACACATGCATTTTATTTAAAAATAGACATGAACACAGTTATAGCTAATTGTGTGGCATCTTATTAAAGTCTATATTAATTAGAGTTAGTTAATATAGTAGGAAAAAGAGGTATTGGTTTGGATCTTTTAATGTAATAAGGTTATTACAAGTTGTGATGTTAAAGGTCTAATCTTTGTATGTACATTTGAAGTTTGTATTAACTTGTATCTTGAAAATAGTTTAAATAGTTGAAAACATTGTGTGACTTGTTGTTTCACTCCCTTGAGAAAGAAGGTTTTAATTTAAAATTCCTTGTTATTTTTACTTTATAGTTTAGTTCTTTTTTGCACTACTAGTGTAGTATCAACCCAGTCCCTTAGCAAGCGGTGCATTAGTTTATCTCTTCAACAGTTATCTGAGCAGAATTTTCTATTTGATTAGTATCAAGAAATAATCATGCAAATATGACAGCCCCACCAATCTAAGAAGCACATTCTACAACTCATCCCCTCATTTTAACAACGGACAATAATGCCTGTGAAAGACTAAAATGCAAGACCATATCATGGCAGAAGATAGTGAACTATGGGACATAATTCGATGGACCTCATGTTCCTACTAAGAATGTCAAAAAACAAGAGTTAACTCGAGTGGTTCCTAAGACTAGAAAAAAAAATATGATGAAGCTCATCGAAAAAAAATAGAAGAGAACTATAAGGCCAAGAAATTACTAGTTTGTGGAATAGGTGTTGATGATACAACAGAATCTTAGCATATGAAATAGCCAAGGAGAGTTGTTACTTTCTCAAAACACCCCATAAGGGAACCATCCAAGTGAAAGAAACTACTCAATATAAGAACTTTAGCATGAAAGGAGAGAGAGACCATTCATGAGATGCTCACCACATTCACTTCCATCACCAATGAGCTCTGATATCTTTGTGAACCTATTCATCCAAGTAAGCAGGTTTGAAACATTCTTGGAGTCCTTCACAAATCATGGGAAAGCAAAGTAAATGCAATTAGTGATGCTAAGTACCCAAAGAATCTTGCCATAGACAATTTGATTGGGAACCTTCAAACATATGAACTAAACAAACAACAAAAAAGTTCCAAAGAGGAAGGAAGAGAAGGCAAGTCCTTGGGACTAAAAGCATCACCAAGTGACATGTTAGAAGATGATGATAAGATATCATATCTGGCTAGAAGATTTCAGAAAATAGTCAAAAAACATGGAGGATTTCTGAGGAAGGGAAACTCTAATCAACCAGCAAATTGCAGTGGTATGTGTCACAAGTGCGGAAAGGTAGGACACTTCATGAGATATTGTCCGATGCACAAGCTAAAATACAAAGAGTATGTTAAGACTGTACGAGATAGAGAAAAGTGTAGCAACCAGATTCCTGACAATGCCAAAACAAAAACAATTGCTAACTAGGTAGTAAAGAAAGCTCTCGTTGTATAGGAAACTCCTCCAGCGACTTTAAGGAATCAGAACACCATAAAGATGCTTCCATGATGATGGTGGTTGAACATATGGAAGACATTTTCAAGTCTCTCTTCTCGTTAATGGCAAAAATAGATGGTGAAGACATAAAAGAAGAGGTAACCTTCTTGACCTCAATAGTAACATCAATACTTCATCAAAAGGTTAAGAATGTTGTTCTAATTGATTCTATAGATAAATTATATGTTGAAAATAATGCTCTGGAAGAGAATATAGATTTCTTTCTAGATGAAAAGACAACCTTAATATCTCAAATGAATGAAATAAATGATGGTTTTGGTGGCTGAAAATCTTTAACTCAAGGAAAAAACTAAATAGAACTTAAATAATTCTAAGTCAAAACTAGTTTATGCACTAGAAAGAAATACTCAGATAGAAGTAAGTTAAGTATGAACTAATTAAATCCTTGAAATGGACTAGCCATTTAATAATTCTTGAAATTTGACTACTCAGAAATACAATCACCATAAGTATGTCTCTATCTTTGATAACTTGTTGTGTACTCGGTATGGTAGAAATGGCCATCTAAAAAAAATTGTGAATCCTTACAGAAAATGAATGAGATCCTAGAAAAGTATTCTAACCTAAACTAAAATAGGATAAAAGAACTCAGTCCTAGTGACAAGTTAAACTATAAAAACTGCCTAGACCAATGAGAAGTCTCTTATCAAGCCTTTGTCTAGTTTTTGGGAAATCCTACTCATATGGGTTCCGTAATTTAATAAGTAAATTTTCATCTGTATAAGATATAAAGCAATCAATGCTAGCTTATGAACAATGAATGTTCCAAGCTTATGACTGGAGAAATGTGTAACTTCCTTTCTCTTGAGGCACATTAAGGTGATGGTGTGTCGTTTGGTAATGGAATGAAGGGTTACATCTTGGTATTGGGAAAATTGGAAGATCTGTGGAGCATTCCATAGATGATGTGCACTATGTGAATGGGTTGAAGTATAATTTTCTTAATGTATCTCAGATATGAGATAAGACAAATAAGGTAGATTCCTGTCTAACATGTGTATTGTCACAAATTTAACCTCTTGTGAGGTGATATTGATATGTAAAAGGCTTAAAAACATGTATGTAGCTGATTTGGACTCAGTATGAGGAAATAACCTTACATGTGTCAGTGCTCAAAGTGACAAATGTTAATCTATATCATAGAAGGTTAGGTGATGTGTGTGTCTCACTTCTGAGAAAACGTGTGTCTGGCGACCCGGTTCATGATATACCTAAACTTAAATTTAGAGAGAAAAGTAATTGTGATGCATATGTCAAAGAGAAACAAACCGGATTCTCTTTTACAAAAAATAGAGGTGTAAGCACAACCATGACACTGGAACATCTTCATATGGATCTATGTGAGCCTGTAAGAATATAGAGTGGAGGTGTAAAGAAGAACATTCTTATGATAGTTGATAATTACTCATGATTCACAAGGAAAATGTTCCAGATGAGCATGAATGAGAAATCTAAAGTCTTGATCATTTTTGCAAAAATAGTTCAAACAATGTTCGGTTGCAAAATTGATGGGATCAACTCCCAAAACCCCGCAACAATATAGGATAACTGAGAGGAAGAATAGAACTTCGATAGATATTGCAAGGGTTATGCTAATTCATTCTAATCTTGGAAAGTATTTTTGAAAGAGGTGGTGAAAACAACCTCCTATGTAACCACCATATATTTTATTATATCGCTTCTCAAAAAGACACCCTATGAATTGTTGAACAAACCAATCTTAAGCTTAGTTATCTTATGGATTTGGTTGCAAATGTTTTGTTCTCAACAATGACAAACATGATCTAGGAAAGTTCGATCCTAAGAGTGATGATGTTCGTGGGGTACTCCTCAACAGGTAGGGAATATATAGTCTTCAATAAAAGAACTATATGTATTCAAGAAAGCTTTCAAGTTATCTTCGATGAATAGTCAAATAGATAGCATAAAGAACAAATATGATATTAAAATCGAACAGATGTAGCATGCCTACCTCCAGAATCCATATATAGTAAATTATCTCAAATGAAAGAAAATCCCAACTCCGAAAAGAGACTTGGTCAATTAGACAAGAAAAATACTGCAGATCATAGAGAAATTCAGGAAGCTGACTCTAAGGATGATGAATGAACAAGTCGTTGAGTCTTCAAAAAAGATAGCATGGAAACATCAGTCATCTAATAAACAATCTTGTCTCTTCGTTGGATTTTGAGATGTACACCAGGTCTCAAACTATAAATCTCATGGCTTTCTCATCATTCATCTCCACCTTCGAATGCACAATAGTGAAGGGGGACTTGAAGGATGCTGACTAGATCAACTCAATGCAAGAGGATATTCATCAATTTGAATGAAATCAAGTGTGTCACCTAGTCCTCTACCTATAGACATAAGTATAATATGAACTAAATGGGTGTTCAGAAAAAACATTGGATGAGTTGGAGAGGAACACATCGAGACTAGTAGTGAAGGGTTATAATCAAGAACAAGGAATTGATTATGAATAAACATTTGCTCATGTCGCTATGATGGAGGTTATCAGAATTCTAATTGTTTTTACCTCATATATGGGATTGAATCTCTTTCATATTGATGTAAAAATGCTTTCCTAAATGGGTACTTTAAAGAAGAAGTACATGTTTAGCAACCTCTTAGTTTCTAAGACATTGATCTACCAAATTATGTGTTGATATTGGATAAGTCTTTGTTTGGGATGAAGCAAGCACCAAGGCCTTGGGATGCAATATTATAAAAGTATCTTCTTAAAATGAATTCAAGATAAGAAAGATTGATAACACCTTTATTCTAATATCAATAGGGAAGGAACTTCTCATTTTCCTAGTATATGTTGATGACATTATCTTTGTATCAACCTTAGATGCATTAGTCAAGGACTTTGCCACCTGTAAAGGAAGTGAATTTTAAATGAGAATAATGGAGGGGATCAACTTCTTGTTAGAGTTAAAAGCAAGTAGTTAACAAATGACACTTTTATTTATCAATAAAATTACATCAATGAGTTGCTCAAAAGGTTCAACATGTTGGATGCAAAAACAATTGACACAACTATGGGAACAATCTCAAAACTTGATAGCGATGAAGTAGGTGTTCAGTAAATGAAACCATGTATAAGAGATTTATTGGATACCTTCTGTACTTAACATCAAGTAGACCTGATGTGGTGTCTACCATGGGAATTCGTGCGAGATTTCAAGCATGTCCTAAGGAATCTCATTTGAAGGCAGCACAGTGTCTTTTGAGATATATGAAAGAAACTCAAGATTTGGTCTTATACTATTCTTTAGGTGACTCATTTGAAAGAATTGGATATTCAAATAGGGACTAATTAGTGAACTTGGTTGATAGAAAAAGTGCCTTTGGGAAGTCTCGCTTCCTTAGATCATTATTAATCTCTGAGGAACCTAAAAAGCAAAACACATTGTCATTATCCATAGTCAAAGCTTGTTGATAAATAAACAACTTGAAGATTTTTATAGTACTTACTGATACAATTGCCCTCATGTCCAATAATACCAGTGCTCTCAACATGACAAAAAATCTAGTACAACATAAGAGGACAAAGAATATTGATGTTAGGTATCTCTTCTTGAGAGAAAATGATGATAAGGAAAATATCATCATGAAGTTTATAAGACGTAAGATCAAGTATCTGACATTTTCACCAAATCTCTAAGAAAAGATCATTTAGTCAAAAACATGTTGAGGTTAGGGCTGCCCAAACAAAACCAATCTCTTGCTCTAATGCACTCAAAACCTTACAACCTACGATTATATGTAGTTTACATTGCTTTTCATCTTGCACTTCTATACAAATTCAATTCACAACCTTATACACGTATAAACTCATGGTGACTTATCTAGAGAGAAGAAGAAGACACAACACTTATGTATGAACAAAGAAACGGTCATGGTCTTTACCCAAAGGTTAGTATCTTCGTACTATGTAAGAAATATTGCAAAAGTAACTCTCACTTTCCATGTGTCTATTTCTCTTCAATTAACATGTTTTCTTATTCAAAACCCAAACGTCTCCTACATTCAGGGATCGGGTCCTTCTACAAAACCCTTTCATTAAAAAAAGGCATTTCTCTCTCTAAATTTTTCAATGACTTCCTTCAAATTTCTTGACTATGTGAAAATCCCCTTCCGCTTCTTCCAAAGAACCCATGTCTCCATAAATCAAAAATTTAAATCCTTTTGAGTTAAACACTTCAACCTTGACTGAAATACCCTCTCCTTCCACTCTAGTCTGTAAAGTGCGAGAAACGGGTGGTCAACTACTCCCACAATCGAAGTGTTACTCATTCAATACACCCACAGTTGAACTTCCCTTCCTAATGAAAAAACTCCCTTGTTCTCACTCATTGCCTAGATAACTCCCTTGATGGCTCTACGTGTTCAGTTGTATGATATGTTCCACAACCTCCTATTGAGAAGCAACCTATTGAACGAAAAGTATTGTTCGGACCTAGACATGTGTCATCAACTATGTATGAACGACTATTTGATGGAGATCTCCAAAATAAATAGAGTGAAATATCTTAGCCGCTGGAAAAAAAACTGAGTTGTGTAAAGCCTAACTGGCAAAAAGGGAAATATTGAATCTCCGTTCTCAGATATGGAGAGCAAATCACTAGATATAGTTAATTTTATAGGGAAGAATTGTTTTGTCATACCCCCAAACACTCACGCATAACTTGACTTTGTTCAATAGGATGTGGTGAAAGATGAAGATGTTGTTCTTTTAGTCTTGAAGTGAAACGTTAGACAGGGAGCAAGTGATCAAGAACCCATTGCCCCTAAAGCATTGCTCAGTCCTCTTTACCATCCAAACATTCATAGCAACAAAAAGGGTATGAGGATTCAACTCCCTTGAAAATTAGAAGGTCTGAAAAAGGAAAAGTCAAAACGATCGAGTGTGTCCCGCTGAGATTTTTCAAAAGTTATTTCACATGCATAGCTTTGAAAAAACTTGTGAATAATGCCATATTTGCCAATAAGGCACATACAACTCGACACATACGCAAAAAAGCATTGTTTGAGGACAAACCTGTTGTACCTAAGGACCTGATCGATATGTCACGGTACCTAGACATTAGTTCCACTGAATCATAAGATATAGTATGGGAGTGAACAAAATTAGAAAGTTTGTAGATGGGGAAAATATTACGGCACATGAATCAAAGTCAAAATGTGTAAGAAAGACCAAATAGCGAGATAAACAGGAATCTATGGAAGAGGTAGTAGAACCAATGGAAGACATAGTGGAACTTGGGATCTAAGTATGTGGAAGGACCTGGTTTGCCTATTATAAAGGAAAAATGTGGGAAAGTTTTGACTAGTGAGGAGCAACTGGTTAATCTAGAAACACAAAGTGTTAAATCTGAATATTCTGGACAAACCATGTATGAGAGCCTTACAGACTTTGTGTCCTTACAAGAATAAAAACATATATTTAAATGACATGTTCCTTTACTGGATGGACTTGAGGATCATGAGTTTTATTACAAAATGTTGTTGAATGATGATGGTAGCATTGATACTCAAGTTCATGCTATAGATATTTATTTAAATCGGGATAACTTGGATATCATTTTGGAAGTTGCATGTAAGGGAGCAGGCTCAGTCGAAAGGTGTGTATTGTATGAGGATGTTAAGGATGTTTTCAAGGTGGAAGATCACATCTACTCTAGAATTCCAAATAAATATCTTAAAGATGCACATCAACTATACTTTGAATTTTTCAACAAAGTCCTTATTCGCATGAAAAAAAGAACTGTGGCTTTTTTAGACGATCTATTTCTCAGGGAATTACTACACAATATGAATCTATAAATATTGCTCAAAAATGATAGAACTCATGTACAAGATCATGACATCCAAGGACGGAGAACATGAAATGGTTTATGGTTACTTGCTGAGTAGAGTGTTCGACCATTTCAACGTGCCTCTTGGCATAGGGTGGCTAGAATGATAAAACAAACCTTTTTCCCTATCTACCTTTATTGAGTGCAAATATATTAAGAGAAAAGGGAAGTCAAAATCTTGAGTCTCAAAGCTTCTTCAAAAACAAGGTCTTAAAGTGTGCAATGGAAGATCTTACAACCTTGATGGTAGTATAGGACTGGGAAATCACACCACTTAAAGAACTGCTTTAGAGGGAACAATCTCAAGGACAAGGCCCAAGTACATATGGACAGGATGACGTTGAAGCATTAAAAGTTCATAATGATAAGTTGGTTGAATCAAATTCCAAACTAGACGCTGAGGTAAAGACGTTAACCCTCAACTTCTCCAGGTCCATGAGGATGTGAATAACTGCATGAACTTACTTCTATAGCCTTTCGTTCCCTAAAGCCTCCATTTTGAAGTCCTTTTCAGATCTCTCTTTTGGTCTATCCTTGTGACTCTTTTAAATTTTTTTAAAATTTCATTTACACACAGAATGGTGGATATTATATCGTCTCAATGATATCTTGCCTTATTTTTGGTTTGTTGACACTTCTCCCATTTCTCATTTTATTTGTTGCAGTATGGCTCTAGATTCGTATGTTTTTGCTTGAAATATTGCATTTGTTTGATGCTTTATCTTTTTAATGATGTCAAAATAGGGAAATGAATGTGTTGGTGATAAGGGGAACTGAACGTGTTTGTGACAGGGGAAAGATGTATTGGTGAGAGGGGAATTGAACTTGGAAATGCCAGTGACTAAAGATTTAGTTTGTTATCATCAAAAAAGAGGGAAAAGTTACTACTTAAAATCTTTATGATGCCCTGAAACATGCAACTTGGTCCATTAGTTCATCAGGTATCTAAAGTCAATTGGTGTAAAGCGGTAAAAGTTGTCACTTTTGACACATTTGGTGAGTGCAAGTAACGAGACAAAAGTACTCAACCAATCAGAGAAGATAGTTTGTTTTGTACAGATAATAATATATCTTCATTTACATGAAACAACCTAGTTAAGAAATTCAAAGAAAACAAAAAGGTGAACTTTGTCTTTGAAGAACTCAAGCTTTCATCACACACCTCAAGGGACCTAATAGAGTTATAGAGTGTATCTTTTTGTTGTTTGTTAGGATATGATTGTGATGTGGTAAACTTGTAAGATTGTTTTCTAGTCTATAAAGAATCACATGCAATTTGTTTTAGGTTAACACATGAGCACAGTCATAGCTAATTTAATGGTATGTGATTGAAGTCTATATTAATTAGAGTTAGTTAATATAGTGGGCAATAAAGGTATTTCTTTGTCTCTTCTTGTAATAGGGTTATTATAGGTTGTGAGATTAAGAGTTTAATCTTTGTATGAGCATTTGGAATCTGTATTCACTTGTTGCTTGAAACTAGTGAAAACAGTTGAAAAACCATGTTTGACAGGTTGTGTTTTTTCTATCTTGAGCAAAGATATTTCCATGTAAAACTCCCTGTTGTTTTTCCTTAATAATTTAGTCTCTTTTATTTCATTCTTGTGTATTATGAACCCAATCCCTTAGCAAATGGTGGACTAGAACATATCTTCAATTGTAACTATATTAGTGTGGCATTATATAATTTCATGATAAGGTTAAAGTTAATCCATAATCAAGATGATGTTGAAATCAACCACATCAATTGTAATCAAGTCCACCCGCATATTGAACACTAACAATGTGACTATACATGATTAGTACACTTGAACCACTACTTAAGAATCACCTATAAAAGTAGAAGCATATTATAGTCATAGATATGGAGTTACCGAACATATCTAAATCCAACACAAATATAAACACATAGGAGAAGATAATCCAGGTTCAAACAAAATTGTAGCATTCTGATGGTGTATCAAAACAATACTTCTAATCAAATTATCACAGACCTTATTTTTGGGTTTAATCGTGAAATTGTAGCTACAGGAGTAGTCGTCCCTAGTATAAAGACTCTTATACCACCAACCTTCAAATTTGTGCAAACCTCTATATAAGTGTGAGCCACCTCAGCCTCTTGCACAACTATATTGGATGTCTGAACTTGAGAAATCGGCAAGGCTCCACCATGATTAAGTCAGGAATAAACTTATACAAAGAGGGACACATCTCCACATTCATAAGATCATCTTCTAGTCATAGGTTGTTGTGATGTCCTAGAAAAACTCAAATACCTAATACAGAAAGAATATCAAACATGCAAATCTCAAGAAACTTGTACTAAGTCAACGATTGCATGGATAAGTCGATTGTACTGAGAAGAATAACATGTAGCCATGAAACTTCCAACTCTAGATGAAATACCACTATAAATGTAAGACCTACAAACTCTCCCGTAGTTACCTCCATAGGCTTGCCTACGAATTATCTTAATTTTTGTATAATGATATATCACTTATTGAAATAGAGAAAAAAAACTAATTGATTGGTAGCCATATGATATAAAGTTATCAAACCTCTAACTAGTCTTTTAATCTTAGCTACCTCCTTGGAAGTATCATTAGTACATGGAGGTATTAGGCATGAAATCTCACCTTATACTTGAAAATCACCGTGCCCTTATGTCAAAGCCCCTCAAATTGGTCCCTCTTTCTCTCTTAGGCTGCATGAATAAGTTTTCCAAAGAGTATCTTTAAAAATTGAGTCCTATTTAAGTAAGCTGAACCACCTAGTGTAAATCAATATAGGTCATCCACCTTGTGTTTCTCAATCGACCGAAGTTATGCAACCTCTCATCATAGATAATCTAGAACTCAAAAGCACTATGTTTTGAAGCTCTAGTGAAACGAGTAGGACACATCTTTATAATTGTATCAAACGTAATTTTCTCTTCCAAATGCATAACAGTCCTACATATAGGATAGGGAGAAAGATATGATAATGGCGAAACACCCATATAGTTATACATAAGATCAGTTGGTTGTGTCTTAAAAGTATAAAGGCCTCGATATAGGACAGGGAAAGATATGATAATAGCGAAACACCAATATAGTTAGCCATATGATCAGTCGGTTGTGTCCCAAAAGTCTAGAGGCCTAAATGTATAACTTTTAATCTACTGTATACAAAATAGTAAATCAAATATTTAAGATCAAAAGTATACAAGGCCACAAAATTCAAGTGTGTCCTTACGAAATTTAATCCCTTCACTATACCATATTGTATCAATTATTTCCTCAAAGAATAAAAGAGATATACTTGTCAAGAAAGTAGCGACACCATAAACTTCAGCGGACGCAAAAGTCAGCAATGAAATCACACAAATGCTCGACTTTGTTTATAAGAAAATATATGCAGAAGAGAAAAATCAATGCAAAAACTAAGGTAACACTTCACTATTTGTAGTTCGTGGTTTCTGTTGTGTAGGTGTGAACTTACATGTTAAAACATACTCATTTGTTCTGAACAGGTATCATGTTTGTAGGGAGAAATGTCTGTTTGGAAGGAATAGGTCATTTCAAAAATTATTTTATAAATTTAAAATCAATTATTTTCTATTAATTAATAAATTAATTAATTAAATAATGAATTAATATTAGGAAAAACTTATTTAATGAGACTAATAAAAAATTTGTCTAAAAAATTATCAGCCAATCACATCAGTTGTCATAGCCAAAGCCGAAACCAATCTGAATGAGTGATGATGACGATGACTTGAAGGTCGTGATGATGACGACGATGTGAGAGGGCAGTCGTCTTAACCCTTTAAGATCTAAAGAAAGTATTTCCAAATATAAGGAAACAATATTTCTTCTACTCTACCAATGAGAGAAAATTGGCTTTTCATTTTCTTTCACTTAGTTTTCCCCTATTTACCAATTCACACGCTACTTAAACCCAACACCCCCACATCAATGGAGAACGGGTATTAGTAAAACATATTCATGAAAATTATGTGATTCGTAAGTAAGGATTAATTTCATCTAGGTAAGTAGGTTTCTCTTTGAACTTTTCATAGTGAACTTATACTGAATATACTTGGTCATTTAATAGATTTTATATCTTTGAATCATATAGTTTTGATGTATACTTACACAATATAAGTTATTTAGTTAACCCTTTGACTATTTTTTTGGTTCTCATTGTCTTGTTCGTTTCTTCCAGGAATACTTCCTAATTTATAAGACACACACTTACATAGGTGAATACTAAATGTGTAATACTATAAATACACTAGTTTATATACCTTATATCAAACTTATATATACCTAAAGATTCTTAAAACTTTATCCTTGATATCAAACATTGTGTTATCACAAAATCAAAGATGATCTTCCACAATGATGCGTACTTAATGCTGAAATTTCATAATGCTAGAAATATATATGACATATTGCTATTACGTCCACACCTAATCAATATAAAAAACATCATTGTGAAGCCTTGGAAGAGATGTTGAAGACTTCCATTGTGGGTAAAGTAACATGATATCCCACTAAATTTCTGGTAGTAGAAATACTTAGGAGGATTAACAGTAGATTGGAAACCCTATATTTACAAATAAGTGCACTTCAAAATTTAAGAGGATATCATATGCATGGACCGTAATTATGAATGTACCTCAAACCCTCCCTGAGAAAATTACATAGAAAGACCATATGGCAAGATGTTTGTCACTCCCGAGGAGCACCTCCTAGATGTAACCGGCGTCGTCATACTCCTTGAGAACTAATAGTAGCCTCTTAGCTTACATCATTACATAAATCGTAGCCTCTTAGCTTACATCATTACATAAATAGGTTTAAAATGCGGAAATTTTTAAAACATTTCTACATCTATCTTGAGGTTTACATAGAACTCTACCATACACATAATATAGTCATATCGAGTATATATAGACCCTTCATATATGAAGATTACTTAGTCTTCTACTTTTATTGCACATATATGCATATAAGAGATAACATAGTCATAAAACCGAATGTCTCATATCATAATCATCTAAACAAGAATATCACGATTGGGCATAGCCCATACATCAATACAATAAGAGCCATATATAGGCTATACAATCTTTAATACTCAATTGAAAAGGAAAGAACATGGAAGTCTTAAAACTAGAACAATTTCATTAGCTTGATAGTGGCATTGCCCTAGGAAAGTGAGGACCTACCCAACTTGGATGAGTGAGAATTCCAAGTCTTCCTTCAAAGTCGTCGCAAAATCCCTTCAATGACCTTAACCTAAAATGTTGGGGAATAGGGAGAAAATGGGCTTAGTACACCATTTGTACTAAGTATGAGACCATATGCACCACATCATAAAATTATGCTAAAAAGGGACATTTCATTAAAGTATGCAATTTACTTGAAAAAACTAATGCAAATCCAAGAAGACAATATCAATCAATAGGACATTTGAACAAATACTCATGACAACCCTGTAATCAAGGTTTAACATCAACAAGCATGAACAAGAGTTCATTAAAACATAACGAAAGCAAGACAATTACCCATGAACCCTCATTAAGTACATTAGTGTACCCAATCAAGTAAACCTAACAAGAACCATAATCAATGTACAACTTCACATATCATGACATTAAGAGTGCCAAACATCATACTTTAGCAATATAGACCAAACATGTATTCATAAGTGAGAGATAGCATCAACACGTATTATCATCATACACATCTTATTTACACTTATAAGCATACACATACATAAGAACATTCTCCTAAGGCTTCCCTCAACGCAAAGTAGTGCAAGGCATAGGTAGAGTCCCATACCCCTACCTAAGCTAGGTCAAACTTCTTAAGTTGCCCTAGTTGGTTTGTACTTCATTAATTCATTTTTGTTTAGCGAACACTTGCCTTAACCGACATAGACAACAAGAGTTAAGTGTGAAATCTGGTGTTGTAAAACGGTACACCGATGGAAGGTGGTATACTAGAAAAAGTAGCACTAAACATAAACGTAGATTTCTAGGTGGATCCACTAGCTAGCCTTCCTTTAGGGGCAACATAGTTAAAGAACTAGGAAATTGGTATGAACCCTCTATATGCAATTTGGCAATTGGAGCCTCATCTCATGAGAATAGTTAGGGTATACCTCATAGGGGAGTAAACACCGCATGTGGAACTATAGGGTGAATCTTCCTCTTTGGAAAGTCAAAACCTCTCATTGTCAAGTTCTCTATGTGCTAAGCTAACGTCCTATTTCAAATGTCTTTATTGTCTTTATAAATCATCATAGCCTAATATAGGTCATAGGGTCTATTTCTTATATAATCATCATCATCTTAGTGCAATGAAAATTGCATGAGTACTGTCCTTTCATTACAATTCATATAAGTGAGGATAGCACATTTACATAATCACATCATGATAAGGCATATTGGTAAGTTATCACCATCCTTATATCATTTACATCTTAGCCAACAACTCACAATCCATAGTTCAAGAAATTTCAATTCAATATCATACCAATCTTGTCAATCTTAATATAAGGTATACATCGATACAAAATCATCACTTAATCACAAGTAACTATAATTGAAGTAACTAATAGAGGTCACAAGACTTACTCAATCTCCTTCACAATGTCTTCATCAAAGTCTTACCATCAACCTCCAACTTAAACCAACAATGGTATAATAGCATCATATAATCTTAACCAACATATTAACAAGACCAATTGATTCATTATACAACAATTCATCACTAAATTATAGCCTTTAGTTTTTTAGACTAGATCCAGTTCAATCTACTTCACCATCTAGGTCAATTACTGAAGAACTAGAATAATTGGTTTACAATGTATAAAAATCAACTCATATTTAGCATAATAACAACATAGGATAGTAATTCACACACTAACCAAGTCAATTGAATCAATACTATACAATTTAATTCAAAATCACAACCTAGGATTAAGGGGAATAGGTCATCTTCTACAAACTAGACCAATCCATCAAGAAATAACGTAATTCAGTTATAATACATGTTAATATATTCATAATATCCAAAATAAATCATAAACAATGTAATTCACAAGATCAATTTCGTATTGGATGAAAACTCACTTGAATTCCATACTTCTGAAATCAATTTAATGAAACCCTTTAGGGAAATAAGTCCCAAAGGTCAAAAGAATCTCATACATTAATGTTTGATGAATATTGATGGAGATACTTTGGAGATTGCATCCCTATAACCCACGTTGACCTTGTCTTCTATGGTGTTCTTCAATTTGGGAGAGAGAAAGAAAAGAGAAGGAGGAGAATTTGGATTTGGGAATTATGAGGGCTTAGGTTAGTTTGATTAGCTTAGGGTCTTCATATAGGTCATTAACCCACTTAATTAGGCTTCCCTAAACCCCCGACCAATTAACTAACCACCTATTTAATTAATTCAACCTAACTTAAATGAGTCAAAAAATAGTGGTCTCATAGACGAGACGACATCAACGCCTCATGTGTCAATCGACGACCAAGGGACCAACCGTCCTGTTGGTCCGTCATTTAGTTTGGAGACTTGTCAAATCAGGCCTCCCATGAATTTTGTAAGTTACCACCGATGGAGGCATCGATGCCCTGCCGATTTACAAACGGCTCATTGATGGCATTCGTTGGCGCACTGTCTCTTGACAGCTTTTAGCCACTTTTGCAAGGGTCCTCCTCGAGGGCCTTTGATTTATTCTTGGAGAGTCTTACTCGGATGTTTCGACTATGAACTAACTTTAGTACATGTTATACACCCTTCCACCGAAATTTGTTATTTTTCTACTCCTAAAACTTAGTCAAATAGGCTAAGTCACACTAACACCTCATTCGACTAGTTTCCAGACGTCAGGGACGTTCTTTGACATTTCGATTTCCAAACTTCCTAAATGATTCATATTCATCATTTATGACCTTAAAACAGTGTCTAAACCTTTTGACACCTATGTTAGGCTCTAGAACAGGTCAAGACTTTCGGAGTATTACATTATCTCCTCTCCCCCCTCCTTAGGAACATTCGTCCTCGAATGACATTTAAATTCTTTAAAAAGGAACGAATAGACTCTAGATTGGCAGCCCAATCAAGAAGAATACATTATAGCAAGAGTTGCAACATTAATCTTGGTATTTTTTACACATAGCAATTCTACACTTCAATTACCACACATAAGGCTCAAAATCACCTTATGGGGAATTTCCATCTCACAACAACATGAGCTCAACATACCATATATGAGTCAATTATGCCAAAACTCAACTTACCAACATGCTCAACATGATTTCTTAAAAATCACCATATCAAAGAGCACAACATAACTCAAAACAAGAAGAATAAAAACAATCAAGTCAACGGTACACTTCATTCTAACTTCACTGTAAAGACACCATAAAATGCACATTTTTCAAAACATCACAAAAAATCAAAGCAACTTCAAATTTAGTCATAATTAGCAAGAACAACTAACTTTCGTTAGGAAATAGATGAGAATAACTGGACTTCATGTCTGCCTCGGCCTCCCATGTTGCTCCCTCAACTAGGTGGTTTCTCTATAACACTTTTACGAAGGCCACCTCTTTGTTCCTCAACCTCTTCACTTGACGATCAAGGATTTCAACCAAAACCTCCTCATAAGAGAGGTTATCCTTCACACTAAGACCCTCAATAGAAAGAATGGACTTGGAATCACCGATATACTTTTTAAGTATAGAAACATGGAGAACTCGATGAACCGAAGATAGTTAACTATGGAGTTTCCATTCATATGCAACCTTACCAACCCTTTGAAAGATTTCATAGGGACCCAAATAACGAGGACTAAATTTCCCTTTCTTTCCAAATCTCACCACCCCTTTCATAGCAAAAAATTTTTATACACTTTATCACCTTCTTCAAACTCTAATTCCCTTCTCCTATGGTCGGCATAAGAATTTTTTGGCTGTAGGCTGTTTGCAAGCGATTCTTTATAATATGAACCTTCTCCAAAAGTCTTATAGATCAAATTGGGACACAAAAATGGAGACTCGCCTACTTCAAACCATCTAATTGGAGATCTACATCTCCTACCATACAAGGATTCATAAGGAACCATAGATATAGATGAATGGTAACTATTGTTTTAAGCAAACTCAACCAAAGGCTAGTGCTTATCCCAATTTCCCTTGAAATCAATTATACAAGCTCTAAGCATATCCTCAAGGGTTTGAATAGTAGGTTTCGCTTGACCATTTGTTTGAGGATGAAAAACGGTGCTTAGTTTCACCTTGGTACCCAACCCTTTTTGGAATGACCTCAAAAACCTAGATGTGAATTGTGCACCCCTATCCAATATGATGGATAACAGAATACCATGGCAACACACAATCTCATCGATGAAGATCCTTGCATAATCCTCCGCCGAGTAAGTAGACTTGACGTGGATAAAATGAGAGGATCTGGTCAAACTATCCACAACAACCTATATGGAGTCATTTTACTTTTGCATCCGAGGCAAAACTACCAATAAATCCATATTGATGTCTTCCCACTTCCAATTAAGAACTTGGATATATTGAAGCAAACCACCCACCTTTTGGTGTTCGGCTTTCACTTGCTGGCAATTTGGACATCTTGCAACAAATTACACTATGTCCTCTTTCAAGCCTTCCCACCAAAGCACTTCCCTAAGGTCATGCTACATCTTTGTTGAACCTGGATGAATGGACTAAAGGTACCCATGAGCTTTCTCAAGAATCCACTTCCTCAAACCATCTACATTAGGAACACACAACTTTTTGCGATACCTCAAGACACCATCCCTCCTAAGGAGAATGACTCGTTAAGCTTACCAAGAACCGATTTTTTCAACTCCATCAATGTTTGATCAAGGTGTTGTTTGGACTTCACCTCAATCACCAAAGATGACTCAGATTTATGATGGACCATAAAACCACCATTCGGAGAATCTTCTAATCTAACACCCAATCTAGCCAACCTTTGAACATCTTTCACTAGGTCTTTTTGGGATTTCTCAACATGAGACACACAACCCATGGTCATACGAATTAAAGAATCTGCAACCACATTGTCCTTGGCGGGGTGATGGAGAACACTCATGTCGTAATCTTTCAACAATTCAAACCACCTTATTTGTCGGAGATTCAACTCCTTTTAAGTAAACACATATTGAAGACTCTTCTGGTCGGTATATACATCAACATGAACACCATACAAGTAATGCCTCCATATTTTCAAGGAAAATACCATGAACGTTAACTCAATGTCATGAGTTGGGTAATTTCTGTCATACACCTTAAGTTTCCTAGAGGCATAGGCTACTAATTTCCCTTGTTGCATAAGCACACACCCTATACCCACTCGGGATGCATCACAATATACAATAAAGCCCTTGGTACCCTCCGATAAAGTCAACACCAGAGTGGTGGTAAGCCTATCTTTCAAAATTTGGAAGCTTCTTTCACATGCCTCCGACCACTCATATTTCACATTCTTTTGGGCCAAAGTAGCCAAGGAAGATGCAATGGACGCAAAACCATCCACAAACCTCCTATAATAACCCGTTAGAACCAAGAAACTTCTAATGTCGGTTGGAGTCAATGGTGTAAGCCAATTTTCACCGCCTCGGTTTTCCTTGGATCAACCTCAACCCCCACACTAGAAATGATATGAGCGAGAAATGTAACCGACCTCAACCAAAACTCACATATGTTGTACTTAGCAAATAATTGATTCTTCTTAAGCACTTGTAACACCACCCTCAAATGTTCTATGTGTTCACCCTCATTTTTATCATACCAAGATGTCATCAAGGAAAATAATGAAAAATGAATCTAGGTAACTTTGAAATACCCTATTGATAAGATCCATAAATGTCGTCGGGGCATTAATGAGACCAAAGGACATTAATAAGAACTCCTAGTGACCATATCATGTCCGAAATGCCCTTTTTGGTATATCCTCACCTCTCAACCTAAGTTAATGATGCCCCGATCTCAAGTCAATCTTAGAAAAGTAGCTTGCCCCTTAGAATTGATCAAACAAGTCGTCAATCTAAGAGAAAGGATACTTGTTCTTAATAGTGACTTTATTGAGTTAACGATAAATGATGCACATCCTAAGGGACCCATCTTTCTTCTTTACAAACAAAACCGAAGCACCCCATGGAGAAATACTAGGTCTAATGACGCCCTTGTCTAGTAAATCTTTAATTTGAGCCTTCAACTCTTTCAATTCGGCCAGATTCATACGATAAGAAGGAATTGAAATGGGGTTGGTATCCGGTAGAAAGTCAATACCAAAATAAATATGTCGTTCGGGAGGGATTCCGGGAAGATCATCAGGAAAGATCTACGAAAATTCCCTTACTACGGGGACTAACTCAATGGAAGGATTTTTCGAGTCTAAATCTTTTGACTCTTACAATGTAATATAGACACACCTTTGAGATCATTTTACAAGCCTTAAGACAAGAGATGATACAACCTCTAAGAATAGAATTTCTCCCCTTCCACTCTAAGACAGGTTCATTTGGAAAGTTAAAACCCTTGTTCTACAATCTATGGAAGCAACGCTAGCATGCAACGAATCCATCCCCAAAATGACATCAAAATCGATCATATCAAATTCTACTAATTCAACATGAGTTACTCTATTGTGAAACATTAAAGGACAATTTCTATACACCCTTTTTGCAATCACCGACTCACCTACCGGAGTAGTTACCATGAAAGGTTCATTCAAGATATCAGGCAAAATGTCAAACTTTTTAGATACTAGAGGAGTAATAAATGACAAGGTAGCACCGCTATCAAGTAAAGCATACACATCAATAGAAAAGACTTTCGACATAGCGGTCACCACATCAGGAGAAGTCTCTTGCTCAACTCTAGAGCGAAGAGCATAAAAGTGGTTCTTCTTCGAAGCATCAACATTTGAACCACTTGTTTGAGATTTACCTCTACCCTTATCTTGCCCCTTCAAATTTGGGCAATATCGAACTTTGTGCCCACTTTTACCACAACTAAAACAATTGCCTATTCCAACTAAGCATTCTCCTAAATGACCTTTTCGACACTTGGCACAAGTAGGCTTTTTATTTGGTAAACTAGTACCTCTTCCTTTTTGAGACTTAGGGTTAGACACCCTATCATCAAGAGTCTTAGTGAACTTGGAAGGAACTTGGTTAGAAAACCTCTTCTTGAACCTAGGCTTGTCTTGGATATCAAGCCTGCCCTTTGAAGAACCACCATCAAACGACGTTGCCTTTTGACATCTCTACTCTTCCTCTTTTCCCTTATTTCTTCCACTTGTTGAGCATGAACCATGAGACGAGAAATGTTCATATTGTCATGTAGCATAACCGAATAACATTCCTCTTGCAAGTCGTTGGACACTCCCATAACAAAGCTGCTCATTTCGTCTCTAGGAACGGAAACCAAAGAAGGAGCATACTTTGACAATTTAATGAAAATCAAAGAGTATTCAAGTACACATACCTCCTTGATGAAGGTTGATAAACTCCACCAATTTGGATTCCCTCTTCTCCTAGGAAAGAATCCATCAAGAAAAGCCTTCTTGAAAATCTCCCATGTCACAGGTCCACCTCTGAAGGGCCTATTGTCTCTCCATTGTACTTACCAAGTTTGAGCCACATCTTTGAGTTGATAAGTGGATAACTCGGCCTTCTCACTACTAGTCAACCCCATACCGTAGAGGATCTTGTAGGTTTCATAAATAAACTCTTGGGGGTGTTCCTCCATTTTAAACCCATAGAAAGTAGGGGGATTCATCCTAGTGAAATCCTTCAATCGGGAGGCCATGGTACCAACATGACGGTTTGCTCGTGGTACAACCTCCTGATTAGCTTGGCTCGCCATGGCTTGAGCTTGAGTAGTGACGACTTGTGCTTCAGTAGTAATGGCTTGGGCCATATGGAGAAAGACAGCCCTTATGTTACCATCTGTCAAAGGAAGAGGATTGACCAGAGCTTGGTCATCATTAACATCTTTTTCAAGAGGGGGGACTTGATTGCTCGGGGAGGAGCTCCCGCATTGGCAATCTCTTCATCAAATCTTCGAGCGGTTATTCTTCGAGTAATAATGCCTATAATCACAATGAAAGGATTAAATGTTAAGAGCACATAGAGTCAATACTCTAGAGGCACGATATTGGACTTCCAAGAAAGGGAGAGTTTCCTAAGCATCTTATAGTTTCCTATTCATAAGTGTGGCATGCTTCACAATTATGAATAAGAATATACATAGACGTGGTTATGTGAGAAATTGAATCTAAAGATATTTAACGTCATGCTTAGATACCAAGTTTGTCACACCCGGGGAGCACCTCCTAGACGTAACTGGCGTCAGCGTCGTTTTTTATGACTAAGACTAGCCTCTTAGCTTACATCATTACATTCATAGGTTAAAAGTGTGAAAATTTTTAATACTTTTCTACATCTATATTGAGGTTTACATAGACCTCTACCATACACATAATATAGACATATCGAGTATACATAGACCCTTTGTATATGAAGATTACTTAGTCTTCTACTTTTGTTGCACATATATACATATAAGAGATAACATAGTCATAAAATCGGATGTCTCATCTAATAACCAGCAAAACAAGAATCACAATTGGTCATAGCCCATATATCAATACAATAAGATCCATATATAGGCTAAACAATCTTTAGCACTCAATTGAAAAGGAAATAACATAGAAGTCTTAAAACTAGAACTTCATTAGCTTGATAGTGGCATTGCCCTTGGAAAGTGAGGACCTACCCAACTTGGATGAGTGAGAATTCCAAGTCTTCCTTTAAAGTCGTACCAAAAGTCCTTCAACGACCGGAACCTAAAATGTTGGGGAAAAGAGAAAAAATGGGGCTAGTATACCACTTGTACTAAGTATGAGACCATATTAACACACATCATAAAATTATGCTAAAAAGGGACATTTCATTAAAGTATGCAATTTACTTGAAGAGCCTCATGCACATCCAAGAAGGTCATACCAATCAATAGGACATATTCATTAAGTCAAGAGCATACATATCACAAGACCAACAACACTAAGTCTAGTCAAGCCAACATGCTTATACACATAATTTTGAACACATAGTCTAACAAACCTATTATCAAGCTATAACATCAACAAGCATGAATAAGAGTTCATTACAACATAATCAAAGCAAGAAATTACCCATAAACCCTCATTAAGTCCACTAGTGCAATGCTAGGCAAAGACCCACAACCTTACCCAATCAAGTAAACCTAATACGAACTATAATCAATGTCCAACTTCACATATCATGACATTAAGAGTGTCAAACATCATACTTTAACAATATATACCAAACATGTATTCATAAGTGAGTTCAACATCATAAGTGAGTTCAATATCATAAGATAGTATCAACATGCAATTTCATCATATACTTCTAATTTACACTTATAAGCATATACATAAATAAGAACATCCTCCTAAGGCTTCCCTCAATGCAAACTAGTGCAAGGCATAGGTAGAGTCTCATACCCCTACCTAAGCTAAGTCAAACCTTTTAAGTGACCCTAGTTGGTTTGTACTTCATTTTTGTTTAGCGATTACTTGCCTTAACCGACATAGATCACAAGAGTTAAGTGTGAAATCGGTGTTGTAAAACCGCACACCGATGGATGGTGGTCTACCGGCCAAAGTAGGACGAAACATAAAGCTTTCTAGGTGGATCCACTAGCTAGTCTTCCTATGGGGGCTCAGAATATTTTAGGAACTAGAAGATTGGTATTAACCCTCTACATTCCATTTGGAAATTGGGGAATAATCTCATGAGAATCCTTAGGGTATCCCTTATAGGGGAGTCAACCCCTCATGTGGAACTAGAGGGTGAATCTTCCTCTATGGAAAGTCAACACCTCCCATTGTCAAGTTCTCTATGTGCTAAGCTAACGTCCCTTTTTGAAATGTCTTTATTGTCTTTATTAATCATCATAGCTTAATGTAATTCATAGGGTCTATCCCTTATATAATCATCATCATCTTAGCTCAATAAGAATTGCATGATTATTGTCCTTTCATTACAATTCATATAAGTGAGGTTAGCACATTTACATAATCACATCATGATAACGCACATTGGTAAGTTATCACCATCCTTATAACATTTACATCTTAGCCAACAACTCACAATCCATAGTTCAAGACATTTCAATTCAAAATCATACCAATCCTTTCAATCTTAATATAAGGTATACTTAAATACAACATCATCACTTAATCACAAGTAACCACAATTGAAGTAAATAATAGAGATCACAAGACTTACTCAATCTCCTTCACAATGTCTTCATCAAGGTTTTACCATTAACCTCCAACTTAACCCAAAAATGGCATAATGTCATCATATAATCTTGACAAACATATGAACAAGACCAATTTAATCACTACACAACAATTCATCACTACTTTATAACCTAGAGTTTGAGACTTAGATTAAGTTCATAGTCTACTTCACCATCTAGGTCAATTACTCAAGAACTAGCATAATTGGTTTAAAATGTATCAAAATCAACTCATATTTAGAGTAATAACAACATAGGGTAGTAATCCACACACTAACCAAGTTAATTGAATCAATATTATACAATTCAATTCAAGATCACAACCAAGGGTTAAGGGGAATAGGTCATCTTCTACAAACTAGACCAATCCATCAAGAAATAACATAATTAAGTTATAATACATGTTAATTTATTCATAATATCCAAAAGAAGTCATAAACAAAGCAGTTCACAAGATCAATTTCGTATTGGATGAAAACCCACTTGAATTCCATACTTGTGAAATCAAATTGATGGAACCCTTTGGGGAAAGAAGTTTCAAAGGTGAAAGGAATTCCATATCTTAATGTTTGATGAATATTGATGGAGAAATTTGGTGATTTAATCCCTAGAAACCACCTTGACCTTGTCTTCTATGGTGTTCTTCAACTTGGGAGAGAGAAAGAAGAGAGAAGGAGGAGAATTTGGGTTTGGGGATTTTAGAGGGCTTAGGTTAGTTTTTTTTAGCTTAGGGTCTTTATATAGGTCATTAATACACTTAATTAGTCTTACCTAAGATCCCAATCAATTAACTAACCACCTATTTAATTAATTCAACCTAACATAAAATGAGCAGTAAAATGGTGGTCTCACAGACGAGACCACGTCGACGCCTCCTACGTCAATTGACAGACCAAGGGACCAACCATCCTATTGGTCCATCGTTTAGTTCAGAGACTTGTCAAATTAGTCCTCCTATTAATTTGGCTAGGTGACCATTGACGGAGGCATCGACACCATGTCAATTCACCAACGGCTCGTTGATGCCATTCGTTGGTGACACTATGTGTTAACAACTTTTAGCAACTTTTGCAAGGGTCCTCCTCGAGGGCCCTTGGTTGATCCCTGGGTATTCGTACCCGGACTTTCAATTATGAACTAAATCTAGTACATGTTAGGCGCCTTTCCACCAAAGTTCATCATTTTTCGACTCCTAAAACTTAGTCAAATAAGCTAAGGCACACTAGCACCTCATTGAACTAGGTTTCGGACGTCATGGACGTTCTTTGACGTTTTGATTTCCCAACTTCTTAAATGAATCATATTCATTTTTATGACCTTAAAAAAATCTTTAAACCTTTTGACACCACTGTTAGGCTCTAGAACACGTCTTAGACTTTCAGAGTATTACAATGTTTGACCAGGCAATCAGCTATAAAGCGGCAATCACCTATAAATGGAGGCATGTGCTCTACTATGAGTGCATCCGGGTAAGGCACCTATACCAATTCAAAACTCAAAAAGAGTTAAGAGGAACTACAAAGCAGTAAATACAAGTAGAATATGCAAAGGGACCAAAAAAAAGGTAATGTACAAGCTAAAAATCATATGGCCAAGAAAATTAGCAAAAGAAAGCCCAGGCTAAGAAAAACAATGATGTGCCGGGATAAATTTGAGATTTTGGGGATAGACACTCAAATTTAATAGATTTCATCTAAAGGGTGGAAGAAATTAAAAATCAATTCAACCATAAAAAAATAGTGGAGGTATATGTAGCGTAGACTAACAATGGTTGTAACCCACATGATGACAATGCCTACAAACTATCATCATAAAAGGTTGAAGGCAAAGACACAGGTGTGGGGGAATACTGATTAAGAAGATTGACCCCTAAATATTCCATAGATAAAGATAGTCACTCTAAATATAATAGGATTGAATAGCAGTAAGAAAAATAAAATTCACTAAGATAATGATTAGAGAAAGAAGTCCAATTAAGCTATCATCGAACACATTCTAAGAAAAGTATTTCCCGCCGGAGGCGGTACCACTGTAATATCTCGTAACTTGAAATATCTAGTATTAAACAAAGAAACTAAGAATAGTTATTTTTGGAAAGAATGGGAAAAATCATGAAAATTTCCTAAGTGTAAAAGTGAGTTTTTGGTCATTTTCAAACAACCATAACTTATAGCTCAGGTTGAGTTAAGGTCATTTCTTTATATGGTTGGAAAGACCTTGAAGAGATCTTTTTAACGCTGCCGAGTTTGCGCATTTTCAACATCATATGAGGGAAATATTTCTATCAGAAGTTGGGCTTTCGAATTAAGAACATGTCCAATTTGGGATTTAAGGGTATTTGGTCTTTTAGCTACCCTATTATTTTTATTTCATTTTCGGAGTTTAACATTGGTCAAGACTGAACTTGGTCAGTTTAAGAAAATTAGAATCTTCACACTAGGGCTAAGGCAAAAGGAGAAGAGAAAAGAAGAGGGGGGAAAGGGCAAAATCATCAAAGATCAACCGAGAATGTTGGTGTTTTCGCTAAGGAACTTGCTTCAAACAGGTATGTGAGGCTCTCATAACTTTGGGATCATTCACCCACATGCCGAGTATGTTATTTCAATTTGAATTCGTCCTAAAATCATTATAATATTTATATCTTGATACCCTTTTCTTGAATTCATGTGTTGTTCTTGAATTGTCTGAGTTGTGAAGTTTTTGAATTCGTTACATCACATTATGGAATCGTTTCGGGTTAGGTTATTAGGTACAATTATTGGGTATCAGTATCTAAAAGACATTTAAGAAAAAGAACTGAGTTTGGGTGAATCGGGGAAGAAAAATGAATAAGAATTTTCGACGAACAAAATCTGGACATAGGAACACGTCGCACGACCTGTTCTAAGAATCGAAAATCTTGCTCTGCGTCACGGGGCTTACACTAGGTGTTCTGCCTTAAAAGACGTTTTCAAAACCAAAATTAAATCATGCTTCTGCATCTTGGATCCACCACTAAATTCAGATTTTTGGATTTTTCTCAGGTTTAACTATCTAGAATCATTCCTAAACGTCATGAGATCTTTCCAAAAACGAATCTAACTCCTTGATCCATAATTCAATCAAGGATCAGTTAAGAGTCAAGTCAATAGCAGTTAAGAATTAAAGGTATGAGAAATCAAGAGTAAAATAAGAGAAGTCATTTTAAGTTCTCATAAGTCTTTTACAAACATTTTAAATTTGTGTTAAGACTTAAGTTTTGAGTTCGGTAAAGAGTGAAGTTGAAGTTCTTTTCATCAAAGGTATAAGAGGACTAAGTATTCCCGAAGAGACTTAAAATATTTTAACATTTAACTAGTAAGGAAACTTTGATTTGCAAAAAGTCTTAGGGCAAGTTTTAAGAAAAGAGCTATATGTCACGACCCGCCAGATACCCAGGCAGTTCGCAACCTGCCTAGGCAGCCAGCAGCAGGCGCAAGGGGGCAGGAAGCCCAAATCGGTTAGCAGACCAAGGTGCAGGCGCCCAAGCAGGCAGCAGTTGGAGGGGCAGTCGTTACAACAGTTTCAGCAGTTACAGTCGTTTCATCAGTTACGGTCATTTCAGCAGTTATAGCATGTGGAGAGGCGGCATTTACAAGCCTTGGAGAGGCTTGTTCAAGACCTCTAGGCGTGCGGCAGACTAGGGAGCAGCTAGGAGTCCCTTTTTGGAAGACTTAGAAGCATGTCTTGTGGGCATGGACGTAGGGGCTTGTATATAGTGTAGCATTTATTTACTCTTAGTCTTTAGAGTAGTATAAATAGGTAGTCATTGTATTTGTAATACAGCCATCAACCAACATTTGAATACAAGCCTTTTCTTCCAAAACAGTCTTTTGTCTTTCCTTCAATTTTTCTTAGCGATCCAAGTAGTGAAAGGCTTACTTGAGTCTACGAGATCGTGCAAGAATCGTGAGTAGACCGTCAAGTGCCGCACGGAGTATTGTCCGAATTGAAAAGTATGTGACAATTGGTATCAGAGCAGGTTCATCGTAAGAGAATGACAAACGAAGGAGATGGCGCTAGCAGAACCCACAATGTCCGCACTGATGGTGGCAAGAAGAACAAGAAAGGGAAGAAGCAGCAGACGGGTAATGAACCCAATCTGCCCGGTCTTCCACCAAGTGTTCCTACACCAAGCGAAGGGCAAACATCTCTCCCTCCCTAGATTGTCGATGGAAGTGACGAAGTCACCGACGAGGAGCCCGTGGACGTTACTGTCGGACCGGAGTGGATTGCAAGGGTCGAAATGGCGAGGCAAGCTGTTGAGATCATAGGCCAGCGCTTGAATAGAACTGACAGAAATCTCAAAACTCTTGAAGAGTACTCCCTTGAGGAAGTTGAGAGCGTCCGGAAGGAGTTGGAGGCACGCCAGCGAGCCGAGTACGAGACAAAGGAGGTCATTACTTCCTTAGAGTTCAGGCTTAGGGGAGCACTTGGCGTAGTTGAGTCGCTTAAGGCCGAAGTGGCAGCACTCAAGGAGGATAGAGAGGTTGGTGGATCCTCATCACATGACTGGGAAAGGGAAGCCAGAGTTGAGGCGCCCAAGCCACCAGTCTTCAAAGGCGTCTGTGACGCGCAAGCGGTGGATAATTTCCTTTGGCACTTGGAAAATTATTTCAAGTGTATGCGGGTCCGTAGTGATGTGAACAAGATCAACACGGCTGTGTTGTATCTTTCAGAGTTGGCCATGCTGTGGTGGAAGCGTAAAGAGTCTGACATCGCAAAGGGGACAAACACCTTGAACACATGGGAGCAGTTTCGTGTGGAGTTCAAGAAGGCGTTCCTCCCTAGCAACGTTGTCTATGAGGCAAAGCGCAAGATAAGGGAGTTGAGACAAAAGGGCAGCATACGTGCGTATGTACGGTAGTTTACCACCCTTACATTTTAGATTCCCAACCTCATAGACGACGATGCATTGTTCTACTTCATGGATGGGCTGTAAAATTGGGCCAGAACGAGTTGGAACGGCGGCAAGTCAGGACTATAGACGATGCCATCATGCAGGCTAAAGCCTTGACAGACTTCAGGCGAGAGAAGTCTCTTAGTGCCGAGTTGGACGACGAGGTAGGCAGTCATGATGATAGTGGGGAAGACAGTGGCGAAGGCGAGGAGCAAACGCCACAACCCAAAAGGCGTGATACCTACGGGTCCAGCGGCAAGAAGCCCGGAGATCGTGGCAACACGGTAAGGGATTCCAAGGACGGTTGCTTCATATGCAAAGGGCCACATGGTTACAAAAGATGCCCTGAACTGAAAAGTCTTGGTGCTATCCTTTGTGAGGGGAAGGAAGAGAAGGCCCAAGAGGAAGTCGGGGAGACTAAGAAGTTGGGCGTGGTAAGCCTATGCGGAGTTGCAATTGAACAACCATCGACGAGGCCAAGGCAAGATAAGCCAAGGCAAGCAGAGCCGAAGCATGCTGATAAGGGACTTGTGAAGTCTATAGCGTGGGCTTAAACGGTCGACATCAAGATCAATGGGAAAGTTGCTCGTGCGTTGGTCGTGGAGGTCAATGTTATGACCAAGACGGCAGCAACAAGGTTGGGGTTGCGATATACTTCAAGCAACGCCCAAATAAAGTCTGTCAATGCACCACCGACTCCCATAGTTGGAGTGGCACACGGCGTGAACATCACGGTAGGCGATTGGCGAGGGAAAACCAAGTTCATCGTCGCCCCCATCAATCTGTTTGATGTTATTCTTGGGCAGAAATTCTTCCAGCAGTGCCATGCAGTAATCAATCCTCATCTCCAAAAATTGACAATCATGGAGAAAGGAAGGGAATATACAGTTCCCATGGTGAAGGCACAAGCAACGGAGGGACAAGCTAGATTGACAGCCATGAAGCTCGAGAGGGTCGACGTGAGAAGAAGGTTATCACCAGCAGCAACCATTGCAAGTTCGAGAGAAGACAATGGTGCTGGAAAGACCTTGCCACCGCACAGTAAGAGGGTTCCGAGTAGGAACGCTGACTTGATGAAGAAGCCGCCAGAGCACTTGCCTCCGTTGAAGGAGGAAGTTCGGAAGATCGGGTCGAGAAAGGTCAGGACATCGATGGAGAGGCTACTCGAAGGGATTGATCGAGTACGCGAGTTGATGGTCGCCCAACAGAACTCAACGCCGATACGGACGCAATGCGACGCGGTCGTCGCATCATCAGGTGGGGGAGTTTGTCACGACCCACCAGATACCCAGGCAGTTCGCGACCTGCCTAGGCAGCCAGCAGTAGGCGCAAGGGGGAAGGCAGCCCAAACCGGTCAGCAGACCAAGGTGCAGGCGCCCAAGCAGGCAGCGGTTGGAGGGGCAGCCGTTACAGCAGTTTTAGCAGTTACAGCTGTTTCATCAGTTACGGCCGTTTCAGCAGTTACAGCATATGGAGAGGCGGCAGTTACAAGCCTTGGAGAGGCTTGTTCAAGACCTCTAGGCGTGCGGCAGACTAGGGAGCAGCTAGGAGTCCCTTTTTGGAAGACTTAGAAGCATGTCTTGTGGGCATGGACTTAGGGGCTTGTATATAGTGCAGCATTTATTTACTCTTAGTCTTTAGAGTAGTATAAATAGGTAGTCATTGTATTTGTAATACAGTCATCAACCAACATTTGAATACAAGTCCTTTCTTCCAAAACAGTCTTTTGTCATTCCTTCAATTTCTCTTAGCGATCCAAGTAGTGAAAGGCTTACTTGAGTCTACGAGATCGTGCAAGAATCGTGAGTAGACCGTCAAGTGCCGCACGGAGTATTGTACGAATTGAAAATTCTGTGACATATAGCTTTCTAAAAAAAACAAGCAGGGAAACTATGATTTCCAAGATAGCTTTGAGCTAAGTATTTTGAGCACTAATCTCAAACCACAGAATCAGTATATTTTTAAAACATAAGAGCCAGTATATTTTTGGGAGTACTATTGAGCACCAATATGGGGGAGAGTTCAAACAACTCAAAGCCCATGTAGCCACCATGGGTAGAAAAGGTTCATATTTTTTAGATGAACCCTTTTGGATCCATTAGGCATTTCAGGTCTTATACCTTTAGCCAGGTATAGGATGCGCTGACAGTGTGAGGTAGATCGATGTATCATCATTGTAGCTCTTAAGTGATTGCTGTCAGTTAGAGAAACTCACACAGAAGTTAATGTATTCTTATATACATTGGTTTACTTGTATATTTACATACATACCAGAGTTAATTGTATCTTGCATACGTTCATTGTTTACAGTATGTTTTAGACAGTTTTCTCTATATTGCACTTACCTTTAAATTGCATTATATTGAGATGAGTTAAGTTATTCATGAGTTCAGCAGAGCCAAAATAAGTGTTCCTTATTACTCCTTTTCAAGCTTAAGTATTATTAGCATTTCAACTTACATACTCGTACATTCAATGTACTAATGTCAATTGGCCTGCATCGTATTATGATGCAGACACAAGTAATGAAAAATGACATTCAGCGCACCGTTGATCTACTTGAGCACTCCAGAGTCAGTTGGTGAGCCTCCATGCACTCCGGAGCACATCTTTTATTTGCTTTCTAGTTAGTTCTATAGGATGTTGTGGGGTTTGTCTCGACATTCATCCCAGTCGGTTTAGAGGCTTCATAGATAGTTAGTAGTTTAGTTGTCTTTATATTTTCATTCTTATGCTAAAGACTTGGGTTGCCATTTTGGAAAAGTTGAATATTTAAATCTTTAAGACATTCCCAATTATTTATTATGTAGTTGAGATAAGTTATTTTATCCAAGTGTTATTGTTATCATCCGCTTAGTTAAGTAAGTCAGTCCAAGGGTTCGTTTGACGCCAGCAATGGTCACTGAGTGTTAGTCCCACCTACGGTGTAGGCTGGGGGCGTGAAAGCCACAACTATGACCATGCTAGTATGGGGAAAATGTTGGTTATTTTTTTTTTGGAATGCTCATGAAGTTGATGTAGATGTGTTAGGTACTTATTCTCAATTCATGCATTGTTGAATAAATGTACTTGAGTTTTATATTAATTTTAACATCGATGTCATTTATGGACTACATAATTTAGAGAATATGAGGATCTCTAAGTTGGTCTAAAAATGTTGTATGTAGCTAGTCAAACTTCTGGATGATAATGGGTGACTTAAGTGTTATGCTAAATCTAGAAGATAGAATAAGAGGGGCTTATAAGCATAAAAGAAACTCAAGATTTCTCAAATCTTCTCATTGAGACTAGTTTGTCAGGTGGGAAGAATTTTTACATGGAAAAATAGTCATATTCATGGAAAGATTGATATGGCATTTCCCAAATCCTTGTGGATGACTAAGTGTACTCACCTTGAAGTTGTGATCATGGACCCCTTTATATCCAACCATACTCTTTTGTGCATCAACCTAACATAATGAATAGGCCACATGAAGCATAACCTTATAGTTTTCAGACCCATCTTGATAAACATAAAGACTTTCTCTTGATAGTTAGTGTTTCTTGGGATATAGAAATACAATATTAACATGTGATCAGAGTATGATCCAAGTTGAAATCTATCATGGATTCCATGAAAATCATGCATTCTAAAGGGTATTCAGATGAGGGAAAAAATATGATGCAAGAGAGGAAACAACTTATGGAGATAAAGAATAGATGAGAAGGCCTAACCAATTGCCCAGTTATTTGAAATTGAAAAATACTGCAAAGAAGCATTGTAAAAATAAGTAAATATTGAGGAGAGCATAATCGTACATAATTCTAGAGTACAATGGCTGAGGTTGGGGGAATCTAACTCTTGAATTTTTTTTCTTATTAGGATTACTTCTATAAAGCACTTATATATATGTAACACCAAACTATGAAGAGATAACACCTATAAACATATATGATCTAGTAAAAAGTTGTCATAAAATAGATAACAAACTAATAACAAAGTTCTAAAACCTTAACAAACTAAATGAAACTGTATTTGGTATTATCTTGTCACCAACTCTCTACCTTCTTCCATCTCTGAAGCAAAGACAGGAGAAAAAACCACTTCATCAATCAAATTTTTTTATCAGAAACACAATCATACTAGTCTAAATGTATAAGTAATTTGTTCTTAGTGCTTGCAAGAAAGTAATTATCTATTTAAAAATATGTTGTAGTCGCTCTGAAGGTTACTAATTAAGATTTGTTTTCACCTAGGTTTCTCTCTACTTTATTAAATTATTTTACATTTTACATTGGTCTTATGTCATGTAAGCACTAGCAATGATTGTTCAATGATGCAATACTATGAGAAAATTATCACACCGTTAGGTGAAGTGAAGAGCTAATCACAATGGGGGATAATTCTCATATTAAGGTTATTTAATGTACCTTCTTTCATTTTATTTGTGGGATATCATTTTGTCAATAAGAAGTCCCAACATCTTTATCGGCAAAATGCACAAATAATATGCTGAGAGCTCGCTACAAGCATAATATAACGGGATGTAGTTAAAACTTAAGTTTTATTATAATACCTTTTGTTTGTTTTTCTTGTGATGGGATTTGCACAACATCATTTGGTTGACAAGAGGTTCCGTGATTTTTCTTAATAGGCTGCATACACATAATTAATTCTCATAACAAAAGGTGAGGGTGACGTAGGATGCAAAGTGTATGCATATTCTTAATTATAGAGAAAAGATGGAGAAAAATACGCTCACTTCATGAACACTTTTAGATCCAGAAGATACACCAATTCCAGCATTATCATCAATATTAAATGTAGTTGCTCCAAATATAACAACTTTCATCTTTACCTGGGTTTCACAAAATTTTGTAAAATAACATAATTTATTTATGTTAGGTATATGTTTGGGGTATGCCTCTACCACTACTAATTCGTCTCTCCTCATTCAGTATAACATCCACAACGAAAAATCAGAAAGTAATATTTGCTTGTAATATGTATAATTTCTAATTAATTACCATTTATGTCTTTTTTCTGTTTTTTGTCAATTATTGTCTTCTCAATAGAGCCATGTTGGTCCATTTTTTTTCCTTCATCATCTATATTAGATATTTTGTTGTACTTCATCTTATTATGTTTCTCTTTTTTTTTTCTCATCTCGGTTTCATGTGAAAGATACTGGAGTATTATACAAAAAATAAGTCCACTGAATTATATATCTAAATTTATAATTCATGTTGATAGAGAAATTAAACCTTCCCTTGATAGTACTAATGGTTTCAAAGTTAAAAAACAAAGTGTTAGAATGAGAACAAAGAGTACTAGTGAATTCATATATTTTTAGAATATTTCTTTCTAATCATAGTTTCTTTGGGATATACTCTTCATCCTACTCTAATACATTATTTAACTTTGAAAGCATTAGTACTATTGAGGGAAGGTTTAACATTTTTTGTCAAACATAAATTCTTAAACTTAGATATACAATTTGGTAGACTTTATTTTTGTATAATTACAATATCTTTGACATGAAAATGGGATGAAAGGACCATAAGAAGATAAGGAGATGAAACAGAATTTAAAAAAAAAAATCCTAATGTAGGTAATGACAGGAAAAAGGAAAAGGACCAACATAGAAGACAATACTTGACAAAGAACAGAAAAAAAATCAATGGTAATTGATTTGAAACTATATGTCTTACATATTTATATTACTTTCTGAGTTTTCTTTGTGAATGATATGTTATTATTGAATGAGAAGGAAAAAAATAAAGATGGTAGAGGCATTGAAGCACCTACTTAAATAAATATATCATGTTATTTTACAAAATTTGTGGAACTCCAAGTAAAGAGAAAAGTTGCTAAGCCTGGAACAACTACATATAATATTGATGATAATACTGGAATTGGTGTATCTTATGGACCTAAAAATGTTCATGACGTAAGTGTTTATTCTCCATCTTTTTCTCTATAATTGAATAACCTTCATACACTTTGCATTTCATGTCACCCTCAAATTTTATTATGAGAAATTATTTGTGTACAGCTTGACAAAGAAGATGATGAAACCTTTTCGTCATCCAAAAGATGTTGTAAAAATCTCATCACAAGCAAAACAACAAAAGATATTACTCCCTCCGTTTCACAAAGAATGGTCTATTTGACTTGACAAGGAGTTTAAGAAAATAAAGAAGACTTTTGATCATGTGGTCCCAAATTAAAGTTATGTCAAATGTACAAAATTAACCTTTAATCTTGTGGCCTTAAACATACCAAGTGAAAAGTTGTTAGCAAAAAAAAAGTCATTCTTTTTTTAAAAAGATTAAAAAGTAAAGGATGTCATTCTTTTTTAAATAGAGGGAGTATAACAAACTTAAGTTTTATCTACTCCTGTTACATTATGCTTGTAGTGAGTTCTTAGCATGTCATTTGTGGATCTTGCTAATGAAGATGTTGGAACTTTATTAACAAAATGATACATGTTCAAAGTGACAATGTTGTA
Organism: Solanum lycopersicum; assembly: GCF_036512215.1. NCBI lineage: Eukaryota > Viridiplantae > Streptophyta > Magnoliopsida > Solanales > Solanaceae > Solanum > Solanum lycopersicum. The sequence continues at coordinate 10,594,207 of NC_090806.1, read as the reverse complement.
ATAAATCAAAAGAAATATTCTAGCTTAATTGAAAATTTGAGGTATGTTATTGTTGTACTAGACTTGATATTGAATATGCAATAGGAATAATTAGCAAGTTCACAAGAAAGCCAAGTAATGAACACTGACATGATACAACAAGAGTTGTGAGATATTTGATTGGGATAAAAGTTTGTGATTTGTTCAATAAAAAATATCATATCGTACTTGAAGGTTTTTCTGGGGCAGATTGAAAAACTTTATCGGGTGATTCCTGTTCTATCACGGGTTACATTTTTACTTTGGCTGATGGTGTTATGTGTTGAAAATAAAAAGAGTGAACTATAATAGCTAACTCTACCATGGAGGCTCTAATATTTCTTTAGCTTTAGCTAGTAAGGAAGCAAATTGGTTGAGGGATTTATTATTTCTAATACTTTAGTTTGGAAAATCAATATCCCCTATTTTAATTCACTGTAACAACATCACATCAATTGGTAGAGTTCAAAATAGTTATTATAATAGTAAATTCAGACCTATTATAAGGAGGAAATATAGTAGTGTGAGATCATATTCGACAAGTGGTGTCATTAATGTTGATTATATCAATTCTTATGATAATCTTGTATATTCTTTTACTAAGGTTTTAACAAGAGAAAATGTGTGAAACACATAGAAGGGATGTGATTTGAGCCTATAAATTTATGAGTTATATATGAGGAACCCAACCTCTCACGCTCTGAGGCTATCTCGTAAACATAACACGGGACCTAGGATCAGGAATGACCACAAGTTAACCATGAGTCTGACATATTATCAAGCATACTAAAAATGACTAGGTAAAACATGTATTAGCGAAATCTAAATATAGTGAATATCTAAAATGAAAAAAAAAACTCAAATAGTATGAGTATGTAACATATAATAATAAGAGTTTAGTGATAACTGAAATAACACTTAACAACTGAGTTAAATCTATTACTATGTTTGATAAACCTCTACTGAATTGAGTTGCTGGGACATGTTTCGTGCTAACTCTAACAAAAATAGAAATTTGGAAAAAAAGACTAAAATAGAAAGCATGTCTATTGTCACACTCTGAATATATCTCTCGAGTGCGGACACTAGGCCTAGGATCACGAGTGACCTAAGCTAACATTGTTGGCATAACATGAGCATACTAATATTAAACTGAATCATTTCCCTTAACATTATTAATGTTTGTTACTACTTAATTTTATATGTAATATAATATAATGTTTAATTTTTAATGAAGGATAGATTTTAAGTATTATTTTTAAAATTTCGTAAAAGGTGAAAAAAATGGGTTCATTAAACAAGTGGCAGAAGAAGTATGGAGCCTTACAAAACTATTGTTGGTTGAGAATTTTTCTTTAAAGTATGTATATTTTTCTCTATCTTAATTTATATGATTTTTATAATCAGTGTAAAAAATAATTACACATTTTTTATTAAATAATACTTACTTAATTTTAAAATAATCATTAATTTAATGATTTACTTAATTTTAAAATAATCATTAATTTAATGATTTATATTGACATAAATATAATTTCTTATTTATTTTAAATCATAAATTTTAAATTTCGTGTTAAGTCAAACACATAGAACCAGTAACGGTGGAAGAAAGTGAAAAAAGTTATTTTTAATATAATTAATTAATTAATATATGATATGAATAAACGTGAATCGGGGAAAAAAAGGAAGAGAAAAAGGGTATGTATATTGTATTGATCGAGAAGATTGTGAATTGGTGAAATTTAGGGTGTATGATGACGTCTTCTACTAGTGAGAAACCATTAGTGGAGTTGACGAAGGGCGCTAATGGCCTTGAAAAAGTGATTCTCCGGGAGATTCGTGGCAGTTCTGCCGAGGTATGAAGCATTTTTCGTTTTGCGGGTAATGTGTAGGTATTCTGTGAGATCTTTACCCATTTTGTTTGAGATCTTTACTGTTTTTGTGTAATTGGGTTTCTGGGTCATTTTGAAAATTTATGATTTCGAGTTACATGTTTGATTGATTTCTTGAATCGTTAGATTTATGTGAAGTTTTGCTTTTATGTATAGGGTTAGGTATGGGGCAAGTAGGTACAGGGATCTGAATCCATTGTTTGAAATGCTAATGTGGTTTATTTTGCATTGTTTTAGTTTCTGAAAGTGGATGCATCAGTAGAAACCCATAATATTATACTTAAGAAACCCCTTTGCCAGCCACCTGGAGTGGCTGATATTTCAAATAGTTGACTTTTGTATTTGAGAATTTTGTTCTTGATGATTGGTGTTGAGCATTGTTGGATGTACTTTTAAAATAGAAAGTGAAAGGGACGAAACCTCTCAAATTTCAAGGAGAGTGAGTGTGATGAAACAGATCTGTACCCCCGTGATAAGTTCCCGCATTTTCAGATTTCATTGAGCAACGACCTTGATCCTTGTGCATGCTTTTACATATGTAGCTGTCATTGGCTTAAAACTTTTCCTTATCCAAAAAAAAAAAGAAGTAGCCGACTCACATTAGTCTGTGAAGAGTAGTCAGAATAGTTGTGTATATAAATTAAGTTGGTGATGCTGTTGCCGTAATTTACCTGATTTTCCCTTCATTTCTTAGTTCTTACTACTGACTCAGTCAACAGAATCAGGTTTTCTTTATGGGAAAATGTCAAGCATTATAAGGTTTTAAAAAAAAAGAATATGTCAAGCATTATGTTTCTTTTTTTTTTGGGTGGAGTGTTGGTATTATTTTCCTGTTTACAAGATGTGAAATTTGAAGTTTCTATGAGCTCTTTTGTCTTCAACATGTCATTATATTATTTTTATGTTTTTGGCATTTAGTTTAGTCATCAACATCCCTTCTTAAGTGTTTACCTTTGTAGGTGTATCTCTATGGTGGTCAGGTGACGTCTTGGAAGAATGATCAGAGAGAGGAATTGCTCTTTGTTAGTAGCAAGGTACTTTTCATTGTTATCATCTTGGTGGAGTTCTATCTGACAGCTAGTTAGAAAAAATAATTTTCTATTCGTTTCCAATGTATTCTGATCCCAACTTGTATAATACTTATGGATCAATTCCTATGACAAGGTTTTGGTTGGTGAAAGGGAAAAGTTATTTTAAGAATTCCTGGATTGTATTGTTACATTGAAATTTTCTCTCCTCTTCTGGTTGTGAGCTTGAAGAGTTTCCTCCCTTTGGTGACCAACTTTGCCCTATAATTTGGGCGGACTATTTTTTTTTTTTGTTATATGATATCAATAGCACATGGTTCGTTGAGTGTTTAGCATTTACTTCATGTGTTGATTGAACATGCTGAAAAGATAAATGACTAGTTTACTAGGGTTTTCAAATCTGGAGACCTTGCTTCTACAACCTGTGCAAATGTGAGCAAGTTTATTCTGTTTATACAAGTACTTCCCCCTGAATGGGACAAGGGATTTCTACAGGGCATGTACATTTTGCAGAGTAGAGAACATAAACAGTAGTCTATGTCTTGGAATAATTCCTTACCTATTTTTTGCTATGTTACACTGATCCTCCAAAGCCTCGTGCCGAAACCATGTTAATCCTGCACAAATTGGTCTTGGGTGTGGAATATGCGTTGGGTTTGATTAATTCACCCAGGGTGCATTAGCTCAGGCTGCAACTTATGACTGAGAAATGTAGCTTGGTTGAAATTTTGGTTTTGGTTGAACAGATATAAATGATATATATGTACATTCACATAAAACAATAATCCTTGTTTCTTATTCTTTAAGGCTGTAAGCTTAGGTAGCACTGAGATCTGTTCATACATGTTTGTGACACACATGTATCTGTAGCGAAGCCACATTGGGTCAAGGGTGGTCGGTTGAGCACCTTCGCTGGAGATTTGTACTGTATATACAGAAAATTACAATGCATATCTAGGTCAAATATTACTTGTTACATCTATTTTAAGTCTTGATCACCCTTAGCGATATAATTAGCTTCGCTAATTTGTGTGTGTGTGTATATATATGTATGTAAGTATATTTGTGTGGATATATACACAGTCGCTAAGCTTAGGCATCACAGAGCTGCCCATATGTTGGTAAACCTGGAATGAATTGGATTAGCGTGTATTGCCCGTAGTTTATGACACACTTAGGTTTGTAAAGCAGTCAACTACTACCTAAGTAAAGTTATTACTACTACTTTATTTTTATCAAAAAAAAGTAAAGTTATTGCTACTTTGGGAATGAAAGGTGGTATTCTATTTCTCTATCACAACAAGAAAAGTAAAGGTGGTGGACCGCTGTTTTCCTGGGTAGGGGAGTTGTTATCCTCATGTGTGTTGTATATATATTCACATAAAGTATCAGAATATGCTTCTCCTGTATGACAGTATGAGATACCCTTATGGAATACTAGAACTTGTTTATACTTACTTTAGTCCATTGAATTTTCAGTTAATTACTTCTATACACAGTATACAGTTCTTAGTTATGTCTTAGCACATGTACTCTTATTATCTTTAGATATTTAGCTGATGACAAATCTGACTTCTGTATCTGCACCTATATTTGTTGCACCTGTGTTCAATAATTTTGCTATTGTTGATACTAGTCAGATAATGGTGGACTTTCTTAGAATTGTTGTTGAATTCAATCTTCTTGCTTTTTTAATGAGATGGGAGTTGTGAAGAGATTGAATGCCTTCTTTGTTTTGTTTGTACAATCCCCTTTGTTGGGTGGCATATCCTTTGTACTCATTCTTTCTAGGGTAAAAGAATATTTAAATCCTTGTTATTGCGATTTGAACTTTCTTTTTCTTGATTCTTTAATGCTGGCAATTTACTGCGACAAACTTCAGTTGGTAAATCGCCATATATTTTTGTTGGATATGAGCTTTTTTCATGGTATAATTGGATGATCATGAGGATATAAATTCATAAGCGTATTACTTTCTAATCCACCACACCTTTGCAGGCCATTTTTAAGCCTCCAAAAGCAATTCGTGGGGGTATTCCTATATGTTTCCCACAGGTATTTGATTTTGAAGCATCTTCATTGATTTTCTAGTGGTTGCTCATTTTGGTAAAATATAGGCTGTTTTCTTTGCAGTTCGCAAATCGTGGCCCTCTTGAGTCGCATGGATTTGCCCGAAACAGGTTTTGGAGCATTGACAAAGACCCCCCTCCATTTCCAGCAGCTACTTCTTCTAGGGCTTTTGTTGACTTGATACTGAAACCGTCTGAGGAGGACTTGAAAATTTGGCCTCACAGGCATGGATGAATACTGTTAATATACATATTAATCTTTTGTTAGGTTTTATTGTTACTTTCTCCTTACATGGATCAATAATCATTTTTAGTTTTGAGTATCGGCTGCGGGTAGCTTTGAGTCCTGCTGGAGATTTGATGTTGACATCTCGTATTAGAAACACCAACACTGATGGAAAGCCTTTCGCATTTACATTTGCATATCACACCTACTTCTCTGTTTCAGACATCAGGTATGGTTACCCTGTGGTTTTATCATTTTCTTCTTGTTTTCTCCGGATTCTAGGAAGTTCACAAACTTAATTGCAGTTAAAATGATCGATAAATTGTGATGATAAATAATGTTTCCTTTTATTTCCAAGAAAACTCCTGCTTGGTAATGAAAAGATTCAGCTGTGAATAATTACATATTTTCACTAGTGAAAATCTGATAGACTTTCTAATATGAGGTATCTTTGTCTCTTTCACCTTCACTAATAGGATTGACAAAAGGCACAAAAATGTGAGTGATTGTCTAGGTACATGTCTAGTGTTATTATTACTATTATTATAACTTGCACAAATTTTGGTTGATTTAGGTTTAATACAAATATTGTACCTTTTGAAGTAAAAAAGGATTTTATTTATGTAGATAGTGAAGCACCAAGTTAATGCAGGACGTGAAAAATTGGGTAACCCCCATGTTCGAAACATAATACTGTTGTAACGAGCTAATGAGTTAAGCATCTATACTTCAGAATACTTACAGGTGTAGCTTTACCCTCAATAGGTCCAACTTTACATATCACCCAGCAAACACAAGCCGGACTTGATCTCAGTACTTTCTTTACTTCTTTCCATAGTATCACATTTCATAAACACTAGTAATACATTAAACACTATTAGTGCATTATAGAACCAGATGGCTGACCAAGTAGAGGTTGGCAATCTCAAGGATATCCACTTCATCGAGTGAGTCAATCTTGTCTCAAATAGTATCATGGTCTTACAATCTCCACTTTTACATGGAGCAACTTCTCATCGACAAAGATGAGGTTGGAATTAATAAAGATCAAATCTTCTGCTCTTTGTGGTGTTATTTTTTTTCTTTTCCCTAGTGAACAAAATCTGTAGTCCAACTTCTATAATAGCATATGATAACCAGTTGAGCTGAACTAGAAGCTAAAATTTGGTGTGTTGGTTCATGGATGACGTACATTGCTGTAAAGTCATTGGATCCACCAATGCTGTACTAACAATACAATCATACTTAAAGGAGCTCCCTTATTTTGTTGGAAATTAGCACATTTTATCACTAATGTAGTCCGTTAAGAGGTTCTTTAAATCATCTCTTAAAATGCACATGCTTCTGTTTTGTATCATCATTTAGTTTTTCTAAAAGTGGACAGTGCCAAAAAAGGACTTGCCTCCAATGGAGAAGAAAGAAGCTAAAAGCATGGTTCTTCTGGACGAAGTGCACAATTTTGATAATCACAAAAAATTCTTTATTGGTGGAAATTTGAACGAACATGTGTGTAAATATAATTACGGCGACCGGGTACATGGGGATATGGTACTCTAGGAAAATGAAGAAAGGGTATTCCAAATTTCAATTTAGCTTATGATTTTATTTTCGCTCTATACAAATGGTGCTAATCAGTTGGATAATATTATCAGGGACGACATTACTAAGCTTGTTAAATTTCCAAGACATTGGTGAAGAAGTGACTAACAAGAGTTTTGTAAGACTTCCGTGAGCCTTGAACTAGATTAGCTAATGCCTCTTTACCTGTCCAGTTGTCCCACCAAAAGCTAGAACTGTTAGCTTAAATCTTCTCGATAATGTGAGGCTCAACTTTTTTCTTGATTTTCATCAAAATTTTCCAAGCATTAGAATCAACAGAAGTAGGATTTTTTTTTCACGGGCTGAGCTCTTTTGCAAGTCTTTATTTGGTGGCAATAACAGGTCTATAAATATTTAATCTATAAAAGCTTTTACAAGTCCCTGTAGGAGGATTCATAGCCGAGTGTGTATAAGCGCATAGACTCTAGTCCACACTTGATAGGAACCATGCTTCTTCCGTAAGAGAATGTCCTGCTTTGCCAACTATTCAATTTTCTTTTTTTACCATTTTTGCCTACATGCCGTCAAACTAACAAGTCTTTTTTCTTCCACTGTAAATGAGAAATCCCAAGTTAGGGGAAAGGAAAGCTCTTGTTCCTGTAACCCATCATTCTTCTCATTCTATTGATTTAATGAGGAGCTGTGTTAGGAGCAGTGATGAAAAAGCTTTTATAGACCTGTTATTGACTTATTGTCACTATATCATCCTGTTAGTATTTCCGAGCCAATGATGAACAAAGATGGGAACAAAGGGGTCCCCTTGCTTGATAACTTGAGTGATGAGTTGAGATGAAAAATCCAACTCTGTTGCCATTTATCAAAATAGAATACCACACATTAGTAATACTCGTAATAATATTTAGCGATTCATCAGAGAAGCCAAATGATTTTCTTTTTCGTGGCACTAATCCCCATGGCAACCTGTCACAAGCTTTAGCTATATCCAGCTTCATAATCATATTACTACCTTTGCTGTATTCCTTGATGGTTTGAGGAATTTCTTGAGTCAGGAGAACATTCTCAGTAATCAAACTTCCTTTTAGGAATCCACTTTGATGCAGAGAAATCAGCTTACCAAGCAAAGGTCTTTTAGAAAGGATCTTGGAGGTGAAATTGCTTAGACTGATAGGTTGAAGATCAGAAAGCTATTAGGAGAGTCTATTTTGGGTATAAGAACCAAACAAGTATGGGTATAGAATTTGGTAAGGCTTTTCCCTTGAAAGAAAGTTTGGATAAAGTCCTTTATGTTATTTTGGATGATGTCCCAACACGTATTGAAAAAAGTTCCAGTGCAGCCATTATGTCCAGCAACTGTAGATGCACACATGACGAAAATAATAGATTTGGTCTCTTGAAAGTCAGGCATGACAGTAAGGAGATATTTATTAGGGCCAACAACACTAGATGCACTCATATTGAAAACACCAGATTTAATCTCTTGTAAGTCAGGTATGACAGGCAGAAGACTATTATCACCTTAGTAATGCATGGGGTGATAAAATCCAGGATTGTAGTATGATCATTGATCATTAAAATGGTGAGGATTATTAAATAGATGTTCAAAATGGTGTACATCAGCTTTGGCGTTCTTGTCATTACCTTGAACCCACATGTTTCTGTGATTTCTGATACTGTGTAGTTAAACTCTTCTTCTTGTGTCGCTAATCAAGCTACGGAAGTACTTAGTATTATGGTTCCCCTCTTCAAACCAAGTGGCTCAAGATTTCTGCTTAGATATATTCTCTTGCATGCTCATCCATATCTTATGTATTCAGCTTGGCCCCTGTTGAGATCTTCCCTGCTCTGCTCAATAATGTTTCTGACATCATATGCTTCTAAATCAATCATCTTATTCTCCCATTTAGCCACTCTGTCCCCGAAATCAACCATATTTTCTTGAATTTAAAAGGAGATGTCATTCTCCTTAGTCCTTTCTCTGCCATCCAACAAGATGGGTGAATGGTTCGATAGCTGTCGTGGAACTGGAACCTGGATCGCATTGGGTGCCAACTCATCCCAAGAAGTATACACTAAAATTTATCTAGTCTTGATTTGGAAGATGAGTCATCCGATCTGGACCAGTTGAAATTGGCGCTTGTTAAAGAAAAAACAATAAGAGAAAATTGTTAATAAACTCCGAATACTCCTCCAGGGCTTTGGATATCACCCTACAACCAAACCTCTCCTTCGGGAATCTTATGGTATTAAAATCCCCCCCAACACCCAGGGTATATCCCATCTCCCTGTACCAACACCTTACTCCTCCCAAATAATTCTCCTTTGAGCCCATCCGACAGATCCATAGATACCCCAGAAACCCATCTCCTTTCCAACATCAAAAGGCCCACTTGATAAAATTTATTATTTGAGATTGCCATAGCCAAATAGATGCAAAGGATTTGGATTTGCATATTAGAAAAAAGAAATAAAAATGAAAGGCTTATTGCTGAAGAAGAAAACAAAGGAAGAAGTAAATAAACTGAAGTAGCAGAGGAAGAGGCATTGCAAATTTGAGAACGAAAAGGATGACAATGAGAATATTGAAGTTTACATGCAGAGAAGTCGTGCTTAATAACAATATATTTATTTTCACCCTTCTTTTTTGTTTATTTTTAGATCTTTGTTTTGAGTAAAATTTACTCTTTTGCCTTTTAAAGTGAGGCTCAAAGAAGCAGCTGTTTCTTGTTCGGGTCACTTTGTACTTTACGTATCAACACATTTCTATGAAGGGCTTCACATAATCCATGAAGCAATCAAGCCTTTTTGTACCACTGAATCTGCTTAAGCTATGAATCGATGGCTTTCAATGACACTGCTATCTGAGTTCGGGAAGCAAGTTATGTTCCTGTCCTCTTATGGTGAGTCTATTTGACTCATATCAAACCACTGAAGTATCAAATATTCGGTTTACACAAAAGCAGTTTGGAATATGCTCTGTATAGAAGATGTAGATCAAATTATAGAATTAATAGGGAGCTTCTAATTTTGGTTAGGGCTGTAAATTTTTTGAAGGTGGCCAGCATGTCCTTAATGCTAAAGAATACAACTTTGTCGATGTTGAAAAAAAAAACAGTTTTTTTCAACTCATTAGATGCTTCTGGTAGACATGCAGGTTTGTCATTCTTGATTGTTGATATCTGGTCCTCCTAGATAAGCACAACAAAAGTTATTCTGAGGCTCTTCTAATATTCCTAATGTCAGGTTCAGGATGGGAAATGGATACTTCCTTAACTACTCCTTCTGTCCCAATATATGTGCCACACTTTCGTTATAGTTTGTCCCTAAAAGAATCTCACCTTTCCATCATTGGAAACAATTTAACTTTTTTTTGAACTTGGTAACTTGGAAACAATTTACTTTAAAATTTCTCTTTATAGCCACACAAATGTCAAGGACTATGTTACACCACAAATCAAGTCTTTCTTTTTCTTAAACTTTATGTCAAGTCAAAGGGTGCCACTTATATTGGGACGGGGGAATATTATTTTAAGATATGTTTTAGCATTCTTTCTAGGATTTTATGTCTTCGCAAACTTTTGGAAGACCTAAATTTGGTTGCCTCTTTGTCGGGATTTATGTAAAAAATTTGCTCAGGATATTTTTTTGACCACACGAATAAATCTACTTATCTTAAAGAGCATATAGCTCGGCAACAAAAAAGGAAGTATGTTCACCTCCTCTTGCTTTTCTTTTCTCTCAAGTCTCAACTGTCATCTGGCCTCTCTTGCTATATCACATCATCTTTTTAATCAGTAAGCTTTAAGAATAAAGGACACACATTCATAGCCTTGTTTCTTCATCCTCATCTTTTCCTCTTTATTTTAGGCACTTTTAGAATTAGAGAAACTCCATTGAGTTTTATAAAAGTGAAGAGGAAGACTCAGTACTGCTCCATGTTTATTGACCTGCTAGTTAAATAATTGTTAGAAAGTCCCATATTGGGAGTAGTGGGGTGGGCGGCTCTCCTTGCATGGTCTTGGGCAATCCTTACCTCATGAGCTAGCTTTTGGGGGGTTTGAGTTTGGCACATGGTCCATTGCTTATCATGATACCGGAGCAGATAGAGATTCTGAGTTCGAGTCTCACCGTCACCCGTTATTAAATGAATATCCACGTGCTGGACTCAGATAAAGAATCAAGCCCGCACATGAGGGGGCGTGCTGAAAACATTTTTAAGTAAATAAAAGTTGCTCTCTAATTATGTTTTTGATAGGATGCTCGCATACTTAAACAAGAATAAAAATATTTCTGTAAATTTGTCGTCCTGGAATTTATCTTTTGAACTAAACATATCATTTCTCCTTTTCTCATTTTACAGTGAAGTCCGCGTGGAGGGCCTTGAGACACTTGATTATCTTGAGAATAAGGAGAGATTCACTGAGCAAGGCGATGCAATTACTTTTGAGTCTGAAGTGAGAATCTTATCAGCTGGGGCTTCAACTATTTCCTTTCATTGCTTTAGCACTTATGATTTATCTCTTGTGATGTCTGTGCTATGTTCTATAGGTGGACAAAATATATCTCAGTACCCCCACAAAAATTGCGATCCTGGATCATGAAAAGAAACGGACATTTGTTATTCGAAAGGATGGGTTGCCAGATGCAGGTAATTGACAATCTTTGTAGCTTTCCTGCGTATAGGAGCTTGATTTATCTGAAGAGTAAATTGGGTTGCTGATTGCAATGAGAGAAAAGTCAATTCTTTTGTCCTGCTATACTGGGTTCAGAACCTTGAATTTCTAGGAGCTCATTTCATGTCAGTCTTAGTGAAAGAATCACTATTTTGTGCTTCATTTAAATAAGAGCTTGATATTCTAGGGTTTTTTTTCCTCCCATGCCACTCTTCAGTATATCTTAATTTTGAACAAATTGTTCAGGCATGTAGCAACTCGATATTTGTAGAATGTATGGGTGGAGTATCTATCAGTAATAAACTGTTTATGGTAGTTGTTTGGATTTTCTAATGGAGAGTGGCTTCTTTCTGTAATTTCTTCTCCCCAGTTGTGTGGAACCCTTGGGACAAGAGAGCAAAGGCCATAGCTGATTTTGGAGATGATGAATACAAGCACATGCTGTGTGTTGAGGCTGCTGCAGTGGAAAAGCCTATCACTTTGAAACCTGGTGAAGAGTGGAGAGGAAGACAGGAACTTTCTGCTGTTCCTTCAAGTTACTGCAGTGGCCAGCTTGACCCAAAGAGAGTTCTTCTTGGCAGCTGAGAAAAGCCTTTTGCTGGTTTATAGTGTACAGGTATGTTGCTGACTTAATACGTAGTCACAGGTGCTCAGCAAAATAATAACTACTAGGGGATCTTCTGAAGTAATGTGACATAATCACAAAAAATCTATAAAAAGCCATTTAACAGTTCAAAGTATGAAATCAGATTATGGACTTAGTCTTTTGGTTTGTTTGGGTGCAGAGGGGACACATTTGGGGTGGGGGTCGGAGGGGTGGGTGGTCAGAAGAGGAGTGGCTTGGCTGTGTTCTTAATAGAAAGGTGAAAGGGAAACAATGTGTATGTGAGCCTGACAGAATAGTATTCCTTCTGATTAACTGTGTTAATATCTTGTATTTTTGACTGTAAGCTCATCTATTTTTGTTAATGTCTGTAAACTGCGGTTGTCAATAGCTTCCCATTCACCTTCATTATAGCTGTTTGTAATGTTATAAGGTTGACTGTAATTGCTAGATTTTATCAATGTCATTCCGAATTAACAAGTTGTATCGTTCCAGCAGTCACTCTGTTGTGGTTCTAGATTGAACAGTTTGTAGTATCTTCCAGTTCCAGTTCTTTATAGTTGTTTAATTTTTTCCTTGATTGTCTTCCTACATTTTGCAGTCCTTGGGATTTATTACTTGTTTGCTGCTGCAGGTGCTTTGTTGCAATTTATGGTTGGAGTGCAACAATGACCTCTGCCAAAGACCCTTTACTCTTGTCATATTTTACATTTTCTATACCTTGGGTTGGAAGGTGAACTTCTTGAGTAGCCAAGTTGTTGAATAATACTTCGGTTAATATGGTCAACTATTTTGGTATGATCGGAAAGCGCATGGTGTAAGGACTGTCAAAAGAATTATAACTGTTGTCATAAACAAATATAATATGAATCTTCTGCCACTCTAGTATAGTGTGGGTCAAATATGCCTTTTTTTGGGCAGTTGAGGCTCCACAGAAGTTGATCCAAGTAAGTTCTGAAAATGCATAAAAATGTATATATAGATCACAACCAACTGGTTATGATGTTTCCTCTATTACCCTTGTTTGTTTGGATCTTATGTGATTGCACTCTACTTTGCGAATGGTGTTTGACCAAGTAGTGATATGATTATCTAGTAGCCTGAACTTGCATATCTGTTGGTGCACTTGGCATCTCTATTGTCTGAAGGCTTAGGTAGATGTGGTGTCATAGCCACTCATGGTTTTCCTCTCACTTCACGGACTCTTAGTCTTTACACCGAACACATACATGCCTGGAATTGTATGTAGTAGTTTGTCTCTAAAATTTGATATAACATGTTAGATTCTCCTCTTTTGACAAAATAATCGACAAAAGCTCTGTTCATCTTTTGGAGAGATTCATATGTCTTGCCTCCTCTTTGGCTCTTCTGCTCTTGAAAATATTTGCATCATCTAGTAATTAAAAAAAGTAGTCAGTAGTTAAGGTAAATGAAATTGTACTCTCTACTTCACAATATACTATATTCATACGTTTAATATCACAATATCAAAGAGTATTTTGATATATTATATATATCTTTAATTTAAGATTACACGATTTAACAGTTTTTTTTTTGTACTTATATTTTGTACCATAAAAAAAGTAGGACAAATTAAACAAAAGAGAGTCATCACTCAAGATTGTATGTTTATCTTAACAAAATAACAATGAATAAAAATCACTTAATATGTGGAGTAATTTGCCTAAATATGAAAAACCAGCATTTCCACTCAATTATGACTGATATTTGTTGATGAAATATAATTTTGATCTTTAAAAATTAAGACACATTTTAATTATCATTTGGCTTTCCAGACATAGCGAAATTGTTAATTCTCATTCAGTTTACATGTATATTGAATCGGTTCCCCAAAGAACCTCCAAAGACACTACTTGATTTTTTTTCGGATCTAGATCATTATAGGTTTTCGGAAATGCAATAATTATTACAAAGATTATGTATTTTATTGTGAAATGTATTAAATATTTATAGATATGCGATGGTGAACTCAAATAATTATTATTTTAAGAATATTTAAAAAAAATCAATAAACTTCAAATCTTAGATTCTCCTCTGATAAAAGTGACAAAATTGCTTTGCTATATACAGGGCCATCTGAATACGCTTGGGGCCTAAAACCAAACTTCAAAAAGAGGCCTTATTTCTTTTTTAGTTGTTTTATGTAAATTGAATAATTATAACATACTCAATATGATTAAAGAAGGAAGAATGTACACCAATCTTATGAAGCAAGAATGTAAACAATAAAATTTTTCAATGAAAAGTAAATACAAGGTTTAGAATAATAAAGCATGGCTCAATAATCTAAAAAGTTCATATAGTGATATTGAAATAGTTGTGTTAAATTTGATAAGTTGATATAATGATATAAACATAATATTAACTTGTTGAAGTGCTTGAAGTTTAAACAATACACACACAATTTTATTTATTTTTAATGCAAAAAGATTTAACCGTTCCACCGAATTTAGAATTTTCATTTTTGCCTTATTGTGAATGGAGGCAGGGGCTTACCCACCTTAAGTGAAGGTGTATCAAGCGTAAGACTAGTCAACGGACCGGAACTGGGTCATCGGACCGGAATGAACCGGTACCGGACCGGACCGGAATCCGTTGACCGGTATCGGGATGAATCGGACCGGAATTACCGGGATGGTTCATCGGTTCCGTCCTGTTCCACTATATACCGGGACGGAACCGGAATGAACCGGAACGGACCGGGATGGAATGAGACGGGATTAACGGGACGATATTTTTTGAAATTACGAAAATATAATTTTTTTTATTTTTTAAGTATAAATTAATAGTTTTTAATTTATACTATAATTTTTAACTTAAGTTTATTTTAAAGATATTTTATTAATTTTTTTGATTATTGTTAAGTTTGTAAGTAATCTAATAAAGTTTTCAAAATTTAAATCTTTTCAAGTTTATACTTTATAAGTTATTACTTATATTCATTAATATTTATTTTATAAGTTATATTTATAACTTGTATCTTGTAAATATTAAATAAATAAAATTTGTAATTTTAAAAAAGTAAATTAAAATATGGATAAAACAATTACAAAAATTAAAAAATATCAATTTAATTTATTTAAATTTGTAACAAATTACAATTTCAATTTACAACTATTAGTAGAGTACATAGCTTACGCAGCCACCTTCTAGGAAGGGTTCTGTTTCAACTATGTCTCGAATGTAATACTAATAGTTGTATAGTCCCGTAAATCCTCTTTCTAACTCAGCTATGGATTGATTGTGATCAACTTCTGGTCTTGGTAAAGCTCGTTGACGATCTTGAATTTCGATGCCATCATCACTACCACATTCAATAGCTGAATCTATGAAAAGTTCAAATTGACTATCTAACTTTGGAAGTCCTTGATTTCTACGCTCAGTATTTATCCAGTCTCTAAATAACACTGATATCTCCAGGCTGTCTTCTGCTAACGAATATCTGTGGTATCCAATTTGAAATCTTGCCGCGCTGAAAGCTGCCTCCGAAGCTACTGATGATCCTTGAATTGCAAGCACATCCTTCACCATCCTACTAAGTTTTGGATATTGAGCTCCACGATTCCTCCACCAGTTCAATAGTTCCGGTATACCATTATCGTTTGTAATATCATCTGTACCCTGTTCAAGATATTTAACAAATTCATATTTATTAGAAGAGTCAAGACCAAGTTTATGTTTCACTCGTCCATGAGCACCTACTTGATTCGTAGACGTTTGAGGATTTTCAACATTATCTAAGAATGAATATTTATCATACATTTCTTTTGCAAAGTATTTTATACTATTTTGACATGTTACCAAATCAGGTTCTTCTTCAGGTTGAATATCTAAATTCTGATAAATGCATTCAACTAAAACTTTTGTACCATATTCTTTATATTTGGGGTTGAAAAGAAGTGCAGTTAAATAAATTTGAGGAATAGGAAAAAAATATTTTTAAAATTTTGTAATCATAACTTCAATAGCAGAGGTGAATAAAGTATTTGTTTTATATTCAGAAAAAATAGATGCAATCTCACATATGTGTATTAAAATTTCAGAAATAGTAGGATAATATATTCCAGAAAATTTTTTAGAAGCATCATAAAATGATTTCAAAAATATTGTAAGTTCATTTACTTCATCCCAATCACTATCATTAATTTTAAATTCAAGATAAGCATTATGATTATTAAATAGCGTAGTAATAGGTTGACTATATGCATAAGCAACTTCAAGCATATCATAAAAGGAATTCCATCTAGTTTTTACATGCTTCGGAACTTTTCTAAACGGAAGTTTAAATGCATTACAAAGTTCTTTAAATTGATTAATTCTACTACTACTATTCATATGAAAAATGTAAAAGCAAGCATTATCAATTTTATCACAACTATTTTCAAATAATTTCACACCGTCAATAACAACCAAATTTAATATATGCGCAGCACATCTAACATGAAAAGCATATTTACTAATAGGACAAAGTCTAGGTTCTAGCATATTAATAGCATTTAAATTAGCAGAGGCATTATCTAAAGTAATACTAACGACTTTATGACAAAGACCAAAAAAATCTAAAATTTCCAACACAGCATTAGCAATATAAATTTCGGTTTTTTTCTTTTGACAAATTTTATAACCAATAATTCTTTTTTGTAAATTCCAATTATAATCGATCCAATGCGCAGTAACAGTTAAATAATCAAAACCATTAGGACTACGACCCATATCAGTAGTAATAGCAACTCTACAATCCATTAGTTCAAAATAGGCACGTAAATATTGATAATGTTTTTCTTGAAATTTGAAAATATCTCTTTTTACCATGCTTCTTGATAAACCTTGAAAACGAGGATTATATGTTTCACGAATATAAGCAATAAAACCCGGATGTTCTCCAAAACTAAAAGGTAAACCACAAACAACAACCATTTTAGCAAAGTTTTCACGATCACGATCCTTGTTATAGGTTCGATGTGTAAGAGGACCACTTGGGTTCGAAGTATTTAACTCACTTTGAACCATATTTGATCCGCTAACCGATTCTTCAACATTACAATTTCCAACAACTTCAAGAGAAGACATATATGCAAACCACTCTTTACTATGCTTGTTAATCAATTATTTTTTTAATCCCCCCGTTGAACCTCCCGTCCCACCAGATGTATATTTAAAATGTTGTTTACAAAGATTACATATACTAAAAGTTTTTTCTTCATTCAAATAACAAAATTTCCACACATGTGATTTTAAAGAACGTTGTACCTTGGTCTTACCTCTAGTTGGAATAATAGGGGGACGAGTAGTTTCAACCGGAGGTGGAGCTTCAATACCTATACTATTGACTGTATTGAGGTCGGCGGCGGGGCTAGTCGGTGTATCATCTAAATCTACTTCTTCATCTAAATTTAATTGTTCATCCGTTTCTACTTCTTCATTTTCTTGATTAATACCATAATTTCTTTCATAGAGTTCATGGGGAGTCGAACTGTCTGAATTAATATTTATAGAACCGGGACGGAAAAAGCTAGTTTCATTCACATGCGTAAATTCATCTGTATTTATTCTAACAAGAGGAATTTTAGATTTAGACGAACTAGCACCTTTATTAGTTTTTTTAACTAATTTTTTTACTGATTCTACTAGACCTTTTTTACTTCCACTTTTTTTAGAAGACTCCATGATATAAAATTATAAATTATAAAATACGAAACTTAACAAGAACAATAATATAACAAGAACAACTTACAAGTTAAATAATAAATACAAAAAATAAATATAAGATTAGAGAGTGGAACGAAGTTACCAAACGTTTGTGTAAGAAAAAACGATTATAATGAAAATTAAAATATTGATGTCGAAACTTGAAATTTGAAGAAGATTCCTCCTCCGAAATACACCAAATGACCAAATGATATAAGTTATAAATATGAATGTAATTTGGAAATATATATTCTCTCAAATACTCAGACTTATATTTGTAAGTTGTAATTTGTATACAAAATTTTTACACACAACACTAATTTATAAAACAAAAAAATTAGCCATTTTAATTTATCCGTTTAAAGATGTTGGAAAGGGTGGTCTCGGGAAAAGGGTAGGGGGTGGGGGGGCTGCCGGCTGCCTGCTGCAGCTGCAGTGCAGCTTTATGCAGACTGCAGTCTGCAGGTTGTAGGGGCGGGCGGGGCGGGCAGGGGCGGGGAATTTGAAAAAATTTGAATTTTAAAATATAATTTATAAAAAAATATAAATATAAGTTATACAAAATATAAAATATAAAAAAATTAATATATATTAAATAAATCAGACCGGAATGAACTGGTACCGGTACACCGGTACGAAACTACGGTTCCGTCCCGTGTACCGATTTAGACTATCCCGGCCCGTCCCGTAGGCAACCGAAACGGGACGAACCGGAACGAACCGGAACGGTACCGGTACGTCCCGTTCTGTTGCCCAGTCTTAATCAAGCGACACCCCTTCGGCAAAAATTATATTGTATATAGAGGTTAAATTTTAGTTTTATATATATATATATATATATATATATATATATATATATATATATATATATATATATATATATATATATATATATATATATATATAGTGACTTAGACATTACTAGCCCCATAATTATATTTTTCACTACAACCATTGACACTCCTTTATGACATCCCTTTTACTATCATTATCGAGTGACAATTCTGGGATTCGCTACCAAACGAAGGAACAAGGATTAGTGAAAGCTCCATTCATGTAATTGTAGGAGGAAGGTTGATGTTACTAGGAGGAAGGTTGATGTTACTATTGTTAATATGGTGACTTGTAATATGATAGGTACACATGAATATGTATATTTTGAAGAGCGACAAAGATTGCATCTTGAAACAAGTTTAACAAACATGATCTGAGTTTAACAAGGCCTACTTGAAGAAGGACTACAAAAATATTGTGCAACGTGCATATGACTGTATGTGTTTATTGGCCTATTTAATGCAAGCAAATAAAATTAGTCATAGTCAAAAAGGGAGAATTTGTTAAGGTCTTGTTGTTTTGAAGTATGGCAAAGTTAAGAAGTTGTGGCAGTAATATGGCAAAGTTACGGTAGAACATGTAGTACTAACATGTACATGCAACACGCACAGGGAAGTATTAACACGTTGTAGTTGAATCCAAGTCTAAATCGGAAAACGTGTTTGGAGAAAATATTACCTAATCCAAGTTGAGTTCAACTAGGTTTGGTAGAGTAGGAAAACAGTTTTTGTAAGCTAAATAACAAAAATCACGTAAGAAGTTTCCTTTCAATGCAAAGTACAAAGAGAAGTCCTAATGCTACAAGGTTTTATTCCAGCGACAAAAGCTTTAAAGAAGTCCGTGTTGAGTTTGGTTTAAAGACAAGGATGTTCGAGTTGAAGATGCGACAAAGTAAGTTTTAGCTGAATAAGTGGCGAAGACAAGTTCGAGTTGAACTAGAAGTTCCTCACAATGTAGGAAATCCTACGCATGAGCATCTAAGTTTCAAGGGAAAAAGGAAAAAGAGCAAACATAAGATTTCTAGTTGAAATAGGTTTTGGATTCAAGTCCAAATCTATAAATAGGGCGATAGTTTCGCTTGAGAAAATTGTTCACTTACATACAGAGAGATTAAAACACGATCAAGAGGTTTGAGAGAGTTTTTAGAGTTACTTGGGAGTGTTGCCAATTTGTGAGGAAAAAGTTATAAGATTGTAATGAAGAGTTTTGATTACAATTGAGTGTGTGTAGGATTCGTCTAACAAGTTACAGAAACTTGACGGACGGTAGAAGACTTAAACCTGGGGTTTTTGTCTTGGGTAGCTAGAAATTAGAGTTTATAATTTCTTAGCTAGGAATTAGAGTTTATAATTCCTCTAGGAATTAAAGTTTATAATTCCTTAGTTTATGTAGGTTTATAATCTTGTGTTGAGACTTGGAGTTTAATAAAATTGAGTTAAATCCTACATATGTGTAGGTCGTGATTTTTACCTTTTTAAGTTGGGATTTTCTGCAATAAAATATTATTTTATTATTTTATTTGCTTCACAAAACGTAACTGTTGTAATCTACAAAGGAACATATAAAATATACTTGTTCCTTGGGCGAATTTGGGGGTCAGAATTTCACTAATTGGTATCAGAGCGGGTTATCTTTGAAGAGTCTAATAACTTAAGTTAATATCATTATAAATTTTGCACCTCCTCTTGGGCATGGTCAAGGGCAACACATCAACAGACAACCATTATTTAATGGAGAATCTACTCTTGGTGGAAGACAAGGATAGAAGACTTTATTCAAGCTGAAGATTACAAACTATGGGTTAGAATTACTAATGGATCATTAACTCCTACTATGACGGACAGTGAAGGAAACACTATACCAAAATCCAAAGAAAAATACGGGAATGCCGATAACAAGATGCTGGGAAAGAATGTAAAATATAAATGCATTCTTGTATGTAGACTAGGACCTGATGAGTTTAATCGCATCTCAAGTTGTACCTCAATAAAATAAATACGGGACACCTTACAAAATGCTCATGAAGGTGCAACTCAAGTTCGAAAATTTAGAGTCGCGCGATTTTGTTCTGAATAAGAAGCCTTCAAGATGAAATTAGGAGAACCACTTCAAGATATAATCACCAGATTTACCACTGTTGTAAACGAGTAATATCCTTGGGAAAAGTATATACCACTGAGGAACATGCAAACAAAGTACTAATGACTCTGTGTAGATCATGAGAAATAAAAGTCACTACAATCAGAGAAGCCAAGGATCTAACCAATATGACTTTGGATGAATTAGTAGGAAATCTCAAACCTTACGAGATAATGTTGACAAAAGAGGTGAAGAAAACAAAGAGAAAAATCTTGGATTTAAATCAACTGAAAGTGATGAATCAGATATAGATGATGATGAATTGGCACTGATAAGTAGAAACTTCAAGAAATTCTTTAAAAGAGGATTAATTTCTAAAAAAAGGCAATACACACTAAAGAAAAGAATACAAAGCAACCACAAAGTTAAGGATGCTTCAAGTGTGAAAAAACTGATCATCAAATTAAGAATTATCCTATGTGGGAGGTATAATGAAAAAAAAAGAGCTACAAAGGAGAAGAGAGAACTTTTAAACAAAAGAAAATATAAAGAAAAGGAGCAAGCGATGTATGCTGCTTGGGGAACAGGTTCAGAGAGGTATGACGAAGATGATGAGGACCTCAATTTGATGGCCATAGAAGAATAAAAAACTAAACCTGAATCAGACTCTGAAGGAATGGAGGTAAATGTTTTTTATTTAAAAGATAAACTAGTAAAGTTCTCTAAGAAAAAATTATCATTCTTATTACTCACTTCCATAGATAAAATTCAAGAACTAGTTAAAATCAAGAATCAATTGCTTGCTTGCATGACTAATTTAAAGTTTGAGTATATTGATCTTGAAAAAAGTTTAATTCTGATCTCAAGAAAGAAAATTATTCTAAAGAAACAGGTATAACAACTTGATTCCTGCAGTTTGGCTCTGAAATCTGAAATGTTGAAACAAAGTGTTACTCGAAATGAAAAAGAAAAAATTAGTGGTGACCAAATCAGATGTGACCAAGATCTAATAAGGTTAAACAATAAATTATCTTTTGAAAGGGAAATTTCTAGGAGAATGAATCTTGAAATGTCTAGAATAAAAACTTATTTGGAAAGAGCTAATAAATGGACAAAATCTTTCATGATAGTAACACGTCTAGGTAACACTACTCGGAACATAAGAACTAGAATAGGGTATGAACAACCTATGATTAAAAATTCTTTGTTATGTATTTTTTATGGTAACTCAAGCCACTCTAAGAAAAATTGTCCGAAATACAGAGTTACTGCAGAAAATAAAGCAAGAGAAACTTATAAAACTGCTCAAATGAACAGGTATACTCAAAGGAAAACTAATCTGTCCAAATGGGCTCATAGAGATCTTATTTATTCTTTTTATCAATACAAAGGACCCAAGCTAGTCTGGGTTCCTAAATCTAACCTTTGAATTTGCAGAAAAAGTGAGAATAAGCAGGCAACATTCACCAATTGAACATGTTGCTTCAGATGCATGATTGAAATTAGAAGAAATTTCTCTCACTTGAGGAAAAAAAAAAGGAATGAATGAATAACATTGACTATGAAAAAATAGGTGGAAAAAAAGGAAAGAAAAAAAAGGGAAAGACTGAAGAAGCATGCGAATGAACCACGTCCAACCTATGCATTATCTAACAGTTATGTGCACTCAGATGATCAATCAATCAAAAATATGATTAACCAAGGAAAATATTTTTAAAAGGAACAAGTTTGAACATGGGATGATTAAAGTCACATAATTATCCCTCAATGGCTAATGAACATTGTGTATACTTCCCTCTAATCTTGAATTCAATGCTCAGTTTTGTACATTAAGTTGTATGTATCTATACCACATTTAAAGTCATGCTACTCATGTACTATAACATAGTATTTGCATCTGTCACGGGAGAGAGACTTAGTAATATTGAAGCAAAATTCAGCATTATCCAGAGATCTAAGGTATGTGCACTACAATTATTCATGTTTAAATATAAAGTCAATGCACTTGAACCTATTTCTGCCACTTGTCCAAAAGATATGCATGCCCTAAATACTACCAAAACAAATATCTTCTTAAAAAGTCTTATCCCAATGTGATGGACTATGGTTGAGATGAATTTGGTGGAGGACACCTCTAATTTGGTACCTTATAAAATATAGATTGAGAAAATAGAGTGTGTTGTTTCTTAGGGGAAATCTTTTGTATTGAGTCTTGGAGGATTTACCTTCTGAGGGGGAATACTTTGGGGACTGTACACTTGAACAAAGTTCACTTGTTAGGCTCAACTTGGGTGCATCTAGTGAGGGAGAATCGATGGGAGATCCATCTGTCAAACCTAGTTCTTTTATTGAGAATCATATAAACTGGGATTTTTGATTGATGTCAAAAAGTATTATAGTTGGTGCTGCACCTGATAGTACCATGTCCAAGGAACAGATTGAGAGAACATGTTCTTTACAAATGAGATTCAAGATAATTTGTTCCTCTTACTGACTCTATTAAAATTAAAGATGAGTGAACTATTGTTTCTGCAGAGGGTACACTATTGATTGAACAAGTTCCTTAAATATGATATAAGAAGAGAAAAACAAGATTGAGCATGCATTGATCAAGGCTACCTTTGAAATTGAGAAGGCTGCTAATTTTGTTAATCCAAAAGATATTTTTGCTGCTGAAAAATGACTTATTTATCTTCTCATGCCCGATCTTTTGATATTACTTAGTCACTCTAGCCTTTGACTTTCAAATTTTTTATCATCACAAGTGCTTGATTCTACCTTTAATTTTGATTACATTTGTGGTGTATATACTTTTGATTAATGCTAATGTTGAGTTTGAGTTTTAGGTTCATGTCAATCTCTTTTGTTTGTGTAAATGCTTTGCTATAATTAACTGAGTTTTTGATTTTTTAAGTGTTTGTGTAGGTGAAAGACCTAGTGTCTATGAGTATCGAATTTGTTTATCTAGTGCGGCGTATACCTTCACAGTGTTTTATGATGTCAAAAGGGGGAAGTGCATACTTGTGTAATATTTATAACCTAATTGGTCTAACTTGTCCTCTAATGTATTTGCTCTGTGTATTGTGTTTTAAGAAACTAAAATAACATAGATTGATCTATTCACACAAGAAACAATGGTTTGTCATCATCAAAAAAGGGGAATTCGATGGCACACATGAATATGTATATTTTGAAGAGTGACAAAGATTGCATCTTGAAACAAGTTTAACAAACATGATCTGAGTTTAACAAGGCCTACTGGAAGGGACTACGAAAATATTGTTTGCAACGTGCATATGATTGTACGTATTTATTGGTCTATTCAATGCAAGCAAATAAAATTTGTCATAGTCAAAAAGGAGAAATTTGTTAAGGTCTTGTTGTTTTGAAGTATGACAAAGTTAAGAAGTTGTCGCAGTAACATGGCAAAGTTACGATAGAATAGGTAGTACTAACATGTACAGGTAACATGTCCAGGGAAGTATTAACACGTTGTAGTTGAATTCAAGTCTGAATTGAAAAACGTGTTTGGAGAAAATATTACCTTATCCAAGTTGAGTTCAACTAGGTTTTGCTAAAGTAGGAAAGAATTTTTGTAAGCTAAATAAGGAAAATCACGTAAGAATTTCCTTTCAATGCAAAGTACAAAGAGAAGTCCTAATGCTACAAGGTTTTATTCTAGCGATAATGTTTCAGCAGCAAAGAATAAAAGAAGTACGTGTTGAGTTTGGTTTAAAAACAAGGATGTTCGAGTTGAAGATGCGGAAAAGTTAAGTTCTAGTTGAAGAAGGAGTTGAAGATGTGGGGAAGACAAGTTCGAGTTGAACTAGAAGTTCCGCACAATATAGGAAACCTACGCGTGAGCTTCTAAGTTTCAAGAGAAAAAGGAAGAAGAACACAAGTAGGATTTCTAGTTGAAATAGATTTTGGATTCAAGCCCAAATCTATAAATAGGTCGATAGTTTCGCTTGAGAATATGCACACTTACATAGAGAGAGGTCAAAACACGATCAAGAGGTCTGAGAGAGTTTTGAGAGTTACTGGGAGTGTTGCCAATTTGTGAGGAAAAAGTTTTAAGATTCTAATTAAGAGTTTTGTTACAATCAAGTGTGTGTGTAGGATTCGTCTAACAAGTTTGAGAAACTTGACAGACGGTAGAAGATTTAAACCTGGGGTTTTTTATCTTGGGTAGCTAGAAATTAGAGTTTATAATTTCTTAGCTAGGAATTAGAGTTTATAATTCCTTAGTTTATGTAGGTTTGTAATCTTGTGTTGAGACTTGAAGTTTAATAAAGTAGAGTTAAATTCCACAAAGATGTAGATCGTGATTTTTATCTTTATGAGTTAGAGTTTTCCGCAATAAAATATTGTATTATTATTTTATTTGATTCATAAAATATAATTGTTGTATTCGATAAAGAAACATATAGATTTTACTTGTTCCTTAGGCGAATTTGGAGATAGAATTCCAACATAATATAATAAACATGTTTAGTTTGATCAAATCTACACGTCATTTGTTTTGAGAAAAATAATTTCTTCAAGTTCATGTTCATCCACTTGTAACTGTTAAAGCATGTGTATTTCAAATGATTGATCATGGGATTCTTATATTTCAATAATTCTAATAGTATATCTTAGTTACGTGTCTTAATTTAACACGTCTTCACGTTGAGAAGTACTTGGCCATGCATAGTCGTGACTTCGTATGCGTTTCGTTGACTAACAATTTTCTTTCTTTACTTTTTTTTTTTGGGTTAAAGTTGACTAACAAATTTCAAATTTTTTTAGGTATTAAAGGAAAAGATGTGCTTATTTCTTCACTACACATTAATGGTTTTATCTTTTTATGTTCATTAATAAAATCAGCTCACTATGTAAAAATTGAGTAGTTTGTTTCTTTGCTTTATCACGAAATAAGAATTAGTGTTCTTTTGGATTGACTTATTTTAGGTGTTTTTAAGTCAAAATAGTTTTTAAGTGTTTAGATAAAGTTAAAAAGTGCTTAGAAACACTTATTTTAAAGTCAAAATAATAAAAATAAGTCATAAGTTAAAAATCATAAGTTATGGCTTTTGACTTATAATTCATAAGCCAAAACCAATCCAAACATGCCTTAATTGATCAGAAACCTCTGATATAATTATTAAGGTATGCAAGGGCACAAAAGAAAAAATTCCCCTTTGCGACATATTAGGATGCCGTTAGGACATGAATTGCCACATAGTATATATCAGGTAGGATACATGTAATGGTGTGACAAGAAATTCTATGAAAGGTGTTCAAAAATTACAAAATTTATTAACTATGATTAAGAAATTAATTAGAAGCTAATCAAACCCATGCACAACAGGTAGCAAATGACTTAACTTGAGATGAACAACTGAAACCACTAAGCTAAGAAATTTTATTGTTTTTCAAGGGTGTTCAAAATGTATTATTTAACCCTTAAAGTATCATTTCACTCATAAATACAGTATAATTTTCCGACTAAGGGAGTCAAATCCCTAAGCTAATGGTAGCTAAGCCCCTAGATACATGTGTTTACTCGTTCAATTTTATATAAATCTGAATGTCTACTTATGGACATCCAAAATTAAAGGATATAAATATAAATATCAATTAAAACTAAGTTAAAAGATATATTATGTATCATGCCATAAATTTACTATATTTGAAAGAGTGCAAGAGTTGTAGGTTTTTGACAAAACTAAAATGAATTAATTATTGTTGAAAGGGTCACTTATAACTAGTAACATGGCTTAAGGAAGACCCTAAATGTGCGCTTTGTTTGTCTTTTTCTAAACGAATGATTATTCCATGGAACATTGTGAGACACACATTGGTCACTACCTGTCTCATTCTTTTGCTATTGGACTATACCATATTCTAAACGTTCATAATGCTACCCAAAATTTTTAAGATAATGACAGATTCATGCACTTAAACTTTTTATTCTTCTTCAAAGTTAAAAGGAAGAAAAAGCATGACATACAAAATCTTGTTGATCAATTATTGAGGTTATTATGATTTGATAAATTAATCAAATTAAAAGCATAAAGAGCTAGGTATGTTTATGTTTATCTTTAGATCGGTATAGTTTAATTTTTGCTCGTGGTTCACCCTCTTAACAAGAAGGGTAAGATACCATTAGGACCTGTTTGATCATTGATTTCTCAACTAATATTGGGAGAAAAAATTGGTAAATAGTGTTTGTCAATATAATTTGTTATCATTTTTGTTAAATATCCTAAATTTTCAAATACTAGTTTTTTTTTCATGATATTTGGGTCAAATCTCATTATTGGGATCTTTTAAAAAATGAAATTTAATTTAAAATCTTTAATAAAAACACCCTCTATAGTATATTATTTGCGTTGTATTACATAATTTTTTTACGTGAACGACAAAGTAGTGATCATGAAATATTTCAATGAACATGAAAGTGATGATATGATTGTTGATAAAAATGATAAACAATTGGCTCAAGGTAACAAAGTTATGTGCTTTGTCTACTTCACGATTTATAGAATGATGTCTGGTACTCATTCCAAACTACCACACTACTCCAGTGTCATGAACGCTACTTGTTATTAGTTGCAACGAAGATCCAGTTGACTTGTAATACAAACTTATGGTTAGTTTTGATAGTCTTTACAACTTATATATGGGTATAAATAATATTTTTTTAAAAAATAAATTTTTTCAAATACTATGGCCAAACATATGATAAAATTTCACCCAATTTTTTATCTAAATAATATTTGCCAAAAATATTTAAAAATCTATGATCAAACTCTAAGTTATAGTTAAATCCTAAGGTATAAAATATTTGTGAAATCCCCCACCCAATGTTCAACAAAGAAAACTTCATCATAATAGATTATTAAGATGAGAATGTGGCCAAGCTAAACCCTTTGTTCTTTATTTATTTTTAATAATTAATGCATTAGGGATACACACAACTTTTAGCTAGGGGGATGTAGTCTATTTATGACTAATTTTTTACATTGATATGATATTTTGTGAAGGTTATCTATCCTATGTTATTAATGTAAATAATTAATTTCAGTCTCGATCGAGTCATTTTTATATCTTAATGTTAAATTGGGTAACGTTTAGAGATAATCAAGTATAGAGTGATGAATTTTTGGACATGTATTTCTATTTTTATGACATTGAAAATTGATAGATGGTTGGAGTATTGTTTGTTATTTAGAATGCAAGCTAAATAAAGTCCACTATTATTTTGTATTTATGCATGCAATTTTGAACTTACCTATAATTCATTATCTCCTCCTTTTATTCAACCTAGTGTCCTAACCCTCATTTCTAGACGATTCTACCCCTCCATCACAATCCAGCTTCATAACATTTTACTAACTTACACATATAATTGTTCTTGAGAATTTCTTTTTTAACGTATTTTTTAAATACTAAAAAAATAATAACAAATAGGCTCACTTATTCTCTTTAAAAATATTTTTCATAAAAACATTTTTCTTTCAAGCCAAATGCACTTATATCTCTTTTCTTATTTTATATATAAAAAAAATACAAAACAATGCAATTAAGGAGTAGTATTATTTTATTCTATTTCTAATGATCTGCCATTCTCTAATCCACCATATAAAAAAAATACTATGCTACTCATAATTAACTTTAGTTATAAAAAATGATAATGATAAAAAAAATCACCATAACTCAACCACAATCTCATTGAACAAATGGCCAGGGTGTATTTAGCCAAAGTCCAACTTTAATTTAACTACCCACTTTGATATATGAAAAGTATAAATACAACCCATAAAATGATCAAATTAATATCTCAAAAAATGGAGAATCAAAAAAAGATCAGTAATTTGTTTTTTGTTATGTTATTAATTCTAAGTGTTAGTAGTATTGCCTTTGGTCAATTGAAAACAGACTTTTACAAAAATACATGCCCAAATGTTGAGTCATTAGTTCGTTCTGCTGTTAGACTGAAATTTCAACAGACTTTTGTTACGGCTCCAGCGACTCTCCGACTCTTTTTTCATGATTGCTTTGTTCGGGTGCGTTTTCAAATTCATTGAATTGTCTCAATTACAAAAAAAAAAAACTAACATATAACAATTTTGAGTGATTTTAGGGTTGTGATGCATCGATGCTATTGTCATCACCAAATGGAAAAGCAGAGAAGGACCATCCAGATAATCTTTCATTAGCTGGTGATGGATTTGATACTGTTGTCAAAGCCAAAGCAGCTGTGGATAGTGACTCTAAATGTCGTAACAAAGTATCTTGTGCTGATATTTTAGCTTTGGCTACTAGAGAAGTTGTTGCTATGGTAAAATACTACTTTTACTATTCAGTATATATAGTATATTGATGATGTCAAGATAAAATATGTCGTGTTTCAGTAGAAAGACTGTTCAATTACTGCTTGATCTCATCAATCTTACGTAATATAATTGTAGACTGGAGGCCCATTTTATCCGGTGGAGTTGGGCCGTCGTGATGGGAAAGTTTCAACCTTAACCTCAGTCCAACATCAACTTCCAGGGGAAGGATTCAACCTAGACCAGCTCAATACCATGTTTGCTAGACGTGGCCTTAGCCAAACTGATATGATCGCATTATCAGGTATTTGCTCTGTCCTAATTTAATTATCGTATGTTTTCTTTTTTTGGCCTAATTTCGTTGTACGCTATTTCTTTCGTTTCACAAAGAATGATTTGGTTTGACTTGGTACAAATTTTAAGAGTATAAAGAAGACTTTCGAATCTTGTGGCCCTAAATTAAAGTTAGGTCAAATGTACAAAATTGTCGTTTGATTTTGTGGCCTTAAAACATGTCACGTGGAAAACTGAAATTATAATGTACCAAAAAAAGAAAAAGGTCATTCTTTTTTAAACAAACTTAAAAGGAAAGGATATCATTCTTTTCGAAACGGATGGAGTATTTAGTTGAGTATGTAAACCTTAAACCTGTATATAAAGTTGAACAAACAGACACGCATGTCAACGTAGCATCCTATGTTGCAATTTGTGTCTTACGTGGTGTACACCACGTGTTTTATGTCATATAAGACTCATGTATCTACTTATTCAACTATATACAAATTTAAATGTTTACTCATAGACATCTTAAATTGGAGGATATTAAATATTAAGTGACAGATTTATGTATCATACCTTTTTTAATAGATATTTTAACATTCTATTACCTAGCACGACAAAAAATTCTCTATTTTTTAAATTTGATATCGAATCAAACTAAAACGTTGTTTGAAATATAGGTGCACATACTCTTGGTTTCTCTCATTGCAACCGTGTTTCCAAGAGGCTTTACAATTTCAGCCCAAAGAGCAGTGTTGACCCGACCCTAAACAAAGCATACGTGGCACAATTGAAGCAAATGTGTCCATTACGGGTCGACCCAAGAATTGCTATTAACATGGATCCAACAACACCCAATACTTTTGATAATGCTTATTATAAAAACCTTCAACAAGGAAAAGGTCTATTTGTGTCTGATCAAATACTTTTCACTGACTCAAGATCAAGAAATACTGTCAACTTATTTGCTTCTAATAATGATGCATTTAAACAAGCATTTGCAACAGCAATGACTAAGTTGGGTCGGGTCGGAGTTTTGACCGGAAATCAGGGTGAGATCCGATTCGATTGCACGAGACCAAATTAGTAATTACTTTATTTGAGTTTATTTACTAATAATAAAGTAATAGTACGATTTACCTATTTTTTTTGTAATCATTTTTATGACTTATTGGGATGTGTAACCAATAGCTAGTTCGATGAAATTCCTCGACAATTAGCTCTTTTGATCTTGGTTACGCTATATCAAAATTCATCAATAAAATTGTTTTTCTATTTATCTTTCTAATTTTTTTTATTGATGTTATGTTGTATAAAATCAATTGAAATTCGCAAGTCAACTTAAATTAAAATAAAATTTACTAGTGATCTGATTTGACTTGATTTGGTATTAGAAATAAACCCGACTATGTGATCTGATTTGACTTGGTTTGGTATTAGAAATAAATCCGACTATGTGATCTGATTTGACTTGGTTTGGTATTAGAAATAAACCCGACTATGTGATCTGATTTGACTTGGTTTGGTATTAGAAATAAACCCGACTATGGTTGAATTGGTTTGATTTTTATTAAAAAAAATCAATCAAAAACTAAATCAATTCGAATATATATATATTTTAAATGTTTTAAAATAAGGAAAAATCTTAGCCAAAATAATTTGTGAAGTGATAATGGACACGAGAGTAGATATTTTGAAATATTACGTAAAGATATAATTGGAAAAAAATTAAGTAAGAACGGGAGCACATCAAATCGGTTATTCCATAAAATAGGGTTTTTCATTGTTAGGTAACAACCAAGTTTAACAATACAGTACAATACATTTTAAGTAACAATCAAAACAAACATTGTAGGTATATTAACGATACAATACAATGAGTGACAATGATTCAAACATAGTGTAAACCAATCGGTTATCAATACTCATTAATCTTCCTTCTTCACCTTCACATTTCTAACCTCACTTTTCACGTTTCTATCCGTCTTTTTTTCCCCATGTTTCTAGATTCTCTTTCTTCAAGGTACTCATAAATTGTTCATCAAAATATATTTTTAGTTCAAGAGATTTTCTCTATTATTAAACAAATCTTTTTAATTCAAGCAGATTTCTCGATTGACAAGGTAATTTCCATTATTTATTTAGATTTATTTAGATTTGCTGTTTAAAATCACCGATTATGGTGTATACTTCAGATTCTATATATTACGAATTTCAATATCACCGTTTATGGTTTATATTTCGCATTGTACATATTACATGTTTTCGTCAATTTTTTTTAAGTTTATGCAAGTTTGTTTACATGTTCATCTAATATTTATGATCTAAGATTTTTAGTCGATTAAATAATTTCTTTAATTGTTTTCTAATTTCGTTTTAATATTTTAAATTTATTAGAATTTACAAATCCATTCATATATTTATTTTGTTTGACTTTTAAATACCCTTATATTTGCTTTTAGGATTTTAGATTCAGAGAAAACATTTGTCTATCTACAATGTCTGAATCAACAGTTTATTTGTCTATTCATTCTATCTATATATCAAAAAGTTTTACATATTTTTTGTTTTTATATTGTATTTCAATCTCAATTAGTACACCAACATGTTTGTATTTCCTTCTTAATTTGCATTCATCCTAACTGTATGCTAACAATTCTGTATCTTATTGGGTATTCATTCGGTATTTCAGTCTCAATTTATATATGAACAAGTTTGTATTTTTCTTTTGTTTTGTATTCAACCTAATTGTATACCTACAACTTTTGTAATTTATGTGCCTATTTTACCTTTTAAAGTTACTTTGTATGTCAAATGAAAAGAGTATTTCTTTTGTATTCATAACTTTATATTCAATCTCACTTTGAATTTATAACTTTGTATTTTCATCTCACTTTTGTATTCATATATTGTTGTATTCAACATATAGTTTATGATCGATTAGTTTGTATTTTATCTTCAAAGTCACTTTGTATTTCAATGAAAAAAGTATTTTTTTTGTATTCACAACTTTATATTCAATGTCACTTTGTATTTTCATCTCACTTTTGTATTCATAGATTGTTGTATTCAACATATAGTTCATGATCAATTAGTTACATTAACTTAATGAGATACAAATTATTGTATGCATTCAAACAGAAAAAACAACTACTAAATTAAAAAAAAAACAATTTCATTTGTTATACATCATAATTTGAATACAAAATCCAAATCGTTCTTCCCGGGCAATGTATAGCTTAAGTTATATTCGAAATAACCTATAAATCCCAATGCACACAAAGATTTCACTGATTCAATCAGGAAAAAAAAACTCTTGTACTATACAAATATCTCATCCAAACAAATAAAAATTCAAAAAAAAATCTGATTATTTTTCAATTATTCACTGAATGCGACAAATTTATAATCGTCCATTTTAAAATTTTTCATTTTGAAAATATGTCGTATTCAACTTGAAGAAGCTTTTAAAGTTATCAAATAAATGATTCGGAAAACAACCTAGATTATTTCATTTTTTATGTCTTAAAAAGAGAGAAAAAGAACGCTCAATAGAAATATGACTATTTTATGCTCTTTTCAAAACTTAACTAATTTCTATTTAAATTATTTTTTACCTTTTTTCAATTTTTTTGTTCCATGAACTTCTCCGTTCTATTATTAATATTTATATTCTTTCAAATTAATCAAAATAAATTAAATACCTAATTAATTCTTTAACAAGCTAAAATAATGATATTTTTAATAAATGATGAAACTGTTGGTAAGGAGTCTCATTAAAAGCTAAAATATAGTTGTTTTTCAATATTTAGGCATAATAATGTTTAGGCTAAGTAGACTAAAGAAACTTGGGTTTGGACCCAGATTCCCAGATTAGCCTTTTTGGGCTGCTTTGAAATGGTGGGCTTTTAGCCCATTTCTATCCTGTATATTTACTGTATACAATATATGTATACCAGCATCTTTCCACCTACATTTTGGCCTTCCAAGACCTTTATTTATCTTCTTTTTCTGACATCCAGTAGGGTGACTTAGAAAGTAATATCAACTCCAAGAAATGCAAGGATGGAGTTCAAACTGGACTTAGATTGGCATCACCTGTATCATGGAATAATATATATATATATATATATATATATATATATATATATATATATATATATATATATATATATATAGATATAAGAACTTATATACCAAAATAATGTAAAGTCATAAATCTAAAATGAGATCAAATAGTTAGATGGATATGTATGCTACTGTATAGATTTTTGAAGGAAGAATATAATTAACACTCATACAAAAAAAATAAAATAAAATAGTAATGTACAAAAGAGGAGCAACATGACAACTATTTTGAAGTAAGTACCAAAATTTTCTTAATACAAATTAAGAGTGCGGTTGGTATTTTCCAATTCTCATATTTGGTTGAGACAAAAGTTTTAGAAAATGTTTTTCAAATCAATTCATTTTTCTCAAAATTAAGGAAAATGACTTTCTTTCAAAAATTAAGGAAAACATTTTCCAAAACTCTCCTCCAAATTCAACTTACAATTTTTTTTTGAAAAAAATCAATTTAAAAAAATATTTTCAATTTTAAAATTTTATTTTTTCACCCGATCCCCGGCCCCAACCCACCCACCACCGGCCAACCCCCAAACCACACCCCCTCCCCAAAAAATTAATTTTGTTTTTTAAAAATATTTTCAATTCAAATTTTTATTTTTAAACTCCTACCCTCCACCTTGCCAGCCCCCTACCAGCCCCCACCCACCCCAACCCCCCAAAAAATTAACCACTTAGAGAGGTGTTCTCTAATTTTAGAAAGAAAAATAAAACAAAATAAATATAAAATTCAAATTTCTAACCTCACGTAGAGAGATGCATCAATCAACATTGCGTTATAAGACATTTTGAGTGTGGGTTTACGCATCTATATTTTAATATACTTTTAAAAATATAATAATACTACATATGATCTTGAGAGGAGAGAATGAACTCACGTGAACCCGGTGACCCCTCTCC
Source organism: Solanum lycopersicum (assembly GCF_036512215.1). NCBI lineage: Eukaryota > Viridiplantae > Streptophyta > Magnoliopsida > Solanales > Solanaceae > Solanum > Solanum lycopersicum. Next base: position 10,559,893 of record NC_090806.1, on the reverse strand, counting down.
CCGGATACGTCCCTGCCTAGCCCCAAAAATTCATACCAAACATAATGCTAAATAATATAATATATAATACATAAACTATTTCTCCTAATACGTTCAACCTAACGACCCCTTAACTTGTTGACATGTCCTCCTGTGGAAATTTCAAGGGGGGGGGGGGGGGGGGTTCACACTACTCCATAAACAAGTTAGACATTACAACGCTTTAACCATGTCAGGCTGAAGTGCTTACTTTGTGCTTAGAATATAAAACAATTGTAGAGTCGATTGAGTGACATTCTGAGTTTTATATGCATAATTAAGTGACTTTTTTTTTATTCTTTTATTACAAATAACAAATGTGATTTTATTAGATCATTTTAGATGGTTAAGTGAAGATGAACTCTTCTAAATCTTCTCTTTATTAGATAAACGTCAAATGAAAAACTTTATAGGTTCTCACTTAATTCTCTTCTATGAGTGAACAAGAATTGAACCTCTTTATTTTATATAGTATTATCACTTCAAATCATCATCAACAATATTTTGTTTGTATATACAATAATATTGTATACCTACCTTCTTACACATATTTGGAGTCTTTATAACTTGCCTGACTACCGGTTACTTGAGTTTAACTTCATTAATAAAAAATTAATGATTGAGAAGAAACGAATAATTGAGGCTAATTTTGTCAATAATTTTTTTGCAATTTGTAGAGTGTGCATAAGACAAACGAATTAAAGGTAAACAAGAAGAAGACAAATAATTAAAAAAGTCATGCTTTAAATTTATTGGTATTATATGAATTGAATTTATTTATAAAATAATTGCACCATGTGGAACTGAATATTTTAAAGCACATCACTTTGTTGTATATTTGGAAGACAAATATGATATATGGAACATTTAGCTTTTGGGGTAATTTCTATGTCCCTTCTAAATCTCGAGGGACTTTATTATTAAAAATTAATTATTCACCTCAACTTTAATATACATCTATATTGAATTTATCTGATTCTTTTTTTGTTATTAAGTATAATTTTGAAATTTTGGTTATCCACCCTGTCCTTCTTTTGCTATCATTTGGCACCTTGCTTAGTTCAATTTTTATATTTTAATATCATTTGGCACCTTGCTTAGTTCAATTTTTATATTTTATATTTTAATTTTAGAGAAAGAATCAAATTATATTCATTAATTTTATAGAGTGGACAAGTATTGTTGGTCATAAATAATATATCATAGACAATTGTTATTGAACGTTATTGAACGGAGGATCAATTTTACAGTTTTGGTTACAACTAATAACTTCATACTTCGTGTACATAAATATCTTAAATTCATATAATTTTACATTAAATATGATGGATGAAGTGATAATTATTAATATACTTTTAATTTATTTATTTTTTTGAAAAAAATGAAGATGAAGAGGGAAGATTTATTTGGTTTTACTATTGCTTAATGCTAATGATTCTTGTATCCAACTTACAAGAATCTTGTTCTCAAGTTTGAAAATATTAAAAAATTAAAAAAAAAGAAGCAAATTGTTTGTGATCATGGGGACGATTTGTACAATTTGAGCTACCCTAGTATATGTATTTGATAATTTTCAATTGGATTATTATTACTTTAAAATTATTATTTCGAAGCCCAAATTCATAAGTTTAAACATTTGAAGCTTTATTTGCATTATAGTGCAAGAAATGGGAAGTCATTATCCGATAGACATACATTTGCTCCATTTCAGTTTGCTTGTTTTACTCTTCTATTTTTAATAATAAAGGTTTAAAATTATAAAATTAAAAAATATTTGATATATTCTACATATATTTACTTTAAACCATAAGATTCACAATCTATTTATTTTCTTTAGTTTCTTTTCAAGTCAAAATTAAACAGATAAATTAAAATAGAAAACTATATATACCATGTGTATTATATATATTATGTTACAAGACAACCCTCCAATTAGAATAATCTGCACCTCTAAATTCCAATCATAATTATCAGACGTAAAGTCAAGCAAATCTTGATTGACTGGAAAATGATTGAATGGAGATTAGTGGTAAAAAGAAATTTAATTTTATAGAGGGTACTAAATCATGCATTTGATGACATTAACAAACCCATTTTTTTCGATAATAATGATGCTTTATAATTAGCTTATACGAAATGCTAATATATAGTCAAACTCATTCACATGCTTGCACATACTGGGATCCACACTACAATAGGTGGTTCACAAGAATGTATTAGTATCTTTTTATTTTTATAATATGTATAAAGAAATAGATTGAATATCTATAAACATTTAATTATGAACGTTAATTTAAGGTCTTTATGAAAATTCATAAAATTTAAGTTTTGAATTTGTTTTCGTATACAAACTATCACGGGTAATACTAGCAAGTCTTTTTAACCAACATAAATTATGGTGGAAAGTTTGAGTCTCTTTGAATATAGATTCGTTTTTATTAGAAAACGCTTTGCACTTCAATGTTGGACTTCTCGACGTAAATCCGAATTTAGTCAAGCCCAAATGTGAGTATCAAATATTGACTCAATTGTATTTTAAGAATACTATTTTTTTTTTCATTTTTCCATGAGAGATGGTAGAAAAGACGAACTCAAATTTACTTTATATTTTTATGAAAAACTATATTAAATATAATTAACATTTACATGTCTTTGGATCGGAAAACATTTTGAGACATGTTCTAGTTACACTTGTTCTATCTTTTATTTTTTTGCCTCCTCTTAATTATAATAATGATTAACCAAGCTTAAGGTAGAGTACAAGGATTGTTTCTTATAAGGATTTAGAAGAAAAAAAATTAGGTTCCTTTTATCCCTTCATTGAAATTGTGAACATATTATCATATCTTGGTTAACTTTACTTCATTTCATCACACTTTCAAACTAATTATATTTGTGTTATTTATGTATTGAATTACGTTACTTTCATCAATTCAGACATACTTTTAATATAATATAACATAATTCATACTAAATTAAGCTTATATAATTGTTTTAAATTTTTTTTTGTACCATTGCACTATGATATTACTCGAGATTTGTACTATTACAACACAATATAATATAGTATAGTATTATTATTCATACTGAATCAAACTCGTACGCAAGAAAGAGCTGTATGGAATATGTCGTTAACAGTCCTACGTTGGATTATATTACTACTATGTCTACATAGCTATCTGTTTCCAATCTTAAACCATTCTACTGTGGGGTCCATTTTCAAATAGGATATAGTCAAATCAAATAATTTTGGACATAGCTACTCTATTCTTCTAAGCCATTGATATCTTAAGTTGTAATACTTTATTTTATTCTATAATTGATTCTTCTAATAATTCTTTTCCAATCAATAATTATTTACTTATTTTTAGTGTCTCTAATGTCTGAAAAATTAGGTGATTCAGTTGGTATGATTCTCGTATAAATCAATTTTAAAAGTGTAGTAGTGTGAAAACAATTTTCTCAAAAATAGTAATGAGGATCCTATGTATCAATTGAAATCTTTGACAGTGTTAAAAAAAAAGATATATGTCTTAGTTTTCCAAATTTAAGGGGCCTCATTTTTAATAATAATAAGTTATAAGTTATTATTTTTTAAGAAATATAGAATACTATTTGAAGAAAAAGTAAACTTTTTATGAAAAATTAAGGAATTATTATAAGAAATTTGATATATTTAGAGTACTATATCACATAAAAAATAATTTAAAATAAGAGTGGTTATATTATCAATTGAAAACTAGAAGAAATTAGTTATATAAAAGTTATTAACAATTCAAGTTTAAGGCCGCGTTTGATTTTCGCTTTAAGCCACTAATACGCTTGAGCCGCTTCTGATCTTATCACAAAATAAATGAAATTAAGTAACAAATGCAATGTAGGTCATCACCAGCCTCCAATCAATAGTAGTCAAACAACGCTCTAAGAATAAAGAAAACTAACCTAAACTCAAGTTGGTCCTCAACCAAGGCCTCAGGCCTAACAATACACCAACATTCTCAATAGTAATAGCATAACAGGTTCACCGATACACAAGACACGAAGGAAATAATGAAAAGTTTAAAAAATCGATGGGGAATAATTCAATAATCGACGCCCTACCCAAAACATGCTATCCGACGACAACTAAGTCTACCTAAAGTCAGTTCACGTCTCGAGCCTACATCCTAGACGTGGATGACACTCGATAACTATTGTTGTCCCCAAGCGAACCCTTGGCCTGACTTACTTACTCAGCGGAAGACTACATGCATAGTTATAATGATTAAAGACACTATACTCACTTGAATAATAAAATATTGAGAATGCTTAAATAGTCAAACATTCAACTTGGTCAAATGGCAACTCAAGTCTTAACATATGAAATGAAAAGTAAAGACAAATGATCTACTAACTATCTATGAAACCTCTAAAACAAAGAGGGATATCGGGACAAGACCCCCGATTATCCTAACAATGAAATACTAAAAGCGAAATATAAAAAGAGTCCTCAAGAATGCAATGAGGCTCACCAACAGACCCTGAGTTCTCAACTAGATCACCGAAGTGCTGGATGTTGATCTTGATTACCTGCTTCTGCATCATAAGACGATGCAAGCCAACTGACATCATTACATTAAATGTACGAATATGCGAGTTGAAATGTTAAAACATGATATAAGTTCAAAAAGAATTTGAAGAAACACTTACCTTTCCTCTTCTCAACTTTTGAATAACTTCGCTCAAATGTAAAACAATAAAACACATGTCCTATATATAAAACTTATAAAAACAATTGAAAGCGACTTAGTTCGCTAAATAAAATGCAATAACAAACTCAACTTTACTCATATAAAGAAATTAACATAATTTATGTGAGAGACTCTCTAACCAACAACCATCATTGTGAGCCTAAGTAGTGATACATCGTCTTGCCCACATTATCAGAATTTTCCTATACTTTTTCGTCGTATAGAACTACTTAACTTAGTGATCCACTAGCATATGCTAAAAGCATCTCAAGGAGTCATCTACAAAGTATGATCCTTTACTTCCCATGACGGCTACATGTTTTATGGAGACTTGAGTTTAATGAACTCGCATCCCCATATGGTGCTCAATACTACTCCCAAAATATACTTAATTCATGTGTTTGTAAAAACAAAACTCTTTCTTTGGTTTGAGATAATTACTATAAATTTAGCTTAAAACTCTCTTGGAATTGATGTTCCTTTCTTTCTCAAATGTCAAAACATTTTAAACTTTTTGGAAATACTAAGTCCTTATATACTTTTTGAAGAAACGAAACTTCAAATCATTACTATTTGCTTAACTTGAACTTAATTTTTAAAACAAAGTAAAAACATTTGTGAATGACTTTCGAAAACTTTATAAACTTCTCTTGACTTACTTCTTAACTTCTAAACTTGTCTCTTAACCCTCCTTGAATTGAATTTATGTATTCAAGGATTATGATTTGAGAGGAAAGATATCATGATGATTAGGAATGATTTTTAGATAGCTAAACATGAGAAAATATCAAACTATCAATATATGAGGGTGGTTCGCGATGCGGAGAATCATTTATATTTTTGGTTCTGAAATAAATTTTGAGGTAGAATAGTCTGTGAACACTCCGCGATGCGAAACCATTTTCCCTAATTCTGGGGAGAAGGCCCACGACGCGGAGGCACTGTCCAGATTTGCCCGATAAATGTCTTCTTCGTTTTCCAGCCCCAATTCACCCATTTTCAATTTTTTTTCTTAAATTCTTTTTAGATACATATGCCCAGAAATTGTACTTAAGAACATAACTCAAAACGACTCTATAATTTGACTTAACGATCTTAGTAACTTCTCAATATCAGCCAATTGAAGAACGACATCAAAATTAAGAATATATATGAAGAACATCAACTTTCAAACTCTTTTAAGATGAATCCAAGCTGAAATAAATATATTTGGCACATGTGTGGATGAAGCCAACATTATGAAAGCATCAAATACCTTGTAAAATTAAATCCTAGGCAAAATCCACAACTAGATTGAATGATCTTGACTAATCTTGCTCTTTCTTCTTCTTTCTCCTCTTTTCTCCTTTTATCCAATCCCCAACGTAGATTTTCAATTTTCTAAACTGACTATAATCTAATTTGATCCAGATTAAACTCCTAAAACGGATTAAAATAATAGGGCAAGGAAAAGAGTAAAGTATCTTTCTAAAATTCGAATTGGACTTTCTTGATCAAACATCCCAACTTTCAGAGGGTTATCTCACTCGTACCAACTCGTAATTGCGCAAATTTGGTGGAGTTGGAAAGATCATTCCAGAAGATTTTCAACCATATCTGGAAACACACCTAACTCATTCTGATCTAGAAGTTATGATTGTTTGACGTTGACCAAAACTTAACTTTTACATACGTAACAAATATCTAGATTTTTAGATTCTTCAAAAAAAAAAAAGACCATTTCCAGTTTCTAGTTTCTGTCTAGTTATTTCAAATTGAGAGATGTTACAATACCTTTGGGAACATTCGTCCTCGAATGAGATTACTCTTACATCATTCAATTTAAGCACCCAACAAGCTAAGAAAATTAACATGCTTACTCATAAATTAAAGAGCTATTAGAAGAGAATTAGTACGTTATCTGTATTTTCTCCGTATTCGAATAGATGTGAATATATCTTCTTCATATCCTTCTCAGCTTCCTCGACTAATTGGTTCCTCCAATGGGCTTTGACTGATGCTACTTCCTTTGTTCACAACTTGCGAACTTGGTGATCTAGAATCTGAACAGGAATATCTTCACAAGATAAGCTACCCTTGATCCCATTATCTTTAATTTGTATAATCAATGAAGGATTGCCCATGCACTTCTTCAACATGGTGACATGAAATACCAGATGGATCGCTGCTAACTCTTGGGATAGCTCCAATTTATATGCTACTTTGTCAATCCTCTTAGAAATTTTGTAAGGACCAACATATTGGGGACTAAGCTTCCCCTTCTTACCAAACCTCCTAACTCCCTTCATGGGTGAAACTTTCACCAACATATTTGGGACTAAGATTCTCATTCTTACCAAACCTCATAACTCCCTTCATGGGTGAAACTTTTAAGTATACTCAATCATCTACTTCAAACTCTAACTCTCTTATCCTAACATCAGTGTAGGATTTCTGTCGACTCTACGCTATTTTCAACCTTTCTTAAATCAATTTTACCTTCTCCATAGCTTGATGTACTAAATTTGGTCCCATCAACCTCGATTCACCAACTTTAAACCATCCAATAGGATATTTGCACTTCTCCAATAAACAGCTTCATAAGGAGCCATTTGGATGCTAGAGTGGTAACTAGTATTGTAAGTGAACTCGATGAGAGGTAGGTGATCATCCCAATCACCTTTGAAATTAATCACACATGCCCTTAACATATACTTTAAGATTGAATGGTGCGCTCTTCTTGACGATCTATCTGAGGATGAAAAACAGTACTCAAGTTCACCTTTGAATCCAAGACTTTCTAGAATGACTTCCAAAAATGTGCAGTAAATTTTGCACCCTTATCTGATATAATCAAAACACGGACTTAATGAAATCTTACCACCTCCTGAATATATAACCTCCCATAATGTTATGTTGAATGGGTAGTCTTTGTCGGCAAAAAGTGGGTTGATTTGGTCATTCGATCCAAAATCACCCAAATGGAAGCTTGCTGCCTCCGAGACCTTGATAAACCTGTGATGAAATCCATATTCATCATCTCTCACTTTTATTTTGAAATTTCTATATTCTGAGCCATATCACCGAGCCTTTGCCGCTCTACTTTAACTTTTGACAATTCAAATATTTAACAACAAACTCTGCAACGCCCTTCTTCATACTACTCCACCAATAAACATATCTCAAATCGCGACCTATCTTTGTAGAACTCGGATGAATAGAATATCTAGAGTTATGAGCTTCCTCCCTGATTCTGACTTGGAGTTCATCCACCATAGGCACACACAATCTACCTCGATACCTCAACACACCATCTCCCCCTTGTTCAAAAGTCATTACTTTTTGCTTATGGACACTTGCCTTCAATTTAAGCAAAATGGGGTCTTGGTCTTGCTTGTCTTTTACTTTTGACACTAATGATGATTCAACTCCAATCATCACCACCACTCCTCCTTTTGTGGAATCTATTAGTCAGACTCCTAAGCATGCAAGTCTATGCACATCTTTTGCTAGTTCTTTCTTCTCTTTCTCAAAATGGGTGGTACTACCCATAAACAACATGCTCAAGGCATCAACAACAACATTAACCTTGTCTGAGTGGTAAAGAATACTAATGTCATAATCCTTGAGTAACTCCAACACTTCCTTTGTCTGAGACTAAGCTCTAGCTGAGTAAACACATACTGAAGGCTCTTGTGACTGGTGAACACATCTACGTGCACACCATACAAATAATGATGTCATATCTTTAAAGCAAATACTACGACAACCAACTCTAAGTCATTGGTTGGGTAATTTTCTCATATATCTTCAACTGTCTAGATCCATAAGCTATAACTTTATCATTCTGCATTAATACGCAGCCCAAACCAATTGTAGATGCATCATAATACACCATAAAACCTTGAGTACCTTCCGATAAAGTCAAAATTGGGGCAGTAGTCAACCTCTTCTTCAATTCCTATAAGTTTTTCTCACAAGCTTCAAACCATTAAAACTTCACTGTTTTCTGAGTCAACTTGGTCAAAGGAGACGAAATACACAAAACCCCCTCTACGAACCTTTTAGAATAGCCAACCCAACTCGAGAAACTCTAAATATCGGTTGGAGATGTTGGTCTAGGCCAACTTTGCACTGCCTCTATATTTTGGGTATTTACTTTAATTCCATCACTGGGAATTATGTGTCCCAAGAACGCCATAGACTCAAGCCAAAACTCATATTTAGAGAACTTAACATATAACTCCTTATCCTTCAAAGTCCAAAAAACTATTCTGAGATGACTAACATGATCTTCTTCATTCCTCGAATACATTAGTATGTCATCAATGAAGGCGATAACAAACATATCTAAATATTTAATATTTTAAAATTCTTGAGAATACTTAGTCCCCATATACTTTTCGAAGAAATGAAACATCAAATATTTACTCTTTGCTTAACCTGGAACTTAAGTCTTAAAACAAGGTAAAAACGTTTGTGAAAGACTTTTGAAAACTTTATAAACTTCTCTTGACTTGCTTCTTAATTTCTAAACTTGATTCTTAACTCTCCTTCAATTGAAATTATGAATTTAAGGGTTATGATTTGTGATAGGAAATATCTCATAATGCTTAGGAATGACTTTAGATAACTAAACGTGAGAAAAGATCAAAATATTGATATCTGAGGGTAGGTCCACGATGTGGAGAAGCATTTATATTTTTGGTTCAGAAATAAATTTTGAGGCAGAATGGTCTGCGACCGCTTCACGATGTGAAACCATTTCACTAAATCTGGGGAGGAGGTCTGCGACATAGAGGCACTGGCCGAATTTGATCCACGAAATTTCTACTTCGTTTTCCAGCCCTAATTCACCCTAACTCGATTCTTTTTCCTAAATTCTTTTAGATACAAATATCCATAAATTGTATATAAGAATCTAACTCGAAACAACTCTAAAATTTGATGTAACAATCTCAGAAATTTCTCCATATCACCCCAATTCAAAAACGACATTAAAATCAAGAATAAATATAAAAAACATCAACTTTCAAACTCTTTTAGGACGAACTCACACTGAAATATACATATTTGACACATGGGTGAACGAACTCAACGTTATGAAAGCCTCACATACCATGTAGGATTAAATCCTTGGTGAAATCCACAAATAGATTGAACGATCTTGACGAATCTTGCTCTTTCTTCTTCTTTCTCATTTTTTCTCCTTTCTCCAAGCCCTAGCATAGATTTTCAATTTTTTGAACTGAATAAAATTTTATTCAACCCATATTAAACTCTTAAAAATGGATTAAAATAATAGGGCAAGGAAAAGACTATAGTACCCTTCCAAAATCCAGATAGGACTTTTCTTAATCAAACATCCCAACTTTCAAAGGGTGTATCTCACTCGTATAAACTCATAATTGCGCAAACTCACTGGCGTTGGAAAGAGAATATCAGGAGCTTTCCAACCATGTCTGGAAACACACCTAACTTATTCTGATCTAAAAGTTATGACCATTTGAAGTTGACCAAAACTCAACTTATACACACTTAACAAATTTCCAGATTTTTATATTCTTTCCAAAAATAACTATTTCTAATTTCTAGATTCTTTATAATTATTTCAAATTGTGAGATGTTACAGTCAAACTACGATTGTGACAAGCAACTAAATGAGCAATAATGGAAGATACCAAGAACTTTAATAATTACTTACAGGGGAAACATATAAGTATAAGCATCACTAGAACACACTAAAGCATCTAAATTGCATCCTAGTTAGACTATGGCCACAAGTATCAGTCCTAAGGAGGATAAGGGCGCCAAATATACTATGATCGGCAATAAGTCTATCAGCACTTACACAAGAAAAATCGAATGCTTCTACGAAATTCAAAGAAGAAGAATAAGGAAAGGATTTCTAAACTCGGAATATACAATCACAGTTCACATGTAATTCATACTAAACCTTTTCTAATATAGCAAAATAAAGAAAAGTAGATTGTTGCCTACCTCAAAATTGGCTACACACTTTTAATCCACTGAACTACAGTTTTCCACTTTTAATCAAAATATATGTCATAACGTCAATACGAATGTTTACACACCAAAATTACAATAATTAGATATTGACAAAAAAAATATTGTTGTTAATATTATTAATTATTGTTATTCTCTTGAGATAGTTTTCTTTGTTATTATGTATAACAATTGTATTTTGTTATACATATAACAAATGTTGTATTTGTTAATTCAAAAAGAAGCAAAAGTCATTATACATATAATAATTAGAGATAATAATAACTATAAAAGTAAAACATTAATATGAACCTACAATAACTCTCCACCGCACCTTCTTCCTCATTTAGATCCCAAAAAATCTTCCCTGCACATATTTTTCACCATTAATTCTTTTTATAATCTCACTCTATTTCTAAAAGAATGTACTCATCCTTCAAACATTCCACGACAAACATACAATTGGAAAGAAAAAGAACTACTTTTTTGTTTGAATGATTCTTTGGGATGATTTATTTGTTACTACTAAAATACAAATTGGAAAGAAGAAAATACTCATTTATAACAAACCCAATAATAAGACCAACCAATTCAAACTCAAGCAATCGATAATTCTGTTCACGAACTCGTAATTGAAATTACAAAGAAATTTAAGAACTAAAAAGGAATTGAATAATACACTAAGTGTTGTTCATCTTGTATTTCAAACATACTTAAAACAAAAGTTTGAACATCTTTGTAAGACAATAAAGTTTGAGAATATTTTCACAACTAGAAAACTAAAACTAGTAGCGAAACTAGAATTAGAAACAGATTAAAAAAAATATACGAAATTTTTTTCTTAAAGAAGAATTGTTGTTAATATGTGTCTAAAGAATCTTACTGATTTCAACAAACTTTGCAAAAATACGAAGTTACCAAGTTTAATGAACCAGTGAAGAACAAAAGAATAGAAAAATTGAAAATAATTCACAAATCTAAAATTTGTAAAACACGTACCAGAATCTGGAAAATTTTTAATAGGAAAAAGATCAAGTCCACTGAACTCACAGTGTCCCCTTAAGGAAATTATTCCCCTCTAGAATCCGAGGTTTGATTTGGAATAAGACCTCCCAGGGTAAAATGATCTCAATCATCAGAGTATAGATACCAAAAACTCCGGTGTCAGCGAACCACTCAACGGCAGGAAAGTACACTTCGAATACTAGATTTAGTAGTTGAAGAAGAAGTCCATGAATTCTATATTATATTGAGAGGAAATCCCTCAATTTATAGAAAACAAAGGGTAGTGCGAAAAGGTTTTTATTGTGCCTTACCGGAGAGATCACAATCCTTTGGGTTGTTTAAATCCCCCACTAGATGACTCAAGTCTAGTTTTATACGGATAAATATGTTCAAAAAATTCAGTACTATCTGATTCCAGTACCGTATTATCATGAATATCCGGATGTTCGGACTTATGAACCAAAAATCGACATGCCTTACTGTTTGTGGCATATCCAATGAATACACAATCCACAGTCTTAGGTCCTATTTTTACCCTCTTAGGTATGGGAACTTGAACTTTGGCTAGACACCCCCACACTTTGAAATATTTCAAATTGGGTTTTCTACCTTTTCATTTCTCATATGGAATTACATTTGTCTTTGAGTGAGGCACTCTGTTAAGTATCTGATTTTCTGTAAGAATAGCTTCCCCCCACAAGTTCTGTGGTAAACCTGAACTTATAAGTAATGCATTCATCATTTCTTTTAAAGTTTGGTTTTTTTCTTTCTGCAATTCTATTAGACTAAGAAGTGTAGGGAGCAATAGTTTGATGGATTATTCCATTTTCTAAACATATTTCTGCAAATGGAGATTCATATTCTCCACCTCTATCACTTCTGATCATTTTGATATTTTTATCTAACTGATTTTCAACTTCAATTTTATATTGCCTAAATGCATCTATTGCTTCATCCTTACTATTTAGCAAATAGACATAACAATATCTAGTGCAATCGTCAATAAAAGTTATGAAATACTTTTTCCCACCACGTGATGGTGTTGACTTCATGTCACAAATATCAGTGTTAATCAATTCTAAAGGATTTGAATTCCTTTCAACAGATTTATAAGAATGCTTAGCATACTTAGATTCAACACAAATTTGACATTTTGATTTATTGCACTCAAATTTTGGCAAAATATTTAAGTTAATCAGTTTTCGCAAGGTTTTATTATTAACGTGTCCCAAACGTTCATGCCATAAACATTTAGACTCAAGCAAGTAAGAAGAAGCAAAATCTTTATTCATATCAACTGCAATTACATTGAGTTTGAAAAGGCCATCACTAAGGTATCCTTTTCCTACATACATATCATTTTTGTTTAATACTACTTTATCAGAAACAAATACACATTTAAATCTATTCTTGGTCAGAACTGGAATTGAAACTAAATTCTTTCTCAATTCAGGAACATATGAGACCCTATTCAAAGTCACCACCTTGCCTGATGTCATTCTTAATAGGACTTTGCTAGTTCCTTCCACCTTTGCAACAACGGAATTTACCATAAACAATTTTTCATCTGTAAGTGCTGGAGTATATGATGAAAATAATTCTTTGTTGGCACAAACATGGCATGAGGCACCAGAATCTATCCACCATTCTCTTGGATTTCCAACCAAGTTACATTCTGAAAGCATTACATAGAGATCGTCCATTTCTCCTTTGGATTCAGCCAAGTTTGCTTGATCCTTCTTTTTCTTGTCCTTCTTAGGACCTCGGCATTCATTAGCCCTATGACCATGTTTACCACAATTAAAGAAGTTTCCATTGAATTTCTTCTTAGGAGGATTGCTTTTTGGACCAGATGCTTTCTTTCTTTTCTTTAATTTTGTGGAATCTTCTTCAACAAAATTTACTCCAGTTATTGTTGAATTACCACGTGACCTCTTTTTTGCAGCCTTATTATCCTCTTCGATTCTCAACCTTACTTTGAGATCTTCAATAGTCATCTTCTTGCGTTTGTGTTTCAAGTAGTTTTTAAAGTCCTTCCACAATAAAGGTAACTTTTCAATAATTGCAGCCACTTGAAAAGCATCATTCACAATCAATCCTACATTAAAGGTTATGTGAGTATTAAGGGAAAACTCAATATTTCTAACATAGGAATCAAATAAATTTATACCTTCAGCAAGGAGATCATGGATTATGACCCGCAATTCTTGAACTTGGGTGACGACAGTCTTACTGTCTATCATCTTAAAGTCCAGAAATTTTGCCACAATGAATTTCTTCATTCCGGCATCTTTTGTTTTGTACTTCTGTTCTAAAGCATCCCACAGTTCTTTTGAGGTTTTTGCATTGCTGTACACGTTGTACAGATCATCTTGCAGACCACTCAAAATATAATTTTACACAAAAAATCTGAGTGTGTCCATGCTTCTGTTACCAAGAATCGTTCATCAGCTGGAGTTTCATTTGACATAACATGAACATTCTCATTGATGAACTTCTGCCGACTCAACGTAGTGAGATAGAAGAACATCTTTTGCTGCCATCTCTTAAAGTCGACTCCAGAAAACTTTGTAGGTTTCTCAGCCGGTGCTAAGGCAACATTTGAACGATTATGTGCAACCGTTGTTGTTGCAGCACTTACTGTTCCAGCATTTGTTTGACATGAATTAGTCATTTTTTTCTGTCACAAATGGAAGATAAATTAAGTATTTAAAATACTAACAGTAAAGAAAAAATCTTTACACCAACTATTTCTGATTTAACGATAAAGTTTTTATGTTCTTTTAATCGTTAATCGAATGAATTTTAAAAAATTCAAGCAGAGTAGAAAACCATAAAGGTTTTAATCTCCAGAAACCTCAAATACAGAAACTGTTTAAATTTCTTAAGATTGTTATTCTTTTAATAACTTGTATTTATAAAGTTAATAAACAGAAACAGAAACAGAAATTAGATGAAGCAGAAAATAATATAGAATACAAGAATTAATCCGAGTCCACAGAAACTACTGTGTGTCCTTAAGAAATATAATCCCCTCACTATACCCAAGGTTATTGATTAATTGACTTCCTTTTATAGCCATTTTCAGCAAGGAACATGCATGCCTTTTCAGTGAAATCTGTTCAGACCCATTTTATCCAGAAAGTTGTGTCTTTTGAAAAAAAATAACAAATTTTCAAAAAATTGTGTCTGTTAGGAAAATAACTACTTTTTGGAAAGTAACGACTTTTCGGAAAAGTAACGACTTTAGGAATGTTACCGTTACCCGTAAATTTATAAGAGATAATATTAATAGGATTTATTTGATTTAACAAAAAATTGATTAAATAAATTTTGTCCAAAAAATTTATCAATCAATCATTTGCCAAATCCAAATCCAAAGCCAAAGCCAAAGCCAAAGTTGAGCCGAGCCGAGCGAGCGACGACGACAACGACGGCGCGAGGGGGCATCTTCTTCTTAGCTTTTTAAGAAGTAATGGAAGTGTTTCCTTCTATAAGGACAACAATTTCCCATTCTTTTGTCTATATAGGAGAAATGAATTTTCATTTGCACTTTGCAAATGACTTTTCATTTTCCCTCCAAAGTAGTTCCCTCACTTTTCATATTCTCTCTTTTCTTTTCTCATTCACACTTGTTAAAACCCAACAGATATAACACTCACTAGAAACTTTGTAATTACTTTTGGTGCAATATAGCCTTTGTTAATACGTTTTTCCTTGTTAGCTAAAGGAATCAGAAAGCTAGTTGTATGCCTATGAAGAGACATGGCAATGACCCAAGCTACACAATTTCTTGAATTGACCAACTTATTTTGAGACATCTATGGTGTATCCACATTCTTAATGTCCTTAATTGAAACCACCAATTTGGATAGATTTCAAATGCAGTCCAAGATGTTCATCCCATGAAGGATTTGTGCACTTCCTTCTCTATAGATTTGTCCAGCAACATCTAGAAGAATATTATGATATAGAGCAATGACTAATGCATCATCAACGACGTCACGGGTTGAACTTCTAAAATATTTAATCCTATAATCAATAAGCAATTCAAATTGAATAAATTCAACCATCCATGGCGAAGAAGTTGTAAGCACTTTGAAGTTGAGTTATTGTTGAAACACTTTTTTTTACAACTATCAAGAGCAGCAAACTGCTTCTGATATGATCACTCTAGAGACTAAAAACAAGAAGAAATTGCATTTGTCTCACGCATTGGGCCAAACCTGTATTGTATTTACACTGTCAAATGATGTCCAAAGATCGTATCATAATACCTTGACATTGCAACGAGCAAAACAACAAGTGTCTTTATCCACAAGATTGATTTGATTAATTTATCATGATCCAGGTTGTTTGAAAATACAGAGTTTCTTGTAACTTAAAGGAACATAGTAAGTAAACGAGAGTCGGGATCAAATGGAAACGCTAATCCAAATTGATAAGGTGGAAACAAATGCAAACTTAAAATAAGTGAAGCAAGACCAAGTTGACATCTCCTTCGAGCATAGGGTTATCTAAGTCCAAGTTGCATATTAAACATGACAAGGTCATTTTATTCTCCCTTAACTGCACAAACTGTTTGAGACATTTCATCCAACATATGGGATGCCATATTTTCGAAATCATATATCACTGGAGCTTCGACTCTCAGGTCAATTTTCTTATTGGGCATTTCAGCAGACATCTTGCATGCATAATTGATTGGGTCTGAAACACCGCTATAGCGCTCCTGCTTGATTGGAGTTGGGATTTGGCAAGCCATGGAGTAAAAGTAATGAAAGCAACAATGTAACAAACCCAATAATAAAACCAACCAATTCAAACTCAAACAATCGATATTTTATTCACAAATTCATAGTTGAAATTATAAAGGAATTTAAGAACTAAAAAGGAACTGAATAACACACTACGAACAAAGGGATGACTAGTATAACTCAAAGAAAAGAGATGAGAGGACTAGACATTTTTCTCAATATTTTTCATAAACCTATTTTGCTCTCTCAAGTTTCTATTTATCGACCCAGATCACACACATAGCTATTTATTTGGTTTTGGGCTGCTTTGTCAATACTGATCTTGGCCCATTCATAACACATCCTTCAACATCCCTCAACAAACATACAAATTGAAAACAAGAAAGAACTTTTTTGTTTGGAAATACTTATCATCACTGCTAAAATCTCCATGGTTGCTTCAAGCAGCTATTTTGATCGTTGGAGATTTATCTATTTGATATACCGTGGTTTCACGGTACAATTAATACCTTTTCCTTAAGTTTAGTGTGTCCGAAAGCCCTTTTTGTGCTAATTTTGATATAAGTTTCTCTTTGTTTTGCAGGAAATCTGTCCAAAGCTGAATGTGGAGATTTTGAGCGAAAAATGCAGAAGAGACCACCTATGGAGCTTATGATGGTCCGCCGTGCCTGTGACGGTCCGTAGGTTGCAGCGTAGAGAAGCTGCTGAAGGAAGATGGGGAAGTCTGACCAAGTGGGATTACGAAGCTTGTGACGGTCCGTCATGGCTATGACGGTCCGTCCTGCAGGTTCGTCGTGAAGATCAGAGAAGTGATCCCAGTACCCAGATTCCAAGATTTGAAGTATTTTGAAACGAGACCCTCGACGGACCGTTGTGCATATGACGGTCTGTCACACTTGCCGTCGAGGGGAATGAAGAAAGCAGCAGAAGAATTGCACCAAGTATGGTACGACGGAGTCCACGATGGTCCGTCATGACCACGACAGTCCGTCGCGTTGTCCGTCGACCCAGCCGTGTTTTGGCAGATTTCCAGTAATTAGAATCCTTGTTTAATTAGGTTTTTATTTTTTTATAAATAGTTCGAAAAACCTCGTTTTTGAGGTTAGACTCTGTGAGATTAAACATCATATTGTTAGACTTTGTGTCTTGAGTGTTTGATTGTTAGAGATTCTTACAAGTGATTTTTGGTGATTAATCAAGCAAATTTTCGGACTTTATTCTTTCTCATTGAAGTAAGTACATGAATTCTTGTTTAACATATTTGAATATTGTGTTTATGGCTATGAGGAACTAAACTCCATAACTAGGGTTGTGGGAACCATAGGCAAATAATGAGATAAACCCTAGCTAAAATAACAATTCTAGAATCGTGTCTTGCATTTATTAATAATTCTTTCGCTTAGAAGTCTTTTTAACGGATGATCAACGTTAGAACTCGCCTTAATGCTACTTGCTGGACCAAGGAGGTAGATAATAGGAAAAGAATTATTAACATAGATTTAGTGTATACTATCTAATAGGCTAGTATTAATTGGTACGAGGTAATAACTTAGTCAAATATCGAATACGATGCTTAATATGAGGTAAGGATAAGGGTTAGGAAAGCAACACACGTAGCCGGACCAAGGTGCGGAGTGAGATTTTCTAGATGCCAGACCAAGGATTTAGAAATACATAACTTATCACTTTGCATGCAAGATACTAGGAAAGAATTGTTATAGTTAGAATTATCAAGTTATGAACCTGTGGGAACACGTAAACCCTAGTTACTTTGATTACTTGATTAAAACTCAACATTAAAAGTTGTTAAGTGTCTCTTTCAAGTTCGTTAGTTATTTTTGCTAATTAGGAAATACAAACCCCCCTTTTATGCTTTTACTTTCTAAGGAAGTCATCAACCGAACAATAGTAATAACAAGTTGAAGTTAAGTCTAGACTATTTTCCTCGTGGGAACGATCCCAACATCACTATTTAGGGGTTATTTACTTGACGCGACCGCTTTACTTCTCATTTGAGAAGTAAGTTTGAGCTATCAAATTTTGGCGCCGTTGCCGGGGAATTTAGCTTTTAGATTAACTTGAACTTCTTACTATAGTTTAGGTTATATTTTCTTGATTTTACTTTGTTTTATTGTTTTTGATTTCTTTTTCAGAACTATCCTCCTTGTATGCCAAATACACAGAGAGGAAGAGAACCATTGTTTCCCTACGATTACGAGCTAGAGCGTACACTGAGAAACATGAATCGTAATTTGGGAATCAATGATGAGGATCCAAACTAGATCATCCCAGCTCCGGCTGATGTTCATGGTCAGATGTTACCCGATGCTCCGGGTGAATATCAACAGAGGGGACAGAATCCCGCTCCACGACCCCAAGCATACTACAGAGGCTATGATAACATAGCAGATTCGAATGGGACACTGGTTTTGCCTCCTCTACCCACAGGACACACTTTTGTGGTAACTAGTAGTCAGATGCAAATGCCCACTGCCAGAGGTTTGTTTTCAGGTCTACCTTCTGAGGATCCACATGCCCATATAGCTAAGGTACAGGCAGTGTGTAAAAGTTGTGTGGGGAGGCCTTATTTGGATCTAGATGTAATAGGTCTCAGAGTGTTTCCTCTCTCACTGACGGGAGAGGCTGCTATGTGGTTTACTGAGCTCCCATACAACTCCATCTTCACTTGGAACCAACTACGAGATGTCTTCTTAGCACGCTACTATCCGGTCTCCAAGAAATTAAACTACAAAGACAGGGTGAATAACTTTGTGGCACTACCAGGAGAGTCAGTTAGAATTTCTTGGGATAGATTCACCTCATTCTTAAGAAGTGTTCCAAATCACCGTATTGATGATGAGTCACTGAAGGAATACTTCTATCGGGGACAGGATGATAACAATAAAGTGGTGTTGGACACTATAGCAGGTGGATCTTATGGAGAATGCCCTTATGCTGAGACCGCTGAAAAATTAGAGAAAATTTCTCGTAACAACAAAGCTTGGAGTACTAGGAAGTCTGATACTGGGAGAAACACTTTCGCAGTGCAGTCCACTCACAACCCAGCCACAGATGATATTCGTGAAGAAATGGCTCAGATGAGAACTGAGCTTGGGTTGGTACTAAAACATGTCACTGGGGGTGCAAAAAAGATAAATGCAGTCAATTACTTGGCTAAACCACCACCTCCAATCGATGAGTGTTATTATGAGGAGGATTCCTATGCAGTAAATGAACAGATGGGGGGTTTCCGACCAAGTGACCAAGGCTCTAATCAGGAGAATTGGCGCCAAGGTCGGAACTATGGTAACTACAATCGTGAGGGTCATTATGTCCGAGATGGAAACTACAATCGCGACAACAACTTCAACAGGGGTAACTATGGTAATAGAAACGACAGGAATGGACCCTATGTTCCTCCTCAAAATCGTGAAGTTACTCCTAGGTATGGTGGAGGTAGTATGTCGCGAGTTGAGGATATGTTGCATAAAATGATGAGGAGGTTCGATGCTAGTGATGAGCACAATAAAGAGTTGAGGAATGATTTAGAGGGTATTGGGCAAAAAGTTGATACACATGCAATATCGATTAAGCAACTTGAGTTACAATTGGCCCAATTATCTGCAACTGTGAACACACGGCAACCAGGAACTCTTCCTAGCAACACTGTCCAAAATCCGAAAAATAATGGACATTGTATGACAATTACTACTCGCGGTGTCAAGCAAACCATTGACCCACCTATGCCATCTAATGAGAATGAGGTGACAAAAGACACTGATAAAGTGGTAAATGTTGATGCTAATTTAGAGGATAACATTGCAGAAGATACTGAAGTGCCTAAAAAGGTAACTCCCATGCCTAGGCCACCACCCCCATTTCCTCAAAGATTAGTGAAAAAGACTGAGGATGGCAAATATCGACGTTTTATAACAATGTTGAAGCAACTTTCTATCAATGTCCCTTTGGTAGAAGCTTTAGAACAAATGCCCGGTCACGCCAAGTTTATGAAAGATTTGGTAACAAAGAAAAGATCGGTTACTTTTGAGGATGATGATAGAATGCAACATTGTAGTGCTATTGCTACAAGATCTCTGGTCTAAAAGAAAGAAGATCCGGGTGCTTTCACTATTCCTTGTACAATCGGGCTATTACATTTTGCGAAAGCATTATGTGATATGGGGGCAAGCATAAATCTCATGCCCCTCTCGATTTACAAGAAGTTGGGTTTGGGTGACCCAAAGCCCACTACGATGCGGCTACTGATGGCTGATCGAACAGTAAAACGGCCCATAGGGATACTTCATGATGTGCTAGTAAAACGGAGTCATTCATCTTTCCAGCCGATTTTGTTATTCTTGATTGTGAGGTTGATTTTGAAGTGTCTATTATCCTTGGGAGGCCATTCCTAGCTACGAGAAGAGCCTTAGTAGACATGGAAAAGGGGCAGATGAAATTTCGGTTGAACAATGAGGAAGTGACCTTTAATATTTGTAAGTCCATGAAGCAGAGTGGTGAACTCCAATCGGCATCTGCTATATCCTACAACATGGGTGAGACATTTGAGACACAAATAGAAGAACGTCTAGGTGTCGAAGCATTAGCGACAGTGATAATGAACTTTGATAGCGATTGCATTGAAGAGTATGAGTCACTAGTCGCGGCTCTTGACCGAGGTGATGTTCGGTTTAAACCGAAGAAATTTGAGCTTGATATGAAGAATCGCGAGTCCCCACCCGCGAAACCATCTATAGAGAAAGCTCGAAAAGTTGAATTAAAAGCTCTCCCACCTCATCTTAGGTATGAATTCTTAGGAAATGGTGACACTTTGCCGGTAATCATTGGATCAGACCTGGATGAACAACAGGTTCAGAGTTTGGTGAAGGTACTAAAAAGGTTCAAAAGAGCTATTGGGTGGACCATTGCGGACATTATTGGGATCCCTCCTGGTATTTGTTCTCATAAAATCCAACTCATGCCTGATCATAAGCCGAGTATTGAGCACCAGAGACGCTTGAATCCTCCTATGCAAGAGGTTGTGAAGAAGGAAATTATCAAGTGGTTGGATGCTGAAGTAATCTATCCAATCGCTGATAGTAGTTGGGTATGCCCGGTTCAGTGTGTACCTAAAAAGGGGGGAATGACTATGGTCCCCAACGAAAATAATGAACTTGTTCCAATGAGACCGGTTACTGGATGAAGGGTGTGTATGGATTACCGTAAACTGAACTCATGGACTGAAAAAGACCATTTTCCTATGCCATTCATGGATCATATGTTGGATAGACTTGCCGGAAAAGGGTGGTATTGTTTTCTTGATGGGTATTCGGGGTATAATCAGATTTCTATTGCACCAGAAGATCAAGAGAAAACCACTTTCACTTGTCCATATGGGACTTTTGCATTCAGAATAATGTCGTTTGGGTTGTGCAATGCACCCGCAACCTTTCAGAGATGTATGATGTCAATATTTTTTGACATGGTAGAGGATACTATAGAGGTTTTTATGAATGATTTCTCTGTGGTTTGTGATTCATTCGAGCGGTGTTTGACCAATTTGTCTGAGGTCCTTAAGAGATGTGAAGACTGCAATTTGGTACTAAACTGGGAAAAGTGTCATTTCATGGTGAAAGAGGTTATTGTGTTGGGTCATCGCATTTCAGAAAAGGGCATAGAGGTTGATCGAGCTAAAGTTGAGGTAATAGAGAGACTTCCCCCGCCGATCTCTGTGAAAGGTGTGAGAAGCTTTCTTGGGCATGCAGGTTTTTATCGGAGATTCATCAAAGACTTTTCAAAGATTGCACACCCATTGTGCAAATTGCTGGAGAAAGAATGTAAATTTTGTTTTGATGAATCCTGTCTTAAAGCATTCGGTGAGATAAAAGAAAAGTTAGTGTCTCCGCCTATCATTATTTCTCCGGATTGGAACAGTCCATTTGAGGTAATGTGCGATGCTAGTGGGGTGGCTCTTGGTGTAGTATTGGGACAGAGAAGAAACAAAATCCTTCACCCAATTTACTATGCTAGTAAAGCCCTAAATGAAGCCCAGAAGAACTACACAGTGACGGAGCAAGAACTCCTCGCAGTAGTCTTTGCTTTTGAGAAATTTCGCTCCTATTTGCTAGGTACTAGAGTTATAGTGCATACTGACCATTCAGCATTGAGATATTTGATGGCGAAAAAGGATGCGAAACCAAGGCTAATTCGTTGGGTATTACTGCTGCAAGAATTTGACTTTGAAGTGCTGGATAGAAAAGGGACTGAAAATCAAGTTGCTGATCATTTGTCTCGTCTAGAGGATGAAGCTATGAGAGATTTAGGGGATAAGACTGACATTGATGATACTTTGCCCGATGAACATGTATTGGCTGCTTCACAAGACTTGATTCCATGGTTCGCAGATTTTGCGAACTATCTGGCTAGTGATATTGTTCCATCAGACTTGTCCTTTCATCAAAGGAAAAAGTTCATGTACGATGTGAAGAAGTTCTTTTGGGATGAACCATACTTGTATAGGAGTTGTGTCGACGGGCTTATTCGGCGTTGTGTGCCAGAATGTGAAATGTTGAGTGTATTGGAGGCATGCCATTCTTCACCTGTTGGCGGACATCACAGTGGTATCCGAACCGCTCACAAGATATTGCAATGTGGTTACTATTGGCCAACTCTTCATCAAGATGCTCATGGGTTTGCTAAATCATGTGACAAATGTCAACGAGATGGTGGTATTTCAAGAAAGCAAGAGCTCCCTCTAAACCCCATTCTTGTGATTGAGTTATTTAATGTGTGGGGTATTGACTTTATGGGCCCTTTCGTGAGTTCTCATGGGATGAAGTACATTCTTGTAGCAGTTGATTATGTATCTAAATAGGTCGAAGCCATAGCCCTCACAAACAATGAAGGAAGAGTGTCACTGCATTCTTGAAAAAGAATATATTCTCCCGTTTTGGCACTCCAAGGGCCATTATTAGTGATGGGGGCTCCCACTTCTGCAACAGATTGTTCAAGGGGTTATTGGAGAAATACGGTGTTCGCCATAATGTGGCCACTCCTTACCACCCCCAAACTAGTGGGCAAGTTGAGGTATCGAATCGGGAGATCAAACAGATATTGTCCAAAACAGTGAATGCTAGTAGAACAGATTGGTCAAGGAGGCTTGATGATGCTCTTTGGGCCTACCGGCAGCTTATAAGACTCCCATAGGTATGTCTCCATACTAACTTGTATGTGGGAAAACTTGTCATCTTCTGGTTGAGTTAGAGCATAAAGCCATGTGGGCTATGAAGAAGTTAAAATTGGATTGGAGCGAAGCTGCAGAGCAACGGTTAAATGGGTTGAATGAACTTGATGAATTTCTCTTGAAAGCCTATGAAAGCTCAGCCCTATATAAAGAAAAGATGAAGAAGTATCATGACAACAAAATTGAAAAACGAGAGTTTATGGTCGGGGATTTAGTGCTTCTATTCAATTCCAGATTGCGCTTGTTTCCAGGCAAACTCAAGTCCAAATGGACTGGTCCTTACATGGTTACCAATTATTCCCTCATGGAGCTGTTGAGTTGGAAACGAAGGAGGGTGTGCGGTTCAAGGTGAATGGACAACGCATAAAAATCTCTCTCGGGCATGCTGAATCGGCGAATGAAGTGATCGAGGCATACCATCTTGATGAAGTCTGAGTAATCAAGTGGCCCCAGTCGTGCCGCGACATTAAATCAAGCGCTTGTTGGGAGGCAACCCAATACTTATCGTCTTTTTAATAATGGTAGCATTTTTTTCTCTATAAATGGGTTTTAAATTTGCAGGCACATGATACGCTCAAACTTACTTCTCAAATGAGAAGTAAAGCGGTCGCGTCAAGTAAATAACCCAACTAGTGAGGTTGGGATCGTTCCCCCGAGGAAAATAGTCTAGACTTAACCCCAACTTGTATTTACTATTGTTTGGTTGATGACTTTCTTAAAAAGTAAAAGCATAAAAGGGGGGTTTTGTACTTCCTAATAAAATAAAAATAACTAACGAACTTGACAGAGACACTTAATAGCTTTTAATGTTGAGTTTTAATCAAGTAATCAAAGTAACTAGGGTTTACGTGTTCCCCACAGGTTCATAACTTGATAATTCTAGCTATAACAATTCTTTCCTAGTATCTTGCATGCAAAGTGATAAGTTATGTATTTCTAAATCCTTGGTCCGGCATCTAGAAAATCTCACTCCGCACCTTGGTCCGGCTACGTGTGTTGCTTTCCTAACCCTTATCCTTACCTCATATTAAGCATTATATTCGATATTTGACTCAGTTATTACCTCGTACCAATCAATACTAGCCTATTAGATAGTATACACTAAATCTATGTTAATAATTCTTTTCCTATTATCTACCTCCTTGGTCCGGCAAGTAGCATTAAGGCGAGTTCTAACGTTGATCATCCGTTAAAAAGACTTCTAAGTGAAAGAATTATTAATACATGCAAGACACTATTCTAGAATTGTTATTTTAGCTAGGGTTTATCTCATTATTTGCCTATGGTTCCCACAACCCTAGTTATAGAGTTTAGTTCCTCATATCCATAATCACAATATTCAAATATATTAAACAAGAAGTCATGTACTTACTTTGATGAGAAAGAATAAAGTCTGAAAATTTGCTTGATTAATCAACAAGAGTTACTTGTAAGAATCTCCAACAATCAAAAGCTTAGAAAAACAAAGTCTAATAATATGATGTTTAATCTCCAAGAGTCTAACCTCAAAAACGAGGTTTTTCGAACTATTTATAAAAAAATAAAAACCTAATTAAACAAGGATTCTAATTACTGGAAATCTGCCAAAATGCGGCTGGGTCGACGGACCACGCGATGGAACGTCGTGGTCATGACGGACCGTCGTGGGCTCCGTCGCCCCATACTTGGGTGCAATTCTTCTGCTGCTTTCTTCATTCCCCTCGACGGCAAGTGTGATGGACCGTCACAGGCACGACGGTCCGTCGAGGGTCTTCGTTACAAAATACTTCAACTTTTGAAATTTGGGTACTGGATCACTTCTCTGATCTTCGCGACGAACCTGCAGGACGAACCGTCATATCCATGACGGACCGTCACAAGCTTCGTAATCCCACACTTGGTCAGACTTCCCCATCTTTCTTCAGCAGCTTCTCTACGCTGCCACCTACGGACCGTCACAAGCACGACGGACCGTCATAAGCTCCGTAGGTGGTCTCTTCTGCATTTTTCGCTCAAAATCTCCGCATTCAGCTTTAGACAGATTTCCTGCAAAACAAAGAAAAACTTATATCAAAATTAGCACAAAAAGGGCTTTCGGACACACTAAACTTAAGGAAAAAGTATTAATTATACCGTGAAACCACGATATATCAACACCCTCAACTTAAATTCGTTGTTTGTCCTCAAGCGACGCACTATGACTCACTACACAATCTTTGTACAATAGTATCCATGTTTTATCCTTTGCAATCATTTGGCTATCAATCCCGACTAATCCCATCAAATCTATGCATGCTATCACTATTAGACTTGACTTTTGTGGGATTCGAACATGACACAGACTCACCATGCACTAACGCCTATCCTTTTCAATTGCTCACCGAGGTGCTAACAATTTCGGTATTGCAACTAGTGTCCTCGCTTTAGAACAAAATCCTCATTTTTCACACAATGATTTCAGTTTGAGTATAAGGATTACATTTCAACACTCGCTCTCAGAACAAAGTCACACTCATTCATACCTATTGCCATAAGCTTGCCCTTATTTTCACTGCCTTAAGTTCGCTATACAACCCTTAGGATCACGATAGGACTTTGTTAGCTTGTAACGTAGGCTCGGAGTCAGGTAAGGTATATTTAGGTATACTTTAGTGACTTTTTGCCCTCCTTGACATGTCGGCTAAACCTTCCGCTCTATATCAATTTATCTCGCCCAGCTTCTCCTATTCTTTCACCTTGCTGTTTCCCTTCTTTCTTCATTTGTGTAAGTGACTCGTTTCTTTTCTTGTTTATAATTCTTGAATATTTCCCTCTTTTTTTTTTCAATGAGTTCTTGAGTCACTTTACTTTTGTTCTTTCTCTCCCTTTGTTCTTTCAACCCCACTTTCCAGAGCATTCCTCAAAACAACCACCCTCAACTCATGGCTTTGCCATGAGTCAAGGTACACAATACCCAAAATCGGGTCAGGGCCATAACGAAGGTAGTTTATACATTAGCCACCCTAAACTTATGCTTTTGGCATAAGTTGAGGTGCACATGTCCAAGGAGGGACCAGGGCCAACATATTGTTCCCAGAAAAGATTAGTTGGGGTGAAAAAGAAAGGTCTAATTTTAAGCTCAAATTCTTTGGATCAACGAAGGATAACTTTCATTTGGTTTCTTTTATTTAGGCTAGAAATGGGCTATATTGAATAAGGGCCTATGATCCTTTCCAAATTGTATGTTACAACTTACTTTTAGCAGGACTAACCAGGCAAGTTCTAGCTCAGTATCAGTAGTGGACTATTCAACTTTCCTCACACTCACTTGACATCTCATCGCTATACCAGATTATCAGACACCTAGTTCGACTTGAAGGTTTAGGGTGGTGCAATGGTGTAACTCTATTTCGTGTTTAGATCCACATAATTATCAGTTACTACGCCTTTTCATGCAACCTTTTCCAGTTTTATCGGGATATCATTTCAGCCATCATGCTTCAGAGTTAAACTATGTACAAAAGATATAACGTGCCGGTTCAACAGAAAAAGTAATCAGTCTTTTGGGGAAAAAGAACACAGGCGAGAAAACCCCAAAAGAGGATAGTGAGTTGGGCTACTTAGACTTCACCCTAACACTCACTTTCCAGTTACCCCACCCCCAACAAAAAAGCATGCAATTGTCCCCAATGCATAAAAAAATCTAAAGATTAGAGGGGTAGGTGAAGCAAACCTGTGGCGCATAGCGCCGTCGATCAACAAGCTGGTGGGTCTGGTTCCCAGAACCCACATCCTCTGCAATCTGGACACCCTCAGTGATGTCCTCAGCAACAACTGCACCCTCAGTAGTGCCTCCTGCTGTCTCTACAGTGCGGGAGCTAGACGCCCCAGCCGCTATCTGTGATGCTCTGATCTGGTGGGCCTCCGCCTCAGCAAGTGAGGCTCTCCTCGCGGCCTCCATCTCTCGGCGCTCCTTCTTTCTTGCTCGCGCCTCATCCTCTGATCAACCCCTCCGCCTCTTGGCACTCTCTCTCGAGGAAGATGGGGGAACGTCTGGAGTAGAAAACAGAGCCGCCAATACCGTATCCTCAGCAGGCTCGACAGACTCTGACACTCTTGTCGCTAGGATCGTGTCGATGTCTGCACGAAGACTGGCGACTGCAGCCTGGAGAGTCGACACATCTACCGGAGGGGCTGGTCGAGCTAATACTCTCAATTCAAAGGCATCGAGGCACTGGTTAACCTCAGCAATCTTCCGCTGCGTCTGCCTCTCCATACGCGCCTCAGACTCAGCAATAGACTTCTGCATCCATGGCTGGATATGATGCAGAAGAGTGGCCATTTGTGCCTCCAGTTTTTGAACTCGGGCAAGCGGGGCCGGTGTCGGTAGAGGGGCTGTGCTGCTACCCGGGATAGACTCGACCGGGGTAGTGTCCGTGGATGGCTGTGTAGCTGTGCGAGCCTGGGCCACCATATCCGCAAGGTCATCAGATAGTGGTGGCAGCTCTGGACGGGGCCCTCGACATGGGGCCAACTCATTGGCCTCGTCTCTGATGAGGCGAACGTCAATGGTACTCGGCGGGGTCCTCAACTGATCTATGTGTCATACGGGCACACCTGCAGACCTTCAAAGGGCAAAGATCATGCACGGAAAGGGGTAGGTGGTGGTGACCTTAAATTCCCTCTCGTGCATGACTGTCTGGAGAAGCCATGCATAGTCCACCTCGAAGCCGGCTATCCTCGCCGCCATCAGCACTGCTCGATCCCAGGTGACTATGTTATCAGCAGCTGTGGGGGAAAGGCAGTGACGCACGAGCAACCATAAGAACTTGGCGACGAACATGAGGTTGGCCTTCTTGATGGCCCCCTTCGGCTCGGTGACCCAATCTGCACCCTCTCCGTCGACTGATAAGTGTAGGGCCATCCACCGCTTGGTGGTCTCCCTTAGTGCTGGCTCTCGCAGGAACTGTCCATCCTTCACTACCTGCCAGCGGTAGTCAAACTCGGTAGTGATGGGGGTCCGAGTAGCATCTGCACTCTCGCCGTATAGGAACCGGCGGATGGCGGGCAGGGAAATGTCAACCTGCACGCCCCGGACTAGAACCTGCTCCAATGGGGCCTGTTTCGCCGGAGCAGCCCGCCTGTCGATCTGTGATCGGAGAGTCGCTACGTAGGACACGTAGAACTCTCGGACCATCTCCTCACTATATCGTCCTAAGGGACGGGCTGTCCACTCTAGGCGATGCCTGGTGAATATGTTGTGGATCTCCGGCATCGAGGGGAGACTCCCTGTAAGTACCCGCCGCTCCAGGGTGAGTGTTTGAGTCATTACTCCTTTATCGGTTAAGAACTTCGCGTCGGAGTAAACCTGAAACTGGCCTTCAACGCACCACCGGTTTGGCTGGTCAGAGGCTGGGGTGGGGACCGGGGCTGGTGCGCCGGATGTGGAGTCTGAACTGTCAGCCTCATCAGACGAGGCCGACGCTGCAGCAGTGGCGGGTGCGGGAACCTCAGCAGATCCTGAAGCTTCCTCGGACCAGGATGCTCCCAAGGAGCCAGATGCTCCTTCCTCGTTTTTGGCCGACCCAGAGGGTGTGCCGGTCAGTGTGCGCTCCTCATCAGACTGGGAGGCAGTGACTACGCCGGACGCCACCGTCTTGGGTGTGGCTCTGGGGCACGTGTAGCACGGGAAGGAGCGGAGGTGCCTGGGGGCATGTATTCAGGGTCACGCTCATCATCAGACCTGATGATCAAGCGTGCAGACGGGGCGACAGACTTAGATCGCCCGCGTGCATAAGTGCGGTCTTGCTTGGGTGCCATAGTCGATAGTACCTGTAAAGGGGAAATGTTAGTATGAGTAGTGGCAATCAAATCAGGCAAGATCATATGACATAAAACTTTAAAAAAATGTGTTAGTAATATTGAAACTGTACCACACGACGGGACCTATGACGGCTCGTCGTGACTATGACGGGCCGTCATGAGGTCCGTCTTTGATACGCTCAAACTTACTTCTCAAATGAGAAGTAAAGCGGTCGCGTCAAGTAAATAACCCAACTGGTGAGGTTGGGATCGTTCCCCCGAGGAAAATAGTCTAGACTTAACCCCAACTTGTATTTACTATTGTTTGGTTGATGACTTTCTTAAAAAGTAAAAGCATAAAAGGGGGGTTTTGTACTTCCTAATAAAATAAAAATAACTAACGAACTTGACAGAGACACTTAACAGCTTTTAATGTTGAGTTTTAATCAAGTAATCAAAGTAACTAGGGTTTACGTGTTCCCCACAGGTTCATAACTTGATAATTCTAGCTATAACAATTATTTCCTAGTATCTTGCATGCAAAGTGATAAGTTATGTATTTCTAAATCCTTGGTCCGGCATCTAGAAAATCTCACTCCGCACCTTGGTCCGGCTACGTGTGTTGCTTTCCTAACCCTTATCCTTACCTCATATTAAGCATCATATTCGATATTTGACTCAGTTATTACCTCGTACCAATCAATACTAGCCTATTAGATAGTATACACTAAATCTATGTTAATAATTCTTTTCCTATTATCTACCTCCTTGGTCCGGCAAGTAGCATTAAGGCGAGTTCTAACGTTGATCATCCGTTAAAAAGACTTCTAAGCGAAAGAATTATTAATACATGCAAGACACTATTCTAGAATTGTTATTTTAGCTAGGGTTTATCTCATTATTTGCCTATGGTTCCAACAACCCTAGTTATAGAGTTTAGTTCCTCATATCCATAATCACAATATTCAAATATATTAAACAAGAAGTCATGTACTTACTTTGATGAGAAAGAATAAAGTCTGAAAATTTGCTTGATTAATCAACAAGAGTTACTTGTAAGAATCTCCAACAATCAAAAGCTTAGAAAAACAAAGTCTAATAATATGATGTTTAATCTCCAAGAGTCTAACCTCAAAAACGAGGTTTTTTGAACTATTTATAAAAAAATAAAAACCTAATTAAACAAGGATTCTAATTACTGGAAATCTGCCAAAACGCGGCTGGGTCGACGGACCATGCGACGGAACGTCGTGGTCATGACGGACCGTCGTGGGCTCCGTCGCCCCATACTTGGGTGCAATTCTTCTGCTGCTTTCTTCATTCCCCTCGACGGCAAGTGTGACGGACCGTCACAGGCACGACGGTCCGTCGAGGGTCTTCGTTACAAAATACTTCAACTTTTGGACTGTTGTGCATATAACGGTCCGTCACACTTGCCGTCGAGGGGAATGAAGAAAGCAGCAGAAGGATTGCACCAAGTATGGGACGACGGAGTCCACGACGGTCCGTCATGACCACGATGGTCCGTCGACCCAGCCGCGTTTTGGCAGATTTCCAGTAATTAGAATCCTTGTTTAATTAGGTTTTTATTTTTTTATAAATAGTTCGAAAAACCTCGTTTTTGAGGTTAGACTCTGTGAGATTAAACATCATATTGTTAGACTTTGTGTCTTGAGTGTTTGATTGTTAAAGATTCTTACAAGTGATTTTTGGTGATTAATCAAGAAAATTTTTGAACTTTATTCTTTCTCATTGAAGTAAGTACATGAATTCTTGTTTAACATATTTGAATATTGTGTTTATGGCTATGAGGAACTAAACTCCATAACTAGGGTTGTGGGAACCATAGGCAAATAATGAGATAAACCCTAGCTAAAATAACAATTCTAGAATCGTGTCTTGCATGTATTAATAATTCTTTCACTTAGAAGTCTTTTTAACGGATGATCAACGTTAGAACTCGCCTTAATGCTACTTGCCGGACCAAGGAGGTAGATAATAGCAAAAGAATTATTAACATAGATTTAGTGTATACTATCTAATAGGCTAGTATTGATTGGTACGAGGTAATAACTTAGTCAAATATCGAATACGATGCTTAATATGAGGTAAGGATAAGGGTTAGGAAAGCAACACACGTAGCCGGACCAAGGTGCGGAGTGAGATTTTCTAGATGTCGGACCAAGGATTTAGAAATACATAACTTATCACTTTGCATGCAAGATACTAGGAAAGAATTGTTATAGTTAGAATTATCAAGTTACGAACCTGTGGGGAACACGTAAACCCTAGTTACTTTGATTACTTGATTAAAACTCAACATTAAAAGCTGTTAAGTGTCTCTTTCAAGATTGTTAGTTATTTTTGGTCATTAGGAAATACAAACCCCCATTTTATGCTTTTACTTTCTAAGGAAGTCATCAACCGAACAATAGTAATAACAAGTTGAAGTTAAGTCTAGACTATTTTCCTCGTGGGAACAATCCCAACCTCACTAGTTGGGTTATTTACTTGACACGACCGCTTTACTTCTCATTTGAGAAGTAAGTTTGAGCGTATCACTATTCACCACGATTTTGTAAGAATTCTTGAATCTCAAATTGTTTTGGCAGCAGGTGTATGTTTTGTACTTAAGGCAGACGGAAAAGGATGGGAGTGTGAGGAGGGTTTTGATTTTGGGGGCGACTAGGGTTTACAGATAAGAATGAAAGATGGAAAGGAGTTGGTGCAACTAGTGAGAAAAATTAGCTTCTTTAAAAATTATTATTGGATTTTTAATTTTTAATTTCTCACCTATAGTTAAAAAATGATGTGGATTCTATGCGCACTACTAGGATCGAAAATAAGCAGGTGTAAATGCGGAAGCTAGCAATGCAAACTTCGAAAGACCACGAGTAAGAAGACAACGAGAAATATATAAAAATACACAAATATTTAACGTGGTTCGGTCAATCGACCTACGTCCACAAAGGAGATGAGCAATCCACTATAAATATGAGAGTACAAAATACAAAGGGAAACAACTTCAAGTGATAACATATCAAGTTTGTAACCATAAATTCTCCCCCTAACCAAAACTCTCAAATCCTGTAAGACTACATTATGAATGTTGATTAAGTTAGAAGGAACATTCCTCTATCTATAGAGTCCTAGACATTTTCCTACTAGAAAAATGATTAATCAATCCAAAACCTTTTACTAAAAGGAAAACCTATTTATGGTAAGAATTTAAGAAAACTAAAATTCAACAAATCTCCCCCATGGCCTGAATTTCTGACAAAATGAATTTGTCCACCTTTTTTACTTAATCTTCAACAACTTTCTTCTCCTCTCCATAATCTCCTTTGCAAAATTTATGTCTCAACACGGAGAACCTCTCTGAAATAATTTCTCCAACAAAATCTTCATTACTGTCAAAAAGGTTGCGGCTAGAACTACACCCGTCAAGATGAACACCTCCTTCTGACCTGGTTAGATCATCGATTATCGAACCACTAAATCTGACTCCATCATTGAATTTGGCTCTGATACCACTTTTTAGGACCGAAAATAAGCAGGTGTAAACGCGGAAGCTAGCAAAACAAAACTCGAAAGACCACGAGTAAGAAGACAATGAGAAATATTTCAAAAGTCACAAAGATTTAACGTGGTTCAGTCAATCGACCTACGTCCACAAAGGAGATGAGCAATCCACTATAAATATGAGAGTACAAAATACAGAGATAAACAACTTCAACCAATTCACTCAAACTACATGGGAGAATCATACAAGTGATAACGTATTAAGCTTGTGACCCACAAATTCTCCCCCTAACCAAAACTCTCAAAGCCCTTAAGACTACATTGTGAATGTTGATTAAGTTAGAAGGAACATTCCTCTATTTATAGAGTCCTAAACTTTTTCCTATCAGCAAAAGGATTAGTCAATCTAAAATCATTTCCTAAAAGGAAAACCTATTTATGGTAATAAATTTAGGGCAAATAAAACCCAACAAATATCCCCTTGGCCTGAATTTATGACAAAATAAATTTGTCCACCTTCTTTACTTAATCTTCAACAACTTGCTTCTCCTTTCCATAACCTCTTTTGCAAAATTTATGTCTCAACACACAGAACCTCTTCGAAATAATTTCTCCAACAAAATCTTCATTACTGTCACAAAGGTTGCGGCTAAAACTACACTCGTCAAGATGCATTCCTCCTTCTAACCTGGTTCAATCATCGATTATCGAACCACTAAACCTGACTCCATCATTGAATTTGATTATGATACCACTTGTTAGGACAAAAAATAAACAGATGTAAATGTGAAATCTAGCAAGAAAAATCTCGAAAGACCACGAGTAAAGAAGACAACGAGAAATATATCAAAATACACAAAGATTTAACGTGGTTCGGTCAATCGACCTACGTCCACAAAATAGATGAGCAATCCACTATAACTATGAGAATAGAAAATACAGAGGAAAACAACTTCAACCAATTCACTTGGAATAAATGGGAGGTTCACGCAAGTAATAACGTATCAAGCTTGTGACCATAAATTCTCCCCCTAACAAAAACTCTCAAATCCTTTAAGACTGCATTATGGATTTTAGGGCAAATAAAATCCAACACGTACTTGGGTGTATTACACGCACCATCTCCAAATGGAAAAAGGGTTAAAAAATTTGTGTTCCATTAAGTACAAGTGTTCACTCGACAAAGTTATAAGTAAATGAGTTCACTTTACAATCTGATACAAGAATAAGGGTCTATCAGACCATTTTTTCATTGAAGATTAAGGGAGAGACAGGAGAAGACTATGCTACTTTGGACTCAAACAAAATGACGTCTTATCTGAATTGTATATTATGATTATTCTCAAATTGTAAAATGCAATTATATGTAACTTGAGAATTATTTAGAATCTCAGAAATGTAATAAAATTATTGAGATCCAATTTTAGCTACATTAAAAATTCTTGTAATTAATAATGGTTGTAGCAATAATTTTTCTAGCAATGATATTCGTAGTTATGACTAAATCTGTATGTAATTATAAAAATAAGGCGATATATTTTCACTTTTCATTGAAAAAAGAATAGCTACAAATTGTGTGTCATGGCAAAAGTTTGAATTCTTAGCTTTGTGAAAAAATATTTGTGCAAATACTTTAATTCTATAGCTATAAATTATCTAATTTGTAGCTAAATACTAGTATCATTGCCTCAAAATTAAAAATATAAAATAACAACAAATTTGAATTTTTTTCATAGCAAATAAATCAAGACATTTGTCACAAAAAAATATATCGTGTCTACCACGTAAAAATTTCTATAGATTTAATATATTATGGCAAAAGTGTAAACATATTTGCTATAAGTATATCTTCTGTAACAAGAACATTTAGGTATTATAGTTACAACACAAATTTTTAGTAGTTATAAGTATTGGTCCCTAACATTTAGGTATTATAGTTACAACACAAATTTTTAGTAGTTATAAGTATTGGTCCCTTAGCCACATAAAAGTTTGTAGCTAACTTTTAATCACCCTACATCTTGCCACGAATGCTGTGAAAATATATTTTATCACTAAAGCGTTAGCTACAAAAAACTTAGATTTAGCTACAACATATTTTGTAGCTTTAAGTGCATTTTCTTATAGTGATAGCCATCCATAAGTGTCATCACCTACCACCATTACTTTGGACTGTTTTAATTAATTGTCATTACAATTACTAACTGATTTTTTAATAAATTTAAAAACCCAGAATCTTCAGACTCATAAACTTTAAAAACTCAGAATCTTCTAATCTCAGAACGTGAACTTTCCTCCCTAATTTATTAGTATTCTTCCAACAAATTTGTGTATATTTATTAAAAGAGAGTAGTAACACTTTCTTTCTATTATATTAAATCTCCCTCCCTCTCTCACACACATTGGACAATAGACATACAGCTGTCAAGATGAATAATTAAACGTTTTTATGTAATTAATCAATTAATTAGTGGAAGATTGCTTTGTTGTTTCTCCAAGAAAAAGGTGTAAAAGATGATATTCTAATTAAGATGTAAAATATCATCTATTGTTTCATTCAAGTTCAACATACACACCCTTTCTTTACTTCTCTAATTTTCTCCATATTTTTTTTCGTCACAAAAACAAAAAGGAGAGGTGCAAATCATCAATTGATAACAAAAATTAAAAACAATCCATCTTTCAATGAAAGAATTGCTTGGATCTTATCACACTTCAAATTTCAGGTAACTCAATTCTTCTTCTTTTTTATTTAATATAATAATTGATTTCTTCCACAAATTAATGAGAATATGTAATACTCATTTAGCTTCATATATTGGTATGAAATATTGTTCCTTTTTTTGTTTTCTCAATGCAATTATTTCTACATTTTTGTTTGTCATCTCATGAATCTAGTATTCTTTTTATTATTTTCAATATACATTTTGAATAATTTGAAAAGTCTTGTAAATCTTTTAAATATGAATCGATGATATTATTGCACAAAAAGAAAACAAAGAATTTTAGCTTTGGATGTGATGGCTATGAGTGTATGAGTGTAATTTTATTTTTTTGATATATTTTGGCATCTTTTGCGTCATATACAAGTTTTATCCAATGCTTTTATTTTGAAGACTAATAAAAGCTTTTTTTAGTTTCTATATCAATAGTTTCCCCATTATTTCAAATTTATTATAACGTGATTGATGCCAATTAAGGGAAAAGACAAAAACACCATCTAAATGTATGACGGATGGGAAGTATTTCTACATTTTTAATTAAAATTTTCAATTTTTAATTTTGACAATAATGTCTTCTTTAGTATCCAACTCTTAATTACCTCCAAAAATTTTTAATAAATTTAAAATTAATTGAACATTAAGAAAATATCAAACATCAAATAGATAAAATAAGATTCAACCAAGTATACGAGAAAAGGCATCCAAGTATGCACTAGGAAAAAAGATGATTAACTTTATATTGGATACTAATTAATTGGTGTTATTTTTAGATGAGATTCTTGCAGCAATTTTTGACTTGATCTTTTGAAAGACATACATATTGTTTACCACATAAAGTAATAAATCTTTGAACCACTTGATATGGTATAAATTTCAAAGGCAAGCTAATAAGGATTTTTTTAAAATTAAAAATGTGGAAATGGGAATAAACAATAATATTATTTACAATGATTAAAAAAAAAAGATAAAAAAAATTAGAAGTGACAATGGTGGAACAATATTCGGCCCAGTGGAGTATTTAAGATATTCTACTACTACATACATTTTCTAATTAGATTTTTTTCCCCTTAATAAATAGTAATTGTAGTGTCTGGTCTTTAACTGACATGCTAATTTCGTGATATACTCTTCACTTCTCATCAATAACCTGTATCAGATAACTTTATTCATCGAAAATAGAATTGATATATAAGATTCCACTCATTCTAAAAGTCTCTTACTATAAGTAAGTGTTCCATATAAACAAGTTTAGTATGGGTGGTGTGGTGGCTTGAGATACAAGGAAAACATCATCATCATCATATACAAATAAGGTTCATACTCTTGATATTCATATCGCTATAATATATGAAGATGTACGATGGTCTTATTACTATTTTACCCTTAATATCATTTGTAATTTTCAAAATACTCTTTTTGAAACAAAACTCTTATTGACATTCATTTCTCTTAATTTGAATAATATTGTATATTGCAGGAATGGCAACAAGACTCTTATATGCCAAAAATCCAATAGCTAGTAATTTCCCAAACAATTCATACAAAATTGGCAAAATTCAAAATGGATAGAATTATTGAATTGAAGAGAAGTACAGAATCCATAAAGAGGACAATGATGATGCATGAGGATATTTTCAAACAACAGGTACACATATTTATGCATACATTTACTTCTCGTTCAATTTATTTGATACAGATATTTATGCATACATTTACTTCTCGTTCAATTTATTTGATACAGTTTAATTTTACCTTGACGTTTAAGAAATCAGAATGAAAGAATCTTAAAATTTGTTTTGTCAAACAAGTCATAATATTTGTATGACTATTGAAACTTGTGATCTAACATTAACATAACATTTATATTGTTGTAAAATATTCTTATTAACATGATATATAATGAAACAGACTAATAAAGAAATTTATGCCTTATTAAAATGATATACAAATGTTTCATTTTCTAAAACAGCCTAATAAGGAATTTATGCCCAACAAAATTAAGTGGAGGGAGCATTTATTTAAATTGATGTACTTCATTTTTATATTCATTCCCTAATTGGTCCATTAGTGTACCCCTAAGATTAAGGATATATAGAAAGTAGTCTGAGTATTTAATTATTGTAATCCAGTTTGTGACAGATCAAAATCACATGCTTCACAATTTGTCTAGTCAATGACAACCTAATTAATTTCACTTTTTTATGATTAGCTTAACTGCGCATGGATCTATAGAAAGGAAAAGTTGACCAAGTAAAAACAAATGGATTTATACTTAATGATCTTTATCAATATTTAATTAGCGATAATAGTATAATCGCTGTTAATACGTACTTCAATACAATTAACACTTTTTATAATTAAGTGTTCTTAAAGTCATTGGATTCAATGACGATTAACTAATGCTTGTAAAAATTATAGCACTCTTTGTTAATATGTATATTTATTACCGTCGAAAGTTATTTTTTGCTATATTGACAAATAGTATAAATGATCTTTACATTATATGTGTAATTCAACTTGTTCGAGCATGTTTTTTTCTTTTAGGTTGCCATTTAGTTAATGACTTATTATATGAAGTTACCTACAATTATTGTCAATGAAGTAGTATGATTCTCTAATACTGACTGTCAGTGCATATAACTTAAACTTTGATAGGTAAAAGAGCTCCACAAACTATACCATCTTCAAAGGAAACTGATGCTGGATGTGAAGAATGAGATGTCAAAGATAGAGGATGCAAGACACAAATCCATGATCAACAACATGTCTACTTGGCATGAACCTAGAAGAGAAATAGAGTTTAATGGTGTTAATGTTTATGGTTTAGGAGATGATCAACAAAGAGAAACAAGTGGTAGTTGCTCAGGTGAGAACTCAAAAACAATATTAATACCAATTAGAGGATTGAATATTGAAATGGAAGAAAGAAGTTCAACTAGTAATTATGAGGATGAGAAGATGAAAAATAGTAATACTCATAGATGTGATGAGGAAACAAATGTGGAGCTAACACTAAGTATTGGACCTAGCAATAGTAAAAAAAGATTGAAAAGTCATAATAAAGAAAAGGAGATAAGTTTTTCTACTTCAACAAAGTTTGAAGATTGTGGTGATGCTACTTCAAGTGTTATATTCAACAAAGAAAGTGCCCCTCAAGCTTATTGGTTTTCCCAAGATCTTAGTTTAAATAGGAGATCATAGGTTGTATTAACTTCAATTTCATTCTTTTGTAGTTATTATATGGAAGGCTAGTTTGTAATTCCTTTCAAAATCTTCAATGTGCTTTTTTTTTTTTTTTGTCAATTTTCATACTTGTATATTTTCACTTTTTTGTGTGTCAATATTTTCATAATAAATAGGTTAGAATATTGTCACACAAGTGGTTGAAAAGTTGTTTGAGAAAGATCTTCAATACTATCATGGCAATTCAAAATGAACTTCTTCAATGTCAACAATAGTACTAGATTTCTAAAAGAGAAAACAAACAAAATCAAGCTTTGAAGTTGGAAGCTAAATAAATAAAATTGTTGTGAAGGTCGAACTAGAGTGTAGAAAAGGAAATTCACTCATAAACAAATTTAGACTAAGTGAAGCAAAATTAGGTATTAAATGATACTAAATACATAATTATGCAACAATATGGATCGAAGTGCAACTTATTTTCATTTGCACTTGGATAATATATATGAAGGCAATTAAGGTCAATGGACATCTTATAAAAACCACTTTTGAGAACTCAATAGAGGTAGTTCATCATTTGAGAATAACATTGCAAATATTTATAAACATAATTTAATTATTTAAAGAGTGAATGAAATTTGTCAAATTGTACATCCAAACAAAATGCCATAACATAGATAGTTGAACAATGATAACTTATCAAATAAATACTTGAATATACATACACTAATAAAGTTGAATAAATAACCTATCACAAAAGAAACTTGCAGTTTGTCACTTTCTAAATGAAAACTACCACTTGCTTAATGAATAATATGCCGTCTTACGATTAGTAAGTTCTATTTCTCGATCGGACTAGCTTATACACCCATATTATCTCAAAAAATGCAGGAACATGATACTGCATCCACCAAGAAAGACTATATAATCTGGACATGTTTGTTCACTCTAAGGATTGCAACGTTTAGAAGGTGTTTGGTTAGGATGTATAAGAATAGTGTTAGATATGATGTATAAGTAATATAGTTGTTAGTTCTGCATGAATTGGTTATGTTAGGATTATTTTTTGTGTACTATTTTGATTTGGTGGATTAAAAATAACATAAATTATATAATTTCTAAACAAATTACCTGTTTACA
The DNA here is from genome assembly GCF_036512215.1 of Solanum lycopersicum. Lineage (NCBI taxonomy): Eukaryota > Viridiplantae > Streptophyta > Magnoliopsida > Solanales > Solanaceae > Solanum > Solanum lycopersicum. The sequence continues at coordinate 10,519,833 of NC_090806.1, read as the reverse complement.
AAATATCATTCACAAATAACATAGAAATGATGTTGAAAAGGTTTTGAGGAACAATTATCTTAAACCATGCTAATGCACGCATTAAACTAAGCTTAATGACACCGTTAATACCATGATTTCCTATATATTAGTTATACATAGCTGTAAATAAATTAGTCAATTCACGCACTATGGTCTATGTTATTCCCAAAAATGCACACACAAGTATATGTGGTCACATTATTCTGAATAAGATAAAAATCGAACTTCGATTTTTATATCTTAGGACTTCTTATAAATAAATACACTCTTGGGACTGTTAAGTTAAAATGAGGTAAGATCTCATTAACTCTTAATCCTAAAAGTGTCATTTTACCAATGAAATAAAACTTGGACAGCATATCTAAAGACCTCCACCCCCACCCTATTTTTTACATGTTTTATTCAGATCTTAATTATCTTTGAACTTGGCTATTTGATAGTCATGGATTCTACATAAAGGGTGTGTTTGGTAGGAAGAAAAATGTTTTTTTTGAAAAATAAGTTGACTTTTGACTTATTTTTTCGTGTTTGGAGTAAAAAATAATTTTTGGAAATGATTTTTTGTTCGATTTGTGAATTAAAAATATTTTTAAGAAATACTTTTTATTTTTACTAGAATAGAAAATAATTTTGAAATTGAAAATATTTTTTAAAAAACAGAATTAATTTTTTTTGGGGGGTGGGGATGGGTGGGTTGATAGGGGGGTAGGGGTTAAAAAACAAAAATTTGAAGTTAAAAATATTTTTTAAAATAAAATTAATTTTTTTGGGTGGGGAGTGGGAGGTCGAGGTAGGAGTGAAAAAATAAAAATTTGAAGTCGAAAATATTTTTTAAAAAAATTAACTTAAATCAATTTTTTTGGAGGGGGAGGGAGGGGGGGGTGGAGGGTAGGGAGGAAACAATAAAAATTTAAAGTTAGAAATATTTTTTACAAACAAAATGAAAATTTATTTTGGGAGGTGGGGTGGAGTGGGGGTAGGGATGGGGGTGGGGGGAAGATCAGGGTAGATATGGGGGGAGGGTGAAAAATGAAAAATTAAAAGTACTTTTTATAAAATAAACTTTAAATTTATTATCATTCTGGGGGTAGGGGTGCGGGGCTGGGGTTGAGGGTAGGGATAGAGTGAAAATACAATTTAAAAATTGAAAATATTTTTTAAAAATAAACATTGAATTTTTATTTGGGGAGGGGGGTAGGGGTTGGCTGGGAGGGGTCGGGGTGAGGGTGGGTAAGAAAAATTGAAGTTGAAAAATGTTTTTTAAAAATAAGCTTTTGTTATAAACAATTTGTATTACAGTGAATGTCTAATTATGTGGAGTCCTTGTAGGATATGATTAGGAATCCTATTTGGGACCAAGTAAAGTTTTCCCTATAAATAAAGGATTTTCGTTAATTATAAATAAAATTTGTGAAAGACCAATGAATCATGAATATACTTCAAGAGAAATAAGAAGTCTTTTCTCTTCTCCCTACTTTCTTCTTCTTCTAAATTTATATAGTTTCATAACACGTTATCAGCATGATTGTTCTATTCTTAAAAAATGATAAAGAAGACGGGAAAAGTGCAAAAGAGATCTTGCATAAGTTATGCAATAAGATTCTTATATCTTCAAGGTTTGATTTATCTTTATGTTAATAATTATTTATGTAACAGATCTGGAGGTACCATCTAAAGTAAGTATTTAAAGAGACTTGTCGACTTTCTATACATTTAATATTAATCGACTGGGAAGAGAATTTCTTAATTTATTTTAATAATTAAATAAGCACAATTTAGTGAAAGGTATGTTTTCAACCTTTATATGAGGTATGTGATCTATTAAGCTATATTTATTAACTACTAATATTGATTATAATAAATCAATAATCTCAATTTTGTGTGTAATTATAATGTACGATCATATTAATGATCATCAAAAGTGATAAAATTACAATTATTTTGAAGGCTTGAGGTTGATCCTCATTATGGGTAAGACGATAGATTTAAGTTTTATCGCATCAAAAGAATAAGACGGTGGATTTATGTCCAATCGCAAAAAGAGGGTAAGACATTAGGTTAAAGTCCTGATGCACTATGATGATAAGATGGGTTCAAGATTCATCGATTTATGACCTAAGACACTTTTATATGGATAAGACATTGAATGTGAGTCTCAATGCACCATATTGATGATATAATAATGACTAAAGAAAAACTAATGTGTTTTTGATGAGAAGTCATGAAATTTACTGAATTTGCTCCATTACGTACAATGAATGTGGTTGTAGTGCATAATATGTCTGAAAGAATACAAGTGATTGAATAATGCACATAGATATGGAATGAGGTACTAAAGTTATCATTATTTGATATGCTCACATATTTGTGTTTCATTCATGAAGAATGAGAATTTTTGATAAATGCTAAAAATATAGATTCATTCTCTAAAGGGAATGAGGTGTAAGCCACCATGCTAGGCATGATAAAAGTTTGCGACCTTTGGTTAACGATGTGGTATCATCAAGAATGTCTCTAAGAAGACATGTATTATAGAAATGTTTCATGATTTATATTCATACTTGTATTGGACAAGAATTAGTTCAATTGAGGCACATTCTATGATAAATAAGAAGTTTTCCAATTTCAATACTTTCTTAATTTGGCATGATTGTCTGAGACATCATTAGTCTATAATGTTTAGACGAATTATGGAAAATTAAAAAGGACAACCGTTCAAGAACCCAAAAATTCTTTTAAATGGTGAGTTTTCTTATAATGATTGTTAGCAAGGCAAGCTAATTGTGAGACCATCATAAACGAAAGTTGAGATTGAATTCTCTGCGTTCTAGGAACGTATACAAATATTTGTGAATCTAGTCATACACCTAGTGAATTGTTTAGACATTAAATGGTCCTAATAAATATTTCTTCTATATGGTCTCATGTGTGCCTATTATTATCTCGCAACTTGATGTTTGCAAAAATGTTGGCACAAATAATATGTTACATGCACAATTTTCTTCAAATTAGTTCATTAAATGATGGAATCACGACTCACCTAAAGGTTGAAGTAATTGAGAAGAAATAAATCTGAAAATCACTCTTAGATTAATAAAATTGAAATTTACTCATATAATAATATATCGGAAATTTATTAAATGAAAAGGCAATGACATAGTAAACTTGGAGTTTACTAGTACTAATAATTTTATTAGTTGGCATGAATAATTTTTTCATCCCAAAGATGTGCATACTGAGCAATGGACATACATTGAAAATCTAGAAGATTCTTCAAGAATTCTTTACCTTGCTTGTTCTCGTGATAAAGTTGATTGGATCAACAAAAGTTGGGACTAAATCCCTAAATTCTGAAAAGTATAAAAGGTGAATATGGTCCCGTTCACCCATCATGTGATATGATAAAAAGATGCATCTATAAGATAATTACATGTGCGTTTGTTGTCAACATGTTGTTTGACATTCACAAAATTACTTGTGCAAAAATAATAATTGAGTTAAGAGCACAATTTCAAAATATGTAATCAAGAAAATTTATCTTATAATATTGATAAATGCTCAAGATGATGTGACATTAAATATCTCAAATAGTAAAATCATTGTTTATGAAAATAAAGCTTTATATGTCGATATAAAATACGATATTGCATACAAAAGTAATTGTACGCATGAGACTGATAAATTATAATCAAATTTTCTTTCAATTGATTTATGGTCGGGGTATTTTTCATCTAATTATTTTGATATGTGGTATATAATCAATGAATATACTTTGATGCACAATGATAGATTCTCCAAAGATTGAGATATATGTTAGTTTGTCTAACATAAGGGGGAGATTAGAAGCAACACAAAAGTTGTAAATACTCTTATTGAATGTCCCTTAAGGATAGTGTCTACAATATGCATGAAGCATGATATATCAATCAATTCTAAATAAAATAATCCTTGAAAAAAGGGGAGGATCAAAGAATTCAAATGATCATAAATAAGGAGACAATATGTTTCTGAAGAGCCTACGACATAACACTTATGAGATCTCAATAAGTTTTGTCGTATTGTGAATCGATACAAAATGGTATATCGTTGACGATATCTTTGATACAATAGCGCGCAATATTGTAAAAGATTATGAGGATATGAATTCTACAACTATTAAAGCATGCTTGTGCAAAAATAATTATCAAGTGAAAAGTGGAATGATGCATCTTGGTAAGCGTAAAACTTATTTGACTTGCAATCTAGGCACTAGAAGACGTCATACATCTAATATTGAATGTTGTCACTTGACAAAACTAATATGAAAATATCCAAGGGATTCGAAATCTAGCATATACAAGGTTTTGGAAAACTTGTTTATCATCCTCATCAGGATTAAATAGATTCAAAATCATAGAGCATATATAAGTATTGTTATGCAAGTTGATAACTATAATTGAAACTCTTGAAGAGTTTTCAAAAGACAACAGATTATTTGCTTAAAGAAGTTAAAGTAAGGAACTTGGAAAAATCTTTGACCTTGAAAGGAAGATTCATAAAAAGGAGATAGAAGAAAGCATATTTTGTCAATGTTTTTCTACACTCATGGGCTCCCAAGAATGGTGATATCAACATGCAAGAGGTTTGTTCAAGTAATATTATTGTTGATTTATTCACTAAGTCTCTACCAACTACAACTTTCAAGAAGATGGTGCACAAGCTTGGAAAACGAAGATTCTAGTCTCTGAATTGATGTTGTCATTAGGGGGAGTTAATACGCATGTACTCTTTTTTCCTCACAAGGTTTTGTCCCACTGGGTTTTTCTTGTAAGGTTTTTAATGAGGCATCCATAATATGTATTATTAGATATGTATACTCTTTTTCCTTCACTATATTTTTGTTTCTACTGGATTTTATCTAGTAAGGTTTTAACGAGGCACATAATCTACCGACATTCTAGGAGGAGTATTATAAACAATTCATATTATAGTGAATGTTTAATTAGAGTCCTTGTAGAATATGGTTAGGAATCTTACTTGGGGACCAAGTAAAGTTTTTCCTATAAATAAAGAATTTTCTTTCATTGTAAATAAGATTTGTGAAATATCAATAAATCATTAATATACTTCAAAATGAATAAGAAATCTTTCTCTGTTCTCTACTTTATTTGTTTTCTAAAATCATATAGTTTTATAACAGCTTAAAATTTTTTGTAAATTGAAGTTGAATAAAAGTTTTGAAAAATGTTTCCTTAAGTTTTGAAGGAAAGTAATTTTCCTTGAATTTGAGAAAAATGAGTTGATATGGAAAATATTTTCCAAAACTTTTAACCCAACCAAACAAAATAAAATTGAAAACGTTTTCCGACATACCAAACACACCCAGAAACTCAAATTGTTTCCTCTTTTAAAACAAGACTAAAGTATCTCTCCAAATGATTAAAGAATTCCTTTCTTCCTCCCTCCTATCCTAAAACTCATTTTATAAAATATCGTTCACATCAGATCTAAGTCGGTGATTGAATTGACTTACTTTTGTAGTTTCTTGGTCTTTGAGCTGGTATTTTATGGTTTTGCAAGTGTTTCGATAACACAAAAAGTGTTTTTAAATCTGAAAAAGTACAAATAAAAAGGCCAAAAGAAGTTTGATATTTCATACTTAGGACTTCTGGCTTTTAATTTATAAGTCATTTTCAAAAAGTCAATCCAAACATGCGTAAGCCACAATCACTCCATAAGAAAACCTTCTCAATTGTATGTTTGCACCAATGATTTCACAATTTTCAAACTAGACGCCCACATCACATGTCACGAGTTATGATCAACTATAGACGTCTAGTTTAGAAATTGTGAAATTAAGATCTTTATTACAAGGTGACTCGACTAGCTAGATGATTCGTCACAATTGAATAATAAGGTCGATTCAGAAAAATATAGTCAATCGAAAAAACACATAGATTATGATGTCAAAAATCAAACAACCCCAAATTAAATTAAGAATAAGGTAAAATTAAAGTGGCATCAAGAATGAGCTAGTGCAATAAGCTGATCAACAACAGTAGGATCAGCCAAAGTACTTGTGTCCCCAAGCTCATCTAAGCTGTTTGAAGCAATTTTTCTCAATATTCTTCTCATTATTTTGCCACTCCTTGTCTTTGGTAGACCTGGTGCCCAGTGGATCTTGTCTGGTGCAGCAAAACCTCCAATCTAATATCAACGTCAAGTAATTTTATCACTTTTCGACATAAGCCAGTTTTCATTTCTTTCTAACAAAGACGAATTCAAAATCATACCTTATCTCTAACAACTTTGATAAGACTTCTTCTGAGTTCCTCACTATATGAAACACCTTCAGCCAAAGTAACAAACACGTATATCCCTTGTCCTTTAACATCATGCTCCACGCCAACAACAGCAGCTTCAACACATTGAGGATGTGATACTAAAGCTGACTCTACTTCAGCTGTGCCAATGCGGTGTCCACTGTACATATGCACCATATAGTTCATATAACAAAAGCAAGTAAATTGGATGATGGAGGAGGAATAAGAAGGCATGTACCTGACGTTAATAACATCATCTACTCTGCCAGTGAGCCAGTAGTAACCGTCTTTGTCCCTAAATACAGCCAAGAGCTTATAGATACACGTACATACGTATGAATTATGATCATGAAAGTTAATAAACCAGGTATTTACCTGTTGCAACCATCACCAGTAAAGTAATATCCAGGGAAGGCACTAAAGTATGTAGTCTCATATCTTTCATGATCTCCGTAAAGTGTTCTGAATGCAGAAGGCCATGAATTTTTCACGCATAAATATCCACTACACTCACCTTTGAGCTCCACACCCTTCTCGTCCACTATTACAGGCTACAATAATTAATAAATATTTATTACATAATAGTAGGCGTATTGTAATCGCGATAAAATGTAGCATGTGTCCTGTCATAGGTTACCTGGACACCAAAAAATGGTAATGTAGCAGAACCAGGCTTCTGTGGCCAAGCTCCTGGCATTGGAGTAATCTGCAAGAACAAAAATCAATAATAATGAACTCAACTCTAAAAGGGTAGCTAGGTATGTACGTACACTGTAGTGTTTATTCAACAACTTATAAATGCATTATAGTATGTGACGATCTCATCTAAAAGCTTAAGCTGTCAGTAACTAGACGGATGTATTGGAAGAAACTAAAGAATTTGATATGCTTCATTTCATTTCATTATTATTATATAGAGAAAAGAAGAAATACCATGAAACCTCCAGTTTCTGTTTGCCACCATGTATCAGATATAGGGCACTTTCCATCTCCTACAACATTGAAAAACCATCTGCACAAAAACATTTTTTTAAAAAAAGATCAGTATTTTTTTTTCAGAAAGTTGTTATATAAAAGAGAAATATAAATTAAAAGATGCATATATAGGTAAAGATAGAAACCTCCATGCACTAGGATTGATTGGCTCACCAACACTTCCCAGCACCCTCAAAGATTTTCTTGAATATCGAGTCACGTGCTATAAATAAAATTTATTAACAAATTAAAAATATTTTCATGAATAACAAGAAACATTTTATGATCAAGAAATAAGAAAATTATATTTAGGTACATACATAAACTTCTCGATCATAAGATTAAAATTCTGTGTAAAAATGTGTATTGAGCTACTCTCATGTGGAACACAAGTTACTTGAAAGTAATCTGATTAAGAGAATTAGATAATAGAGTAAGGTGTAGGCTTACCTCGTCTCCCTCGCGCATGAGAGATCTTACTAATGTGGGAGCGGTGTAAAAAATTGAAACTTTATACTTATCAACGATATCCCAACAACGTCCTGCATCTGGATAATTCGGAGCCTGCAACATATGAGTTATATATAAGGTAATAATCACTCGACGATTTTTTGTTTAGGTTATTCATATCTATAATAAAACTCAAAACATAAGTTTTTTTTTAAAATGTTAAAATGAAGTAACTTATTACCCCTTCAAAAACCACATTTGTTGCTCCATTCAGTAAAGGTCCGTATGTAACATAACTATGACCGGTAATCCAACCGCAGTCAGCTGTACACCTACAGAACATAACCAAAAAAAAAAGTATTTTCATTAATAAATAAAGGGGAAAGGGACAAATATACCCCTGAACTATCGTAAATGGTATGCAGATACCCGCCGTCATACTTTTGAAACATTATATTACATATATATAACATAAATCTATTTGGTAAAGATATTGAAGAGAGAAAATGTGTTGAAGGACATACCAATAAATGTCTTTTGGTTTGTAGTCAAATGCATACTTGAATGTTGTGGCAGTGTATACCATATAACCTCCAGTTGTATGTAGAACACCCTTAATATATAAACATCAACTAAAACCCATCAAAATATTGTAACAGAATAATCGTCTAATCGATACAAACATGAAATTTTACCTTAGGCTTTCCAGTACTACCACTAGTGTAAAGTAGGAAAAGTGGATCTTCTGCATCAACCCATTCTACATCACATGTAACTGGATATTTTGGAACTACATCCTGAAATAAAAATAATTTTGTAAATATAATATGCCTAAACTATACGTATAAAACGAAAAGCAGTACTCTATCAGTCTCAAATTTATGTGACACCTTTTGAATTTCAAAGTGTTTGAACTGACCTGCCACCAAATATCTCTTCCTTCAACCCATTTCGTCATTTGTTTTTGTAATGCTGATTCATTCTCAAAAGTCAGACACACATCTGCAAAGAAGAGAGTAAAAAGAAAATAATATATATGTAGCACATTAAGTAATATTTTTGGATATTAATTAGTAGTAATATATAGTGACCTATTTTGACTGAATTTTGGGCAGATTGTGTTAAGGCATCATCAACAATGTCTTTGAGAAAAATAGTCTTTGCTCCTCTCTTAACTGCACTGCATGTTATCACAACTTTTGGCTTGCAATCTACGATTCTCTGTGCAAGTGATTCTGCTGAGAACCCCGCAAATACTACCTGTACAACTTCAAACATTATATTTTTCAAATAACTAATTTCTATCTATCGTAAATAAATATCAAGCATGAGTAACTTTATAATAAATATTTTTTATATCGATACATTAGAAGAAGAGATAGCTACAATCTACATATTACCGAGTGAACGGCACCAATGCGAGCACAGGCAAGCATAGCAATGGGAAGTTCCATAAGCATAGGCAAGTAAATGATAACAGCATCACCCTTTCCAACTCCAATACTTTTCAAGTAATTTGCCAACTGTCACAAAAGTTAATTAAAATCTATCAATGTATCTATATTATTTTCATTGATATTTCGCGATTCTAATTTTAATATAAGTCGCAAATGCTGACTTGGTGCAAATTTCAACCGTTAACATTTATTAAAAATGTGATTCTTACTAAATTTAGAGAGTTAGGAGGAAAGTTGAGGATAATAAATGTAACATGTTGAACATATGAAAATTTTCTTTTGTTGTTAAACTTTTTAAAAAAAATATATTTGTAGAATATTATTAGAGAAGTAATGAAATAAGAATAACTATAAATTTAAAAGAAGGGAAAAATAAAAAACCTGACAAACTCTGGCTAAAAGTTGAGTGTACGTTAAAGTGGCATCACGACCAAGGTCATTTCCTTCCCATAAAATTGCAAATTTGTCACCATTTCCAGCATCGATATTTCTATCCAAGCAATTGTAACATATATTTGTTTTACCACCTTTAAACCACTGTTGAAAATTACATAACACAATAGAAACTTTTTAATTGTACATAATGTTGTGTTATCCAAATTAAATTATAGGAGAAACAATTGTACTATAGTGAAAAATAATGAGAAAATATGGAAGATGGTTAAAAAATGAAAAGGCTGGCATAAGAAAAGGACCAATTTGTCCCTGCCACTATTTTAGCTAGTCTTAGAAATACGGAGACATTTAAGGCATCGGAACCGAAAAAACCATTTTTTAAAAAATAATATTAATCATTCAAATATCATTAATTTTTTTAAAAAAACTTATTTATGACAACGAATAGAAGAATAGAACTAGCCGACGAAAAATAAATATAAAGTAACAATAAATTAAAAAAGAAGAAGAAGTACAGGCCTAAATTTCTTTGATTTCTGAAATTTTAAATAATAATACTAATTACATTTTATAACATGTCTAAAAGAATCTCAAATATAAATTGATTGCATCAAATTAATTATAAAAAAGTATAAATTTATAAATAATTACTCCTTCTATCTCTATTTATGCATTCATTTTATTTTACAAAGTCATATAATTTTAAAAAAAATACCAACAAAATTTTTAATTTTATTTTATATTTATAAATTATTTAAAAAAAACTACAAGAAACAATAATTGACCATTCAAAGTATGAAAAATTTACGATCCCTTGTTTGGACCTCGAAATTTACTAATCTAATTATAATTAGAGTATTAAATACATCACATTTCATTTTAAAATCAATTATTACATCAGCAAAGCAAGTTTTAACCCCAAATAGTTAAGTAGAGATTTGAATAAACCTGAATATTAATTTTGCCATTGCGAATGTCGAGATTGTCGGTGTAAACAGGTTGCCCCCATTTCTGTTTCCAATAAAATTCCGATGCAATCTCAGACCAAAATCCGGCCGGATCCTCCATCGACTTACCATACATCTCCTCATACTGCACTCACAAAAATTAATTCAAAAACTCACCATTGAATCAAATCTGCAATGTGAGAAAAGAAATCGAACCTTTTGTAAAGAAGAAACATGAGCCTGTTTGGAGAATTCGTGACTGGGGATCACAAAATTAACTTCCTCAGATGCAAGACCTTCACCAAGAACAATATTATTATTATTTGAACAATTGATTTCTTTCATCTTAACCACACTATAGCTGCTGCTGCTTCTAATTCCGATCTGAATTTTGATTGGTTCACTGTTCAAATACAATGGCGTTGATGCTAATGCTATTGATTGATAAAAAAAGTGATAGCGGTCAAATCTGGCATCCCTAAATATATAATATATAGTATTTATTACACCAATGAATATTAATTTTTGAGCAAGTCAAACAAATTCGTTTGATGTGTAGCATAAAATATATAATGATTTTACCATTAATTTTATTATGTATTTGATTTTGAGATATTAATTATTTTTGAAGTTATTTATTGATGAAATAAATTATGTCAAAAAATATTTAATTTTTAAATAACTTATTTTCAGCTATCATATCTTGGACCCATGGGAAATTTGTTATTTTATAACGCTATGCTATAATATTTTAATAGTATAATTTTCAGTGCACAACCCACGATTTGATCTGACATTTTTTTTATTTAATTATTAATATTTATAGTTTAAATAATTCTAATTTATATTATATTTGATTTATTTGAAAATCTTACTTATACCAAAAAAAAAAAAAATTAAAATGATCTAATTAAAAGAATATATTTCATTTTGTGGTGCACGAATACGTGAACTACGTAATTAAAGAGCTTGCTAGTCTTTTGCACGATATGGAAACAAAATCTTTGAAAATAGATCTCCATAAATATTTTTTCCTCTTGATAAAATATTTCGAAGCAAAGGCCGGCCTGATTTGACATTAGGGCTGGCAAGGAACCGGGATATCCCGCCTCGGCCCGCGTCTCGCCCCGCCCCGAGTAACGCCTGACCCATCCCCTTAGGTTTAGGGGGTTTAAGGGGTGGGGAATGAGGGGACCGGTCAGGGGCCGGTTCACTCCTGAGTCCCGATCAATCCGGCCCAGTTGAACCGGTCGGTTCGCGGGATCCCCTCCATTTTTTTTTAAATTTTGAAAATGTTACCGTTTTTCATCCTTTGTGGAAATGATGTGCCCTCCCCCCCCCCCCCCCCCCCCCCAAATGGATTTTCGCCACTTTTTGTTTTCTCAAACACCCACAACCACCCCCCACCCCCTACTTTTAAAACTTTTATTTAAACCCTCAAGTTATAATAATTACACTTTAACTCATTTTTATTATATTATAAATACCCCTTATCCCTTACAATTTCTTACAAAATCATCTATTCTAATTTCTCTCATCTATTTTTCTATATTCTCTCCACTCTCAAGTGTCAATCTTAATTTCTATTCCATTTTAATTCTCCTATTATTATATTCCATATATTTCAATTTTCAATTCAAAATTTTCATATTATATCAATATATATAATTATATTATCTCATATTTTATCAAGTATTGGTTGGATTTCAAATTACAAGTTACAACAAATCACAAGCTTCAACAATCGAATTAACGTCTGCTATTAACACAGACATTTGGTACATTCATTTCATAATATTTATATTTTATTTTTCGTCTTTATTTTTATGTTATTATTATTTTTATATAACACTTTATACATAATTAAGTATGAGTTCTAGGAAAAAAATAGCGGTGAAGGAAAAGAGAAAGCACAAGATAATGAAGAAATTAAGTAGACTTTTTAAATTATTTAATTTTGGTAAAAAAAATAGTAAAGAAAAAAAGAATAGTAAAAGTGGTGGTACTTCATCTAAATCAACGTGTAGAGTTAGATTTAACACAAATGATTCTACTTATGTTGATGATACTCCTTATGATATTAATTCAAATGTTCAACTCGATCACGAAAGTTTAGAACGATGTTATGGTAATATTAATCCTAATGTTGATGAAAATTCAGGTGAAGAAGTAGAAGCTGATTTGGGAGAAGAGGAGTTAGAAGAAACACCTACTAGTCCAGTGACAGAAGTTCCAAATGAAACTATCAATTTAACGGAGCAAAATTGTGGACATCCACCCCTTATACCTCCCACAAGGGAGAAGATGAAGTATCAACACCCTAAAACTTCTATTGTGTGGCAATTTATGACTTTCGATAAAGAAAATAGTGTTGCTATTTGTAATAAGTGTAAGCAACCTTTTAAATATAAACAAGGTGGGGGTCAAGGTGGGACGGGAGGATTAAATAGATATTTGTTATCTTGTGTACCGATTCAATATAAAGAAGTTAAAGCATTAGCCAATAGAAAAAAGGAATTCCAATTAATGAATTTGATGTTACCGGTAATGCATCGGTAGGGGCTACTAACATGGTTCAAGGAACATTAGATCCTTCTAACCCCGTGATAACGCTCAAACTTACTTCTCAAATAAGAAGTAAAGTGGTCGTATCAAGTAAAGAACTCAACTAATGAGGTTGGGATCGTTCCCACGAGGAAAATAGTTCAGACTTAACTTCAATCTATTATTACTATTATTTAGTCAATTATATCCTTAGAAAACAAAGTCAATAAAAGGGTTTTTTTTATTTCTAAATGAATGAAAATAATTAGCTAAATTAAAGTAGACAACTAACAGATTCAAATGTTGGAGTTTAATCAATTAATAAAAGTAACTAAGGTTTAAGTGTTCCCCACAGGTTCCTAACTTGATAATTCCAACTATAACAATTCTTTCTCAATATCTTGCATGCAAAGTGATAAGTTATGTATTTCTAAATCCTTGGTCTGGCATCTAGAAAATTTCACTCCGCACCTTGATCCGGCTACGTGTGTTGCTATACTAACCCTTACCTTTACCTCATATTAAGCATTGTATTCAATATTTGTCTAAGTTATTACCTCGTACCAATCAATACTAGCCTATTAGATATTATACACTAAATTTATGTTGATAATTCTTTTCCTATTATCTACGTCCTTGGTCCAGCAAGTAGCATTAAGGCGAGTTCTAATGTTGCCATCCGTTAAAAAGACTTTTAAGCGAAAGAATTATCAATACATGCAAGACACTATTCTAAAATTGTTATTTTAGTTAGATTTTACCTCATTATTCACTCATGGTTCCCACAACCCTAGTTATGGAGTTTAGTTACCCATAATCATAATCACAATATTCATATATATAGTATAAGAGTTCATGCTCTTACTTCAATGAGAAAGAATAAAATTCAGAAATTTACTTGATTAATCGACAAAATCACCAACAATCAACTCCAGAGAAAAGTGTAACAATCCAAAGTCTAATATCCAAAATAATCTACTAACAACGAATCTAACATAAAAGTGTCTAACCACCAAAAGTCTAACCCCAAAAACGAGGTTTTTACAACTATTTATATAAAAAAGGAAAAACCTAATAAAAGAAGGACTCTAATTGCTGAAAATCTGACAAAATGCGACTGGATCGACGGACCTCGTGATGGACCGTCGTGGTCACGACGGCCCGTCATGGTCAAGGTGGCCCGTCATGGCCTCCGTCATCCTATACATTACAAATCCTTCTACTGCTTTCTTCATTACCCTCTTCGAACAGGTATGGCGGACCATTTCAAGCACGACGGTCCGTCGAGGGTCTACGTTCCATAACACTTAAACTTTTTGAAAATTTGGGTACTGGGACTACTTCTCTGATCATCACGACGAACCAGCAGGACAGACCGTCATGGCTACGACGGTCCGTCATGCACTTCGTAACCCCACACTTGGTCAGACTTCCCCATCTTCCTTCAGCAGCTTCACTACGATGCCACCTACGAACCGTCACAGGCACGACGGACCGTCACAAGCTTCGTAGGTGGTAACTTTTCTGCATTTCTTACTCAACAACTTCCGCGTTCATCTTTAGACAGATTTCTTGCAAATAAAGGGAAACTTACATAAAAATAATACAAAAAGGCTTTTGGACGCACACTAAACTTATGGAAAAAACATTAAAAATATCGTGAAACCACGATATATCAACACCCTCAACTTAAATTCGTTGTTTGTCCTCAAGCGACGCACTATAACTCACTACAAAATCTTTGTACAATAGTGTCCATGTTTTAGCTTTCGCAATCATTTGGCTATCAATCCCGATCAGTCTTATCATATTTATGCATGTTATCACTATTAGGCTTGAATTATGTGGAATCAGACCATGACACAGACTCACCACACACTAACATCTATCCTCTTAAATTTCTCATAGAGGTGCTAATATTTCCGGTATTGCAACTAGTATCCTCACTTCAAAACAACATCCTCATTTTTCACACAATGATTTCAGTTTGAGTACAAGGATTAATTTTCAACACTCACTCTCAGAAAAAATTCACAACTCATTCATACATATTGCCATAAGCTTGCCCTTATTTTCACTGCTTTAAGTTCGCTATACAACTTTTAGGATCACGATAGGACTTTCTTAGCTTGTAACATAGTCTCAAGGTCAGGTAGGGTATATTAAGGTATAGTTTTAGTGACTTTTTGCCCTCCTTGACATATCGGCTGAACATGCCACTTTTTATCATTTTATTTCGTCTAATTTCTCATATTCTTTCACCTTGCTATTTTCCCTTCTTTCTTCATTTGTGTAAGTGACACTCTTCTTTTCTTACTTTTATTTATTGTATTTTTTTTAATTTCAACTGGTTCATTGAGTCACTTTACTTTTGTTCTTTATCTCTCTTTGTTCTTTCAACCCCACTTTCCAGAGCATTCCTCATAATAGCCACCCTCAACTCATGGCTTTGCCATGAGTCAAAGTACATATACCCAAAGTTGGGTCAGGGCCATGAAAAGGCTATTTTCTGCATTAGCCACCTCAACTTATGCTTTTGGCATAAGAGGAGGTGCACATGTCCACAGAGGGACCAGGGCCAACACATTATTCCCAGAAAAGATCAGTTGGGGTGAAAAAGAAGGGTCTATTTTAAGCTCAAATCATTTGGATTAAAGAAGGATAAATTTCATTTGTCTTTTTTATTTAGGCTAAAAATGGGCTATATTGAACAAGGGCCTATGATTCTTTCCTAATTGTCTATTACAACTTACTTTTAGCAAGACTAACCAGGAAAGTTCTAGCTCAGTACAAATAGTGTACTATTCAAATCTTCCTCACACTCACTTGACATCTCATTACTCTACCAGATTATTAGACACCTAGTTCGAATTTTAGACTTAGGGTCATGTAGTGGTGTATCTCTACGTCATGCTTAGAGCCACACATTTATCAATTACTATGCCTAGTCATGCATCATTTTCATTTCATCAGGATATCATATTAGTCATCATGCTTCAGAGTTAAACTATGTACAGAAGATATAGACATGCCGGTTCAACAATAAAAATAATTAGTCTCTTGGGAAAAAAAATATAGGCAAGAAAACCCCAAAAGAGGATAGTGAATTGGGCTACTCAGACTTCACCCTAGCACTCACTTTTCATTTACCCCACCCCAACAAAAAGACATGCAATTGTCCCAAATGCATAAAAAAAATTAAAATACGAGAGTGGTAGGTGAAACAAACCTGGGGCGCAAAGCGCCGATGATCAGCAAGCTGGTGGGTCCGGTTCCTCGGAACCCATTACCTATGTAATCTCGACATCTTCAGTAGTGTCTTCATCAGCAACAACACTATCAGCAGTGCCTCCCACTATCGCCACATCTCTGGAGCTAGATGCCCCAGCAGCTGACTCTACAACCCTGATCCAACGCGCCTCCTCATCAGCAAGCGAGGCTCTCCTCGCAGCCTCTATCTCATGACGCTCCTTCTTCCGTGCTCTAGCCTCATCCTCCTCTCGACCCTTACGCCTCTTGGCATGCTCTCGAGGGGGAGGTGGTGGAATCTCAGAAGTGCTGAAAAAGGACGCCATCACTGTGTCCTCAGCAGACTCTGTAGAAGGGGCCTCGGACTCAGGCACCCAAGACTCTAGGATCATATCAATGTCCTCTCGAAGACTCTCGACTGCAGCCTGAAGGGTCGACACGTCCACCTGAGGGGCTGGCCGGGCTAACACCCGCAACTTAGAAGCGTCCAAGCACTGATGAACCTCAGGGATCTTCCGCTCTGTGTGCTGGACCATTTTACGCTCCAAGCGCTCTTCTGCCTCAGCAATAGACCTCTGCATCCAAAGCTGGATGTGATACAGAAGCGTAGCCATCTGTGCCTCTAGTTCCTGGACCCTAGCAAGCGGGACCAGAGCGGGGAAAGGGGCTGAGCGAGAGGAGCTCGGTGAAGTGCTACTACCCGGGATAGACTCGACCGGGGTAGTGTCAGTGGTTTCAAAAGACGCCTGCGTAGCCGTTCGAGCATGTGCTACTGTATCAGCAAGATTTTCACCAAGTAGAGGCAACTCTGGACGAGGCCCTCTGCGTAGAGCTAACTCATTGGCCTCATCCCTGATGAGGCCAATATCAACAGTGCCCAGCGGAGTCTTGAGCTGATCAATGTGCCAGATGGGCACACCTGCGGACATGCATAGGGAAAATATCATGCACGGAAAAGGGTAAGTAGTTGTGACCTTGAAAGCCCTCTCGTGCATGACCGCCTATAGAAGCCAAGCGAAGTCCACCTCAAATCCGGCTATCATCGCCGCCATCAGAACTGCACGATCCCATGTGACTATATTATCAACAGTCGTGGGGGAAAGGCAGTGGCAGACAATCAACCATAAGAACTTAGCCGTGAAGGTCAAGTTATCCTTCTTGATGGCTCCATTTGACTCTGTTACCCTGTCGGCACCCTCTCTATCAACAGACAAGTGCATGGCCATCCACCTCTTCATGGTCTCTCTCAGCAATGGCTCACACAAGAATTGGCCATCTTTTACAATTTGCCGCCAGTAGTCGAACTCTGCTGTGAGAGGGGTCCGGTTGGCATCAATATTCTCGCCGTATAAATACCGGCGGATGGCAGGCAGGGAGATATCAACCTGAATGCCATGTACTCGGACATGCTCAAGTGGGGCTTGTGCGGCGGGGGCAGCCCGCCTATCTATCTGTGATCTTAGAGTAGCCACGTAAGAGGCGTAGAACTCTCAGACTAACTCCTCACTATAAAGAACCAAAGAACGCGCTGTCCACTCCAGTCGGGTGTCTGGTGAAGAGATTGTGGATCTCTAGCATGGTGGGGAGACTACCCGTAAGGAATCGCCTCTCCAGTGTAGGGGTCCATGTCATGACTCCTTTATCATTCAGAAACTTTGTGTCTGAATAAACTTGATATTGCCTATCGACACCATCGGTTGGGCTGGTCGGCAACCGGGGTGAGAGCACGAGTGGTGAGCCGGGAGTGGAATCACAACTGTCAGCCTCATCAGACGTGGCAGACTGGGCAGCTGTGGCGGGTGCAGGGACTTCAGCGGACCTTGAGGCTTCCTCCGACCACGAAACTCCTAAAGAGCCAAACGCTTCTTCTTCATGTGTAGCTGACCCAGAAGGTGTGCCGGTCAGTGTGCGCTCTTCATCAGACTGGGAGGCAGTGACTACGCTAGACGCCACTTTTTTGGGCGTAGCTCTGGTAGCACGTGCAGCTCGTGATGGAGTGGCAGTGCCTGGGGCATGTACTCGGGGTCATGCTCATCATCAGAGCCTATGACCAGGCAGACAGATTGGGCAAAAGAATTTGAACTCCCACGTGCGTAAACTCAATCTTGTTTTGGTGCCATAACAGATAGAACCTGTAAAGAATTAATATAAGTACGAGAAGGAGCAATTAAGACGAGCAAAAAGAAAACAAAATAAATATAAGAGTTAAGCTGGAATGACTTTTCTACAGTAACAGTGAAACACGACGGACCAAGTGAAGGCTCATCGTGATTATGACAGACCGTCATGGGGTCCGTCATGTCTTACTTCATATATGTTAATGTGGAGACCCCTGAAGGAATGTCTCTGACAAGCATGACGGATAAGAAGGACGTACATCGTGACAATGACGGTCCGTCATCGATGTCCGTTGTGGAGACCCTTAGGAGAGAGGTCTCTGACCGACACAACGGTTGTGCAGGATGGACCATCGAGGGTATGACGGTCCTTCGTAGATGTCCATCAAAGGACACTTAGAAAAAGTAGGAGACCCTTAGAAAAAGGGTCTCTGACAACCAGAACGGTTGGAAACGACGGTCCGTCGTGGGAACGATGGTCCATCGCATGTATCCGTTGGTGGACACTTGGAGAAAACGTACAGTGGGATGTTGGAATAGACCCTATGACGGTCCGTCGTAGGTACGACAGTCCGTCATCGAGGTCTCGTTCTGTCATTCAGTGACATAACTGGGGATGCCACAATCATCCCCTATGACTCACATTGAATACTTAGTGATAACCTATATGTTTCTAACCCAAATACCTAGTAAACTAGCAATGCTAAAACACCTATTTCTAGAGTTTTAACAAGGCAATTTTGAGGATTCTCAACCTAGGTGAGACAAAATTTTGATCAAATACTGAAGACCCGTCAATAAGAAATAGGCTAATACTAATTGATAATAAAAAATGCAATGTAAATGGGTAGAAACCAGAGACACATACCTGAGAATTTGAGAAAAATAAGCAAGGGAGGTACTTGGTGATCAAGAACAGAACCACAGCAACCGACTCCGACCAATAGAAAAGAGATATCTGTAATTGGGGAATTTAGGGAAGCAATCGGTTGATAGAGAAGGGAGGTAGGAAGTTGGAAGTTGAAAAGGGAGGGAAATTGGAGAAAGAGGGAAGGAAATGGGTGAAATGAAGGGGTGGGTTTTTTTTAAATGTTACCAATTTTTCAAATTACCCCCAACCGGGTCGGGTATGCTCATTAATGATGCAACGAGACCCCGATGACGGTCCGTCGCAGATGCGATGGTCCATCATTGGTTCCGTCATATGTGGCCTTGTTTTGAAAATAATTGAAAGACGTACCTGGCACGACGGATTCATACGACGGTCCGTCGCGTCCGTGATGGTCCGTCGATGTTTCCGTCAGTGACTGTTGCAATGTGATTTTCTGCAGAATATCCTGGTGATGTGCCTGCAAATTTAAAACCCATTAGTAGAAAATGCTACCATTACTACAAAGAAAACTATAAATATTGGGTTGCCTCCCAACAAGCGCCTGATTTAACATCGCGGCACGACTGAAGACACTTGATTACTCATACTTCATCATGATGGTATGCCTAGATTACTTCATTTGCTGATTCAGCATGCCCGAAATAGATTTTTATACGTTGTCCATTCACCTTGAACCGTACACCCTCCATAGTTTCCAACTCAATTGCTCCATGAGGGAATAGTTGGGTAACCAAGTAAGGACCAGTCCTTTTGGACTTGAGCTTGCCCGGAAACAAGCGCAAACTAGAATTGAATAAAAGCACCAAATCCCCAACCATAAACTCTCATTTTTTAATTTTTTTTCATGGTAATTTTTCATCTATTCTTTGTAGAGGGATGAGCTTTCATAAGCTTTCAGGCAAAATTCATCGAGTTCATTCAACCTAGTTAACCATTGTTCTTCAGCTTCTTTCCATCCATTTTAAACTTCTTCATAGCCCACATGGATTTATTCTCTAATTCAACCGGAAGATGACAAACTTTCCCATATACAAGTTGGTATGGGGACATACCTATGGGAGTCTTCCTTGACCAATCCGTTCTACTAGCATTCCTGTTTTTGACAATATCTGTTTGATCTCCCTATTTCACACTTCAACTTGACCACTAGTTTGAGGGTGGTAAGGAGTGGCCACATTATGGCGAACCCCATATTTCTCCAATAATCCCTTGAACAATCTGTTGAAAAAGTGGGAGCCCCCATCATTAATAATTGCCCTTGGGGTGCCAAAATGAGAGAATATATTCTTTTTTAAGAACGCAGTTACACTCTTCCCTTCATTGTTTGCGAAGGCGATAGCTTCCACCCATTTAGATACATAATAAACCGCTACTAAAATATACTTCATTTCATGAGAATTCACAAAAGGACCCATAAAGTCAATACCCCAAATATCAAATAACTCAATCACAAGAATGGGGTTTAGAGAGAGCTCTTCCTTTCTTGAAATGTCGCCATCTCTTTGGCATCTATCACATGCTTTAGCAAACTCATGAGCATCTTGAAGAAGAGTTAGCCGATAGTAACCATATTGTAATATCTTATGAGCGGTTCGAATACCACTATGATGTCCGCCAACGGGTGAGGAATGTCATGCCTCTAAAACACTCAACATCTCACATTCTGGCACACAACGCTGAATAAGCCCGTCGGCACAACTTCTATATAAATATGGTTCATCCCAAAATAACTTCTTCACGTCTCACATGAATTTTTTTTTATGAAAGGACAAGTCCGATGGAATAATATCACTAGCCAAATAGTTCGCAAAATCTGCAAACTATGGAATCAATTCTTGTGAGGCAGACAATACATGCTCATCGGGGAAAGTATCATCAATATTAGTCTTATATGCTAACTCTCTCATAGGTTCATCTTCTAGTCGGGACAAGTGATCGGCAACTTGATTTTCGGTCCCTTTTCTATCCCTCACTTCAAAGTCAAATTTTTGTAGCAGTAATACCCAACGAATCAACCTCGATTTCGCATCTTTCTTTGCCATTAAATATCTCAATGCTGAATGGTTAGTATACACTATAACTCTGGTATCTAGCAAATAAGAGCAAAAATTTTCAAAAGCAAAGACTACTGCATGGAGTTCTTGCTCAGTCACTGTGTAGTTCTTTTGAGCTTCATTTAGGGCTTTACTAGCATAGTAAATGGGGTGAAGGATTTTTTTCTTTCTTTGTCCCAATACTACACCAAGAGCAACCCCATTAGCGTCGCACATCACCTCAAATAGACTGTTCTAATACGGAGAAATAATGATAGGTGCATATATCAATTTTTCTTTTAGCTCGCCGAATGCTTTAAGACAGGATTCATCAAAATAAAATTTACAATCTTTCTCCAGTAGTTTGTACAATGGATGTGCAATTTTTGAAAATTCTTTGATGAATATCCGGTAAAAACCTGCATGCCCAAGAAAGCTTCTCACACCTTGTACAGAGATAGGTGGGGGGAAGTCTCTCTATTACCTCGACTTTAGCTCGATCAACCTCTATGCCTTTTTCTAAAATGCGATGACCCAAAACAATACCTTCTTTCAACATGAAGTGGCATTTTCCCCAATTTAGTACTAAATTGCAGTCTTCACATCTCTTAAGGACCTCAGATAAATTGTTCAAACATCGCTCGAATGAATCACCAACCATAGAAAAATCATCCATAAAAACTTCTATAGTATCTTCCACCATGGCGGGTGCATTGCACAACCCAAACGACATTCTCTTGAACGCAAAGGTCCCATATGGACAAGTAAAAGTGGTTTTCTCTTCTGGTGCAATAGAAATCTGATTATACCCCAAATATCTATCAAGAAAACAGTACCACCCTTTTCCGGCAAGTCTATCCAACATCTGATCCATGAAGGGCATAGGAAAATGGTCTTTTTCAGTACATGCATTTAATTTGCGGTAATCCATACACACCCTCCATCCAGTAACCGGTCTCATTGGAACATGTTCATTTTTCTCATTGGAGACCACAGTCATTTCCCCTTTCTTAGGTACACACTGAACAGGGCATACACAACTACTATCGGCGAACGGATAGATTACTCCGACATCTTACCACTTAATGATTTCCTTCTTCATGACCTCTTGCATAGGTGGATTTAAGCATCTCTAGTGCTCAATACTTGGCTTATGATCGGGAATGAGTTGGATTTTATGAGAACAAATACAAGGAGGGATCCCAATAATGTCCGCAATAGTCCATCCAATAGCTCTTTTGAACCTTTTTAGCACTTTCACCAAACTCTCAACTTGTTGTTCATTCAGGTCTGATGCAACGATTACCGGTAAAGTGTCACCATTTCCTAAAAATTCATACCTGAGATGAGGTGGGAGAGCTTTTAGTTCTAAATTTGAAGCCTCATCTATAGATGGTTTCGCGGGTGGAGACTCGCGATTCTTCATGTCTAACTCATATTTCTTCGGTTAAAACCGAACATCACCTCGATCAAGAGCCGCGACTAATGACTCATACTCTTCAATGCAATCGTTATCAAAATTCATTATCACTGCCACTAATGTTTCTACACCTAGACATTCTTCTATTTGTGTCTCAGATGACTCACCAACATTGTAGGATATAGCAGATACCGATTGGAGCTCACCACTCTGCCTCATGGACCTACAAATGTTGAAGGTCACTTCCTCGTTGTTCAACCGAAATTTCATCTGCCCCTTTTCCATATCTACTAAGGCTCTTTCCATAGCAAGTAATGGCCTCCCAAGAATAATGGGCGCTTCAAAATGGACTTCACAATCAAGAATAACAAAATCTACCGGAAATTTGAACAACTCCATTTTTACTAGCACATTGTGGAGTATCCCTATAGGCATTTTTACTGTTCGATCGGCCATCAGTAGCCGCATCGCAGTGGGCTTTGGATCATCCAAACCTAACTTCTTGTAAATCGAGAGGGGCATGAGATTTATGCTTGCTCTCAGATCACATAATGTTTTCGCAAAATATAATAACCTGATTGTAAAAGGAATAGTGAATGCACCCGAATCTTCTTTCTTTTGTACCAGAGATCTTGTAACTATAGCACTACAATGCTGCATTCTATTATCATCCTCAAAAGTGGCCGATCTTTTCTTTGTAACTATATCTTTCATAAACTTGTCATAACCGGGCATTTGTTCTAAAGCTTCTACCGAAGGGACATTGATAGAAAGTTGCTTCAACATTGTTATAAAACACCGATATTTACCATCCTCGGTCTTTTTCACTAATCTTTGAGGAAAAGGGGGTGGTGGTCTAGGCATGGGAGTTACCTTTTTAGGCACTTCAGCATTATTTCCAGTGTTATCTTCTAATTTACCATTAACCTCTACCATTTTAACAGTATCTTTTGTCACCTTTTTCTCGTTAGGCAGCATAGGTGGGTCGATGGTTTTCTTACCACCGCGAGTAGTATTTTCATACAATGTCCATCATTTTTCAGATTTTAGACAGTGTTGCTAGGAAGAGTGCCCGATTGCCGTGTGTTCACAGTAGCAGATAATTGGGCCAATTGTAACTTAAGCTGCTTAATCGATATTGCATTTGTATCGACTCTCTATCCAATACCCGCTAAATCACTCCTCAATTTTTTAGTGTGCTTATCACTAGCATCTAACCTCATCATCATTTTATGAAACATATCCTCAACTCGCGCCATACTATCTCCACCATCTCTAGGAGTAACTTCACGATTTTGAGGAGGAACATATTGCCCATTCCTATCATTTCTATTACCATAGTTACCCCTGTTGAAGTTGTTGCCGCGGTTGTAATTTCCTTCTCGAACATAATGACCCTCACGGTTATAGTTACCATAGGTCCGACCTTAGTTCCCTTGACCTTGGTGCCAATTCTCCTGATTAGAGCCTTGGGCACTCGGTTGGAAACCCCCCGTCTGCTCATTTACCGCATAGGAATCCTCCTCATAATAGCATTCATCATTTTGTGGTGGTTGTTTAGACAAGTAGTTGACTGCATTTATCTTTTCGGCATCCCCAGTGACATGTTTTAATACCAACCCAAGCTCAGTTCTCATTTGAGCCATCTCTTCACGAATCTCATCTGTGGATGGGTTATGAGTGTATTGCACTACGAAGGTATTTCTCCCAGTATCTGACTTCCTATTACTCCAAGCTTTATTGTTCCGGGAGATTTTCTCTAACTTTTCGGCAATCTCAGCATAAGGACACTCCCCATAAGAACCACCCGCTATAGTATCCAACACCGCTTTATTATTATCATCCTGTCCCTGATAGAAGTATTCCTTCAGTGAATCGTCATCTATGCGGTCATTGGGGACGCTTCTAAAAAATGAGGTGAATATATCCCAAGAACTACTAACTGACTCTCCTGGTAGTGCCACAAAGTTGTTCACTCTGTCTTTGTGGTTTAGTTTCTTGGAGACCGGTAGTAATGTGCTAAGAAAATGTCCCTTAGTTGGTTCCAAGTAAAAATTGAGTTATAAGGGAGCTCAGTGAACCAAATAGCAGCCTCTCCTGTCAGTGAGAAAGGAAATACTCTTAGCCCTATTACATCCAAATCCAAATCAGGCCTCCCTACACAGCTTTTACACATTGCTCTTACCTTAGCTGCATAAACATGTGGATCCTCAGAAGGTAGCCCTGAAAACAAACCTCTGGCAGTGAGCATTTGCATCAGGCTACTAGTTACCACAAAGGTATGGCCTAGTAGTAAAGGGGGCAAGACAAGTGATTCATCGAAGTCTGCTACATTGTCATAGCCTCTGTAGAATTCTTGAGGACGTGGAGCAAGATTTTGTCCCCTCTGTTGATTTTCACTCATAGCATCGGTAATAACTGACCATGAACTTCAACTGGAGTTGGGATGTTCTGGTTTGAATCATCATCATTAATACCCAAGTTTTGATTCATGTTGCGTAGTGTACACACTAATTCGTGATCGTAGAGAAACAAGGGTTCTCTTATTCTTCGTGCATTTGGTATACAAGGAAGATAGTTCTGCAAGAATAAAAAACAATAAACAAAGTAAAATTAAGAAAATATCGACTAAACTATAGTAATAAGTTTAAGTTAATCTAAAAAATACTTTCCCTGGCAGCGGCGCCAAAATTTGATAACGCTCAGACTTACTTCTCAAATAAGAAGTAAAGCGGTCGTATCAAGTAAAGAATCCAACTAATGAGGTTGGGATCGTTTTCACGAGGAAATAGTTCAAACTTAACTTCAATCTATTATTACTATTATTTAGTCAAATATTTCCTTAGAAAACAAAGATAATAAAAGGGGGGGGGTTATTTCTAAATAAATGAGAATAATTAGCTAAATTAAAGTAGACAACTAACAAATTCAAATGTTGGAGTTTAATCATTTGATAAAAGTAACTAGGGTTTAAGTGTTTCCCACTGGTTGCTAACTTGATAATTCTAACTATAACAATTCTTTCCTAGTATCTTGCATGCAAAGTGATAAGTTATGTATTTCTAAATCCTTGGTCCGGCATCTAGAAAATTTCACTCCGCACCTTGGTCCGGCTACGTGTGTTGCTATACTAACCCTTACCTTTACCTCATATTAAGCGTTGTATTCAATATTTGTCTAAGTTATTACCTCGTACCAATCAATACTAGCCTATTAGATATTATACACTAAATCTATGTTGATAATTCTTTTCCTATTATCTACCTCCTTGGTCCGGCAAGTAGCATTAATGCGAGTTCTAACATTGATCATCCGTTAAAAAGACTTCTAAGCGAAAGAATTATTAATACATGCAAGACACGATTCTAGAATTGTTATTTTAGCTAGGGTTTATCTCATTATTCGCACCTGGTTCCCACAACCCTAGTTATGGAGTTTAGTTACCCATATTCATAATCACAATATTCATATATATAATATAAGAATTCATGCACTTACTTCAATAAGAAAGAATAAAATTTAGAAATTTACTTGATGAATCGACAAAATCACCAACAATCAACTCCAGAGAAAAGTGTAACAATCCAAAGTCTAATATCCAAAATAATCTACTAACAAAGAATCTAACATAAAAGTGTATAACCACCAAAAGTCTAACCCTAAAAATGAGGCTTTTACAACTATTTATAAAAAAATAAAAACATAATAAAAGAAGGACTCTAATTGCTGAAAAACTGTCAATACGCGGCTGGGTCGACGGACCTCGAGATGGGCACGACGGCCCGTCATGGCCTCCATCATCCTATACTTTACAAATCCTTCTGCTCCTTTCTTCATTACCCTCGACGAATAGGTATGACGGACCGTTTCAAGCACGACGGACCTTCAAGGGTCTCCGTTCCATAACACTTAAACTTCTTAGAATTTGGTTACTGGACTACTTCTCTGATCATCACGACGAACCAGCATGACAGACCGTCATGGCTACAATGGTCCGTCATGCACTTCGTAACCCCACACTTGGTCAGACTTCCCTATCTTCCTTCATCAGCTTAACTACGATGTACCTACGGATCGTCACAGACACGACGAACCGTCACAGACACGACAGACCGTCACAAGCTCCGTAGGTGGTAACTTTTCTGCATTTCTTGTTCAAAAAAACTTCCGCGTTCATCTTTAGACAGATTTCCTACAAATAAAGGGAAACTTACATAAAAATCAATATAAAAAGGCTTTTGGACACACACTTAACTTAAGGAAAAAGCATTAAAAATACCGTGACACCACGGTATATCACCCCGCTGGTCTAATAACAGAACATAAATATAATAAGGAATCAGATTGCGAAAATTTAGCTAAAATGGTTTCTGTTTGTGGTTTGCCTTATAGTTTTTCTTCAAATCTCGATTTTATTGAATATATTCAACAAACTTATAATCCAGATTATAGAGATTTCTAAAGAAATATTGTTAAATCTGATGTTTTTGAATTTCAAGGTAAACATTGTCAATTTCTTCGTTGTATATTTAGCATATTAGATAGTAGAGTTTCTATAACTTCGGACATGGATCGTAGTGTTAATGGAAATGATTATTTATCTATTACTGCACATTGGATTGATCATAATTGAAATTTGCAAAAACGAATTATAAGTTATAAACTATGTATAGAGAAACAAATTGGTGCATATTTAGCTTCAAATATTTTAAGTGTTTTAGATTACTACATGATAATAGATAAAATAATGTATGTCGCATAAGATAACGCATCTAATAATACAAACGCTGCTAAAATGTTAAAAGTTAGATTATGTCCAATTGACAATATTATTTTTCATGTTAGATGTGTTGCACATATATTAAATTTAGTTGTACAAGATGGAATTTCATTATTTGATTGTGGTAGCGTAAAAATTTAATATGTCGTTCCCTGGATTTTTCATACTAACAATGCTGCTATAATTAGGGAATTTAATGAGCGTTGTTTACTATGTGAATTGTCACCTAGAAAAATTCCAAAACATATTAAAACAAAGTGGAATTCTCTTTATGAAATGTTTTTGGTTGCTTACAAATATAGAAGACCATACAAATGGTGTTTAATGCTTATAATGCAAAACCATTAGATAAAATTTGTGATGAAGATTTGGAAGAAACTAAAGAACTATTACAATTTTAAAGACTTTTTTTATGATGTTATTACCATGTTTTATGGAATTTATTATCCTACTATTTTATCTGTATTAATAAATATTGTGCTCTTACAATTCAATTTTATAAATATAAAAAAATAGATAAATTTAGAGTTGCAATTGAAGGTATGATTGAAAATTTTTACAAGGTGTGCAAGGCCTTGTTGACACTGTTTATGAAACTTTAGAAATTTTACCGGAAGAAATTCTAAATTGTCAAACGTGTAAGTCTAGCATAAAAGTACAACCAAAACTGTTGTACAAAAAATATAGAACTTCAGAAAATTTTCAAGAAGAAGTTGGTCAAATTTCTAATGCTGAGATTGATTTGTCACTTCCAATTTCAACTTATATGCGAGATATTCTTGGTCTTAATTCTATTAACCGTGATGATTTTGAAGAATATCTTAATCAATGTTTAGAAGCATTGGAAATCAAAGATGGCAATGAAGATTTATTAGGATGGTGGAGTAGGCAAAGCGATGCATTTCCAACTTAAAGCAAAATCGTTCGTGATGTTCTAGCTATTCAAGCTTCATCAGTTGCATCGGAGGCTACTTTCAGTGCGGAAAGGTTTCAAATTGATGATCATAGACATTTATTTGCGGAAGACAGTTTGGAAACAACAGTTTTATTTAGAGACTGGATCAATGCCGATAGGAGGAATAATAATTTGTCAAAGTTAAGTTAAAAACAAGCAAGTTGCATCAAAACACAAATTGAATGCAACGACAATGAATTAGAGGCACAATAATTTCTAGCAAGTTTTTCAATACCGGAGAATATCACCATCGATATGATGCGACAATTAAAATTAAATTTTAAAGGAGAAAACAAATATTTTTAGATTACATTCGAGAACTAATTGAAACAGAACCCTTCCTAGAAGGTGGCTACCTAAATTAGTTACTCATCGAATATTTGTAACAATTATTAGTTTTATGTATGAGAACTTATTGAAACAGAACCCTTCCTAGAAGATGGTTGTGTAGATTAGTTACTCCACTAATATTTGTTAATTGTAACTTCTAAGTTCTATTGAATAAATTTGAAGGTTTTAACTTTTATTCAAGTTTTTTTATACAATTATTGTTTTGCATTTTAATTTTAATATATACAATTAAATATATACTAAACTAACTAAAGTACTAAACTAACTTTAAAATACTTAATTTAAAACTTGTAACTTGACATTTCAAATTTCAAGTTTACAATTTACATTACTTTAAAATATTTAAAATACATATTTAAATTTCTCAAATTTGAAATTTAAAACTTTAAAGTTGAAACTTGAAATTTGAAAATTGAAACTTTGAATTTGAAAATTTATTTTGAAAATTGAAAATTAAAAATTAAATTAAAAATTTATCAGCTAAAGACGTATAATTTCAATACAAATATATAAGTATTTAAAAATAAAAATAAATCCCCCGTCCCGTCCGCCCAAATTCCATCTCATCTCGTATATATAGTGGATCGGGATGAGACCTATTTATCCCGATCCCGTTCCAGGTCCAAATCTCCCCTCCTCGTCCTCCGTCCCGTCCCATCCCCTTTCGTCCCGTCCCCTAGTCCCCTCATCTTTCCCTTGCCAACCCTATTTGATATTATTGTTTACTCTGATCTGGTCGAGGTGATTTTCTTTACTAATACATAGGTGTTCTAAATTTCGATGACCGAGTCTTTCTAGCCTTGTGAACATCGAAAAGTCATTGTATGAATGAATTTAGGTATCGAAGTTTGACTGTTTGACACTCCGAGTTGAAAGGTGGGCGTCACAATTTAAGTTAGCTTTAAGAAGACATCATATCATTGAGGCATAATCCATAATTATGTTCGTTAATTTGACTTCATTTCACATTTATACCCTTCAATTTAGATGCGCACACGTACATAGTTAAACTTGTATAAAATTAAACAAATAGAAAAGCATGTCCTATGTGACATCCTACATGACAATTTGCGTCATATTTAGGCATAATACACAAATATGCCCTTTAACTTGGCTTCAAATTACATTTATGCCTTCAACTTTGGGTGTGCACAAGTAAGCACTTAAACTTTTATAAAGTTGAACAAATAGACACATATGTCCTACATATCATCCTACATATCATTTTTTGTCCTACATGGTCTCCTACGTGTATTGTGGCATGTAGGACGCATATGTTTATTTATTTAAAAGTTGAATAGTTAAGGTGTCTGTTTGTGCATTATGAAAGTTGGAGGTCAAAGTTAAAATTTGAAGCCAAGTTTAGGGTTCAATATATGTATTATGCCTTATATGTATTATGTCATATATGACTAATGTGTAAACTTGTTTAACTTTATACAAGTTTAAGTGTCTACTTGTGCACACTCATAATTGGAGGACATGAATGTGAAATGAGGTCAAGTTAAATGGTATATTTATGTATTATACCTATGATCAATTATGATGATAAAGTTCATATAGTTTTGTCATTAATTAATATCATAATATTAAAGAGAAGTATTGAAAATCCCTCTTAATTCAATGTTAGTTTCAACACTTCTCTCAATTTTTTATTAAGAGTTTTACGCTCCTACAAGAGTTTGAGACCACTTATTATGTCATGGCTGATCAGAAACTTTAATTAATCAAGTAAAAAGAAATTTCTAAAGCTATTTATAGTTTAGAAATATAATTTATAATTTACTTTGAATTTAGAAAAAGATAAATTACACATCATTGATACATGTGGTATATAATAACTTGCATTTTAAAAAAATAAAAGGCAAAAGTATTCATTACCCCCCTGAACTTGAAGCTTTTTATTCAATGTACACCTAAAATTTATTTTATTTTAATTACCCCCCTGAACTTGCTTATTCATCCTACACATACACCTTTTCCGTCCACCTGGCATAGAAACTGAAATCAAACTCTAGACGCGGTGAGACAACAATTTTTTGCCACATCATAAAGTTACAACGGTAATATAAGTAAAAATCTATTTTTCTTTAATATTTGTGTTATTTTAAGATTTTTTCTCTCTCTATTCTCTACCTATTTATTCTTCTTTATCCCTTCTCCCTTTTCAAATTTCAGATTTTTCTCACTTTTTTGTTTTAATTGTTATTGCTAAATTCATGAACAATAGCAGGAGACTTGTTTGTTTATGTGGGGCTCCTCCAATTCTGAAAATTTCATGGACAAATGATAATTCCGGACGTAGATTTTTTGGTTGTAGACACTATGGGGTATGTATTGTTACTCCTTTTTTGCTTTTTATTTAACAAGTTCGTATTATGCAATTTCATTTTTTTAATTTGATTTTATGAATGCAGTCCTCATTTCGAAATTCTTGTAAGTTTTTCGATTGGTATGATCCTGAATTTCTGACCCAAGCGAATATTGTAATTTTGGGTTTGTTGAAGAAAACCAACAAACAAGAAGAACAGCTCAAGTGCAAATGGATATTGAAACTGATTTTGGGTATTAGTTTGATATGCAATGTGATATTGTTCTTTATTTAGTGTGTCGTTGAATTTTTTTTAATGAATTGTTATTAGTTTGGTTTGGTGTTCCTTGTTCAACAGATCTAGGGTACTCATTTTGTGGATTAGTTTGATTTGGTGTTCTATTAATGTATGTTTTTGCTATTTTTGCTGATCAATACAATTACATGTAATGGGTACTATGATACCATGAAATAATAACATGAAGGCAACAAACATAAAATAACTAGTGCTTTCTTGATCATAAAAAAGATGCATCATAGTGTTTCATTGTTTCAACCAACAACCACAATAACTTAAGTTAACTAGAAAAACATAAAACAATCACTACTTTAAGGTTAGTTGAATAACCACACAAGCACCAACCAACAACCACAGTAACTTAAGTTAACTAGCAAAACATAAAACAGTAACTACTTTAAGTTTGTTTGAACAACCACAGATTCATCAACGCATAAAACCACATAAAACACTATTTCAAGTTTGGTTGGACACCCACAACCACACAACTAAGAAGTTTTCTTTGAGAGTGATTTTCCTTTGGCTTGTGATCTTGTTTGAATGCCATCAGCTTTTTATCTGGTTTGAATACGACGCATAACACTTTCGACTTGAAGTTCTCTTTGAGTCATGGCCTGTTTGCCTTTCCACTTCAGTCCCTTGGTAGGTTTAAAACCAATATCACCTGTCACATGTGCAGAACTCACCACACAGTATTAACCCTCCTTCTGCTAGACAATCCTTGCTGCAATATCAACTACATAATTATTTTGGGATTCACATTTAGAAGACAAATATAATTTTGACAGTTTATAAGACACTTACATTAATACACGTATATCCAGTATCAGCAACAAATACACCTTGTCCAACAACTTTAGGCCTCTTCTTGTAACCACTTCCAGCACCTCTTCTTGTACCAGTCTTACTGGTGCTTGTTCTTTCATAATGACCTCTACCCCTCTTTTTTCCAGTGGTGGACTAATATGATTGGAAAAAGAACACAACAAGACATTAAATTTAATAATTAATCTAACATAATTTATAAAAGCAAATTAATATGAATGTACCTCTTGAGTGGGTGTTGGTGTAGGCTTAGGTTTAGGATTTTTTGGACAGTTTCTCTTGTTATGATTTGGTCCTCTGCAAAGTGAACATGTCATTACTGTCCCCATTCTTGGAAACTTTCCAGCTTTTCTCACTTCACCAATTTCTCTTCTTCTGTTCTTTGGTGGCCTACTAGGCATTTTTCTTGCCTCAGGTGGTTCAACCGTTGGGTTTCTACTTTCAGGCCACATTTCCATGTTTGGGACTGGTTGAATGAAATGAGAATATATATTCATATATGTGTCTTTTCTATACCAACTAGATATTGCTTGTGATGCATCCATGTTCAAGTGGTTCATTGCTGCTATACCATGTGCACATGGGATACCTTTTAATTCCCATGATCTACAACTACATTTTTGTTGACCCAAGTTCCTAGTATGCTTGTATACCCCTTCTAATACTTCAAATCCAACATCACTGTTCCATTCAATGTTGCACTACATTGATCTTGTTACATTTGTATTGAATACCATCATTGCCATTGGAGATATTCCATCTGTCCATGTTTCAGCAAATGCTCTTGACTTACTCACTATACTCATCACCTTAACTCTAATTTCTTCCAACATAGTTACAATGGTCTTGTTCCTAGTTCCCAAGATCCAAGAACTGAAACTCTCTGCCATGTTGTTATCTTTGCTATCACACTTTGAAAATGTTTGTATAAAAGCTTTACACCATGTCTCCTTGTTGTATTTGATAAGAGATTCAACAATACCTATTCCCAGCTTGGACAGGACATTTATATTGTACTTAAATTGTGCCTCAAATGTTGATCTAGCACAAGCCCAAAATTTCGATCTTCTCTCTAAGCCTCTTAAGTTTTGTGACCAATTTGCTAATATGTGTCTAGCACACATTCTGTGCTCACATTCTGGAAATAGTTCATCTACAACAGCTATTAGTCCCTGTAGTTGCAAAGCAAAAAAGCAAATTAAATTTTAGTCAAATTAGATTAGCAATTTCATGAAACATAAACAAAAGAAAGATATTCAATTACCTTTTGCATATCACTAATGATAGTTAGCTGGGAACCATTTCCTAGATTAAGATCATCTTTCAGAATGGTCATGAACCATTTCCATGTCAACTTGCTTTCAGTATCAATTACTGCCCATGCTATTGGATACATTTGGTTGTTTGCATCTTTAGCAACAGCTACCAAAAGTTGACCCCTGAAAATTCCCTTTAGAAAACACCCATCTAACCCTATACATCTTCTGCATCCTTGTTGAGAACCCTTTTTCATAGCATTAAAACAAATATAAAAAGAGTGAATTGTTTCATCCCATTTCCTGATTCTGAATCTTTAAGCTTCACAACACAAGTGCTACCAGGATTTGTTTGGAGTAACATATCCTTGTAGTCTAGGATTTTATTAAATTCTGCCACATGATCTCCCATAATTTCCTTTAAAATAATTTTTCTTGTTTTTAAACAAACTGCCTTGCCTACATGAACATTCAACTCTTTCCTCACCAATTCTTGTATCTCCCACCCTTTTATACTAGGTTGAGAAATAATCCTATCTTTCAGATACTTGCATAAGAACTTAAAATTACACAAAATATTATTGGTGGTTCTGGTACATTTGTGCCTTGGATTGTATGTCTTGATAGTAAAGTTCTCACTCCTTCCTTCCTTGCTTGCATACAACAGCCATGGACAACCACTTTACACTTCACTCTCACTCTAGTACTCTCATTCACATACTTATCTAACTCAACTCCTTTTGTTATAGCATATTTTGTATCTGCCTCTCTAAATTGCTTTACACTTTCAAATATCAAACCACAGTGCCATATTACAATATCACAAGAAGAATCATATACCACCCTATTACTCTTCTTTCTCCCCCTTAAACTCCCTCCTTCAAGTTCATCATCAAAAACAGGTTCTTCATCACTTTTAAAACTATCACAGTCAGAACTATCATAGTATGGCTCATCCTCTGTTAGCTTACCCTTGAAATTCTTTTTCCCTTTTTCAATATCCTCATACCCTTCATCAATCCAACTTCACCTAAAAAACCTTTTGGTTTTTCCTTCTTCTTTCTCCTCCTACTTTCTCTATGTTTTCTCACATCTTCCTTAACAATTCTCAACTCCTCATGCACATCACTACCATAGTCAATAGACTGGTCAGAACAGACAGAATCACTGTCTATGTCTTCCTCTGCATTTTCTTGGGTAATTGGCTCAACTTTTTGTTGAATAGAAGGTTCAGTTCCTTGTTGGATAGTTGGTTCAACTTCTTCTTCAGTATTAGTCCAATCTATTGAAGAATAATCATCATCACTTTCTTGTTGGCATTCTTGTTTGACCCTTGCAATCCCATCATTTTCAAGTCTTTCAGTAGCTGGAAAGGAAGAAGAGGAACCTAAACCTAGATCTGATTTTTTTGGTTGTGCAGTTAGAGATTCCACAGGTGAATTAAAAGGCTCAACCACTTGACTTAAAGATTGACTAATTTGACCTTCACTTGGACCCACATCATCTAGAATAGTGTTATCACACACATAAATATCTATTGTGTCCCCATCATGCATAAATAATGCCATGCTACAAATGTCCATGTCATTTTTCAATTCCACCAAATCACCCCCTAGAGATGGAGCTGCATATGTTTTTCCTAACTTACTAATCCCAAAAGACTTAGCATAATCTGCAAGTTCAGGAATTGATAAATGATCTTCATCCACATTGTCTACATATTCAGTCCTACCCCCAACATATACTGGACCTACCTCACTCACCAACATACCCCCAAATTTGAACCTTAAATTGAGGTACTTATTAGTCATAGTGTCAACCTATAACCACAATAATAATCAGTATATTGTACAATGCAAGTAACAAAATCAAAACATATATAATAACACCAAAACATAAGCATCAATTGGTACTTAGGATAGTAGATGTATTACTCAACAACATACAATAGGCATCCCACACAATATACTTAAACAAATTATAAAGGCTGCCAATTATAAAATACCCCACCATTTAACAATACCAGAAACCCTAATACTTAGAACCTTAATTTTACCAAAAAGCCTAAATTTCATGCATGAATAAGGTAAAAAGCTTCATAATAATACATTCATTAAGTGAAAATTCTAGTTGAAAAGTATTAGACCTGTAATAGGAAACTCAATCGGAAACTATGGCGAAACGTTAAACAAAATAGGCAAAATATGTATGAAAAAGTAAAGAAAACAGACAACAATACATAAAGACTACGCGAAATCGAGTGGATAATCACTTACTTGAAGACACAATTTCAGATAAGATCCAAAGAAAATCGACCAAACACTTCACGAACTGCAACTGGCACAAATCTACCATTACTTTGTCGATTACACTTGCCAAATCTACTCGTTACTTTGTCGATTACACTTTCGTGAGAGGTTTAGAGAAAATCAAAGAGAGGTTTAGAGAAAATCGATCAAACACTTCACGAACTCTCTAATATCACAAATCTACTCGTTACTTTGTCGATTACACTTTCGTCAGAGGTTTAGGGAAGATCAAAGAGAGGTTTAGGGAAGATCAAAGATAGGTTTAGGGAAGATCAAAGAGACGTTCAGAGAAAATCGAGAAGCTTCTTTCAGAAGTTTACATTTGAAGGTCGGTATTATCTAGGTAACATAATATTTATCTAGGTGGTAAATTATTTATCTAGATGGTAAAATATTTATCTACGTGTCATGCGCGTGTAGACACGATCATATTGAGTGGACGGAAAAGGTGTACGTGTAGGATGAATAAGCAAGTTCAGGGGGGTAATTAAAACAAAATAAAGTTAAAGTGTACATTGAATAAAAAGCTTCAAGTTCAGGGGGGTAAAGAATACTTTTGCCAAAATAAAATAATATAACGTATAGTTTAATTCACCTCTATTGTCGTTGTATCGTGGATCTCTCTCTCTCTCTCTTTATATATATATATATATATATATATATATATATATATATATAATGGACTAAAATTCAATGTGAAGAAGTCTCAAATCTTTATGGGTCTTAACAAAGTATAAAAAAAATAGAAAAAGGTCAAAAATACCCTTGAACTATCAGAAATAGCTCAAATATACCCTTGAAATATATTTCGGGTCAAATATACCCTTTACATAAAACTATTGGGTCAAAAATACCCTTCTCATTAACAGAACTGGTCAAACGTCACTTAGATGCCATGTGGATGTCACATGGAATGCCACATGAGCCAATAGAGTTCCACTCATGCCACGTAGACTAATACACTTATCCCTAATTTCCTCCAATTTTCTTCATTTTTCGTAGAATTTAGAAACAATTTCACTGAAAAACATAAAATCCCTTTTCCTCATTTCTCCATTTGTTTAGAACGATTTCACAAAATACATAATTTCTAAGAGATGGGTATTTTTGACCCTATAGTTTGAGGGAAAGGGTATTTTTGAGCTGAAATATAGTTCAAGGGTATATTTGAGCTATTTCGGATAGTTCAAGGATATTTTTGATCCTTTTCCAGTTTTTATAATTGCATAAAGTTTCTAACGAGAAGAGGAGAAAAACGTCATAATGCAATAAATATCAAACACTAATTTTCTCCAACTACAAACGTCATTGAGAAAACTTCCTAGAAGAAAACAAAACTGCATCTATTTCTTCTTTTATGAAATATTTTCTATACGTGAGTTTTATTATTATTATTATTATTTTCTTTTTGTTGAACTCAAGAAAAAAGAAAACATTGATTTTCCTTGTTTTCATGCGCACCCAGATGATAAAATACAAAGATTATCTATTCAAACAATCTTGAACACGATAACCTCACATAGAGGAATCTGATGAGGAAGACATCATCACAGAGAAATGTGAAAGCGTTAGTTGTAAATTGATTTCTACCTCCTTCTTAACTTTATGTTGCTACAACCGTCATCGATGAAATTAATGTAGAGAATATTTGGTAACCCTAATGGGTGGAGGGATGACCAATTTGTAGAGGTTATGATTTAATCTTGTACGTCCATCAAGTAACCAATGTACGGACGAGATCTATTCCTTATTAAATACTATTTATGATATTACTTGAGTTAGAAGAAAACTTGGGCCACAAGTAAACTTGAGCCATAAGTAAGAAATAATTCTTACACCACTAATTAAACATCAAGTGTACGTAGTCAATTGATAAACTTCTATTAAAAAAATGATAATGCAAGTACACCTAAACGTTTTTGTATAATTATTTCTTTATCACGAGAGGATAGTCCCACTTTCATTTCTACCTTTTTGTATAACGTTTTTCTCCGCTTCTCGTCAGAAACTTATGCAACTATGAAAAATAAAAAAGGTCAAAAATATCCTTGAATAATTCGAAATAGCTCAAATATACCCTTGAAATATATTTCGGTTCAAAAATACCCTTCCCTTCAAACTATAGGGTCAAAAATACCCTTCCCTTATAAGTTATGTATTTTGGGAAATCGTTCTAAGGAAATGGAAAAATGAGGAAAAGGGGTTTTATGTTTTTTAGTGAAATCGTTTCTAAATTCTACAGAAAACGGATAAAATTGAAGGAAATCAGGGATAAGTTTATTAGTCTACATGGCATGAGTGAAACTCTATTGGCTCATGTGGCATGCCATGTGACATCCACATGACATCTAAGTGACGTTTAACCGATTCTGTTAATGAGAAGGATATTTTTGACCCATAGTTTGATGGTAAGGGTATATTTTAGCCGTAATATACTTCAATGGTATATTTGAGCTATTTCTGATAGTTCAAGGTTATTTTTGACCCTTTTCCGTATGAAAAATAAAGAAACCTTTTCTTTAAATATTTAATATTTGTGTATTGTTTGGACAAATATTAAATTAGGTTAGTTTAATTAGATACATATTAACCTCCTTCATAAAAATTTACAGTAACAATATTTATGTATGATTTGTCTTTTAAATAAGTGCACAAAATTAAAATATATATATATATTTCATAATGTAATAATTATGTTTCTTTTAGATTGTGCAATAACTTAAAGTGGTTGGTATACTAATCAATATAGTTTGTTAGTCACCAAAGTGACCAAACTAGAGAAATTAACATATATACATATGATTTTTATGATCACTTCATGCATGCATGTATTATGTTTCTATAGTTTGTTAGTCACAAAGTAGCCAAATTCAAATGTTTAAAATCATTCATGCATAAAATTTTATGATATTATGTGTAATTTGTATTTATATAGTTTGTTAGTCACCAAAGTAGTCAAATTAGAGAATTAACATATATATATGATGTTTATGATCACTTGATGCATG
This sequence comes from Solanum lycopersicum, assembly GCF_036512215.1. Classification (NCBI taxonomy): domain Eukaryota; kingdom Viridiplantae; phylum Streptophyta; class Magnoliopsida; order Solanales; family Solanaceae; genus Solanum; species Solanum lycopersicum. Next base: position 10,480,937 of record NC_090806.1, on the reverse strand, counting down.
TATTATGTTTCTATAGTTTGTTAGTCACCAAAGTGGCCAAACTAAAACGTTTGAAATTATTCACATGCACAAAAGTTAATAATGTTATGTGTACTTTGTATTTATGTAGTTTGTTATTCGTCAAAGTGGCTAAACCAGAGAAAATTAATGTCTAGACATATCATTTTTATGATCACTTGATGCATGTATTATGAACTACAAATGGCCAAACTAAAATGTTTAAGATTATTTACATGCACAAAATTTTATGAGATTATGTATGCATTTGTATTCATATAGCTTGTTAGTCACCAAAGTGGTCAAACTAGTATGGTTAAGAAAAATATGCACTCATAAAATTGTCATTTATCTATGAAGTTAATTAAATGTCTATATTAAAAAATAAATAGATAAATTGACTTTTCTCTATTGCTGGAAGTTAAAAAGTTTTACACAAAGGTGAATTTATCATTCTATGAATAGTGAAACTTATGAGATAAAATAATATTTTCAATCAAACATATATTGTGTACCCATATATGTTGTATATGTTTGGTTAAAATTATTTAATTGTCTATTAAAGATTTAAAAAGTGACATTTAAATTATGATAGTGTATCGTAGTATCTACCGAAAGGAAAATTACGATTACTTTTATTGTTTTACTGAATTCACATTATTATTTTTTATATGTGAGCATGCATATATATTTGTGGTTATTCCTTTTCATTCACATGCATTGTCTGTTACTATGTTCAATGGATTGAACTTCTCTAAATGGCATGAACAAGTCCAGTTCCACTTAGGTGTGATGGATCTTGACTTCGCTCTATTGAATGACAAATCCACTATCATTACTGATAAGAGTAGTGAGGATGAGAAGTCTTTTCATAAATCATGGGAGCGCTCTAACATTTTGAGTCTTATGTTCATGCAAATGACTATTGCTAACAACTTTAAAAGTACTGTTCCACAAACAGAAAGTGTCACGGAATACTTAAAGTTTGTGGAAAAACGTTTTCATTCTGCTGATAAGTCTCTCGCTGGTACACTAATGGCTGAATTCACGATCATGAAATTTGATGGGTCGCGTGCAAAATCATATTATCGAGATGACTAACATTGCATCAAGACTTTTGACCTTGGGGATGAAAGTGGATGATACATTCTTAGTTCAATTTATTCTGAACTCATTACCTCTTGGATATGGACCATTCCAAATTTACTATAACACTATTAAGGATAAGCGGGATGTTAGTGAATTGTCCAGTATGTTTACTCAAGAGGAGTCAAGACTTAAGAAACAAGGATGTCATTCCATTAACCTCATGAGTCAAGGAGATGGTAAAGGACTTGATTTGAAAGCCTACAAGTTATAAAAAAAAAACTGCTAAAATTTCTGGATGTTTATAAGGAACTCAAGGCTGATGTGTGTCGTTTCTATAAAAAGGAAGGACACTATAATAAAGATTGTTTGAAACGTAAAACTTGAGTTTTTAAAAAAGGTACATTTAGTGTCTTTTTATGTTTTAAATCAAATTTAGTTGATGTTCCCAATAATACTTGGTAGCTTTATTTCTAGTGCAACTACTCGTGTATCCACTATGTAGCAGGGATTCGCTTTGATCCAAACTACGAATTCAAATTAAAAAAATCTTGTTCATGGGAAATAACATGAAGGCTAAAATTGAAGGCATAGGGACTTATCATTTGATCTTGGAGATTGGATATCACCTTGATCTATTACATACTCTTTATGTTCCTTTAGTTTCTAGAAATTTTATTTCCGTTTTCAGATTTGATTTTTCTAGATTTGATTTTAAATTTGGACATGGATGTTTCAATTTATATAAAAATACTATTTTTTATAGTTCTGGTATTCTTATTGTGTAACGACCTGTTTAGTCGTTTTGAGCAGCAGATTTTATTTCTGGAAAAACAGGCTGAGGCAACGGACCCAACAACGGACCGTCATGGGCACGACGGACCGTCGCAGGGTCTCATTTCAAAACACATAGAAAAACTGAAAATTGGGTACTGAAATCGACTCTCTGAACTTCGTAACGGAATGGCAGGACGGACCGTCGCAGGTGTGACGGACCGTCGCAGGTGTGACGGACCGTCGCAGGTGTGACGGACCGTCGCAGGTGTGACGGACCGTCGCAGGTGTGACGGACCGTCGCAGGTGTGACGGACCGTCACAGACTCTTCAGAGAAATTGAGTCTCTGAAGTCTGTGACGGAGCAGCAGGACGGACCGTCGCAGGCGCGACGGGCCGTCGCAGGCTGCGTAATCCTAGTCTGGGTCGGATTTCTTTATATGTTTTAAGGGACGTTTTTGACTATTCCTGCTTTAATTATAAAGTTAGTGAGTTAATGTTAATAAGTCTAATTACTTGGGGGTTAAAAGAGGTAACCTTAAGTTAATTAGTGGGTTATTATTGCCATCTTTTATTCTTAATTATATACTAATTAGGGTAAAAGAAAGAGGGTTTGAATAAAGAAAATAGAAAGAACAAGATAAAGAGAGAGAAAGTTGAACGAGAAAGAGGAGAAACGAAGAAAAACAAAGCTTGGGAAATTGCTTGATTGAGAACTAATCTTCGGTGTAGGTAGGTTATGGTTTTCATGCTTTCATAGTAAACTCTTAATAGAGAATGATATGTATTGATAGTATTGTAAACCCTGCTATGTGCTTAATTGTATGCATGCATGAACGTGATTATATAATTGTGATTATATTAAGCATGATCAAGTTATTGAATCCCAAATCTTGATAAAAACCTAATCTCTTTTAATGATGATGCCTTGGTAAGGGAGAAGGCTTGATGAACTAAAGTAATGAGATTGATGATGCCTTGGTAAGGGAGAAGACGTGATGAGTTGATAGAATGAGATTAGGGGATCGGGTGTCACGAACCGACACGTAGAATTAGGGGATCGGGTGTCACGAACCGACACGTAGATTTAGGGGATCGGGTGTCACGAACTGACATGTAGATTTAGGGGATCGGGTGTCACGAACCGACACGTAGAATTAGGGGATCGGGTGTCACGAACCGACACGTAGATTTAGGGGATCGGGTGTCACAAACCGACAAGTAGATTTAGGGGATCGGGTGTCACGAACCGACACGTAGATTTAGGGGATCGGGTGTCACGAACCGACACGTAGATTTAAGGGATCGGGTGTCACGAATCGACACATAGATTTAGGGGATCGGGTGTCACGAATCGACACGTAGATTTAGGGGATCGGAGTGTCACGTTCCGACACATAGTAGTAGGGGATCGGAGTGTCACGTACCGACACAAGAGGATTAATGAATATGAGGGAGCGGAGTGTCACGTACCGACACAAGAGAAATAAAGATAATGAATCTTGAAAGATGTTAATATACTCAATCTAATGAACATAATTCCCAAATGAGTATGGTATTGAGGCTTGAGTCCTCATGTGTGAACTTGACGGTAATTGTTAATGATATAGTACTTGCTGTTGCTACATGTTGAGTATCATAGTTGATTTTATGATATTACTTGGTATATATTATTTTCTATTTTGAGTTGGCCGATGATATCTACTCAGTGCCCGTATTTTGTACTGACCCCTAGTTTTATTGTTTTCTTCTTGTTATTTGTGGAGTGCAGCAAACGCACCGTCGTCTTCAACTCAACCGCAATTCTAGCCAGTCTTCATCACATCGGATTTTCAGGGTGAGCTAATGTTTCTAGCTTGGACTGGATCTTCTTCCTCATGTCTTGATGCCTTGAAGTTCCGGCATGGACTAGCTTTCATTTGTTTTAGCTTCTTAGAATACTCTTAGTTTAGTAATTTGATCGTAGATGTTCTTTTGGTGATGACTTCCAGATTTAGGGGATAATAATAGTTATTGATTTTATTAATGAGTTTAAGTCTTCCGCATTACGTTCTGTTGATATTATATTGAAATATTAAGGTTTAGATTGGTTGGTTCGCTCACACAGGAGGGTAAGTGTGGGTGCCAGTTGCGGCCCCGATTTGGGTCGTGACAAACTTGGTATCAGAGCAATAGATTCGTTGGTCTCATCACACAAGAACGAGTCTAGTAGAGTCTTAAGGAACGGTAGGGGGACGCCTTTAATTTTCTTTGAGAGGCTATAAAACCTTAGGAAAATTCCATTCTTTCTTTCTTTCGTGCTATTACTTGGATCCAATTGGTATCTAGGTGATACAAATTGGTATCTGACCATCTTCACTCTATTTCGCGGATGGTTAGAACTAGAGCAACAACCACGCCAACATCAACACCAGCAAGACAAGATGCGTCTGAACCAGCCACTGAGGCTGTAGCTCGAAGAAGAGTAGCGGCAAGAGGCCGTGGTAGAGGTCATGGGAGGACGTCCTCTAAAGGAAGAGGATGAGCACCTAGCCCATCTAGTACTAGGGCGGTGACTCCTCCACCGACTGAGGAAGTAGTATGAGAGGGGGAGGAAGGGGAGAATGAGCAAGTGCAGAATGAGGAATTACCACCCCAACCTACCCCAGAGATGATTAACCAGGTTATTGCTTATCTTAGCGGGTTATTTGATTCTGGATCCACATTTTCATATATCTTCCTCAATTGCTACTGGTCTTAATTTACATTGTGAATTGCTTGACATGCCTATTCGTGTTTCTACTCCGGTGGGTGAGTCTGTGATAGTTGAAAAGGTATATAGGTCTTGTTTGGTGAACTTTGTGGGGAGCAACACATATGTAGATTTGGTTATCTTAGAAATGGACGATTTTGATGTAATTCTGGGTATGACTTGGCTTTCTCCGCAATTTGCGATCTTGGATTGTAATGCTAAAACGGTGACGTTAGCCAAGCCTGGGGCAGATCCGTTAGTGTGGGAGGGTGACTACACTTCCAATCCGGTGCGTATCATCTCCTTTCTTCATGCTAAGAAAATGGTTAGTAAAGGGTGTTTAGCTTTCTTGGCACATCTCAAGGATGACACTACCCAAGTACCTTCGATTGAGTCGGTTTTGGTGGTCCGTGAGTTTCTGGATGTGTTCCCTGCAGACCTTCCTGGTATGCCACCAGATAGGGATATTGACTTCTGTATTGATCTTGAACCGGGTACTCGCCCCATTTCTATACCCCCTTATAGAATGGCTCCCGCGGAGTTAAGAGAGTTAAAAGCACAACTTCAAGAGTTGTTGAGCAAAGGCTTCATTAGACCAAGTGCATCTCCTTGGGGTGCTCCGGTTTTGTTTGTAAAGAAGAAGGATGGGAGTTTTCGGATGTGCATAGACTACCGGCAGTTGAACAAGGTAACCATAAAGAACAAGTATCCTCTTCCTCGCATTGATGACTTGTTCGATCAGTTACAAGGTGCTTGTGTCTTCTCTAAGATTGACTTGAGATCCGGTTATCATCAATTGAAAATACGGGCAACGGATGTGCCAAAGACCGCTTTTAGAACCAGGTATGGGCATTACGAATTTGTAGTGATATCTTTTGGTCTTACGAATGCCCCTGCTGCGTTCATGAGTTTGATGAACAGGATTTTTAAGCCATATTTGGATCTCTTTGTGATCGTATTTATTGATGACATACTGATATACTCTAAAAGTAGGGAGGAACATGAGGAGCATTTGAGAATGGTATCGGAAATGTTGAGGGAGAAAAAGCTTTATGCCAAGTTCTCTAAGTGTAAGTTTTGGCTAGATGCAGTGTCCTTCTTGGGGCATGTTGTTTCCAAGGAGGGAGTGATGGTGGATCCTTCTAAGATTGAGACAGTGAAGAATTGGGTAAGACCTACTAATGTGTCAGAAATAAGGAGCTTTGTTGGGTTAGCTAGCTACTACCGCCGATTTGTCAAGGGATTCTCTTCCATCGCTTCCCAATTGACGAACTTGACTAAGAAGAATGTTCCATTTGTATGGTCGGACGAGTGTGAAGAAAACTTTCAGAAGCTCAAGACTTTGTTGACTACCGCACCCATTCTCACCTTGCCCGTAGAGGATAAGAACTTCATTGTTTATTGTGATGCATCCTATTCTGGTTTGGGTGCAGTACTAATGCAAGAGAAGAATGTGATTGCTTATGCTTCGAGGCAATTAAAAGTGCATGAACGTAACTATCCAAGTCATGATTTGGAATTGGTTGCGGTAGTGTTTGCATTAAAGCAATGGAGACACTATTTATATGGGGTTAAGTGTGAGGTCTACATGGATCATCGTAGCCTTCAGTATGTCTTTACTCAGAAAGATTTGAACTTGAGACAGAGAAGATGGATGGAGCTACTAAAGGACTACGATATCACTATCTTGTATCATCCGGGAAAAGCGAATGTTGTGGCAGATGCTTTAAGTAGAAAAGCGGGAAGCATGGGAAGTCTAGCTCACTTGCAAGCTTCTAGACGCCCATTGGCTAGAGAAGTTCAGATTCTGGCTAACGACCTTATGAGATTGGAAGTAAATGAGAAGGGATGATTTTTAGCTTGTGTGGAGGCAAGATCTTCCTTCCTTGACAAGATTAAGGGAAAGCAGTTTAATGATGAAAAATTGATCCGGATCCGAGATAAAGTGTTGCAAGGAGAGGCTAAAGAAGCGACAATCTATGAGGAAGGTGTGTTGAGGATCAAGGGAAGGGTATGCGTACCCCGCGTCGATGATTTGATCAACACTATTCTGACAGAGGCTCATAGTTTAAGGTATTCTATACATCCTGGTGCAACCAAGATGTACCGTGACCTAAAGCAACACTTTTGGTGGAGTAGAATGAAGCGTGATATTGTTAACTTTATTGCCAAATGTCCAGACTGTCAACAAGTAAAGTATGAACACTAGAGGCCCGGAGGAACACTTCAGAGAATGCCCATTCCTGAATGGAAGTGGGAAAGGATTGCAATGGATTTCGTGGTTGCTCTTCCAAAGACATTGGGAAAGTTTAATTCTATTTGGGTAATTGTTGATAGGTTAACTAAGTCTGCTCACTTCATTCCGGTCAAGGTGACTTACAATGCAGAGAAGTTAGCCAAACTTTACATCTCGGAAGTGGTGCGATTGCATGGGGTTCCACTCTCCATTATATCAGATAGAGGTACGCAGTTTACTTCTAAGTTTTGGAAAACATTGCATGCGGAATTGGGTACTAGGTTGGACCTTAGTACTGCGTTCCATCCTCAGACCGATGGTCAGTCTGAGCGAACGATTCAAGTGTTGGAGGATATGCTTCGTGCATGTGTGATAGAATTTGGTGGTCAGTGGGATAGCTTCTTACCCTTAGCAGAGTTCTCCTACAACAATAGCTATCACTCAAGCATTGATATGGCCCCATTTGAGGCACTATATGGGAGAAGGTGTAGGTCTCCCATTGGGTGGTTTGATGCATTTGAAGTTAGACCTTGGGGTACTGACCTTCTGAGGGAATCGTTAGATAAAGTGAAATCTATTCAAGAAAAGCTTCTAGCGGCGCAAAGTAGATAGAAGGAGTATGCAGATCGGAAGGTTAGAGACTTGGAGTTTATGGAGGGTGAAAAAGTCTTGTTGAAGGTTTCACCAATGAAAGGGGTGATGCGGTTTGGTAAGCGAGGTAAACTTAGCCCAAGGTATATTGGTCTATTTGAAGTACTTAAGCGAGTAGGGGAGGTGGCTTATGAGTTAGCCTTGCCTCCAGGGCTGTCCGGAGTGCAGCCGGTATTCCATGTGTCGATGTTGAAAAGATACCATGGGGATGGAAACTACATCATTCGTTGGGATTCAGTTTTGCTTGATGAGAATTTGTCTTATGAGGAGGAACCTGTTGCCATTCTAGATAGAGAAATTCGCAAGTTGAGATCAAGGGAGATTGCATCCATCAAAGTTCAATGGAAGAATCGACCCGTTGAAGAAGCCACTTGGGAGAAGGAGGCAGATATGCGAGAAAGATACCCACATCTGTTTACAGATTCAGGTACTTCTTTTCACCCTTGTTTTCCTTCTTGTGATCGTTCGGGGACGAACGATGGGTAAATTGGTATCTATTGTAACGACCTGTTTAGTCGTTTTGAGCAGCAGATTTTATTTCTGGAAAAACAGGCTGAGGCGACGGACCCAACGACGGACCGTCATGGGCACGACGGACCGTCGCAGGGTCTCGTTTCAAAACACTTAGAAAAACTGAAAATTGGGTACTGAAATCGACTCTCTGAACTTCGTAACAGAATGGCAGGACGGACCGTCACAGACTCTTCAGAGAAATTGAGTCTCTGAATTCTGTGACAGAGCAGCAGGACGGACCGTCGCAAGCGCGACGGGCCATTGCAAGCTGCGTAATCCCAGTCTGGGTCGGATTTCTTTATACGTTTTAAGGGACGTTTTTTACTATTTCTGCTTTAATTATAAAGTTAGTGGGTTAATGTTAATAAGTCTAATTACTTGGGGGTTAAAAGAGGTAACCTTAAGTTAATTAGTGGATTATTATTGTCATCTTTTATTCTTAATTATATACTAATTAGGGTAAAAGAAAGAGGGTTTGAATAAAGAAAATAGAAAGAACAAGAGAAAGAGAAAGAAAGTTGAACGAGAAAGAGGAGAAACGAAGAAACAAAGCTTGGGAAATTGCTTGATTGATCACTAATCTTCGGTGGAGGTAGGTTATGGTTTTCATGCTTTCATAGTAAACTCTTAATAGAGAATGACATGTATTGATAGTATTGTAAACCCTGCTATGTGCTTAATTGTATGCATGCATGAACGTGATTATATAATTGTGATTATATTAAGCATGATGAAGTTATTGAATCCCAAATCTTGATAAAAACCTAATCTCTTTTTAATGATGATGCCTTGGTAAGGGAGAAGGCTTGATAAACTAAAGTAATGAGATTGATGATGCCTTGGTAAGGGAGAAGGCTTGATGAGTTGATAGAATGAGATTAGGGGATCGGGTGCCACGAACCGACACGTAGAATTAGGGGATCGGGTGTCACGAACCGACACGTAGATTTAGGGGATCGGGTGTCACAAACCGACACGTAGATTTAGGGGATCGGGTGTCACGAACCGACACATAGATTTAGGGGATCGGGTGTCACGAACCGACACGTAGATTTAGGGGATCGGGTGTCACAAATCGACACGTAGATTTAGGGGATCGGGTGTCACGAACCGACACGTAGATTTAGGGGATCGGAGTGTCACGTTCCGACACATAGTAGTAGGGGATCGGAGTGTCACGTACCGACACAAGAGGATTAATGAATATGAGGGAGCGGAGTGTCACGTACCGACACAAGAGAAATAAAGATAATGAATCTTGAAAGATGTTAATATACTCAATCTAATGAACATAATTCCCAAATGAGTATGGTATTGAGGCTTGAGTCCTCATGTGTGAACTTGACGGTAATTGTTAATGATATAATACTTGTTGTTGCTACATGTTGAGTATCATAGTTGATTTTATGATATTACTTGATATATATTGTTTTCTATTTTGAGTTGGCCGATGATATCTACTCAGTACCCGTGTTTTGTACTGACCCCTACTTTTATTGTTTTCTTCTTGTTATTTGTGGAGTGCAGCAAACGCACCGTCGTCTTCAACTCAACCTCAATTCTAGCTAGTCTTCGTCACATCGGATCTTCAGGGTGAGCTAATGTTTCTAGCTTGGACTGGATCTTCTTCCTCATGTCTTGATGCCTTGAAGTTCCGGCATGGACTAGCTTTCATTTATTTTAGCTTCTTAGAATACTCTTAGTTTAGTAATTTGATCATAGATGTTCTTGTGGTGATGACTTCCAGATTTAGGGGATAATAATAGTTATTGATTTTATTAATGAGTTTAAGTCTTCCGCATTACGTTCTGTTGATATTATATTGAAATGTTAAGGTTTAGATTGGTTGGTTCGCTCACATAGGAGGGTAAGTGTGGGTGCCAGTCGCGGCCCGGTTTTGGGTCGTGACATATTGATGCTTTATATAGATTAAAACTCCATAATAATTAGACGTAGTTCACTAAATAAAAGTTATGTTTATTTGTGGCATAAACATTTGGGTCATGTAGCAAAAGAACGATTAAAATGATTAGTAAAAAATGAAGTTCTTCCGAAATTGAATTTTGTTGATCTTGATATATGTTTGGATTGCATTAAAGTAAAGCAAACCAAACATACCAAGAAATGTTCCACAAGGAGCACTCAACTTCTTGAAATTATACACACTGATATTTGTGAACCCTTTGATGTTACATCTTCTTGTGGAGAAAAATATATTATCACCTTTATCGATTATTCATATTATGGATTTACCTATTTGTTGAAAGAATAAAAAATCTCAAACACCGGACACTCTCAAAGTGTACGTTGAAGAGGTTGAAAGACAATTGGATAACAAAGTAAAAATCGTTAGGTTGGATAGATTTGGTGAATATTATGAAAATTGTAATGAATCAAAATAATGTCTAGGTCTATTTGTAAAATTTCTTAAGAATGGTGAAGTTAGTGGAAGTGTTGAACGATAAAGTGTTGAAATTAATGAGGTAAGGATAAATATTTCATTACCCATGAATGTACCTACTTCCACACCAATCAACAAATGTTGTTCCTCTTGTTGAAGAACACTTTAATAATGCTGAACAACAAACACTTCAATAAGAAACTAACTCACAAGTATCTGGCGCAAATAAAACACAAACAATGTCATAAAGAAAATTGTCCATTACGTGATCTATTTGCAAGAGTCAGATTTTAACATTAGAATTAATAAAGATTTGATTTCATTTTCACAAACCATATAAATTAGTGAGTCTGATGAATGAATTGATGTCATGAATTTAGGGTTAAAATCCATATAATACAACGAAATCTAGGATCTCGTGCAATTACTAGAAAGTTCTAAAAGAATCGGGTGTAGATGGGTCTATAAGATCAAACACGATAATATTAAACGATATAAAGTAAGATTTTTGTCAAGGGATGCACTCAAAAAGAAGGCATTGATTATAAAGATACTTTTTCAACGGTCTCAAAGAAAGACTCATTAAGAATTGTTTTGACTTTTGTAGCTCATTATGATTTAGAGTTACATCAAATGAATGTGAAAATTGTCTTTCGTAATGGAGACCTCAAGGAGAATGTATATATGGACTAACCAAAGGGTTTCGAAATTAAAGAAAAAGATCAAATAGTATGTAAACTAAAGAAGTCAACATATGGACTCAAACAAGCCTCACGAAAATGGTATATACAGTTTTATGATACTATAACATCTTTTGGATTTAAGGAAATTAACGTTGATCCGTGTATATACCGAAGATCAGTGAAAGTAAGTATACATTTTAAATCTTATATGTTGATGACATTTTACTTGTTGCTAATGATTTAAGCATAATTGCGTGAGACAAATGATTTTCTCTCTGTGAATTTTGAGATGAAAGATATGGATGAGACATCCTATGTGATAGTGATAGAAATATTTCATGATAGTAGGGATATAAATATTTCATGATAGCTTTATTGGAAGTTTGATCTTCAAACTTGCACAAGACCGTATATTAGCTTTATGGTTGGAATGCAAGGAATATATCAATGTATCCCTGGAATTGATTACTAAAAACCTGCAAAGAAAGTGTATGGCATGTTATGAAGCCACAATACATACATTAGGATTGCGAAACTTTATTTCAAGACTTGGGATTGTCGACACTATTATCAAGCCGCTAAAAATTTATTGTGATAATGCTGCAAGAATATTCTTCTCTAAGAATGATAAGTACTACAAATGTGTCAAACATATGGAATGAAAGTACTTTACTATCAAGGAAGAAATTCAGAAACAAAAGTGTTACTTAAGAATATTAGAACTGATTTCATGATTGCAGATCTGATTAACAAAAATGCTTACAATCAAAGATATTTAAAGAACGTGTTCAAAGAATGAGTCTTGGTTATACTTATGATTGATACATTTATGATATTTTACACTTTGAGCTCAAATTATGTGTTTTTGATATACATTAATGAACATCTTATTTCTCATAATGGTGTACACATTATTGTTTTGAGAAATTACAAGATGATCTCTATGAGACATTATTGTGGACAGTAATATTATATGTTTTGTAGCTTATGAACCTAGTATTATAAGTTGTTAATGTAGTAGTATATGGAAGGAAGTATGTAGCTTAAAATTTATGTACAACCGTCAAAACTCGCATTAGTAGTTTGTTATATTGTGGTATAAATACATTATGGACATTATAGAAGAGATCTATTGTATGCGCAACTAATGTTTATTGAATATAATGATATATGGTTATTGGGCCAAGTGGGAGAATGTAAGAATTATTATTAATTATTTCTTCCTCATTAGGTATGTGCCCTTAACAATCTCTATGTAAGATTATCGTATTCAAGATCCTGATATTATGTCATAAAGTATTTAAGCTTACCAGTGAGCCTACTTTTTGATTTTCTTAGGCAACTTTCACATATAGCAAACACAAAATACAAATTTGTATGCTATCGCAAACTTTGCATAATTACGCTTCACAGCAAATATATATATATGTATAATTTACTATACATATACAACTGAAAGTTATGTCTATCTCGCTATACATATATACAAAAGAAGCAATTGTATAATTCGTTAACTCATGTTCAGATTTGTATAATTTTGTTGGCGAGCCATTTGTATAAATTGTTGTTAGCCTCTCATTTGTATAAATTGTTGTTAGTCTCTCAATTCCATTGTATGTGTTTGTTATCTATATAAAATTTGAATTTGTATACAATTGAATCGGATTGTATAAAACGAGAAAGAGAGAAATTATATAAAATTTGAATTTGTATAAAACGAGAAAGAGATAAAGACTAAAGAAACTTGGGCAGGAAATATACAATTGAATCGAATTGTACAAAACGATAAAGAGAGAAATTATATACAATTTGAATTTGTATAAAACAAGAAAGAGAGAAAGACAAAAGAGATTTGGATAGGGAAATATTTGTATTGTATAATTATAAGTGCATAGGACGGAGATATATGTATTTGCATGTGTAGATACAATTTTCTCTCGCTTTATACAAACAGAAACACAATTTATACATTTCTATTGTATAAAACGAGAGAGGCGAGTGACAGGGAGCGAGCGAGAGAGGGAGGGTGGCGAGCGAGAATATGAGGGAGAGAGTCGACTGACAAACAGTTTGTTATGGAACACAAATAAATCACACGGTAGCTAGTGTATTTATTTTACATTATTAGTTTGTCATTTTATAAAATTATCTCATTTTTCTTTTCTTATTTTTTTTCTTGGTGGTGGAGCCTTGTATTTGTATGCATTTGTATTGTGAACCCTTGTATTTACATGTTTGTCAATTGAACCCTTAAACTCAATAAAACACAATTTAACGAACCCTTCCAACTATTGACCAAACGTATGTGGCATTAGGATGTCTGATTTGGCAAAAGTGTGTAACTACTCGCCTTAAAAGGCGAGTTAGGAGCATTTTTACTTCAAAAACTATTAAAAATTATAAAAGAAATATTTTTTCCAACCATTAATTATAAAAACCTTTCATCATCACCCATTATACTAATTTCTAGTCATCTCCATCCCCTGCCCATCCCCTTTTTTCTTTCTTTTCGTTTCCTCAATCTATTGTCATGTATTTAGCAGATCTTGAGCACTTTCTAGTTTCTTGTCCACTACTTCACAGGTGGAGGTAGAGAGCGGAGATGGTGGTGCTTTCCAAACAATGTTGATACACAGTAGTGTGTGAGAGAGAGGCACAACTTGTCACCAGAGAGGAGAACGAGATAGGTGGGGTGCATGGATCTAATCATGGCGGCAAAAATGGTGATACTGTTTGTCTAGATCTGATTGTTGGTGGCTTAGGTTGTTTGTTTTGTGGAGATTGAAAGAGGAAAGAAAAATGATGATGATGTATCAAGGAGATGAAGACAAGTAAGGGTGAGAATATGATTGGTATTGCCGGAAAAAATGGCGACGGCTTTGGCTGTGAAACAGTGGGAATAGGAGAGAATGTAATAGAGTTCTACCGTAAAACATATTAACATTTTATTATTTACCTTTTATTAAACAATTTTGATTAATAATTTTAAAAATAATTATGACAGGACATCTATACATGTGATGTGGATATGACATGTCATTTATATAAAAGAGAGTGAGCTACTCATATCGTTCTAGGGGTTTAAAAGACTCATTTAATTAAGTTTAAGTGTCCATTTGACAAATGATTAAGTAGAAGGGTTCACAATACAAACACATACAATTACAAGGATCCATCAGACTATTTATTCTTTTTTCTTTTTTCTTCTTTTGCTCACTCTCTTTCTTTATTTTATCCCAAGTGCAGACCTACAAACATATATGGAGGCTTTATTCCTCTAAAAAAATAATCATTATTAATAGGGAAAAAGTCTAAATTATATTTGAATCTTATCAAAATTTGAATCTTATCAAAATTACTGTAACAATATTAAACTTTCGAAAAGACCTTTTACCCCTTGGACCATTTAATAGTATATTTTAAAGGTATATATGTGCTCACGTGGACATCATAAATATTATATCATTACAAATAGTGATGTGTCCACATGGACATATATATACTTTTATAATACACTATTTAATAGTGTAAAAACGTTCTCCATAAAGTTTTGTATCGTAATAACAATTTTGGGCAAAATTGAAATATTTTTCATACCCTTTCCCCTTATTAATGTCATCACCAATTTCATTCACCTTGCCAAACAGATTTTGACCTCCTTCACGGGATATTTGTTGAATGTGTTTAGTACGAAGAAAAATATTTTATAATTTGCTTGATTTTTTCACCTTTTGTTGTTTGCTTTGAAATAGCTACCAAGAAATAATTGAATAAGTATAAAAGAAAAAAATCTTTGGTAGGTAGCTTATGGATTTTTCATTAATAAAATATGATTAATAATATGAAAATCTTTTTATATAGTTTAAGCTTAATTAGAGATATATAATTCTAATTGGCTTAATTGCGAATTATAGTTATATGTTCGAGAGGAGCAAAATATGGATGAGAGGAAAGAGGCTGAATACCTATTATAATCGTTGTGTTATGAATATAATTGATATGATTGATTCAAGGAACAGAGAGATGAGTGAGATCGAGAGATGAGTGAGATTAGAGAGGGAGGAGAGAGAGTGTTACTTGTATTTGTAGGATCATGAATACAATTGATAGAGATATACAAATACAACTTATACAAATATAAATATAATTGTCTGAATACGATTGATTTTTATCATATATTAAGTATAATGAGTATATTAATGAACAGAATTTGTGTCGCTGAATATTATAGACAAAATATAAATAGTCATAATGCAATTGATACTATATACATATACAATTGATATAGAATATAAATACATTTGATATATAATATACAATATAAATATCATATTTATGTGGAGTATTTTATGGAGTACAGTTGTTTGAACGGAAGAGAAAGAGGGGTGAGAGAGAGAGAGAGAGACAGAGAGTGGGGAGGAGAGAGGTAAGGGAGGAAGGGAAAGAGAAGACAGAAATTTGCTATAATACATATAGTTATAAATTGTAATACTAAATTATGATAGTTTATTATAAATACATATTCTATATGTTTGTCTCATTATATAATTTATAATAATAATGGAACGCCTCCAATAATATATTAATGTGTGTATGTATAGTTATAAATTGTAATATTAAATTATGATAGTTTATAAATACATATCATATGTTTGTCTTGTTATATAATTTTTTCTAATAAAGAATAATAATAATAATAATGGACTGCCTCCAATAATACATTAATGTTTGTATGTAAAAGATAAATCCGAAGTAAAATAGTGCTAATAAATAGAGAATAAGGACATTGACAAAGAATATCAATTATGACGTAGATCGTAGATTAGTACAACGTCGTGATTGAATGAACAAGATGTGCAAACTCTTCTACAATCACTAGATATAAATTTCCGGGTCACATGGGCTCAAGAAAAACTTAAGATAAAGCAAGCTGAAAGTGTATGAACACACACACATACACACTATATCCTTAACTCAAACACATACACACTATATCCTTACTTAACTCAAACACATACACTATACTGACTTAGTTGGAACAAATATTTTGAGCAGGAAGAACAGTGGCTAACAACAATCACTACATAAAAGTGTGACTTATATGAATTTTTTTTTGGGAATTATGTAGGAAAATTGGCAGAAAAACAAGTTTCCTGCAGATTTTCCTATAAAAAAAGAATCTGAAAGTAAAATCTTTTAAGATAATTATTATTTACTGCAAATTTCAAAATCCCTAATAATTTACCTAGGGATTTAAATTTTGCAGGTAAATTACTTACGATTTTTTTTGAAGATAAAAATGAATTTTCTTACCAATTTATTCGCAAGAAGATATTGAAATAAATTTCATTAACCAATCAATTATCATCTCCTATTTTATATATTTAATTATTCATTGAACCCCCTAGACACATATATACCTACTTATCCATATTTCTCTTACAACTACCCACCGATTGCACAATTTCATAAGTGCTCAATCCCCCATGAAATTCGATATAATTGTCCTTCAAATATAAATTCCCCGTGAGATTTCATGCCCACTCATTTATAGTTGCTCCTTGAAATTCCATTCGACCAATATTTCAAGTTGTAGTATTATAAATGCTAACTTTTTGGTGTTTTTTTCCGATGTGGTACAAAAGATACCATGATACTACACTAATCTTTTTGTGTCTCTCTCCAATTTTACTAATTTTTAAAGTAAAATTTAATTAATCCAATTGAGCATTTAACATACCATTTAGATATTCATTAAGGAAAATCCTTTTGGCCATAAAAATATGGCATAATTTGGTGAGAATGGTAAAAGGACATGTTTACACTATAAACTAATTTATTTTTGGACATTTTTGCCCTTTAACTTAAATATTAAGGGGTCGTTTGATACAAACATTGATAGTGCAGTGATTAGTAATGCATGGATTAATAGTGCAGGGATGGGGAGCCATATGAGGCAGAAGCTCAAGCGGTATTTTTTGTCAAGTGTTTGGTTCACTACTTTCCACTTAATTTTGTGTTTAATTTATAATTTTACAAAAAAAATTCTTTCCTATTATACCCTTGTGTTATTATGAGTGTTTATTTCATATAATTAGGTTGAAGTAGATAACCACCGGACCGGATAATTTTTTTTAAAGAATTATTCATTCTATTTAATTAGTTATTTTATGTACCACTAAGAAGATCAGTGATGACACAATGTATTTCTAATTTTTTGTGGGTCAAGTATATATCTTAAAATTAACATAGATTTAAGACTTCTTAAATTGTTAATACCTAAAGCTTATTTTAATTTTTATTTTTAAAACCAATAGTTCAAGTGGGTAATTGACAAATTATCATGAATATAAAAAATCAAGAAAAAATGGAGAAAAAAATATTAGTAAAATCATTAAATTACACAAAACGAATTTGGAGAATTAAAAAAGAACATTTATAACCACTCTAATATATATAAAAAGGAAATTAAATTACAAAAGAAATTTAAAAAGGAATAAAGGGTTAGTTTAGTCATTTAGAGATCTTATGATGGATAAGCAATCCATGGATTAAATTAAATGAAGTAACCAAACAATGTATTAGTTGAATTAAATTTTAATCCATGGATTATTTTACCTAATATCGCCTACCAATTGGGTCCTAAATATACTCTTCAATTATGTTTTCAAGACATTGAAATGATCAGTGAGATTAATTATTGATGATTTCATAGTTAAACATGGAAAAGGAACCAAAAAATTTTCCAAAGTAAACATAATTCTCACACACTCAAATATTCAATATCTAAATGTAACGACCCGTTAGATCGTTTTGAGAACTAGGACTATTTTGACTCTTTTCAAAAAAATTAAAGGAGTACTTTAAACTATTCGACAACTATGAATATCTAGTTGTTGAATTGTTGTTAATTGAATATTATAGTTAAATAGTTAATGGGTTACATCTATAATTAATAATACCACTTGACACATATAAGTTATATAGGTTAATAAAAATTTATTTTAGAAAAGAAAATAAGGGTGCACAACTGACTTGTGCGGCGGATGAACATAGAATGAAGAGGAATAATGTGTCCATGTAATGAAGTTATCATATATTGAGATAGATAATTAAATATTATGTGTATAATGTTATATAATTAGCAATTAATCTTATGATTTTTGAAGAAGTTAAGGGTTAATCTTAGACTTACAATTTAACAAAATATGTAATGTGACATATTAGTTGACACCACAATTAGGAGCTTGAATTATAACAGTTTGATAAAAAAAATTTTGTTTAGGTTAGGAGTGTAGTAATATGAGTGTATATAAACTCGCTTACTTACGAATATTGCATACTTGATAGATTGGGACCATTCTGAAGTTTTGCGATAAGGAAAGGAAAAATCTTAAGGATTTGTGGCACGACTTCACATTCAAAGTATATTAAGACTTTTAGACTTGTTGAAGGACTTTCCTAGTTAAAGATTAAAACCAAAGTAGACAATGGGTAAGAGCGAAAGATGGGGTATGATACCAATGGTGTGACGGGCACTGGTACGAGTACAGGAAATATGAAGGAAAATTTTATTACTATAGAATGCGGGTTGAAACCCGAGAATGTCAAATCATATGGTCATTAGCAGATTTATTATTGACTTGAATTCTTTGTGTAATTGTGCATTCCTTTATTACACCCGTATAGTTGTGATAATTGAGGTTGTTATGTATTATGCTGATAACTATTGATTGAGATGAATCATCATCCCCTTTATTGAAAAATATTGTGTACATGCATTGACATGAGATTGAGTATAAGTTGGGCACGTGAAGATCGTCTGTGCTGTGGATGATGAGATGTTACGATTATAACTTGGGCACGTGGAGACCGTCCGTACGGAAATTGTTTGATCTTATGATAGTGTGTTGAGGTCGTCTGCACAGACACGTGGAGATCGTCCGTGTCAGTATATGGACCTCGCGAGTCCCCCATGAGTCATGAACTCTCTATATATTTCAATTTCAATTATTTTTTTCCATTTTTTACTTCTTAATGTTAATTTTTTTTTAAAAAAGTATAAAAGAGAAGAAAAATGTAAATTATCTATTTTAATTTATAATTTCTAATCGTGAAAGGATAATTTATATCTAAATTTAAATATTAAAAACTTATATAAAAAAAGTAAAAATACGAGATTGATCGAGTTGACTAAACAATTACTCTTATTTATATAAAGGAGTTGTAGTTACGCATTGATTTTCTAAAAAAAATAATAAAAAAATTTGTTTTATCCAATTATACTCGAAATGTATGTGAGTGAAATATGAAGAAGATCAAAATTACCATCATATTTTCTCTATTATGTGATTATCTTCATATCTTCGGTTGCATATGAATCACATCATACACAAAAAAGACTCATTAAAATTAATTTTTATTTATTATTTCAGTACAAGAGACATACACAATTTTTTATATAAAAACGTTCATGGTGCTACTTCGAAAATTTTTATAACATAAAAGGATATAGAATGTTTTTTGTGATTTCAAAATAAACTTTTACAAAAAAAAGTTATAAGAAAAACATCTTTATAGTTCTCAGATGACGATGACGATGACAATGACAACACAAAATTGTTAAGCATGAACTAGATTAAAGTTTTATCACATATATATTTTTTTTATTAGTATTATTTGTTATTTTATAAAAGAGTGTTTCCTGCTAAATGACAAGCTAAATTATTAAGCATACATAGGTTTAGTCACAATATTATATTTTTTTTCCTCTCAAATTAATATTTGTTTTGAACTGATTGACAATTTTTAAAATTAAGTAATTTTATTGCATTTATTATATAAATAAATTTAAATTCCCTATTTAAATAATTATTTAAATTATATTTTAAATACTTTTTTAAGTATAATATAAAATAATTCAATAATAATAATCAAAACTCAAATTACTTTAGAATTGATAGACAGCAACACATTAAAAAAATATTAAAAATCATATGGTTCATAAGTGTCGATCCTATTTGACAACAACCCAAGATATTTACACATTAATATTGAAAAATTGCATATTTGTTAATCATTATGTTTTGAAAAATCAAACTAAATATTTAAAGTTTATGTTTAAAAAAATATAAACAGGTAGTTATAACTATATATTTAAAAATTAAACTACATACTTGATTACTATATTTTAAGATTAAAAAATTATGTATTTTTATGATGTGTCAATGTTTATGAATTATAAAGTATATTGAGATTTGATTATAATTATTGAAATATTAAAAGTCTACATTAAATGAAAATAATTTTTAAAACTTATATATCATAGTTATGTTATACTTTATTTGTACACGTTAAACATCTTGTAAATTAATATATACATAAATACATCTATTTTAAAGTATTATAATTGATAAGTATGGATTGAGTGACTTTTATTCATTTGTTTTGAACTATCCACTTAATTAATACTATTTGAATAACTGAATTTTTTTAATCATGGTTAAAATTCGTGAGATGATTTCACCATTTTCTATATATGTTAAGTGGAATGATTATAACATAAAATAAAAAAATGTGTTATTCATGACATAGTTATAAATGTCTTATCAACAATTATTTTTAAAAATATCTAAATTTCAATATAATTTTTTTGTCCTAAACAACATTCATTATATAGACTAATTTATTTGGTTGATTATTTTAAAGAAAAACTTAATTAATATTTTCTAATCTGTGCTTAATCACTATATTTTACTAATTTTATATTACAAAATAATTAAGTATGATCTTTAGTAGATACGATAGTCAATTGTAGTTATTGTTAATGAGAAATTTAATTATCTTTTTTCATAAAAAAGATTTATTTTAAGAGAAGAAAAAATTTCAAAGATATGCGTTGGCAACTTAGGATCATAATTGAGTTCTAAGGGAGGGGTATATGTAGAACATAATTTGGAATACAATGAAAAAAATATTAATGGATAAAAATAAGATTACATTTTTTTTTAATTAAAACATACATTTTCTTATTAACTAAACAATACTTATTTTTAAAGATTAATTGGATGAACTATACACACAAAAAAAAGAGTAATTTCCCTAGATAGTCATTCATGTTTGGGAAATTATCTAGGAATATCACTTATGTTTTTTTTAGGTTTATAATATCACCCAACTTTACCTATTTTCCTCAAACTATACTTGACACAAAAAATACAGCATCTCTCTCCTATTAGGATATCATGTCATATTATTTTTATTATTATTAAAGAAAAAAATGCTTTAAACCTATTTAAACATTAGATTGCAATATGTTTTTAAAAAAAATATTTTTTTATTTATATTTTTTTAAAATGTTTTGTTTTTAAGATTTATAAAGATAATTTTTTTTTTAAAAAAAAGAAGTACCCCAATTTTTACAACTAACTAGTAATGTATTATTTTAGCTATTTTTTAAAAAATAAGTTTTTTCAATTTTTTAATGATAATTATTATTTCTTAATATAAATTTTTTAATTAATTTTTTAAATAATAATTACACAGTTTTTTTATGGTGAACTTTTTCTTCTCCTATTTATATAGATATTTCTACATTCCATTTTGTTGGAATATTTCCTAAGATTACTGAAAGTGTGATAAATATAAATAGACATTACATTTTTTTTATATAAAATAATTCAATTTTCAGTTTTTATTTTTTAACCTTAAAAATTGAAATTTGAAGCATTTGAAGATCTTTCATTTTTTTCTTGTAATAGACATTACTATTTTTATAAAAGAACAAATAGTTCAATTTCATTTATTTCTTTTAAAATTGAAATTAGAGGCATTTAAAAGTCATCCATTTTTTGCCATTACAGTTTTTTTTAACAAAAGAACTTTTATTTTCTATTTAAAATAGTTATATTGAAATTTCTATTTTTTTAATTATATTTTTAGAGAATATTTAAAATGTTTTTTGAAAAATTAAAATTCTTGAATATTTGTGGTGCTGACATGTGACACTTTTTACTTCTCCTACTACGTATAGATAGATTTTTAAAAAAAAAATTCTAGACAAACCCACATATTATACCCAGTAAAAAAAATTACATTAAGAATTGTTATATGAGCTCCTCCGGTTCTTCAAGAAAATATGTGGGTTCCTCCTGTTCTTTAAAAGAATTAAAAAAAATATTAATAATTAGTTAAAAATGTGACATGACACACTAGTAGGAGAGAAATGATGTATTTTTTTTTATGTCAAGTATATTTTGAGGAAAATAGACAAAGTTGGGTGATGTCGTAATCCTAAAACAAACATAAGTGATATTCCTAGATAATTTCCCAAACATGAGTAATTATCTAGGGAAATTACTCCACAAAAAAATATATACAAAAAAATATTTTTTTTTTTGGCAGCCAAATAGTTATTATTTAGTAGTTCAAGGAGTATGGGAATTACAAAAAAGTTAATTTTGTTTGAAGGGAAAAGTTTTGAGGAAATAAATATAAAACTTAAAGCAAGGATGTTTTAGTCTTTTTACATTTTTGGCCAAATAATGACCAATTTTTTCTGGCCATTTAGCATCATTACTCATTCATAAATTCTACAAAAGTACTCTTACTTTATCTCATATTAATATGGTAGTAAAATATACCATAAACATTGGTTAAAATACATGTAATTTGACTCTTAAAAAGTGATTTATATATTTAAAATAAATCACTACCACCTTGTTAGAATATATGTATCCACTTATCAGTCAATGGACCAGGTCCCTTGACACATAAACAAGTATGAACAGAAAGTAAATGCAGTTTAACAACACAATAATTTTACGTGAAAACCTCCTTACTTAAGGGAGTAAAACCACGACTTGTCTCACGGGATTTTCACAACTGTTTCACTAATCTTTGAAAGCAAAAGTAAAACCAGTTACACAAATGTGAGAAAAAGTTTTTAATCTCACGTTCAAGCAATGACTCTATTGCTTAGCCTAAGTAGAAGTTATTCTACCCACTAAGCTATCCCTTCTAGACAACTTAGAATTTCGACACCACCACACTGATTCCTTTATATATTTAGGAATAGTTTACAATGTAAGACCAAAAGAATATATTCTCAAACAACTACACGTTATGCTCCTGAGTTTTCAGTTGTTGTTGAATAATTCTTCACGTTAATTTTCTATAGCCTTTGCAAGTGTTCTTGAGAGTACTTTTTCAAGTTGCAAAAACTAAGGAATGATGTTTAGGAAAGTGACATTGTATAGACAAGTCTCTTTCCTTAAGCTCTTGCCATTGGTTGGAAAGGTCTGACTTTTCTGACGCCATTGGGAAATATGCACCCACTTTCTGTACCTTCTCCAGCTGGCAGTCAACAGGCTATTCATGTTGGAAACCTGGTACCTTTACAAGGACCCTGAGTTGTCACATCATCAAAACTCATGTTGAGAACCTGGTACCTTTACAAGGTCCCTAAGTTTGTCATATCATCAAAACTACAAATAACACACCTAACATTCATGAAAAAGTTATGCTTAAACTTCCTATGAGATAATGTCTATCACTAAGCATATTAAACATAGACAAAGTTTCAATTATACTTACAAAATTTTTATAAATAAATAATTGAATAAATTTATAAGTTTAAAGTGCAAGAAAGTTAAAATCAATAATTGATATTATATTTTATTAGGTATTTGTGTATTTTTAGTTTTAATTGATATTTTAATAAGTATATTTTAACAAACTTAATTATATATATTTGCAAATAAATATTATTTAATAACTTACTAATATAGAGAAATTATGTCATTTTTAATGCTTATGAAAAACATCAATTACATATACAAGTAAAGTTTATTTATTTTTTTATTTAATATAATTTTATCAATGAAGGGTAATTAAACTTCACACTAATAATGTATATCATCGAATTTTTCTATACTTGAATATAATGCTTGAATTATTGAATAATACACAATTTAATATAAATAATATTAAATCAAAATTAATTACATTTATGATAGTTATTTTTTTATTGGGTAAATAACTATTCATATAATATTAATTCTTTCTATCTTTTATATTGAAACAAAAAAACCAAAGAAAAAAAAACACATTATTGACTTTTTATGATAAGTTAAAAGATATTGAAAATGACATTTGTAGTAATGTTCCAAATTCATATTAGATTGATATTTTTGTATAATAATTATTTAATCTAAAATAAGAGTAAATATTTACCAATAAAATTCATTCTAATGTCATTGATATTTTTTCAATTACTGTAATTTTTTATTTTGTTAAATATATTTAATCAAAATATTCCTTGAAGTTTTCAAATAAGATAAATTCTTAGATTCAAAAAATTCAGTTAAATTATATTTTAAAAAGTTCAAGTATGCATTCTTCAAAAATCAAATTCACAATAATAAAATTCCAAGTAATTCTACAAAGTAAAATAATTCCCAAGTAAATCCTCAAGAAACAAATTCCCAACAAAATTCGTAAAACATAAATTCCCAGGTAATACCACAAATAAAATTATTTCTAGATAATTTTTTAAGTAATTATTTCTAATTGAATCGACAAATAAGTTTATTTCAAAATTTTCTTTCAAACAAATTAAAACATAATTATTTTCATTACTTGCGAATTTACCTATGAAAATGATAACTTTATAAATCTGGTGCCAAAATTGCTGATAAATTTTTCTGGGGAAATATTTTTTGCATGTAAAAAGGTCCAAAATTCAGAATTTTCATAATTTCGCATGATAATTCGCAAGAAATTTCAGCGAAAATAATCGAAGTAAAATTTCAGGTAATTTACAGTTTTTAGTATTAAATTTTACCACTATGTACACAGAAAAACTATAATAAATAACTAGAAGTGGTTGATGTAAGTTGGTAATTTGCATTCAAAAAAGAGAAACTTTGTATTGGCTTTGTTAAGATTTATGAAATAAGCTTATTTGATTCTTATGTTTTATTTGGTTATGCATTATGATGTTTCAGATTTATTATGTATCATGTTACACTATAATAAAACTTCAAATTACATAAGAATATAACCTGGAGAATATTTTCGCAGATAATACTTGCAGATTTTCTTGGAAAATTCTTTAATTTCTTGATATTTAGAATATATTTCTTGCCAAACTTGTATTTCCAACAAATTTCGCAGCTAAAATAATGTCATTTTACAGTAAATTAGCTTCCATGAAATTATCTACGAAAATAAATCCGCAAGAACGATATTTCTAAGTATTTTAAATCCCCATAGACAAAATTTAAAAAAAAATCCTTTTTAATCTAAGGAAAATTTCAGATTGTCTGAAAATCATTTTTAGGGATTTACCAAAGACATTTTATCACCTTGGAAATAATTAGGGATATTATGTAGGCATTTTATTATCTTTTAGATATTGAATTATTTTACATTATGCTTATGGCATAATACATATATTGGACCCTAAATTTGACTTCAAATTTTAACTTTGACCTCCAACTTTCATAATGCACAAACAGACACTTTAACTATCCAAACTTTTAAATAAATAAATACATGAGTCCTACATGGCAAAATACCCGTAGGACACCACGTAAGTCAAAAAATGACATATAGGACATGTATGTCTATTTGTTTTATTTTATACAAGTTTAAGTGTCTACTTATACATATTCAAAGTTGAAGAACATACATGTGATTTAAACCCAAGTTAAAGAGTATATTTATGTATTATGTCATTACTTATATATATCATTTTTGGATAAATAAGACCAATTAAAAACAGACGAATAACTTTAGGAAAGTATTTTTCCTCCAGCTCACACGGATTCTTTTCATTCTCTCTAAGCTCTTTCCCAAACCCATTTTCCTTCACTCCAAAACTCACATGCAGAAGCAGAGATGAAAACAATAGAAAATTTTAGTATAGATTAAGCTCATCCAAAGCTCCAAGCTCAAAGCTCTCCAAGTTGACCTCATGCCTCTCTCCAAATGGATTTTTCCAAAGTAAAGGACTACAGATCGAGAAGAGTTGCTTGCCAAAAATTGAGTTAATATGCATATTTCAAGCTTTTTGAGGTTAATCTGCAAATTTTTGTTTTACTGAATCAGTTTGAATGAACATTGAGTGACTTTTTTTTTCTTGCAAATTTCAAGCTCTGTGAGGTCAATAATTGTTGTGGTCTCAAGTTTAGCTCATTGTTCTTTTTTCATTAGCTATATTTCTTCAAACGGATTGCCACAACCCATGTCCATACATATAGATGGTGGTTGGTGGGTAAACTTGCCACAAATTTTGAAGAAGATGAGTGTATGTCTTTATGATATTTCTTGTACGTAGCTTGTTGAAGTTTAATATCTTATAGATGGTGTGTGTTCTAGACTCTTCAATTTGTTGATGTCAATGGAATTGTGTACAAAATTGCTCAATTTTTCTTACTTGATGTGAGTTTATGTTTTAATGTATGGATGTGAGTTGTTGTGCTTTAGATCTGTACTCTTTTAATGGAAAAATGGTCAGTTTGAAAGATACTGAAATTTGGTTATAACTATTTTTCTCCTTCTATTTAATTGTGACATATTTAGTCCTTTTTTAACAGTAGTTTTACAATTTTCTAAGTAGATTTTAGTGTTATGATAGTTTGCTTAGAGAGATTAAATAGTTAGTTATTATAAGTCTATTAAGAGAAAGATGGGAAAGCGAAAATTCAAGATAAACAAGTATGTTGTGTAGCTTTTTTTTTAGAGTTTGAGTCTTGTTGGTGTTGGTTTGCTACTTGGCTAGACCAAGAGATGACTATTTCCTACTCTCTAAACCAGGGGCGGAGCCACGTAGGATTGGACACCCTTCGTCGAAAAAAATGTTATATATACACGTACAATTTTATTGGTATATATAAAAATTGAACCCCTTAAAATGACTAAGTGAGATGCAGCGGAGTTGGCAATAGCTGTTGCATCCCTACACTTTGTTCGGGTTCGATTCCCTGCAGATGTTTCATTAAAAAAAACATGCGTAGTTTTAGCATAAACATTTAGTAGTGTGTTAGTTGATTGTGTCATGAACCCCTCCAGCGACCGAAGGTTGAATCCCTCTAACACTAATTATGTTTTTTCAATTAACATTGAATTATTTCCTTAAATTTTAATATCATTTCACTATGGAATAAGATTTCCTAAAATTTAATACTTTTTCCTTGTGGATTTTTTCCAATTAAAATTGATTTATATCTTTAAATTTTGATACCTTTTCCTTGTAGAATAAGATTTCCTTAAAAAAAAAAAATCATATGGAATAAGGTTTTCTTTCTCTATAAATAGGAGACGCAATTACCCAAATTATATCTCCATATTATTAAGAATAGAATCTCAATAATTTCTCTCTCTTTTTTTTCTTCTAGTTCTTTTATTTTATAACAAAATACCAACATAATATTTTAGTTTTAAGTTTCATCGGACATGAGGAATTATTATAATAGAGTACCAAAAAAAAGTTTGACTTCTCTAAATATTGCTTAACTTGATTATTTATTTTGGTAGTTTAAATTATCATTTTATTTTAAAAAATAATATTAAAAATTTGGACTCCCTTAATGAAATTCCTGCCTACGCCACTGCTCTAAACCATCTTTTTGATATGATTGAGAACCATACTAATCAAATAGATGAATATGATATGAATAGATTGTAGAATACACTTCTAGTTAAAACTTGAGGCATGAGAAATAAAGCTAAACTCATTACATTCTCCTAATCTTTAACCGTAGAAATTAGGTTATTAGTTTAGAAGGTTGACTTCACTTGACATAGAAATATACCCTGAATATTTATGTACCCTAACTTAGCTCACATTATCAGTTCATTTTAAATGATAGAGTCTTGTTCTAGGAGTAATTGTCTTTAGTCTTGGCACCAATAGATTAGTACTTCCTTTTAAGTGTCTTCAAGTATTTGTTTTATGTCCTCATGTAGTGATTAGCCTTCTTGATGAACTAACTGTAAAGATGATACTGTAACAAAAAAAAAAGTAATACAATCCTAGTTTTTGTTTACTTTGGCCACTTTCTGAGAAATGTGGGAATTTTGTGTCTTATTTAATCAAGCAATCTATGGACTAACTGGTCCTGTTGTGTTACATAATTCATAATACATGGAGGCAAGTCATTATATGTAAAGTGCTTTGATTCATAGCATCATTTCTTGCCTATTAACTTGAAAATAGGTTGTTTAGATCAAATGGGTTGAGCCATATGGAATAAAGCAAGTTCAAAAACTAGAAAATGAAATATGCCCTGTCCCATTTTGAAATTTAAAAATGTAAAGATTTAACCCACCCTTCCCTGTCACAATTGACATCCCTAAGGATTGAACTATTACTTTAACTTAACTGCTCCTTTAATTTGGTCACTTGTGGCTACTGGACTGTACTACGTTTAAATAGTGTCTGATGAGTTAGGTCTTCTCTGTGGCTCCTCTGTAATAATTATTGTTTATTAATTTTAAGTGTGGCTTCAACTCCTTCAACTTTTGCCTTATATACTTTAACTTATTACTATATAATTTGTTTCAACTCCTTCAACTTTTGCCTTATATAGTTTAACTTATTACTATATAATTGTTAGTCCAACTTCTTTATACTATAAGGACAAATGTCTCATGATTTACTCATATATTAAAGAATCTGAAGGGGGTTTACGGTTGCATAAAGTCAAGTTTATATCTAGAAGAAATATATGAGACCACAAACGTAGATTGCTGACAGCTAGGCTAAATATGAATTGAGAAGAAAGCTTTATAAAGCCCTTTGCAAAGATATCAATATTCGTAGTGATATGCGGGAAAAACATAGTTCTAAGTGTCCAAGTTGCCAAGAAAGATTTCCTTTGCACGAGTACGAAATTGATGTATTTACATGGGTCGCCCTCGTTCCCTATATGAGTTCTTCCAAATTTCTCGTATTCTTTTTCGTGGATAAGTATCTCGAGGTCATTTGATGGGAATAAAGAAATCGTCTTGGTAGGTCCAAGCCATTCTTCATACACCTCAGCTCTGAGAATAAAAGTGGTTCGTTTTCATTCTATACGCAATTCAATATTCCGTTTGTGTTTATATTGTTAGTTTCTGATGTGCGGAGGGGCCCTAGCCTTAAGCCCACTCCCCGATTTCTCCGAAGAAGGACGAACTGGTTACAACTATTCACTAACCTCTCAAAGATTGGATTTGTGTTCAAGTCAACCTCTGTGAAAGGTCGATAGCACTTGAGATTATAATTCGCTCTTCTTCGTCCATTGACATGTCTAGGTCATTCATAATTCTCAAGAAATGAATACGTATCTCATATTCTCAAGAAATGAATACGTATCTCATATTCTATGTCATATCTGTTTTTTTCGCTCTTCTTCGTCCATTGACATGTCTAGGTCATTCATAAGAAGCAGAAGCATGAAATACCCAAGGAATGCCTCTATCTATGCCTAGTCACAAGAGTCATCATTGTTTATTTTAGCTCGGTACAGAGGAAAGAGGGAGCAACTTAACCCACCCAGTCCTGCCTTTAGGAAGGAATGCAGGAAAGAAAATCACTTGGAAGAGGTCAGACTTTGGTTTTAGGAAGAATGCCCGACTTTGAAGCTCAGCCTAGCCCAAGACTTGGGAATAAAGCGAAGGAAAGGTGCCCTGAATCTCTCGATCCAGAACTACTAACAGGGGAGGGAAAACCTTATCGCATTACTCACTTTAGTCATGGAGGGCATGAAAGAAAAACTCACTTAAAGAGCTACAGGGCTCAGAAGGTAGTCAGCTTAGTAATTGGAACATCCATTGGGCAAGTGAGCCCCCTAAATCCAAGTTGGGAGGAAAGTGGGCTTTCTCAAAGACAGGATTTTGAAGACCGAACATTAAGAGAGAACAACGGATGAGAACTGGCGTCCGCAACGTCCGGAGATAACAATAGAGACGTTTAAACAACCATGATGTTGGAGGATAAAAGATAGAGAATAAGACTTCTAATGATCCTTTTAAGATACATAGATTTTCCTAGATGTCCATAACTACAAGAGCTAATAGAAAAAGAGGGATACTCGCCTCTTTTCCAAAAAAGCCATGGGCGTCCACATTTGCATGGGACCGGGTACCACACATATGTGGTGAAACCCGACTTGCCTTTTCATGGTCGAACTTTTTTTCTCTCCTCAGAGTTGGGATCTCGCTAACCTCTCTTTTGTGAAAGTCACTTTGTTAGATTGTTGGAAGCAGATGAGTCCGTGCAAGCATTAGAACATGCATTTTCACGATCTACAGAGTCTTTATGTCTTGCTCTTAAAAAGAATAATCAAGCAACCTTCTTCTTTAGAACAAATTTTCCATTTTTTGTGTTGTCAAAGATTTGAACACTGAAAATAGATGGCGAGTGCCTGATCGAATTGATTAGGTCATGCAGGAACAAGGTTTAAGTCTACCGGTCTGTTAGGATGCCTCAATTGCATACATCACTGGACTTCCACTTGACACCTATTATAATTATAACTGAATCGTCTCGCTGTGACCTTTTCTTGAATTCTCAAAAGAAATTCTGTCTCTCCATCCCCACAGGGGCAGAGAACTTCAATCGCACAAATATTTTTTCACAAAGTCATAATAATATGTTTTGTGTTCTTCGATGATCACATTAAGGCTTTCCACTCTCCTGTTGGACCAAACGAATGGGTCTCGGGGGGGGGGGGGGTTGCGCTTGAATTTAAGTAGAGTTTTTAGAATATGAGTAGGGCTCCTAAGTGGCCAGTTCGTGCAGAAAAACTGAAAGAAAAGTAAAAGTAAGGTTCGGTGCTTATGGGGCGCGGTCATCCGACCTCGAATAGGAGGGGACAACGCTCTGGATCCTCCCTGCTTGCAGAAATTAATGGATCAGAATAGTGCTTGGTTCTCTATTTCTGGGCGGGGGGTGAAGGCCATAAGAGAAGATTGCCCTACCGATAAGGAAGAGTGGAAAAATGTGTTGTCATTTATCTTGATTAGCTTCCTGAGACGTTGGAATTACTCTCACTATTTAACCCTTCATTCCGCCAATAAAGAAGATAGGTGAGTGTCTTTTTGCAATGATATTTCCTTGGTTCATTTTTTTTTACTAAAAGAATCTTGCAAATGAATAGTGGAGTCAAGTACAATATGAGTGAGAGCTAAAATTAGAAGTGATATATTCATTATCTTGAAACTTAGTACAAATTTTTGTCATCTTTTCTTTGCATGTTCATCAATTTTTTTCCTTGCTCAATTCAGTAGTGGAAAATCATACTTGCTTTGCACCTTTCAGTTTTTGTTCTTGTAGTCTGATTTCTGAAAAAGGTCCCCACAGAGATCATGTGGAACTGATTTACTAAATCTAGCAAGTCTTAATTTTATTTTGATTTAAAACAATTATTGGAGCAGATTGAGCTTCTATCTTCTGAGATGGTTGAGGTATCCAAGCGTCTCCAGGATAACTTTAAAGTGGGTGCTCTTGCTTAGAGTGACGAAGATGCTTCGTTCTTTCATTTTTAATCAAAATTTGTTGATTCATTTTGTGATTATACTCCAATTGTTAGTGATGTGATATTTTGATGTTGGATCATGTTCCTCATTCCGTTTCCTTTACTTGATGGAACAATCAAAAATTAAGTTGATTCAATCCAAGCCATTTTGTGATTATATTCTGTTTCCTAACCAAGTTGTCTCATGTACCATGAGTAGAATGCGAAAAGACAAAAGTACTCAGTTAACACATTTGTGAGAATTAGCTTACAATTTCATTCTTTTTAGACATATGTTTCAGTTAATATATCATATGTATGTTGTGTGTGTTCTCATATTAGAATGGTTTACATATTATTCCAGTAGGTACAATATTAATATATTTGGGCTAGCTGTATACACTCTCTGTTCTGATTATTAAAAAGTGTATGAAATTTCTAAATATATGGGGAGTGTTCAAAAGAAGTGGTGCCCTCTACATTATAGTTATGTTCTATTTCTCATGTAGCTTTTTTTCGGGCAAGTATTGTGTTGCTTTCTTTTGTCCTTGTTTTATTATTGATATGTGCATATTCTTAGCTTCATGTGACTGACTAGTAGCTTTACTTAACCATTGTTGAACCATACAATATCTAAATTTCATTATTTATGTGTTACAAATATACTTATTTTTTGGTTCAGAAAATAAAAATTGCTAAGCATCGAAAATGGAAGGTAAATAGACTAATCTCCGGTCAAGCATGATTTACTAATGAATTTATAAGTGCAATAGATGAATTTATTAAATTTGCTTGTAGGCAACACAAGTATTTGTCAGAAATAGTTATAAGTTGTCCTTGTAAGCGTTGTAAAAATATGAAGCACTTGACACCCGATGAAGTTATTGTGCATGTTTTTGACAAATGATTCACACCAAGATATTGATATCGACATCACATGGAGAGAAAGCTCCTTCAATAAATTTGAATAAACATATCTATTCTGGTGACTCAAGTAGTCATCAAGAATGTTACTTTGACATGCCCTCAAGTAGTCAATGTAACATTCTCGAAAAAAATTGTGAACACGTATGTATGATTGATGATACCGCTGCTGTAGAATTTAATCATCAAGTTGAACCCAATATAGAAGAGTCTCTGAATACAGGTGCTAGAAGATGCTATAAAGTGTGGAATTCAGCTCAAAATTTCTTATGGCATGGATGTGAATATTCAGAGTTGTTTCTGACTGTGAGAATGATAAGTATTAAATATGAATACAATATGTATCATAGTTGTTTTAATGCAATGACTCATTAATGAAGGAGACAAGCTCTCAAGATAATAACATACCTCTTGATTACTACCGAGCAAAGAAGCTAGTGTCGGGGCTTGGTCTAACTAGACAAAAAATTGATTTTTGTGTTAATTAATGTATGTTATATTACAAGGTTGATAAAGAGATGACAGAATGTAAGATTTTTAAAGAACCTCGTTATAAAAAATGTATGGACAAGAAAGGTAAGAAAAATATTCCACACAAGACAATGCATTATCTTCCACTTATTCCTAGACTTCAATACTTATATGCTTTGAAAAAATCTGCTGAACACATAAGGTGGCACTATGAAAATCACAGGGAAGAATCAAAATTATCCAGACTTTGTTGTAGAGCCTGGAAATGTTAGGCTTGGTCTTTGTTCTGATGGTTTTACTCTTTTTGGCTAATCTAGATCATCATACTCTTGTTGGCCAGTGATTGTTACACCGTACAATGTTCCTCCTGATATTTGTATAATTGCCCCATATATGTTCTTAACATTGATTGTTCCAGGTCCTCATGATCTTAAAAAGAAAATTGATGCGTATCTTCAAACATTAATAGATGAATTACAACCGTTATGGAAGGATGGTGCAGTCACTTATGACATGTCCAAGAAACAGAATTTTCACATGTAAGCAGCATTCATGTGGATAATTAATGATTTTCCTGCTTATGGCATGTTGTCTGGATAGAGTACAACATGTAAATTAGCTTTCCTAATTTGTATGGATGATACAAAAACTTGCAGCTTGAAAAATAGAAGAAAAGTTTCTTGGTTTGATTATAACTGGCAATTCTTGCCTCTCAATCATGATTAGATGAAACAAGAATGCTTTGTATAAAGGAAGAGAGGAAAAGTCTCTCCTCCCAGTTTAATTGGAGAACAAGTGTGGGAAACAATTAAAGGATTTCCTAAGATTACTGAATCTGGTCCATGCAAGTTTTACGATTATGAAAAATCACATAGTTGGACCAAAAGAAGTATTTTTTGGAATCCGTCATATTGGAAGACCAATCTAGTTCGCCATAACCTTGATGTAATGCATTTAGAAAAGAATGTCGTTGATAATATTTTCCATACAATCATGGATAATAGTGAGAGAACAAAGGATAATGAGAAGGCAAGAATGGACTTGCAAGAATATTGTCGTCGAAGTGATTTACTCTTGCAACAGAATACTGATAGGAGATGGATTAAAACAAAAGCAGATTTTACCTTAAATGACGACAAAAAGAAAGATGTATGTGAGGGGGTTTATGAGCTAAATATGTGTGATGGATATGCTTCTAATTTGGGTGAATGTGTTGATAAGAAACATTTAAAATTATTTGGAATGAAAATTCATGACTGTCACATTTTTATGCTATGTCTTATTACAGTAGCTTTTAGTGCACTACCTAAACCAATCTGGAAGCCACTAATCAAACTCAGTCTATTCTTTAAAGACATGTGCTCAACAACATTGCGGAAGGATCATTTAATGCAAATGGAAGAAAACATTTCATTAATCTTGTGTAAATTGCAATGAATATTTCCACCCGGTCTTTTTGATTCAAAGCCGGTCTTTTTGATTCAATGCAGCACTTAATGATTCATTTGCCTTATGATGCAACGGTTTTTGATCCTGTTTAATACCGATGGATGTATCCATTTCAAAGGTATACCAATTTATTTTAAGAATTTATTATTTTTCTCATTGTTTTATTATATAATTTATTTATTTCATAATTTGATTGCAGGTTCCTAAAAAATGAAGAAGACTACCAAAAATAAATATAGAGTTGAAGGATCTATTTGACAAGCATATTTGGCTCAAGAAATCTCATTCTTTGCTTCTCATTATTTTGAATCTCATGTCCTATCTAAAAGCAATAGAGTTGATCACAATGATGATTTAATAAAAAAATGCTACTCAACCAACTATCTCGGTCTTTTATCTTTCTCGACGAAGTTATGGCAAGTAAAAGGACAATATTAGTGGCTAGATGATAAAGAAGTTGTTGCAACACAATTGCATGTTCTTATTTATTGTGATGAGGTTAAACCTTTTCTCAAGTAAGTACCCACCATAGTTTATGTATGATTATTATATTTAGGTTGAAATTAATTTACTAATTTAATTGAGTGCATTTTGTATGACACTGTTCTATGAGATACTTACAATGATCATATTGATACTGTCTTTGATAAGCAAATTGAAGCTAACTTTCCACAATAGTTCAAGGAATATATATGAATTAATAGAATCAGTTGTGAATAAAGAATATATCATTTGAAATGTAAATCTGATAAAATTTCTCTTCTTCATAGTTGAATAATAATCCACAAGATATCTCACAAGATTCTTATTTGCGAATTTTAGCAATGGGACCATTAAGACAGGCATGGTCTTAGCCTGTTTATTTTGCAAATGGATACAAATTTCATACTGCTTTTTGAGGTGAAGGAAAAAGTACACATAATAGTGGGGTGTGTGTCAGTGGCAATGGACAAGATGGTACAATAAGTAAATATTATGATGTTTTTAAGGAAATTATTGAATTAGAATGGCCAATTACATCATCTATGAAGTTAGTTTTATTTTATTGTGATTGGTTTGATACCTCTAAAAATGGCATGAAAGTTGATATTGATTTTGGTATTATCGAAGTTCGAAAAAGAAGAAGATATTCTAAATTTGACCCTTTCAACTTTCCCCTAACAACAACTCAAGTTTATTGTGCAAGTCATCCTGAAAACAAAGGAGATAAAGCTGATTGATGGGTAGTTATAAGTACAAATCCAAGAGGAGTTGTGGATAGAACATATAATCTGAAAGTTTCTTACCAAGAGGAGCAATCACATGTTAGTGCAAGTATAGAAGATGATCCAATTAATTGCTTACGAGATGAACAAGTTGAGTGTTAAAAGAGTTACATGAAAGTAATTTTCAACCAGTTGACAATGAAAATAAAGTTGAAAATGAGGAGACAACAAGTGAAGAGGAGGAAGGGGAAACAAGTGAAGAGGAAATTTTTTTTGATAGTGATGATTCACAAGATCACTTTCAAACCCAAGAACATGATGCATAGGATGATTGAGAATATTAGTTTGTCTATTTATTTTGTTTACTTAGTACTTTATTCTGGTTTATAGAATTGTGATTTTAATATTACTATGACCATTTACCAAGTACATGTATCTCCCTCGATTTTTTTTACTTTTATAATCTATTATCTGTTAAGTTGGACACAAATAATTCTTGCATTACTTTGTCTTGCCCTCATTGTTTTTCATTATCACTATGTTTGTTCATGTGTTATTTATTAGTTACATTACTAATACATTATTTTTATGTCCTTTGTTTGTTGCAGATGTTAGGTACAAGATCTTAGAGAATAAGACAGCTTAACAGCAAAAGAGAAAAATTAAATAAAAGAAAGATACGTACAGTAGAGCGATAAACAGTTTAACTGCCTACCATAATCCCATCAAGAGCCCTCTAATCACATATCGATTTACTTCATGTCAATGAATCTTCAATGCATTAACCTAATCTTGAAGTGAATCAATCTTTACCTTATAACTCTAAATCTCGACCTCCCATAATTCCATCATGATCCCTCTACTTTCAAACTGGTTCACTCCATGTAAATGAGTATCCTTTACCTCAACCTATTCTTTAGATTAATCGATCTCAACCTCGTAACACTGAATATCAAGCTCAATCTATTCAGTTCCAACCTATAAATCAAGAATTTGAACAATTGATGTCACCACCGGCCAATAGTGTTGAAGGAAGGTGATGGAACATGTCAAAGGAACAGTTTTGGTGAAGTTGCCTGAAGAGTTAGAGTTTGAGATACACTAGGACTAGAATACTAAATCCTAATTTATGTCCAAGCCTATACTTTGTACGACTAAAGTTGATGTAGTCGACTAGGATTAGGTGTAAATAATATATCTGTGTTGTAGTAGGATTCCTAGTGTAGCTAGTATATGACTCTTCTCCTATATAAGGAGGATGTAACTCAATCATTCAATCATCAATACAATTCTTGACATATACGTGAGATTCTACATGGTATCAGAGAAATAAAGCTTTTCCGCTCTTTAATGCATTAGATCAAAAACAAAAACAACCAAATTATCAAATCGCAATGGCCCCTTCTACCAACACTCTTTAGACCTCTTCACTTCATCATCTTATTTCGTCTTGCTCCATTAAAATTAAGCCAACGAACAATCTAATATGGAGGACAAAAATGACTCAGTTGATTCAAGTGATGAGATTAACCTATCTCATCACAGAAACACGTAAACCTATTTCACTGGATAGACTATTGAGGAAAATGTAGCAGGCGAGAATAATAAGGAAAACATCAACATTGTTGATGACTGGGAGGAGAATGGTGTGTTACTAAGGAGTTGGATATCAGGCACCTTGACAGAAGAAAACATGTACCTGATTGTAGGCTGCTCAACTGCCAAGGAAATGTGGGAATGCTTGGAATAAGCATATCTTCGAGCAACAAAAGATAAAGAGTTCCAGATCAAGTAACAGCTGCAAAGTGTGAAGGTAGGAACCAAATCAATTGATTGATACATTAAGAAATTCGAAGGCATATGTGATGATATTGCAACCATTCACAAGCCTGCTGATGAAGATAGCAAAATGATTAGCTTTGCTAGAGGTATAGGTCTTCAGTACAATATCTTCGGGACTGTCATGTTAGGTAAGGCAGCGTATCCTACTCTTAATAAATTTGTTAATACTCTTTGAGGTTTTGATATGAGAAAGGATGAAGAAGAAGTGCCTCAACAAAATCATAACATGACATTTTCTGCTCAAAGAGGCAGGGAAAAGGAAAGTACTCTCAAAGAAGAGGAAACAATAACTTTAATTTCAGAGGAAGAGGCTTTAAGCCTACTGGACAGGGAACATGTTCTTATAACAGCAGAACCAAACCAAGTCCTCAAAATAGTCCTTCAAGTGGAGTCATGAGAGGAATAATTTTTGTGATAAGAATAATCATACTTCTTTTAAGTGTTTTTACAGGTGGGATTACTCTTACCAAGCTGCAGATGAGCTACCACAAGCATTGACTGCCACTAATTTTAAAAATGTTGATAACACCTTGTATGTAGGCACAGAAGCAAGTAGTCATATGACACATAACTCAAGTATCCTAACTGATTTTAAACACTACAATGGACCAGATAAAATTATTATTGGGAACACATCTAGATCAAGTCTAAAATTGAAAAAAGTTCTTGTAGTCCCTAAGATTAATAAGAATTTACTCTCAGTTAGTAAGCTTGGAAAGAATAATTGTTGCACTCTTGAATTTGATTAAACTAACTTTGTTGTAAAGGACAAGAAGACAAGGACACTGTTGGTTGAGGGAACTAAAAGGAATGGACTGTATGCTTTGGAAGATAACAATCTCTGTGCTTTAACTGCTTCACACGATTGGAACACGTCAGACAACATGTGGCATACTATATTAGGACATCCTAGTTTGAAGTCTTTAAAGTTTTTGAATAGTAATAGTTGCATCAATAGTAGTAGTTGAAATAAAATGCCTACTGTTTGTTTTAGTTGTCAGTTGGGAAAGAGTTGTAAACTTTCATTTGACTTGAGAAATAAAATTGAGAAAGAACCTTTTATTGAAAATCTATTGTGACTTATGGGGACCTGCTCCTGTTGAATCTTCACTACATATGAAATATTATGTCGTTTTTGTTGATGATCACACGAGATATTCATGGATTTATCCACTGAAAAAGAAATTTGAGTTCTTTGAGGTCTTTGTAAAATTTCAGAAAATGGTGGAAAAACAATTCTCTAAAGAAATTAAGATTTTTCAGTGTGATGGAGGTGGTGAGTTTATCCAAACAGACTTAATCAAACATTTGGACGATTGTAGCATTGTGAGTCATATTTCATGTGCTAACACACCTGAACAAAAGAGTTGCAGAGAGGACATATTGTGAAAACTGTCTTAACTCTACTTCTTCATGCTAACCTACCTTTGTTTCTATGGGTTGAGGCTTTCCTCACTACAATATTCCTTATAAATAGATTGTCTTCCTTAGTACTAAAGATGGTGACTCCATTTGTTAGGTTGTATAGAAAATAACCTGATTACAATAGTCTAAAAATATTTGGGTGTAGATGTTTTCCATTTATCAAGGGTAGCAACAAGTTCAGTCCAAAGACTTACCCTTGTGTGTTCATAGGGTATAGCAACCTATACAAATGATATAGATGTTATCATCTATCTACAAGGATACTTTACATATTCAGACATGTTGTGTTTGATGAAAACACATTACCTTATATGTCTTCAAATTAATCTCAAACTAACGTTGATCTTA
This sequence comes from Solanum lycopersicum, assembly GCF_036512215.1. Classification (NCBI taxonomy): domain Eukaryota; kingdom Viridiplantae; phylum Streptophyta; class Magnoliopsida; order Solanales; family Solanaceae; genus Solanum; species Solanum lycopersicum. The sequence continues at coordinate 10,441,697 of NC_090806.1, read as the reverse complement.
CACCTCACCTTGCTAATTTTGTTGAATCTTTCTCTAAATTACAGGTACATGCTGCTAGTACACACATTAATGATGATAATGTTGATCCTACTCTTCTATTTGTTGATGAGGAAAGTTCTGTTGACCGCTCAAGCGCAGGATCAGATGTTAAGGAACAAGTTGAATGTGATGCTGCAAATTTTAGATCTACCAGTGACGTTGAGGAATAGGTTTCACTAACAGGTCCAGTCACTGGGCATCCAAATGCATATTTTGGATCAGCCAGCGACTTTAAAGAAAAGGTTGCACTTACATGTCCAGTTACTGAGCATCATAAAACAACCATTATAGTTGACGTACTGTGGACTGATATACTGTGGTTTCACGGTATTATTAATACTTTTTCCTTAAGTTTAGTGTGTCCAAAAGCCTTTTTGTGCTAATTTTTATATAAGTTTCTCTTTGTTTTGCAGGAAATCTGTCCAAAGCTAAATGCGGAGATTTTAAGCGAAGAAATGCAGAAGAGACCACCTACGGAGCTTATGACGGTCCGTCGTGCTTGTGACGGTCCGTAGGTGGCAGCGTAGCGCAGCGGCTGAAGGAAGATGGGAAATTCTGACCAAGTGTGGGATTACGAAGCTTGTGACAATCCGTCGTGGCTATGACGGTCCGTCCTGCAGGTTCATCGTGAAGTTCAGAGAAGTGATCCCAGTACCCATATTCCAAGAGTTGAAGTGTCTTAGAATGAAGACCCTCGACGGACCGTTGTGCCTATGACGGTCCGTCATACTTGCCGTCAAGGGGAATGAAGAGAGCAGCAGAAGAAATTGCACAAGTATGGGACGGCGGAGTCCATGATGGTCCGTGGTGACCATGACGGTCCGTCGTGACCATGACGGTCCGTCGCGAGGTCCGTCGATCCAACCGTGTTTGGCAGATTTCCAGCAATTAGAATCCTTGTTTAATTAGGTTTTTGTTTTTTATAAATAGTTCGAAAAACCTCGTTTTTGAGGTTAGACTCTATGAGATTAGACATCAGATTTTTAGACTTTGTGTATTAGTGTTGGATTTTGAGATTCTTGCAAGTGATTTTTGGATATTAATCAAGCAAACTTTTGGATTTTAATCTTTCTCATTGAAGTAAGTACATGAATTCTTATCTACTATCTTTGAATATTGTGTTTATGGCTATGAGTAACTAAACTTCATAACTAGGGTTGTGGGAACCATACAAATAATGAGATAAACCCTAACTAAAATAACAATTCTAAAATAGTGTCTTGCATCTATTGATAATTCTTTTGCTTAGAAGTCTTTTTAACGGATGGTCAACGTTAGAAATCGCCTTAATGCTACTTGCCGAACCAAGGAGGTAGATAATAGGAAAAGAATTATTAACATAGATTTAGTGTAGACTATATAATAGGCTAGTATTGATTGGTACGAGGTAATAACTTAGTCAAATATCGAATACGATGCTTAGTATGAGGTAAGGATAAGGGTTAGGATAGCAACACACGTAGCCGGACCAAGGTGCAGAGTGAGATTTTCTGGATGCCGGACCAAGGATTTAGAAATACATAACTTATCACTTTGAATGCAAGATACTAGGAAAGAATTGTTATAGTTAGAATTATCAAGTTATGAACCTGTGGGGAACACGTAAACCCTAGTTACTTTGATTAATTGATTAAAATCCAACTGTCAAAGCTGTTAATTGTCTCTTTCAAGTTTGTTATTTATTTTCACTCATTTAGAAATAGAAACCCCCCTTTATTGTTTTTACTTTCCAAGGAATTCATTGACCAAACAATAGTAATAACAGGTTGAAGTTAAGTCTAGACTATTTTCCTCGTGGGAACGATCCCAACCTCACTAGTTGGGTTATTTACTTGACACGACCGCTTTACTTCTTATTTGAGAAGTAAGTTTGAGCGTATCATGGACCATCAATCTGAAACTACTTTGGTTGATGTACCAGTTGAGGTACTTCATGTACCACAAGGGCATCATATGATAAATATACGAAAGGTGAAAGAACATCACTTATCACTTCTTGCTCACAGTAGCAAAGACATTCTGAGGGAACCAAACACTATTAAGGAAGCACTTAAGTCACCTCATTGGCTTTCAACAATGCAAGAGGAAATCAATGCTTTACACACTAACAAGACATGGATATTGGTGCCCAAATCTCCTGGTACAAATTTGGTTGGCTCAAAATGGGTGTTCAAGACCAAATTATAAGCTGATAGAACAATAGATAGATACAAGGCCAGACTTGTGGTTAGGGGATCCTCTCAGCTTGAAGGCATATACTTTGAAGAAAGTTTTAGCCCTATGGTTAAAGCAACAAATATTAGGGTAATTTTATCCATTGTTATCAGCTCAAGGTGGGAAGTTGGATAACTCGATATTAAAAATCCTTCCTTTATGGGGTCTTAGAAGAGGATGTGTACATGAGTCAACCTCCTAGATTTATTGATCCCAAGTATCCTCAACATGTGTGTCTACTTAAAAAGGTGTTGTATGGTCTTAAACAAGTAATAAGAGTCGCCTGGTTTGATAGGTTTAGCATGCATCTCCTACACCTTGAATTCATCTGCAGTAAGGTAGATTCTTCATTATTTACATTGCAAGCTCACAAAGTCATCATATTTCTCTTGTTATATGTGGATGATAATATTATTACAGGTAGCAATCCATCGCATGTCTCAGAATCGGTTTGACAACTTGGGAAAGAATTTTGCATGAAAGATCTTGACCTTTACACTTCTTTCTTGGAGTTGAGGTTAAGTATTTTGATGGGGATATCCACTTAAGCAAGAGTAAGTATGTTGTTGAGCTACTAGACAAGACTGAAATGACTTTTGCAAATGCTGTAGCCACTCCTTTGGCTCCAAAGCATGGTGTACATGAAGTTGTGGGAAGCATGGTTGAAGCATCTTTTTACAAAATGATAGTAGGGAGCCTTCAACACTTGACTCTAACAAGACCGAATATTACTCATGATGTGAATTTAGCAATCCAATTTATGCAAAACTTGAACAGTGGACATCTTCAAGGGGTGAAAAGGATTCTCAGGTACATCAAAACAATTTGCACTTTGGACTTAGACTTATTTCACAATCACCATTTAGGTTGTATGGATATGCTAATTGTGGAGGTTGTACCACAACTAGGAGATCAACTACAAGCTATGTTCAAATTGTATAGTACAACTAGGAGATCAACTACAAGCTAGGTGCAAATTGTATTTCTGGGACCTCCAAAAAGGGTCCACAGTTGCTCACTCAAGTGTTGAAGCTAAGTATAGAGTACTTGCCTCCAGTGCCTCAGAGATGACATGGATCATGTATCTACTTCATGACCGTAGGGTTTTTCTTCGATCTGTACCTACATCGTATTGTGACAACATGAGTGCTTTGTACATGACAGTCAATCCAGTTATGCATGCTAGAACTAAACATGTTGAAATTGACTATCATTTTATTCGTGAGTAGGTGTCCAGAGGACAACTTGTCACTCAGTTTGTGAGGTCTAATGATCAACTAACAGATATTAATTCAAAAGCATTAACCAAACAGATTTTTGCTGAGTTTCGTCGCAAGGTAGGAGTTACATTCCCTCCACTCACTAGCTTGAGGGGAAGTGTTGAAGGAAGTTGGTGGAACATGTCAAAGGAACAACTTCGGTGAAGCTGCCTGACGAGTATGTAACTCAATCATTCAATCATCAATACAATCCTTGATTTCTCCATTTATACGTGAGATTTCTAAAAATAGGACTCCAGTCACCTCATCTAGTACAGTTGGCAATAGAGATAATAATCATCAAATCTGGATTGTACCTGAAGAGGATGGGTAATAAGACTAACTTTTAAATATACATTTGATTAGCTGAATTGTTTATTTGTTTATATTTTCAATAACTACTATGTTTTATATAGGTTTGATACTCACAAGATAGTAATTTAAGGCATTTCTAGTTGTATTCGTAGTAAATTTGAATTGACTAGACCCTCATGGAAGAAGTTTCCACAATCTGCCTCATGATATGTGGGTTGAGGAATTCAAGGTAAGGACATTATACACATGTAATTACATCAAGTTATATGATTTTGATATTAACCTGAGTTACTTCTTATTGCCTTCACTGATACTCTGTCAATCTCGTTATGATATTTTGTTTGGGTCATTTTAGCTCTTGCTTCTTTTATATAATTCTTCATCTTGCTCATTGGGTCGTTAAGTTTCCCTTTCATGGTCATTAAAATTTTAACTTCTCGACATGTCCAGGTAGGTTCAGTTTTGTAATGGTTTGTGTAATCATATAAGTATGATGGTACATGGTAGTCTATATTGCATTAGATTTATGTAAAACATGTTTCAATCAATCTACTTGGGCGCATACACGTCTGTTTTTGTTTTTTCTTAACTGTCTTCTTCGCATTTATCTTTAAGAAGTGACCTTTGAATGTGGTTTGTTTGTTCTCTATTCATGTTAATAGTTAATTGCTGAAGGGTCTGAACAAAAGTAAATGCAAATATATTCTTCGATTCTTATCTTAATTTTATCTGAGTAGTGTTGTTTTCTAGAAATGCTAACTTAACTTTACATTATTTTTAATATTGATGTGGTTCTGAGTAGTGTATATCAGAGTGACATAGCAACACTTTCTAGAAAAAAATTAATATGGTTGGTTAGGCTTGGTTTCAACCATCTGGGATATAATGTCTTCTTTACCTGAAACCAGTTCTATTGCTCTCTTCCTTTCTGGAACTGTGAAGTGATATGTATCGAACTACTCGATTTGACTCAACTGTACTAGATGAGGTGCATTCACGACAGTGAGAGATCATATATACTATTCTAAAATCAAATGAGAAAGCTAAAAGTACTGCATATGTAAGTACTCATTCGCTCTATTCTTTTGTAGATTAAATAATTTATTCCTGATTTTTCTATCTTATTTGTTGGAGCTCATCTTTTATGGTACTGAAAATTCAAGTTGGTGTTGTACAATTATAGCAATATGCATAAATCTACAGAACCTTGTAATGACTATGAATTGTGAAATGAAATTGTTTTTTTCCCTTGACAACTTGAATAATTAAGTTCTCGAATGTTTTTTATCTACTTTTTAAGAAAGTATAATATATCACTGGCCATAAAGACAGAGTTGCTTTTAGGGTAATTTTGTAAGGTTATTGTAAAGTGAATTTACATACTATAATTGGTCAACTCCAACTGTTAGGCATCAAGGCTAACTATTTATGGTATTTGGTCAATTTTTCATTAAATTTTTAATTTTGAGTGATTTTCTTGAATTTGTTTACTTAAGTTTCAAAATGATTCTGTTAGCTGCAATACATGAGATTTAGCCTAGGACTAGGAAACTTACAGAATCCAAAGATAGGTTATGCTATTTAAAGAAGAGAATATACACCACCAAGATAGATTCTTAAGACATATAGCCCTTGAGGAATGATTAGGTGTAAGATATCATCAAAACATCTATGATTCTTTTTATCCAAATACACCATAAAATACTAGCAAACACCATTCTCCAGACATTTTTGATAGTGAACTGAATTACGAAACAATAAAGCGATAATATCGTTATAAGTTTCTGGACTGCAAATTAATTGACAAACCCCAATAATAGATGTCACTTCTAGTTGCTTCATAGTTTGGTGCTATTTTTTTGACAGGTACTAAATTATTTTTTGAATTTTTAATATACATATCCATGTAAAGCCATAGTAACTCATTCTGAATAGACTGTAAAGAATATGATAGTTAAATTTGAATGTTCCATTCTACCTTCTCATTTTGCTAGACAATATTAAATGATATTGGAACAATGATACTAGTTACACTGTCACAGTGGAGCCAACTACCCAACCCAACTATGCTCCCAAAATTACTAATATATGATAGTTGGATTACAGTCTACATACATGAGTTATCATCATATTACTTTTATCTTTAAGCTCCACATAATATTTGCCTTTAAGCATTGTCTCAAATAATTTGTTTTGATGCAGAATAATTTTGAAAGAAAGAAACAAGAACTATTAGTTTCTCAAAGTGCATCAACTTCGGAAGGAGAAACTAATGCAACATCTGGTCGACCTTCTCAATTGACAAAAATGGATATTTGGGTGCAATCTTTTGGTGGAAAGAAAAAGGAAGAGTGAAAGGTCTTGGCTCCTAGGTCGATCTGTAAAGACATCATCTAAACAATCAACATCAACTTTATGGAGAGAAATTGATGAGATGATGAAAGCTCGGGTAAATGCTTCCAATATTGACTTATATGCTCAATTGCAGAAAGAGAGCCATAAAAATAAGAGGAAGAGGAAGGAATTAGACTTATTGAAGAAGCATGTATACAACGTATCCTCTTCAAATGGACAATCATCTTAAGAAGACAATCAAGCTTATGAGGATGAAAGCGGAGATGACTCTGATAGTGTGAGTGATAGTGGTTCTGTCCATGACTCAGATAGCGTGAAAGAAAGTGACTATAATAAGGATTGAGATAGTTGACAGTACTATGTAGGATTCAAAATTAAATTGTATTTTGTTTTTGTCCATGTAAGAATCATAAACTATTGATCTTGCGGGTTTCTTTTCATTGGAATCATGAATTATGTATTTTTGTTGAATGGAAGTGATATAACGTGAATTGTATTTTTTTTGGTTAATTTTTGCAAGTTTCTTTTCATAGGCAATATTTTCATATATATATCCCCAAGAAATTTCCTTTTGTTTAACAAAATTTTATGTCCAAAGTCCAACAAATTTAGTTGGGGATCTTCATAGGAAATTGCTTGCGAACAATTTCTACAAAAATTCACAAGAAATTTCGTTTTTATAAGAAAGTTAATACATGCGAATTTAAATCCCCAGGTAAATTACCTAGGGCTTGTTTAAATCCGCAGGTAAGAGTTACCTACAAAGGTTCTAGCATCAGATTTCATTTTGCTAAAAAATTCGCAGATAATCAAATTACATGCGGATTTTACTATATTATCCCTAGAAAAATCTCCAGATAATCAGTACATTACTTTTAGTGTTATTACTAGTACATCTTCTCTAATACTCGATACATTTAATACTCAGTACATATTACGTACTAACACATAAATTCTCTTGTGCCTATATTATTTTTGTAATATAAATTATGACGTTCCTCTGGTCATTGGTGACTTGTTGGACTGGGTATTCAAATTTTTTGTGAGTCCTCATATTTGGGGAACCATACTACTATATGTCTTTATTGCTTTATGTCATTTCAATTTTCAATTTTTTTCGTGATCTAGGGCCTGTCCTGACCATATCTATTAGTAGAGACTTATTTTAGACATAATATTGTTTCGTGATCTAGGGCCTGTACTCTAATTTGGTATCATTCAAGATTGTTGATTGATATTTATATTCTGCTTCATGCTTTATTTCCGTTTGGTTGTTATAATAATGTTATTCTCATGTCAAGTGAATTGTTTTGGATCTCTTGAGACTATTTGTCTTATCATGTCTAGGGGTAGATTTAATAAAAATAAAGCAAAGTAAATTATGATTTACATTTTAGACCATTTTAACAGGATTTTTTTTCAAGGTGGTCAATATTGCATACCATGAGATCAATGGTTGCAACTTGTAAAACCATTTGATTATGCTAGGAGTCGTTTAGTAAAATGTGTAAAAATAATTTAAAGTAGAGTGTACTAGTAATTCTTATATTAGTAATGTTTGTATTGATTAGATTTTATATATATATATATATATATTATTTGTCTAGGTGTATTAAAAATAACATGCATTTCATAAAAAAATTTATTTATAAAAATATTCTTCACAATTATGATGGAAAATATATAATGATGTAAAAAGAGTTCTGAAGAATAATCGAGACATTAACTATGCTAATGCATGCATTAAATCTTCTTATATTACTAATATCTAGAAATTCATGGTATTAATATATACGCCTTAGTACACAACAAAAATATATAACTAATATTAATTATATACAACATAAAAAAGTGTATGAAATAAGGTATTACTAATACATATAATTAATATATGCATTAATTTTAATAGTACACTCATAATAACAACAATATACCCGATAAACTTTCCTAAATGAAATTTGAAAAGAATAAAGTGTGTGTAGACCTTGGGTGGCCATGTTTCCTCCCAATCACACACTATGTCTTGATATTCTTGAATGTTCCAATATCAGCCACTATTGTATCCCCACGTGGACACTTGACAGTCATCAACTTGAGGGAGGAACCTTTTGCAAATATCACCACAGCATTGACTCAGTCTCAAAACTTCATTTCTCAACTCTTGAGTCTTGAGCTTCAATTTGTAGTGCAAAAAAAAAAATGTCTTTAGCTATTCTACAGCAAAGTTTCTTGATTAGTCCTCTTTCTTCAACATACAAACCAAGAAAATACAGCACATTCTTCCCTGTACATAGCACTAAAATCTTGTGCAAACACAACCCAGATGACCCACAAGACTCGTTGAGGTAAAAATCGAATATAATGGGGAAAAAGTTTCATTCTTTTCTCTTTCATTTTCTGGGTTCTTGATGGAGTTATTGTTTTTTTTCAGGAAAAGTGAAAATAAATTTGAAAAGTTGGCTTTAGCTGCAGTGGCAGTTGGGGTTTTGACACTGGGCTCAGTGGATCCAGCATCAGCTGCTAAGACTGGTGGCAGAATTGGTGGTCAGGCTTTTCGACCATCATCTCCTCCTCGCTCTTCCTCACCAAGGATCAATAATTCAAGGTTAATTTCACTCTTTTTTGGAGCAAAAGATGTATTTGTTACTGTTAAAGATATGATTAAGTAAATAAAAGTGTATCCTGACCAACAATTTACCAGGCCGTTAGATAAGATGGTCACACAATTAAAGGCATAATACATAAATATGCCTTTTAAATTGGTTTCGAATTTCATTTATTCCCTTCAACTTTATGTGTGCATAAGTAGACACTTAAACTTGTATAAAGTTGAACAAACAGACACACATGTCTTACATGTCATCCTACTTGTCATCTTTTGTCCTACGTGGTGTCCTACGTGTACTGTGACTTGTTGGACTCATGTGTTTATTTATTTAAAAGTTGGATAGTTAAAGTTTCTGTTTATGCATTATAAAAGTTAGAGGTCAAAGTTAAAATTTGAAGTCAAGTTAGGGTTTAATATATATGTATTATGCCCACAATTAAATATGGTCCTTGACCTAGGTTCAAGTCTCACCTCCATGTAGAGGCGGAGCCAGTAGGGCTCAAGGGGTTCATCCTAGCCTCCTTCGGTGAATAATTATACTATTTATACATGTTTTACATAGTAGATGTTTACTCCTTTTGTTTTTTTTCGTGTGTTTGGTCCCTTGCCTCCACCAATTACCAAATAAAAATCCACGTCTTGTCCTTTGAAAGATGATCATGGCTAACACCTGATGGAACTTTGTTGAAAACATACTTAAGTAAATAAAAGATATTTACTATACAAGATGATGCTTGTAAATGATATGGTCAGACAATTTAGTAACTAACAGCCTTGAAACATGTAAATTTACTGTTTATGTAGAAATAACTTAGAGTATTTAATGCTTCACTTCGTTTCATATGGAGGTCCAACTTTGTTCATCAAGGATTGATTTGACTGATTGTTGAAGATTAATCAAAGTTGTATTGGTTATAAAAGTTTATAAAACTGTTTAAAAGCTGCAAATATGTTAGCCCATTTGAAAATGATGAATAGTTTATTATTAAATCTTATTATTGCAATGGAGAGTAATTTGATTGTCTCAAACATACAATATGTGATCAAAATTTTGAACTTGGTAGTAAGGGAACATGTTAATTTAGTAATGGTAGTAGTTTCAAGTATAGTACTTTCGATGCCAAAAGGTACAACACCAATAGTTGTATATGCCTTGGCTTTCTGTTGAATTATTGTATCTAGATATGGTGCATGCTTCTAGTTTTGCTGAAATTTAGACGTCGAAAGAAGGTTTCAATGTGTCGACATTTGTATAGTTTGGATAGAAACGATAACTTGCCAGGGTAAAAGAAAACGGTAGTGTAAATCTGTTACAACTAGAATGTTTCCCATATAGCAAGGACAGACAGTGACCAGAAAATGATGCTAGAGATTTCAGTCACTGGGCACAAGACAATTTTAAGGCAACAAATTTTTCTTTTGAGCCACTGGAAGGAATATAGGTATTGCAAAAGTATGTTTTGAGCTGAATTTCTAACTTGCTAATGCAATTATTTGAGACCTTAGCAATTACCCTTATGTTAGTGGTGACTTTCATCTGATTCTACATGCCCTCTTTCAATTCATCAACTACTCAAGTAGTACAAGTTAAATTTTTTCTTAGTTTACCCCATAGTATCCTGCATTACTGTCCTGACCTTCAAATGAAGTAAGCACCCTGAGACTTTCTTTCTACAGCCGTTAAACTGTTTCATCTGAAAAGATATTTTCGTATTATGTGTAGCTTTAAAATTAACTGGAGTTCGCCGTATTAGAAGTCACCTTGGATGGATAATGAAAGCACTATAATCTTTCTCTTCTTTATGCTTGTTCTAAATTAGCTAATCTCATATTTATGTCTTCATTTTAGTGTTCAGATTCTTGTCTTATAGCATATTTATTTACTCACTATACCTTTTAGTACTTTACCTCCTGTTATTTTGAGAGTACCTAATTAGACTAGGAGGAGCGGAATAAGGTATTTCTTATATTCCTATAACAAAATCTCTAGATAGAGCCTATATTATTTGAATTCATAGCCATAAGGAGAACTATGTGTTTTATATTACTATGGAACAATCAGGTTCTAGTTGAAACAATTCCATCATCTTAAGGTTATGATTTCCTCTCAGGCATTTCAAGTTCCTTGCCTCCGATAGATTATTAATTTATAAAATGCAGTAAGCTCTCATGTATGTGGCATGGCTGGGGAAGTAATTGAAAAAGGAACTGTTAGTAATTGGTGGCACATACATTTATCATTACTCCAGTATATAGTGCAAGCAAGACTAAAACAAATATTCATGTTGAACCAAAAACCTTCGTTCTACACGACAAGACATGGTTAAATTTCCTATTGAATGTGATTCCTAAGTTCTTTTTATTGGCTAGGAAGCTACTTTGCAAGAATCTTTATGGCCATAATTTTGTTCTTATTATCTAAATAGGACAAACAACATCAACATTCTAGACAGGTCAAAAAGTTAATATATTAATGGAATATAGTCAAACATGGAGACACCAGTATTATATATGATTCACGACTCACGTTCATGTAGAGGCAGATCTAAGATTTGAAAGTGGCGGGGACACCATTATCTTTAACTTTGATGTGGCAATTACTAGAAGGATCAGTGCTTCGCCACCAACAAAGAAAACCACCCAATTTTCAACAAATGTTAGATACCATATTTTTGTTTTAAGAAAACAATGAGTTAAACGCTAAGAACTTAAAAGATCGAACTTATCTAGTTAAATTTCTGAACCCACCAAAATACAGTTAGTGGAAACAGTTGTTATTGAGCTTAATTAAATATTAACTCTAGTTCCTTCTAATTGGTGAAAAACAGAAATCATGAAAGAATCAAACTCAAATGTGTTTGAATTAGTAGAATCTACTTAATCTTTAGAAAGAGGTAAAGGAGGCCCTTTACAGTTAACAGAGTTAGACAGGGAGGTTGAGTCTCACCGGACACCGACTGCTTTCCATAGTTACTTGATTAGAAAATAAGGGGGGGGGGGGTTGTTGACTGCAAAAAAGATAAAATTAAAAAACAATAGCTACTGAAGAGCAAGCACCTCTACCAGGTCGAAGCTTTGGGTGCCAGTGACTCCTATGTCCCTAACGTAGGTCTGCCTCTTTGTGCATGACCAGTTCAAGATCTCATGGTAAATGAATTAGACATGGATATTTTTTGAGAAAGAATTGATGGATAAGAACTAAACATGGTTATTGTTATGTACTTTGATTGAATAAGTATTATTCTCTCTATCTGTTGAATAAAAGAAAAAGTTTTAGCTCCGTTTTGCTAAGAGTAATTGTTACTATTTAACATCACGATTCATGAAGTGTGAACTTATTTCAAATCATACTTAAATATGTCCCTTTTTTGCATGCAACCGTGCATGTTGACGGTCGTCGTTTGCATCTGGATCCATGGTTATTAGCTATAGAAGACAGTTGATAGTATTGTTTCCACTATAGATTTTACTCTTTAGTCATCCCTTTCTTTTCGTTGATATGACTTTTTAAGGCTTTTTAAGTAGTTTAGTCCAGAATAAAATCACTGCTTCTGAATTATGTCAGCATAGCAAACTCTTTTTCTTACTCTAAGTTGCTTGGTTGGGAACTACTTATCCCAGGATTAATTATCCTGGGGTTAGTTATCCCACCATGTATATGGGATAACTTATCCCATCACTATGCTATAATTGATGGGATAAGTTATCCCAAACATGTCAACCAGACAAGACATCTAAATTATATCCTAGGACTATCTTTTTATCCCATGACTAGTTATGCTTATCCCTCACACCAAACAACCAAGTGTACTGATTATTAGTGTTTCTTAATGGAATAAGTGTACGTCATGAACTCTTGGCTAACTTTTTTGAAAGAACAGTTTCACTCCATCTAGAAAATAATTGATCACTTTTCATTTAGCCTTCAAGATCCATATAGTATCCTGTATTTATAGGTCTCATAAAGAAATACAAAGATGAGTTTGTGCTCTTGTTATTTGCGATACAAAGTACCATATAAAAGGAAGCAAATTGTTGGAATCTGATAGTCTCCATTTCCTATCTTAACAGAACTAGAAATTCGTATGTCAGATTATTCCTCAAGTTTGTTTCACCGACATTAGTCAGCTATCAAAGCCATGCTTTACAACTAGTGGTTACACCTTGTATTGTATTTACTAGGCCATTTCCTGTAGTTTTACCACCGTAGTCCGAAGAATTGCTATAGAAGGAAATTTTGGGATTATTAGTAACCCTTTCTGGATTAAGTGGACTGAAGGACAAGAACATTTAGATGATTTCCAAGCAGCTTGTTGACTAACCAAGTGAAACACCAATACTTCTAGGGGGCAATTATTATGCTAAATTTGTTTCCAAGGCCACTTAAGTGTGTTGTTCTGTGTATTATACAATAGAGTGTAACATGACTTTACTGTAAAGCTTCCATCCTTTTTTCCCTTCCAACATATATAGGATGTCCTTTTTATCTAAGCATGTATGGTTATGGTAGGCTCCTAACTGTCTAATCAAACTGCAGGTTCTTTCCAATTCTCAATCATTGCAGTTTCTTCTTAAAATTATGTGCTAGCTGTAACTTGAGTAGTAATCTGATAGAGAGACTTCCTCATTGGCAGCCAAAGTAAAAAGAATGGGAAAACTCCATTTGAGAGGTGTGTGGCCCATCCAAGAGTCATGCCAAAGCTAATCTTCCTTCCATCTCCCAGCTTGAAATATGATTTGCCTATAGTCATTCCAAAAAGTGCTGATGCTTTTCTAAATAGAGAATCCAGAGAGGAGCATGGAAACTTTATTATTTCATTAATCGTGCTTTCCATCTTTGCTTTCGATGACATTTCTCCACGATGTACCTTTTCAAATCCCTAACCCCAAGGCCTCCATATCATTCACCTTCAATACTATATCCCAATTAACAAGAATGAAAGATTTCTTGTCTCTAATTCCTTGCTATTGGAAGTGTCTTTCAATGTTGTCAATAATCTTTTAATAGAAGCAGGTAAAGGGAATAACATAGTGTTATGTTCGAGTGTAGCACGCTGTTTATGAGGACTAATATTCCACCAATAGAGAGATGTTGCCTTTTACATTTAGACAACTTGCTTTCACATTTTTCAAAAATACCATCCCATATTAGAAATTGATGTGTGTTTATGCATCAGAGTTAGTCCCAAATAAGTAGCAGACAGTGTCCCAATAGTGCACCCAAAAATACCTGCTAGCAGTTAAAGATTGTGAACTGGAAAGATCAGCTGGCTCTTGTGCATATTTATGTGGAGTCCAGTGACTGCCCCGAAAAACCACAGTATAAGTCTTAAAGATAATGCATCTGTTCTTCATCAGCTTTACTTAAAAGCAGTGAGCCTTCTGCATTAAGGATGTGAGAACTTGCAAGTTCATCTTGGCCCCTAATCCAGCTTTGTTCGATTGCACAGTGAAGCATGGTGCTTCTAGTTTCTTTTTTACTTCTTATCGAAATCATTGAGAAAGTTCCTCATGTAGTTTTTGTTATTGTTGAACAGCTTTAACTGCAAATTGCAGTAGTCGAACCATACTGTCTTAGTTGCGCCCTTCCTCATTTCTCTTAGTTCCTTCGGATGAAATTTTTTGTAGTCAATATCTTTGTATCGGTGTGTATGAAAGCAGGTAATAGATTCATGTATCTGTTCATCCTCTTGTTTCTTTCATGTATTTATTTATTTCAATTTCTTGTGTAGTTCCAAAACCGAGGGAGTTAACTAACCCCACCATACTTATGTGTTAACACATAGCCAACAAGTCTTGCTGATCTTCCATGATGAAGACATAATTTTGTTGAGTATGCTCAGAGTTGTAGTGCCATACTGAATTATGATACTTCCTCCAGTTTTAAGACCACCTGGTTCAACTTGTTTTTTCTACTTGCATGTATTTGATATCCTGTTGCATGCTTAAATAGACTAATGTAGATGATGACATTGTTTTTGCAGAACAAATATATATGTGAATCCACCAGTTGCTCCTCCTCTAGTAGGTGGATATGGATATGGCTATGGTATTCCATTCTATGGTGGATGGGGTTGGTCACCTTTTTCGTTCTTCGCACCAGGGCCTGGTGTTGCCGTTGGCATTGGAGGTGGATTTGATACACTGGTGCTCTTCTTGGTTCTTGGTGCTGTTGCTTCTTTTCTTAGAAGGGTGCTTGGGAAATCAAGGGATGAAGATGAGTACTAGCACATGTTCATCCAAATATAGTTTTGTACTAGCAGTGTCATCTAGTCATACAGTATATAATTAACCTTATGTATTGCTGAATTTTTTTCACTTCCTTTCTATGTAAATTCATCTGCAATATATTTTAGTATAGCAATCTTTTACATCACACTTGGGACTTTCGCGCTAAGATTTGAATCATTCTATATATGAAATTAGAGTTAATTTGATTCTAATAACAGATAGTATTAAATAAATAGTATTAAATAATATTAGAATTTACTGTGTACTAATCCTAGTCCTATTTGGATTAGTACTCCTTAATCCTAGTCCTATTAGGATTAGTATTCCTTCCTATATCCCCTATATATATCTTCCATGTATTCCCTTATTAGGTTAACACTTCAAAATAATCAATATTCTTTCATGGTATCAAGAGCTAGAAAACCTAGATCTTCTTTTCTCTAGTTTTTTTTTTCTCTTTTTAGGGCACCGATGGTTCCCTCTCTTCTCTTGGGCGGCGGCAGCCATGACAACCGAGGTGGATCCTCTCGATTCACTTCCTTCTGGCGTTAAACTCCTTCTCAGGCAACTTCATGCCCTGATTCCCGAAAAATTATCAGACATAAATTACCCTACATGGAAAATCACCGTTTTTACAGCTCTTGAGGCCAATTACCTTTTCAAATACGTCGATGGAAGCACAGAACCGCCGCCGGCAGTCATCACCGCCACGGACAAATCAGAAAAAACCAATCCGGCCCATGCCGCCTGGAAAGCAGTGGATGGCCAGATCCAATCATGTTTGATTGCGGTCATCTCTCCCACGGTTCAGAAACACGTCCGATCCTACACAACTGCTTCAGCCCTGTGGACGGTCCTCGCAACACGCTATGCATCAATTTCTCACTCTCATATTTTTCAATTGCGTGATCGTCTCCACACAATTACCAAAGGCACGAAAACTATGGCGGAGTATTTAGACGAGGTCTCCACCATCATCACAGCCCTCGACACCGTGAACGAAATCATTCCCGAAAAAGATCTCATCATGTGCGTCGTTCGGGGGCTCCCATCAGCTTACTCCTCTATTAAACAGGCGGTTCGCATCAGTCCAACGCCCGTTGACCTGGCTACACTCTCCTCGTGGCTAAAAAGTGAAGAAATCAACGTGGATCTGGAGAGCAAACTTCCTCTCCGAGAAACCGCTGTTATGGAGCCGGCCACCGCCCTCACCGCAAGCCATAACTATCGCGGGGGGCGTGGTGACGGCCGACAGGGGAGCCGCGGCGGCTACGGCAGAAACAGCGGAGGCCACGGGCGCGGCGGTCGGCAGGGCAGTCGTCCGCCGTACGACGGTCAGCAGCACGGCAGCAACAACAGCCTGCACTCCTTCGGCAGAGGCGGATAGTCATCTTCCAGCGGCGGGCAGGGCACTTACGAGCAGGATCGTCCAACTTGTCAAATCTGTCAGAAAACAGGACACACCGTTGTTTGTTGCTGGTTTCGGTATGAGGAGAGCCGAAATAGTGATTACCGTGCCAATTATGCATCTCAAGCCGGCCCTTCCTCTGAATGGCTGTTGGATACTAGGGCCAACATGCACGTTACTTCTGATCTATCCAAGCTTAACGCTCCAAATCCATATCATGGCTCCAATGGTATTACTGTTGGCAACGGTGAGTCCCTTAATATTTCTCACACTGGCACGGGTACCATTAAAACCCCCACCACTATCTTTCACCTAGGTAACCTTACCCACGTCCCTTCTATTAAAACCAATCTCCTTTCAGTTCACCAATTCACAAAAGACAATAATTGCTCACTCTTGTTCACCTCTAATGATTTTCAGATCCTAGACAATACTACCAAGAGGGTTATTTCTCAGGGCCCCTGTGATCATGGTGTGTACGTTCTTCCTGGAACAAGTTCGTCTGCCCGCCTAGTTTCAGAAAGCGTTCCTGTGGCTCCGGTGGCTCTTTCGGCTGATGGCCACAGTCTGTTGTGGCACAGTCGTCTGGGTCACCCGTCTACTCAAATAATAAATTCTTTAATGTCTCAATTAGGTTTTTCTTCCATTCATGTAAACAATTGTGATTCCTGTTCAATTGCTAAATCTCATAAATTACCTTTTACTTTATCTGAGAAGCGTACAACTGCACCTTTTCAACTTATTCATTCTGACCTATGAGGTCCTACTGTTGTTCCTTCATTTGTTGGTTTTCGCTATTATATTTGTTTTGTGGATGATTTTACAAAATACACTTGGTTGTACACTAAAACACAAATCACAGGCATACACCACCTTTGTCACTTTTGAAAAAATGGTCAAAACACAATTCAATTCTCATGTTAAACTTTTTCGAAGTGACAATGGAAAGGAATATGTAAATAACATCTTTGGCCAGTTTCTGCAATCCCTGGGAATTATACATCAAACCTCTTGTCCATACACTCCCGAACAGAATGGGGTGGCTGAGTGTAAGCATCGCCATCTCATTGAAACGGTGGTTACTCTTCTACATCAATCTCATCTCCCTGTCTCCTTTTGGGTAGAAGCTCTAGCCACCGCAAACTACCTCATTAAAAGAATGCCCAGTCACACCCTCTCCAACAAATCACCCTATCAACTCCTTTACCAAGAACTTCCTAATTATACCAACCTCCGCGTCTTTGGGTGTCTTGTCTACCTTTGGCTACGCCCTCATATTACTCACAAATTACAACCCCGATCCCGTCCTTGTATTTTTTTGGGCTATCATCCTACCTCCAAGGGTTATCGCTGTCTTGACCCACAAACTCATAAAGTCTACATATCTCGTCATGTCAAATTTGTCGAAAATGAGTTTCCCTACGAGTCTATTTCCTCCTCCACAAATACATCATTCATTGGCGTCCTTCCTCTTTTTCCAACATACTCACAGGGTCCCTCACCACCTTCCCCCACACCTCCACCCACTACCCAACCACCCCTCATCACCCCTTCGACCGTCACCCACAATACACCCGCAACCACCACCCACACTAACAACCAACCCGAACCACCCCATACCCACAACATCTCCAGCCCGATCCATTTTGGGTCCTTCCCGGCCACCCCTGAATCACCACCGCCCGTGCCACCCCCCAATACTCATTCCATGTTAACCCGTGGCAAAGCCGGTATCTTTAAACCCAAAACCTTTCAGGCTACCATACTATCAAATACACCCCTTCCCGATAGTGAACCAACAACCTACTTTATTGCCTCAAAAAATGCTTATTGGCGTCATGCTATGGATGACGAGTTTAAGGCTTTGACTGATCAGAAAACTTGGGTTCTTATACCTAAGCCCCATGGGCGTCACCCAGTGGACTGTAAATGGGTGTACAAAATTAAACACAATGCAGATGGCAGTATTTTCAGGTACAAGGCTCGTTTGGTTGCTAAAGGCTACAATCAGGAGTATGGGCTTGATTACTTCGAGACATTCAGTCCTGTTATTCGGCAGGAAACCATTCGCCTGGTATTGTCACTCGTCGTGCGCAACAATTGGCTCATCAATCAGTTGGATGTTTCCAATGCTTTTCTTCATGGCATGCTTGATGAAACTATCTACATGACGCAACCACTGGCTATGTTGATCCCCGCTTCCCTCAACATGTTTGCAAACTCCATAAGTCTCTGTATGGGCTCAAGCAAACCCCCCGTGTTTGGTACACACGTCTGAAAACGTTCCTCCAGGGACTCAGCTTCACGTGTTGCGTACACGACACGAGTCTATTTACTCGACATTCAGCACACGGTACAGTCATTCTTCTTGTCTATGTAGATGATATCATTATTACAGGCTCTACTGCAGCTCTCATTCAGGATGTCACTCGAGCTATGCATACTACCTACAAAATGAAGGACCTTGGCCCATTACATTATTTTCTGGGAATGGAGGTTTCTCGGACAGGCAACGGCTTGTTTCTTCATCAGTCAAAATATGCTCGAGATCTGTTGTAGAAAGCTGGACTGGAAAAATGCACCAGTCAACCAACACCGATGACAGTCTCTTCGTCTACGAATGGAGCCGACACCCCCTTTGCCGATATCACCCACTTCCGTAGTCTCATTGGGGCTCTACAGTATCTGGCCATTACCCGTCCTGACATCAAGTTTGCTGTCAACCGAGTTGCTCAGCGCATGCATCAACCAAATGAACATGATTACCATTGTCTAAAACGCATTCTCAGGTACATTTTTGGCACTCTTGGTCGTGGTTTACTCAGTCGACCCGGGGACTTGGAGCTTCGGGGTTTCTCAGATTCAGATTGGGCGAATGATAAAAATGACAGAAAATCTACATCGGGGTTTCTCATTTTTTTGGGGCCGAACCTGATCTCCTGGTGTACAAAAAAATAACCCAAGGTCTCTCGGTCCTCGACTGAAGCTGAATACCGCGCTCTTGCTCTTCTTGCTGCTTAGACCATGTGGGTCACATATATTCTTCGCGAACTCCGCGCCACTCACGCTGTTCCTGCTCTCTATTGTGACAACAAATCAACCATCTGTGTGGCCAAGAATTCCATCCTACATACCAGAATGAAGCATGTTGATACCGATTGTCTCTTTGTACGCGATGAAGTTCAGGCCGGCACCATGACTGTGCAGTATGTATCCACTGAAGAACAACCGGCTGATATTCTCACCAAGCCTCTCCCGAGCCGACAACACGATTACCTCAGTTCCAAGCTTCCGTTCGCTTCCGCTCAGCTCAGCTTGAGGGGGGATAATAACAGATAGTATTAAATAATATTAGTATTTACTGTGTACTAATCCTAGTCCTATTAGGATTAGTACTCCTTAATCCTAGTCCTATTAGGATTAGTACTCCTTCCTATATCCCCTATATATATCTCCCATGTGAAAACTTATTAGGTTAACACTTCAAAACAATCAATATTCTTTCAGATTCCAACCAAGGAACAATTCCTTCTATTCGAGAAAAATAAGCATGAGCAATAATGGATACATTGTCAATAGCAACATTATTATCTAGGGAATGTTAATATTTATTTATCGTAATATAAGACCTTAAATATAGAGAAAATTTTAGAAATGTTATAAACAATTTGTATTATAGTGAATGTCTAATTGTGTGGAGTCCTTTTAAGATATGGTTAGGAATCCTACTTGAGGACCAAGTAAGCTTTCCCCTATAAATAAAGGGATTTTTCTTCATTGTAAAGAAGATTTGCGAAAGATATATGAATCCTGAATATACTATTAATAAGAAATCTTTGCTCTTCTCCCTACTTTATTCTTCTTCTTAATTATATAGTTTTATAACACGTTATCAGCACAATTGTTCTATTCTTAAAGAATGATGAAGAAGACGGGAAAAGTGCAAAAGAGATCTTGCATAAGTTATGCAATAAGGTTCTTATATCTTCAAGGTATGATTTATCTTAATATTATAATTATTTATGTAACAGATCTGGAGGTATCATCTAAATTAAGTATTTAAAAATACTTGTCCACTTTATATACGTTTAATTTTAACCGACTGAGAAGAAAATTCCTAGATTTATTTTAATAATTAAATAAGCACAATTTAGTGAAAGATATGTTTTCAATCTCTACATGAGGTACGTGATCTATTAAACTATATTTATTAACAGCTAGTGTTGATTATAAGAAATCATTAGTTTCGGTTTTGTGTGTAATTATAATATATAATCATATTAATAATCATCAAAAGTGATAAAATTGTAATTATTTTCAAAGGCTTGAGGTTGAGCCTCATTGTGGGTAAAACAATGAATTTAAGTTATATCGCACCAAAAGAATAAGACGATGGATTTACGTCCAATCGCACCAAGAGGGTAAGACATCAGAAGTCTTGATGCTTTGTAATGGAAGATGTTGGATTCAAGTCCCTCATTGATTTATGGCAAAAGACGTTGGGTTTGAGTTTCAAATCACCATATTGATGATGTTATGATGACTAAGGAAAATAATGAGTTTTTGATAAAATTAGTCATGAAATATATCTCGTTGAAGCATATCCATTCCCCAAAGTGACTGTAGTAGTGCATAAATGTCTAAAATAAGGCAATTGATTAAATGATGCACATGAATATGGAATGAGGTACTAAGTTATCAAAATTTGATGTACTTATATTATTGTGTTCCATCCATGCTAGACGTGAATTTTCTTGTACTGCTTGTTAACAAGACAAGTTAATTGTGAAACCATCATAAACAAAAGTTGAGATTGAATTCTCTGCGTTCTAGGAACGTATACAGATATTTGTGGACCTAGTCATCCACTTAGTGGATTGTTTAGATATTTAATGGTCCTAATAAATGTTTCTTCTATATGGTCTCGTGTGTGCTTATTATTATCTCTCAACTTGATGTTTACGAAAATGTTGACACAAATAATATGTTACATGCACAATTTTCTTCAGATTAGTTCATTCAATGATGGGATCACGACTCACCTAAAAGGTAAAGTAATTGAGAAGAAATAAATCTGAAAATTACTCTTCGAGTAATAAAATTAAAATTTACTCATATAATAATAAATAGAAATTTACTAAAGCAGAAGGCACATGATGTCGTAAACTTGGAGTTTACGAGAGTACTAATAATTTTATTAGTTTTCATGAATAATTTGGTCATCCCAAAGATATGTATACTGAGTAATGGACATACATTGAAAAACTAGAAGATTCTTCAAGAATTCTTTTGTTGTTTGTTCTCATGACAAGTTGATTGGACCAACTAATATTGAGATTAAATCTCTAAATTCTGAAAAGTATAAAAGGTGAATATGGGGCCGTTCACCTATCATGTGACATAATAAAAAGATGCATCCATAAGATAATCACATGTGCGTTTGTTGTCAACTTGTAGTTTGACATTCACATAATTTTTTGTACAAAAATAATTTAGTTAAGAGCACAATTTCAGAATATGTTGTCAAGAAAATTTATCTTAATAATATTGATAAATACTCAAGATGTTGTGACATTAAATGTCAGAGATAGTGAAATTATTGCTTGTGAAAATAAAGCTCCATGTGTTGATCTGAAATATGATACCGCATACAAAAGTAATTGTATGCATCAAACCAATGAATTATGATGAGATTTTCTTTCAATTGATTTATAAGGAACAAATATTTTTTATTTGATTATTTTGGTATGTAGTATATAATCAACGAATATACAATGATGCACAGAGATAGATTCTCCAAAGATTAAGATATATGTTAGTTTGTCTAACATAAGGGGGAGACTGGAAGCAACAGAAGAGTTGTAAATACTCCTATTGAATGTCCCTTAAGAATAAAGTCTATGATAGAATAATCAATTCTAAATAAAATAATCCTTAAAAAAGGGGGAGGATCAAAGAATCAAAATGATCATAATAAGGAGACAATGTGCTCTTGGAGAGCCTACGACATAACACTTTATGAAACCTCATGAGAGGGGTAGCTACCTAATAATAATAAAGTGATAAGATCTCAATAAGTTTTGTCGTATTGTGAATCGAATGATATCTTTGATACAATAGCGGCGCAATATTTAAAAGATTGAAAGGATATGAATTCTACATCTATTAAAACATGCTTGTGTAGAAATACTTATCAAGTGAAAAGAGGAATCATGCATCTTCGTAAGCGTAAAGCTTATTTAAGTTGCAATCTAGGCAATAGAAGATGTCATACATCTATTGAATGTTGTCACTTGACAAAATTGATATGAAAATATACAATGAGTTCAAATTTATAGCATATACAAGCTTTTGAAAAACTTGTCTATCATCCTCATAAGGATTAAATAGATTCAAAATGCATAAAGCATATACAAGTATTGTTATGCTAGTTGATAACTAGAATTGAAACTCTTGAAGAGTTTTCAAAAGGCAATAAATTATTTACGTAAAGAAGTCAAAGTAAAAAAATTGCAGAAATCTTTGATCTTGAAAGAAAGATTCATAAAAGGAGAAAGAAGGAAGCATATTTTGTCAAAGTTTTTCTACACCCATGAGCTCCCAAGAATGGAGATATCAACATGCAATATGTGTGTTCAAGTAACAATAAAGTTGGTTTATCCACCAAGTCTCTACCACTACAACTTTCAAGAAGATGGTGCACAAGCTTGGAACATGAAGATTCTAGTCTCTGAATTGATGTTCTCATAAGGGGGAGTTAATAGGCGATGTAGTCTTTTTCCCTCACAAGGTTTTGTTCCATTGGGTTTTCCTTGTAAGATTTTTAATGAGGCATCCATAATGCGTATTATTAGATATGTGTACTCTTTTTCCTTCACTATATCTTTTTTCCCATTGGGTTTTATCTAGTAAGGTTTTAACGAGGCACATAATCTACCGACATTCAAGGGGGAGTGTTATAAACAATTTGTATTATAGTGAATGTCTAATTGTGTGGAGTCCTTGTATGATATGGTTAGGAATCCTACTTGGGGACCAAGTAAGGTTTTCCCTATAAATAAAGGGGTTTTCCTTCATTGTAAAGAAGATTTGTGAATCTATGAATCATAAATATACTATTAATAAGAAATCTTTGCTCTTCTCTCTACTTTATTCTTCTTCTTAATTATATAGATTTATAACAAGAAATATATAATTACTTACATAATTTACATTTTTTGTAATAATATAGCCCGGAACTCACATTACAAATTTTTAGCCCATGACACAATTCATCATACAATATTTCCTACAAAAATGTTTTAAAACTTGATATTACAGTATCATACAATGAAAAATGGTCAAATATACCCCTGTGTTATAAGAAATAGTTTAATATATCCCTCGTTATATTATTCGGGTTAAATATATCTCGTCAGTTGTACTTTAGTTTCAAATATACCCCTCGCATTATAGTTTGATACAAATTTGTCTTTAATTTTACAAAGTAACATATGTTAAGTTTAGAATCAAATGATCAGTTCTCAATTTTAAACATCCAATTAGTTAGAAACTCACCCGTTTAGCCCCGATCTCAATTTAGTACAATATCATGTTTCTTCTACTCAATTATTATAATTTCACGGATAGGACTTAACTATATTTTCTGTTTCAATGAATAGATGTTATTCATTAGGTGTCAACTTATTACCATTCACCAATCAATTGATTCATGGAGGAAGTTTACACTAGCAATATTTTAAGAGAAAATTGTATAAATAGCAAATTATTAATTTAAATTCTAATCCATAGCAAATACTTTGTTATTCGCCTCTCTCCTTAGATATCTCGCTAGCCACTTTTCCTCGCCTTTCTCTCTTTATGCAAATACAAATGTATATATTGTGTTTGTATTTGTATAAAGTAAGAGAAAACTGTATGTACAAATACAAATATATATCTCTTCGTCCTATACACGTATAGTTATACAGTACAAATCTTCCCCTGCTGACTTCTCTTTTGCCTTTCTCTCTTTCGTGTTTTATACAAAAACAGATTATACAAAATGCAATGTATAATTTGTATTTGTATAAAGCAAGAGGAAGATTTGATATACAACTATTTTAACTCTATTTGATTGTATATGAATTTAAATTTTATGTGATATACAAACACAAAGAACATATACATATACATATGTAATTTTCATAGACACTGATTTATACAAATCAGATGCTTGTGAGTTTATACGAATCAAAGTTATCTGTGATTTTTATACAGATTGGATTCTCCATAGCAAACATAATATTTTCTACGGATCGTAACTATGCAAACTATAGCTATATCATACAAATATAATTTATATGCTTGTTAAACCTAAAATTTACTCAAGGTTTATTTGCCTAGCTCTGAAATGGAAAGAAAACATAGGCTGATCAGGATTAAATAAGTGAGTTTTTTTATAAATTGGATGTTCGAAATTGAAGGGGAGGGAGTCATTTGAATCTAAACTTGACAATATGTCGAACTATAATCGAAGAGTACATTTGAATTGAAATATAACTAAAAATGCAGTTTTAGATCAAAGGTATGTTTGTACTATTTCTAATAATATAAGAATATATTTGACCCATATTATAAGAGGTATTAATGCACGCATATACAATAATATATAATATTATTCATTATTATATATATGAAAAAGATATTGTCTTCTTCCTTCATTCACACATCAAATTTATTTAAAAAAACCTACACCAAATCACCCCAATTTTATTTTAGTCTCCTCAAATATTGATAATTTTTTGTAAACGTCCGTCAAGACCTTATTATTGGTGTGAGTTGGTGTCGAGGGTAAAATGTCCGCCGTTCAAATTCAAACTAGGTTGAGAGCAGAATGACTAAATTTACCATTCTACATGTGTAATAGTCCATGGATTTTTTGTAATACGTGATTTCAACGAATTTTTGATCAAAAATTTTTGTGAGCGTCCGTTTAGACCTGATTAATGATGTGAGTTGGTTCCGACGGATAAACATACACATATTTAAGTTCAAATGAGACCCAGAATGAAAATGACCAAATTAACCATTTTAAGTGTGCAATAGTCGATGTATTTTCGGTGACATGTGATCCAAGCGGGTTTATGGCCGAAATTATGTGTGATCATCCGTTAAGCCTTATTAATAGTATAAGTTGATCCTGAGAGGCAAACATCTGTACTTCAACTTCAAACGAGGCCCAAAGTGGGAATGACCAAATTTACCATTTTACATGTGATATAATCCATAGATTTTTGGTGATACATGATCCCAACGGGTTTTTGGACAACTTTTTTGTTGATGTCCGTTAATATTTAAGACCTTATTAATTGTGTGAGTTGCTCTCTAGGGGCAGACATCTGCATTTCCAAGTTTAAATGATCCTTAGAGTGAGAATGGTCAATTATTGTTCTACGTGTGCTATAATCCATGGATTTTTAGTGATATATGATCACGACGGGTTTTTAACTGAATTTTTTGTGTCCGTTAAGACCTTATTAATGGCGTGAATTGGTCACGAGGGGGAAACTTCAGCATTTGAAGTTAAAATGAGGCTCAGATCGGGAATAACCAAATTTACTATTTTATATTATGTGCTATAATCCATGGATTTTTCTTATATGTGATCCCCATGTGTTTTTTGCCGGATTTATTGTGGTCATTTTTTCAGACCTTATTAATGGAGTGAGTTGGTCCCGAGGAAAAAACGTATGCATTTTCATGTTCAAACGAGACCCAGAGCATAAATGACCAAATTTGTCATTTTATGTGTGCTATAGTCCATGGATTTTTGGTGATACATGAACCAAATAAGTTTTTTGCCCAATTTTTTTATGGGTATCTATTACGACCTTATTCATGGTGTGAGTTGGTGTCGAGGGCCAAATGTCTGCATTTTTTAATTCAAACTAAGCATAGAGCTGGTATGACCAAATTTATCATTTTACGTGTGCTATAGTCCATTATTTTTTGGTATTACGTGATTTCGACTGATTTTTGACTAAATTTTTTGTAGGAGACCCTTAAAACCTTATTAATGGTGTGAGTTGGTCACAAGGGGAAAACGTACGCAATTTCAAGTTCAAACGAGGCTCAGAGCGGACATTACCAAATTTACCCCTTTACGTATGCTATAATCCATATATCTTTGTTGATACGTGATCACGATGGGTTTGTGGCCAAAATTCTTTGTGGGAATCTGTCAAGACATGATTTATGGCGTGAGTTGGTAGCTAGGGTCAAATGTCCGCATTTTCAAGTTCAAACATATAACACCTCGAATTCCAAAAAGTGTATAACTACAGTTTTTTGAAGGATTTAGTGCTAGTCACGACGAAGTCACCCACGGCCCGTGGACAAACATATTGTTCATGAGTTGCTTCAGGGTAGTAGTCCAACAACTTTCCAAAATTTCAAGTTCCCATTTTGTTTTCCGACAGTATACTAAGACGGTCTGTTGACCTACGTACGAATTGCAGATAGGTTTCATAGGGGAGTCCCACACTTAGAGAAATTTTAGAAGTCTAAATTGAGAACCACACGAGGAATGTACGACCCATAGGTGGGTCCACAAACTGTACATGGGTCCATCTTTGGGGCTCCCAAAGTAATGGTCTTTGAACTCCATCAATGAACAACTAGTACAGTCAGTGGTTCGACCAACAACCCATAGGTTGTGCCGTCGACGAGAGTTGGCAGTTTTTTTATGAGGGCTTTTAGGTCTTTTTCTAATTATTCTAGTCTAATACTATGTTGTTTTATTCTCTATTAGGAACCCTATATAAACGTTTTAATCCCAAAAAATCAATTCATTTTCTCAAATTCTTAAACAAGAACAAGTCTTCCTCTTCAAATATTTCTCTCACTGAAAGTTGAAAAAGAAAGCTAGAGTTTCAAGATCAAGCCTCTTAATCCTCCTTTGCTTCCAAGTTTTTGACATTAAGGTATGATAGTCTTCCCTTCATGGAGTACCTACATTCTTCAATTTACAAATTTAGAAATCCCTAATTGAATTCAGTATAATTCTCTTAGCACCTAGAGGATATTAGGATGGAAGTTCTTCCATTAGTAGAGGTCGGATTTTCAGTAGAAATCTCCTTATCCCTTAACTATTCCAAAACTTTTCAAATTGAGAATTCAATTTTCAAATAAAGTATTATGGTTTGTCGACATCCCATTTGGTGTCAACGTTATTAATCCAAATTACTGAAACTATTCCTTTATTCAGAGATTTAATTTTATTTCAAATTTTGAAATTATATTTGGCGATTATTTTGAATTAGTGTTTGTTTAATCAAATTGGTCCGCTAAAATAATAATATATTATTGGAAATATAGTGTTTGTTTAATAAATTTTTTTATATTACTTAAATTTCGTTATATATACAAGTAAAGATTGTGTAAATATAGTCAACTTTGATTTGCACATCCACATTGCTCTAGGTTTACATTATTGTCCAAACTAAAAATTCTTATGAGGTTCTAAAGAAATTCAAGAAAATTAGATTAGGTGTCATATCGGTGATTCGAATCAGTAAAAAACATTATGTCTTCTTTTATATTTTGTATCTTTGATTATATTCTGTTAAACTAATATGCAGGAAGAGTCGACTTCACGATCTCAAGTCGACTCCACCCCTTCTTAAATTTCAACTTTCACCCATTTTAGTAATATTTTCGGATCAATTATACTTTAATCAATTCTCTCTCAAATTTAAGTGATGTGATTTTCCCTTCCTCAGTAATATGTGGGGGGTGGGGGTGTATCGATTGGTTCGGTTCGATTTTTATTATTATTTGTTCGATTTATCGATTTTGATTTTTAGTTTTTAAATATGATAAACCAATAAGCAAAATGATAAGATATTTATTATTTGATTTATTAATTTCGGTCTTTAACAATTCAATTTTTGGTTTAACCAATAACAAAATAATCTCAAAATAAATATATGACTTGTCCAACAATTTAACGTGAAATAAACAAGAGATAAATCTAATTACTCATTGAGTGCAAATATTCTTCTTAGTGTAGTAAAAGTTCAATAAATCTAATTACTCATTGAGTGCAAATATTCTTCTTAGTGTAGTAAAAGTACAATAAATCTAATTACTCATTGAGTGCAAACATTCTTCTTAGTGTAGTAAAAGTACAACAAATACTCATAATTCACAACCCTAGACATTGCCTAACCTTTGTCGTCATCATCGTTCTTAGTTCTTTAGGTTTTTGACGTTCTGAACCTGAAGAAGACCAAAGTAATGCTAAAATCTAAAAATAAATATAGAGGGTAGAGTTAATTAAGTTATGTTAATTGTGTTGGGTTCTTATAGTAAGAGTCTAATATAGTGATTATATTAATATTTTTTGTTTGATATTTATGTATGACTAAAAATTAGAATAGTAAATTATTATATTCATAATGAGTTATCGATTAACCCAATAACTCAATATTAAAAAATTAATATCGAATCAATAACTCGATAATGTTTTTTATAGAACAATTAAATAATCGATAATCCAATAACAATAAGTTAATAACATTTTTTGGCTCGATTTGTCATTGCACCCCTAATATGAAACGGAAAGAGTATACTCTAGTGGCATTGGACGTGTTCAACTTTTATTCTTGAACCAAACAACATACTCCATCCGTTCAGAAAAGGATGACCTAGTTTAACTTGGAACAGAGTTTAAGAAAAGATTTTTTAATATTATGGTTCAAAATTAGAGTTATGTCAAATGTACCAAAATGCCCTTTAATCATTCTTTGAAACGGACTAAAAAGGAAATAATGACATCCCTTTTAAAAGAGAGAGAGAGTATTAAAATTCTTGACGTCTTTATTAATAGTTAGAACTTAGACGTGTGTTTGCAGAATGACATCATACATATCGATCAACATGCCTAATAATATTGTGGTGGTCCAAATAGCCTTTTATCATTTATAGTTTTAGTTAATTATTAAATTACAACATTTTTCTCTAATTGCTATAATAATTTTTTGTGAGAAATATTTAGTAATATTCTTACGGACTTCCATTTGGAGGTATTCAAAAAATTGAATCAAAGTAGAAGAAAAAAATGACTTTTGTTTGTATAGTTTGGTTTTGGCTTTGTTTAGAAACTGACGAAATTTGATTTGATTTGTACTTTTTATTTTAATAATTTTAAGAATCTTTTTTATATTCAAAATAATTTATCTTCACAACAACAATCACATATTGGAGTAAGAACTTAAATAAGCCCTCGAAAAATAAAATTGACCAAAGTAAGCTACTATTTTATGAAGTAATTAAAATAGATTTAGTGGAAGAAAAAACTTCACTTATTTAATATCTTAAATGTTTTTTGTAAGTCTCATAACGTGTATATTTTAATATATATAAAAGTGTAAATTTTTCTTACACCTTGTATAGTGAAACTTTTTCTTACAGTTTATACAGTGAAAAAGAAAAAATTGTGTTGTACAAACAAAAATTTTATTTGTATAGGAACTTTTATTATGTTTCTTGAAAATAGCTAAATTTTTTACTAATGCATACGTTTTTTTAAGAAGCTACATATATAACTGGATAATTATTTTTGTAGTATTCTGATAGAATAGTTTAATTTAATATCTGATGTTGACCTTATTATATGGACATATTTATTAAGCAATTGAAATTTAGGAAAAGTGAAAATTCTGAAAAAATAAGATCAGTAAGCACTTATATGTTATATATAGCTGGCAGGATTATATTGGTCTTTGGGATTTTAGGATATCTAAAAAAAGATATGAATATAAAATAGAAAAAACCCTTTAAATTTATTAATTTTAAAAACTATTTTGATGGATTCTTTCCTATCAACTTGTTCATGATTTCATTCAAAATGACAATTTAGGTTTGATAAAGTTATTTGTGCACCTACTTTATTATTATTAAAAATATATATATAATTGTCTCTTGTGCACACCAAGGAGTCAATTACTCAATTTGGTCATGCGATGGTAGGCCAAAAGTGAAATCACAAACTTATTGTGTTAACCCATTAACAAACCAAGAGCCAATTACAACTCCAATTAAGTTTGTATTTGAATCTATGATATTTGAGCGTGAAGAAATTGTTTGTATCATGTGAAAGGATTATAGTAAAGAATAACTAGTTACTACTATTATTGATATGAATATTTATATGTATTTAAAAGTTTGTATATGAAAACATTTAATTATAAAAGGAATACAAAGATATGTAATCTATCAATTCGCACCTAAGAATGTTCTGATATCTTATTTATGAACTATGATTTGCTCATTTTATAAGATTGTAAATAAAAATTGGATAAAAAATTTATAGCTTCACGACTTGTATTTTCATGTTTATGAGAAAAAATACACTTAAAAAATATAAATTTTATATATCTAATAAAACTTGGAGTTCATATATGACATGTTGCTCTTCCCTTTTCAATTAAAATTAATTCCCTTTAAGTCAGTTTGGAACTAGTGATTTGTGATACATATAGCATTTGATATTACAAAGGAATGAAATTTAGGACACTGTAGATATTATTAGAATAAGTTGAAATCCTCACTTTTAGATATATCTCAATTTGAATAATAAAGAGTTTTTCAAACAAATACATATTAAGAAGATGCATTTAAATCTAAACTTTTGGATTGAATAATAGTTGTTTGAAAGAAAATTTCAAGCAAATCCACATGTACGTAGTTGTTTCAATTAAATAATGTAGTAAATAGTCAATTTACGTAGTTGTTTCGAAGGGATGAAATTTAGGATAGTGTGAATATAAAAGATGCATTGAAATCTTAACTTTTGATTGCTTGAATAATATTCGTCGAAATGCAGATATTATTAGAATGCACTGAAATGAATGTATCATTTAATTAACAACAAACAAGTTAGAAGAGAAAAAGAAATTCAGTGTTTGAGTAATATTATTTTCATCAAGGGTCACATACAACAGTGAATGTGCAAAAAAGCAGAGAGAGAGAGACGTTATCGTCAACATCAAATGAAGAAAGAAAAAAAGAGGTGAAGAAATTGTAAGAAAAACTGTTGTTACAAGGAAATGTCACTTCACCATTAAAATTTTGGAAAAAACATGGACACAATCCCTTTCAATGGGTGGTGCTTCAAAATATAACATAACGAAGTTAAAGAAAATAGATGAGAGGGGGGAAAGACAACACAAGACAATGTTTTCCCCCTTTATATTAAAAGACAATGTTTTTTTGTTTATGTGGTTAAGGCCAAAAGCTTGTCTCTCTCTTCTTCTCTAATTAATAATTAACATGAGATATATCAGAGCCTGCCATTCCCTTTTCTTGTGTGTATCATGATTATCTTTCTTAAACTGTATAATGCTGCTGGATCGTTTCGATATCCAGACCTTTCAGCTTCACCACTGATTCAACATGACCCTTGAGTGTGTGCAACTCACGAAGCCTTGCCATCTCTGCTCTTCTCTTTGCTTGTTCAGCAATTTCAGACAGTTCCCGGTAGCTGTTCTTTTCGTTGAACAGGTTTGATGCTTCTGGTGGTTGAAGTCCATGTAAAGTTCTCTGAGCAAGTGCCCATTGAGCTTCCCTTTCTTCTTTTCCATAGTCTTTCTTTGTGGTGAAAGCAGTCTGTTTTTACCCAAAGTCGTTAGTTAGTTACTGTGTGTTCCAAGGAAATAATTAATTCAAAGTTGGCCAGTATAGTTTACCTTGTTGTCAAGCAAGTTATTCCAAGCCTTTCCACTTAAGATGTAACGGATGGCGAATTTCATTATGTCAAGTGGGAAGTAGGTAACAATGCTGAAAATCCAGATGACACCAGCCCATCCCCATCCACATCCTTTGACTCTTGCAAAAGTCCAGTCGGCATAGACAGCAATTAAAGTGGCAACCTGCACAATCCAATTCATAAGTTTGTTTAGTCAAGAACTAGGAAAGAGATATCTATAATATTAGCTGAACAAGTACAACAACTTACCAATTGGGCAATCAAGAAAGCAATCATTAACAGAGCTCCTGGACGTTCAACGAAGGACCAGCTTCGTGAACGGGTCACGAAAATCAAAGCCTGGCTGATAATACTCACTTGAAGGTACAAAGCAGACATCATTTCTTCATCACTTTCCCTAATATCCTTCACACCAAATTTGTCCTATATAATGACACAACACCATTAGAAATTATTATACAAAATATTTGCAAGTAAAAGAATCATACTGTCTGCATCAAGAAACTTACCGTGAAGAAACTAGTGTCATGCATCGCCCAGAAGAAAATAACAGTCATCAATGCTTGGTACCCTCCAAGAACAACACCAGTTGCAAAGATTTCATTCAACTTCCAGCTATCAGGCATTGGAGATGGTTTCACTCTATCCTTTGAGATTGTCATAATGGTTCCTGGACCAGAAAAGTGTGTTAGTCTCTTGCAAATCAGGTACAATGTGATTGCGTGATTTTGTGATTCGTATATATGACATTACCGTCATTTAGGATGGCAATGATCAAAACCATAAATGCAGAGAAGTCGTACTTCCAGATTAGAGCAATAAGCATGAAACCAAACTGCAGAGAGGAAAACACATGCATTTAAACTCAAAACTGCAAATAATATAATGAGATATCTGACTTTATCACATTTAATATTAACTTGGGACATACCACAATACGGATTGTGATGGAAACTGCATATATCTGTCAAAACAAGAGTTGAACGAAATTAATGGGGCTTGATATTTAAAACATTAGGGGTCTCAACTGGAATATATTAATTTAAGATTTACTAACTGTGTAATTCTTCATCCTCTGGAAAATAGCTCTACTGGTCAACACAGCACTGATGATAACGCTTAGACCTGGCTCAGTGAGCACGATATCAGAAGCACCTCGTGCTGCATCAGTAGCATCTGCAACAGCGATACCGATATCTGCCTTCTTCAAAGCAGGAGCATCGTTCACACCATCACCAGTCATTCCCACAATGTGCTTTCTCTCCTGCAACTTCTTCACAATCTCATATTTGTGCTCTGTCAAACAAGAAAAGAAAACAGTCATCATCTAGATTAAGGTTTGGAAGTTTTAAATACTTCCAACAAAATAGATTGACACTGACCAGGAAATACTCCAGCAAATCCATCTGCCTTCTCAATCAACTCTTCTACAGGAAGTGAAGCAATAGATGAATCCTTGTCTTGACCAAGTAAAGATGCTGATGGGTACATGTTTGTTCCCATTCCAAGCCTACGGCCAGTCTCCTTGGCAATAGCCAATTGATCCCCAGTGATCATCTTAACATTTACACCAAGGTTGAGAGCTCTACGGATGGTCTCAGCACTATCATGCCTGGGAGGATCAAAGAGGGGTAGCAATCCAACAAATTGCCATGGACCTCCAGTGCTCTCTTTTGATTTCTCTGGCACTTCCTGCAAACAAGTTAAATAAAGATTAGACAAATGTACATCGATTCCAGACCAAAATCTGCAACCTTAAAATTCAGTATTACAAACCTGTCTAGCTACAGCCAGTGACCTCAACCCACGCTCAGCGTATTTGTCGATCATTGAATGAACCTTTCTCCTGACATCTTCCTTACAGTTACATAGGTCCAAAATCTGATGCAAATTATAATATTAGTAACAAGTTGCAGAAATTGTAATATAGAGGAGGCCAATGTAATTGTAACTGAGAACCTAGGTACCTGCTCAGGAGCTCCCTTGCTGGCACGGTGCCAGTTGCCATTGCTGTCAATATATGTTAAAGCAGTTCTCTTGTCCACTGGATTGAAGGGCAAGAAATGCACCTCCCTGATACCAGCTCGTGCCTCTTTTGGATCGGCAAGCATGCCAACCATGCAAGCATCAATTGCATCCTGATTTTCAACTCTAGAGGCCCTTGCGGCAAGGAGGAGCACATATTCTTTATCTACTCCCTTAGTAAACACTTCAACCAAGCTTCTGTCGACACTCAACTTGTTAAGAGTCAAGGTACCTGTCTTGTCACTGCACAACACATCCATTCCAGCCATTTCTTCAATAGCAGTCATTCTCTTGGTGATGGCACCCTGCTGGGAGAGCCTATGGGATCCAATAGCCATAGTGACTGACAACACAGTAGGCATAGCAATGGGAATACCACCAATAAGGAGCACCAAGAGATTGTCAATTCCATCCCTGTACTTCCTGTGCTGGATTGGATACATGACAATAATCTCAACCAGCATACCAATAGCAATGGAACAGATACAGAAGTTTCCTATGGCTGTTAACACTTTCTGGAAATGACCAACATTGTTTGTACTGTCAACAAGGTGTGCTGCCTTGCCAAAGAAAGTGTGAACTCCAGTGGCAATGACTACAGCTTCAAGCTCACCTTGTTTGCAGGTTGATCCAGAGAAAACTTCATCTCCAGGATTCTTTGTCACAGGAAGAGATTCTCCTGTAAGGGCAGATTGATCAATCTTTAAAGGATCACCTTCAAGAAGACGAGCATCAGCAGGAACAATGTCTCCCAACTTGACACTTATAATATCACCAGGCACTAGAATAGCAGCTTCCTGTTCACTCCAGCGCCCATCTCTAAGAACCTTGGTTTTGGGAGCAAGACCAGCCATAAGAGCTGCGGCAGCATTGCCAGCATTGTTTTCTTCAATAAAACTGATAGTTGAATTGATCACCAGCAAGCAAACAATACCAACAAAATCTTGCCAATCTGGGGGCTTCCCATCTCCATTAGCCAGTGCAATGGCCATGATAGCCGCCATCTCCATAACCCATGACAGAGGATTCCACATAAACCCAAGAAACTTCAGTATTTTGCTTTCTTTTTTCTCTTCCAATTTGTTCGGTCCAAAGATTTGAAGCCTGTTGGCTCCTTCGTCCGAAGTCAGACCCTCTCGCGAACATTTCAGTTGTTCAAACACTTCTTCAATGGGGATTTTCTCCTGCAATTTCAACAGCCAATTAGCCAAATTAGCCTAATCATTCATCTTCAAATTGTTTTTACACCACAATTACATAAACCAAGTCCAGATTTTCAGTTGAATCCATATAAAATGACAAAGGCCAATATGTTACAACTTTTCACTGTTTGTGCCAACATTAGCTAGACAACTTCATCTGTAACTTCGTTTTGAATGTTAACCAGAGAGGTCTAGAACACATTCAAGAACATTATTGGAACTCGTGTACTTCAAGTTATCAAGTCCTATACTAGGTCCATTTCATGATATGATATGACTTAATTTTGTCATGAGTTACTTGAGCCAAGGTTCTCTTAAAACATATTTTCATCTATAAGGGTAAAGGGGTAAGGTTTGCATACATTTATCCTCCCTAGAGCCGATCAGTGGGGGTATGTGTTGTACGTTACAAAAAGACAAGTGGAAAGTTCTCTTTCTAATATAGGAAATGAGGACAGGTCTAAACACTTCCATAAAAACTAAACACCATTATCATCATTAACCCAACGAACACAGAGTCATTACTCAAGTAGGTATTGACTATAATTATTGTGTAGATAGATTCAATGGTTCATATTTATTTTATTTTATAAAATTGTTAAAGTATCCTTTTCTATACCTGTAATTCACATGAATAAACAAAAAAGTCATATGGATGTGTGAGTCATTTAAGTTGACTTTCCACTTTATGGGTCCCAATCAAAAGTGGACCCCAAAAAGTGGAGTTTCCAACCCTCAAACAATGGCCTTGAATTGACAACCAATCACAGAAGCACAATAACGAGGGATAAGGGTCAACTCGCCATTTCACATGGAGCCTCTTCGCGTGTGTTTCACGCGCTATCACCGTTGTCTCCGCCTACTCTAAAGGAGGGCATCTTTGAAATTTAGAGCAACTTGGGGGTTAATTTAATTAGAATAGTAACTAATTGTGGAATCCAAGAAAAGGTGTGAGCAGTCTATAGTCAGAGCCATTATTTAAGGGAAAAGGTAGGCAGAAAAAATTGGACAAATGAGTCAGAGCCGTTAATAAGGTTGAAATTCCCAAATCACAACAATCCACACCATACCAAGTGCAGGGTACCACGGAAAAAGTACAAAAAAATTCCATCGAATATTAATCACACAAAACCTTTCACTAAAAGACATGATTTAACCTCTATAAACTACAATAATATTAACATATCCAGTAAATTTTCTGTCGAGCAAATCTTTTGCTTCAATTTGAATTGATCTTACATATTAAAAAACATCATATTTTCAAAAGTAATAATAGTTACAAATTAGAAATCATTTTCAATAGTTGAGAAAAGTCTATTAAAATTGATTTTGTCCCTTTACTTGCAAAAGTGTTCCATTAACAGAGTATGATAATGATTGTTTAGCCTACTATGAAGAAACATGAAGCTGTAGAATCAGATGCTCAAATTGATGATTAAGACTTTTTTGGGCATAAAAAACGAATCTGATTTCTCAAACTTCTTTGATGATATAACTAACTATAATTCTTTTTATATGTATTACTTCTTGCTTACTATTCACTCATTTCTAAAAGGTAATTTTCCTATATTAACCTTTAAATACTTGAAAAATATAATTAAAAAATAACTATAATTAATTATAATAATAAATTAAAAATTAAAAATAAAATTATTTATTAATTTTAAACAAATATTGTTAAACATTTCAAAATACTAAAATAGAAAATTATTATTGCACAGAGATGGTATATTACTTCTGTCTTTATCGTGCTATGACAGATCATCCTAACCAACAAACACGTGAATTTTTTATTTTATTTTTATTTTTTAAAAAAGGAATAAGACTCTTTTTGTGAACGTAATTAATAAACCAGGAAAAAGGCAAATTAACAATCTTCCCGAGTACATTTAAATGTTTTGTACTTTTTTCACCTTTTTTGCTTTTAAGTTTATCTAAATTAATTAAGCCAAAATCAAATACTTTATCCTCAATATATCTAAAATTCAACCATTCATATATCTTTAAATTCAGAATAAAAAGCAAAATCATAAAACTAGCATTTGTGACTTGAATAAATCATAATATTCGATAATTAACATTATATGAAAATTATTGCTATATGATTTTTTTTTCAGGATAAAAAGAACTGGCAATATACAACATGCAAACAAAGCAGATGATACATATGCTGATGTAATATACAGATCCATAAACACAGGTAGAAGTTAGGAGGGGAAGAGTTATAATTAGACTAAATACAAAATTAAAATTGATAATTTTTTATAATAAATAATAAAATATTGAATTTCCTCGCCTTCTTCTTATTCTACAGTTCATATTTGCTAATTTTAAATAGTCGGTCGCCATGTGAAATTGTGTCTACACATATGACAAATTATATTCTGTAAATACATAATAGAATACACACACTTAAATAGAGTATGTAAATTCAACAGAATACACAAATCACAAAGTAAAAAAAAAAGGTGAAAATGTTCAGCAAAACAAGTATGCTATACTGGAAAGCAAAGCATCTCGTTTCTCATACTATTCAATTTGTATTTAATAAAAAAAAACCATAAAATCAAACTAAAACAGGACTCTAATCAAACAAGCAAATCAGAGGGAAAAAAACTCAATTTCAATGGAGAATTGAGATCTCATTGAATCAAATAAAAAAAAGCATTAAAAAATCAGAAGAGAGTCTCACCAGATCAACAGTCTCATTTTTGATCTCTTCGAGGCTTATAGCTTTCGCCATGTCGGTAAACCAGCAGCAAACAAGTCAATACAAAATTAAGCAGAAAACGGATTGATTTCAGTGAGTATAACGACTAATGAGACTCATCGATCGCAAAATTGAGAACGGCGGAAGGGAATGAAGAGAGGTTTTTAAGGCCTCTTTGTGAAGAGAGAAATTGTGAGGTATAAGATTTTGGGGGATTGCCCTCTTTTTATACTGAGACAGTCCCCCCTCAGCTATTTCTATTTGCCTTTGCTTTCTCTGACTTTTCATTTTATTTTTATTTTATAAATTAAAATAAAAATAGTTATGGTTTGATTAAATGGATATTTTATTTTTTTAGTAAAGTATTGTGAATTGTCCCAGTCTGGATTAAATTAGGGTTTTCTTTTATAATTATTGGGCTGACTATGCCTTTTTATTTCATACCAATACCAATACGCCTCTTTCTCACTTTTTAACTTTAATTATTATACAAATACTTTTATATTAATATACAATACATATACTCTTAATGTATACAAATATAAATATTCTAATTTATAAAATTAATTATAATTTGTTATTTACAAGTTAAAAAAATTATGTTATAAGAATGTGACACCGAGCAACTTCATTCAAATGAAATGATTCTAGGAAAAACTACATAAATTGAATCCACTAAAGAAAATATTTATTCAATTTTAATCCAATCTAATATATTTACCCTTTACTGGAATCACCGTCCAAGTAATTTATGCAACTGACCCTTTGGTCTATTCGCTGAACCACTACTTCTATCAGTAGATTATATACTATGATTGTATTAAACAATAATTGAACTGTGTATTCAGTTACATGTTCCTCTTTAATGTTATATATATGTATATATATCAAAACATTATTTCTATATATATATACTTTAATGTTATTAAGTAATAAACATATGTTAATAGTTAAAAACAGAGATATTAAAGTAATGGATCGATATAAACTTTTTTTCTTTTTTGGGGTTTAAGTTTTTTTTCCTATGATTTCACCCACTACCTCAACAATTCTAACAATTTTTAAATTAATATATTTTTTTCCCATTAATAAATGGTTACAAGTGTGAAATAACATGGTGTAATATATATTTTATTTTTCTTTATGTTACGTATGATAGTTGTGTTAACTGCCTTAAAACGTCGTCCAATTTGGGTAGCTAGTGTGGGTGGGGCCGGGCCATATAATAATAAAAAGTTGACCAAAATACCCCTCCGGATAGTTTACTCAACCTGTCAACTTCCGTTTGCGTTATTTATGGATGACTGACTGTTAGCTCTGTCCAAGAATTGCATCATTCTGGGGCACTTATTTAGCCTCTTATCTTGCTTTATTTATATTATTCTTTCCTTTTAATTTTATTTTATTATTACCAAATTAATATAATTTATATTACACTAGTTCAATGTGGTAAAACTTGATTGAAAACATATTAACAGGAATACAATTATTGACTTTTCTTATGAAATATTGTCTGCTATATTAGTTTAACTATTTTTACGGGTTATAAGTAATTTATTTATTTATGTTTGAGGATAATTTAATTTGCTTTTGTATTGTAAAAGTTAAAATTTAAATTACATTTTATTAGGTGTTTGTGCCTTTCTTTGAAAACATGTAAGATAGAAAGGGGAGAGAAGAATCATATCGATTATAATTTAACTAGTGAATTTGTTGACAAATTAAAAGTTGATAATTATTTTTTTAATTAAACCATCAACTTTTACTTTATAAAGATTTTCTCAAATCGCTATTTTTTTTTATAGATATGTAATAAGTAAACTTATAGATTATATGGGAGATATAATTTATATTACACTGATAAATTCGATTGAAAAAATATTGAGAAAAGATTTAATTATTGACTTTTTTTTATGAAATGTTATTTGCTGCAACAATTTATTCATTTTTACTGGTTGTAATATTATAAATAAGTAATTTATTTATTCTATCTTTGAGGATATTTCAAATTTTTTTGTATAGTGAAAGTTAGAATCCAAATCACATATTATTAGGTTTTTGTGCCTTTCTTCGAAAACTTAGGAGGGAGGAGAATCATGTAAATTATCATCAAACTAGTGAGTTTGTTCACAAAATAAAATTAATTAGAACATCAACTTTTACTCATCAATTAATTTATTTTTATGTATTTTTTAATTGCAAGACCGCTGTTTTTTAGTTATATTTTTATGTTTGATAACAAAAAGCAAATGAAAATATAATAGCAAACAAATTACGGAAAGAATTTATGTGGAAAAAATTTATTCGAGTGTTTACACTAAATTAATTCTATTTTCATTATTATGTTATTTAATGAAGCAAACACATATCAATTAATTAAAGTTAAGTAAAATAAATTATAAATTTAAACACATATCATTTATTTATTAGATTAATATAAATATTCGATGCGATTGTGTTTGACTCTCATATTATATATCAGAAAGAATCATGCGTTATATGGCAAGTGCACAAAATTTTAATCCTCTCATGATATTAGAAGATTTATTATTTTAATTTTAATAAGAAAAGGCAAAGACAAGACAATATTTATATTTGATCATATTCTCGTTACCTTCTTGAAATTTTGTTAAATATATTTTTTTTTAGTTTTATCGATTATCAATTATCTTTTTTCTTATTTTTTATATTATTTTCTATTTTAATAAATTTCTTATGTAATTTTGTCCTTCTTTATATTTATATTGATCCTAAAATTATATTTTGGCTTCCCTTCACCTAGTCATTTAATTTGTTCATTTGTTTACTTTTGTTTATTCAATCCCTCAAAATAAAAAATCACTAATTATCATTACCCTTCCTTAAATTAATTAAGCTAGTATGGTTTGCTCCCTTTAGTGATTCTTTTTGAATAAATCCAAAAATTAATATATTTAATTAATTTTTTCAAAATAAGATTTATGATCTATGTGCTATATTAAAAATTAAGAAATGACTTTACAATTTTTGCTTATAATTGATTATTTTTCTCATCTCCCATAATTTTTATAGTAGTATATAAAAGTCATATGTGCATAAAGTGTATCAACTAATGTACTTGCTCTAACAATTTTGTAAAACTTTTTTTTGGATCTCCTCTATTTTTAAATATATTGTTTAATTTCTATCATTCTTGTAAATAAAAAAAATACACACACACATAATAAAATAATTCTTACAATATTTTTTTTAACATCCTCTTTGTTCATCCAATAAAAAAAGTTATTGAAACGGTTGAATTTATCTAGATTTCAAATGATTCTTTAATAAAATAGTTGAGTAATTTATAAATAAAATATAATTAATTGATTTTTCTGTTACAAAAAAAATTGAAGGGACTATTACGTTAGAAAACAAAACAAGGGAGAGGGATGTACTATATATTGTAGGGTTAGGTAACAATTCAATTTGACAATTGGGCAGTAAAAAACAAATAATAATTACAGCACAACTGCTACATATCCTCTTCCTTCTTTCCCATTGTTTCCACTCATTAACATTACAACTACAGAATCATTTGAAATCTAGATAAATTCAATAATTTCAACAATATTTTTAATTTTTTAAGACTAATATATTTATTTGTGATTTTTGACGTTAATTTTATATTTTTATTTTATATTTTTCTTTTTTTATTAATTATTACTCATTTTCGAGATTTGTTGGAAAAATAAAAATAAAATAAATTGTAGAATTAAAGGTTAATATGTTTATTTGTGAACTTTTGACGTTAATTTAATATTTTTTTCATACTTTTTATATTTTTTATTAATCAATTACTCGTTTTCGAGATTTTACCGAAAAATAAAATTTTTAAAAAATTACTGAAAATTGTTAGATTTAAGGTTACTATATTTATTTGTGAACTTTTGGAATTAATTTATTTTTTATTTATATTTTTATTTTTTACTAATCAATTACTCATTTTCGGGATTTACCGAAAAAATATAAAATAAATAAAATTGTTAAAAACGGGTTAGTTAGTTTATTTAAAAGGGGGGTTAATTTATGGGTCGGATTAGGTGTTTATGGGTCTGAATCCCTTTCCATTTTCATATAAATGTCATGTGGTAAGGTCAAAATGACATGACAATTTCATGTGACATTTAAAGAAATGAAAAATGAGTTGGATATGTCCAGCACACCAACTAACGCCCGTAAGAGAATATTTGGGTCAAAAGTTGGACAACGAGGGCATGAGTTATCCAAACTTTAAACGGGGTTATATCTAGACCTTTTCGAATAGTTTAGGGGCATATATGACCCTTTTCCCTTTTGTATATAAGAGATCCTTGTCTTAGAGTTCAGTTTCTCACTTCTTTTTTTGCTATTTCAAACTCTTGGTTATTCTACAATTTAAAGTGTTTGTTTTTGATCAAGATGTAATTTGTGAACTCTTATACATGAGTCATTTGGTTTATCACCTTGTTTTAAGTGATTTTCAATTATTCTGATATGTCAAATCCTAATAATTAAACCGATAATCGAACTTATCGTGATCAATGATCGATAAACCAATATTTTAATTATTCCATAACGGTTTAACATCTCTACAAATGATAACCAATAAACTTGAAAGTCGAACCGAACCGATATGCAACCTTAGAAAGCAGAAGAATGAAGAATTTCTACAATAAATTGTGTAGCTTAGTAGTACGTTCCCCAGCCATGATTCCGCTGTTCGTTAAAATAATTTAGGATGAATCTTGCCGATGATTAGAAATAGAAAGCTTTCAAATTTTATTATTCAATTCAATCTTGTAAATCAATCGAAAAATCTTGATTCTCAATTCAAAATA
The DNA here is from genome assembly GCF_036512215.1 of Solanum lycopersicum. NCBI lineage: Eukaryota > Viridiplantae > Streptophyta > Magnoliopsida > Solanales > Solanaceae > Solanum > Solanum lycopersicum. Next base: position 10,398,742 of record NC_090806.1, on the reverse strand, counting down.
CACTTATAACAAACCTAAATTATCACTTTGAGCATGTGTACTCTATTATATGTTTTATGCATCACATAGTTTGATATTGCATTTTAAGAGTAAATTTCAGGAATAGCAAAGATAAAAATTATATTAGCATTCTGTATTTATAGTTTTGTTATTTGCGCTTCATAGCCAAATTAAGTTTCCTATGAAGCATCTAATTTGTATAAATCGGGAGATTTGTATAAGTCGGTGCTAATTCGTATGTGTCTATAAAAATAACGTTTGTATATGCACATGTTCTCTGGCTAGAGTGGCGAAAGAGAAGAGAGAGGTGAGCGAGTGAGGGCAGAGAGTGGATAGAGATGAATTGTATATACATACATACATACATACATACATACATATATATATATATATATATATATATATATATATATCGGTTAGATAATTGTATATATGTAACTACTAATTATGTTTGTATATCTATGCAAAAGCTAAATTTGTATATAATTTAATCGAGTTAAAACACTTGTATTTGTATATCAAATCTCTCTCGCTTTATAAAATACAAATTATACATTATATTTTGTATAATATGCATTTCAAGAGAGAGAGAGAAAGGAAAAATGATGTGATAGATGATTAAATGCTTAACATTCATCATAGCCACTTGTTTGAGTAAACATTGATAATGTTGGTGTAATACATCAGGTTTAAAACCTATGAATGCTTAACAATTAGATTAACAACTACTTTGAAACTTTAGTATCATATTTTTACGACTGACATCTGACACTTGAAATTTGAAAAGGAAAAAAAATCTTAGAAAAATGTTGATGAGTTCTGGTTCTATGAGAAAGACCTATGGACTATAGAAATTTTTGCTAGTCATAGGAAGCGTCTATAGGATTGATTTGGACTTGATAAGATTCTGAGGTGAAAGATTGGGGTCTACAAAAGGGTTTATGTACCATACATTGGTCTACATGCCGTAGACTGGTCTTGTGGAAAAGGGTAAGAATTTTTGAATTTTAGTAATTGTTCTACGGATCAAAAAAATGGATCGTTGAAGAATGACAGGTCGTAGGTGGGTCCCGTAGAAGTGATCCATACTTAGTGAATTTTTAAAGTTTAAATTGATTTCTACTGAAGGATCCTAAGGACCTTAAAAGTTTCTACAAGAAGTAGGAGTGATTGTAGGAATTGCTCACAGTTTAGGGCCCAGTAAGTGATCTACGAAAGTCCTACATACCGTAGATCGGAGTCGTAGACCACTTCGGCAATTTTAAGAAAGAGTATTTTGGAATTTATTTTGTCCATCCAAGTCTAAACCCAACCCTTTTACGCCTAGTTAAGGGTTTAATCAATGTTAAACACCTTTTTTACGTTCATAAACACTCAGAAGAATTATAGCAAGGTTCCAGGAGGAGAAATAGGGTTTTGAGTGTTCTTCAAGAACTTTCTTCTTCCAGGTATGTAAGACTATCATAATATTGTACTACTTCGTCCTTATTCCCTACATATGTCTAAATTCAGTAAACGAGTAATCTAGGATTTATCATTGATTTGGAGTATTCTTGAGATTAGTAATATCTTTGAATTCCAAATTTCTATTCCTAATTGTTGAATTGTTTTATATCATATATTGGGATTATTGAATTGATTGCTCATGTCTAGTTTCCAACATGAACACTATTATTGAGAAATTGTTTTAACCAACATTGTTTTAAATTGATTTATGAGAAAAGTAAAGAAGAGTTTTTAATAGAGTATGAAGAGATGTTTTGAGAGAGGGTATAAGGAAATTAAGAATTTTTAAAGATATCATTTTTAAATTAATAAATGAGAGAAATTTTGATATCTAAATGACATTATGAGTTTAGAAATATTTTAAAGCATTGCCTCTTCCAAGAAGATCTTTTGAGTGATTACCTCAAATTGAGAAAGAGACTGTTTTTAAATGTTTTTTAATATTGAGCACAAGTATATAATTATTGAGAGTAGTATTGAGCACCAATATGAGAATAATTTTAAACAACTCAAAATCCTAATAAACCATGTCTGCCAACATGTGTAAACGATCATAGTTTTTAGATGAATCCTTATTGCTTAGTAGATCTAGTTAGTTGAGAGTATCTATACCTAACAAGGCATATGACAATTCTGGTTGCGTGGACCACACACTTTATCATCACATAGCTCATAGTGATGGTTGTCGATTAAAGAATCTTCTAGATAGAGTTAAAGTGTTTTTTTTTGCAATATCACTTATTAACTTAACTTAAGAGATGAGTAAGCATTTCGTAAAATTAAATGATTTCATTCCTTTATTCTTTACATTCAGTTGAGTATTGTTTTATTTATTGCAGTCCCTACTCTTTCAGTTATCTTCCTTCGGTTATATTACATACTCGTACATTCAATGTAATGATGACATTTGACCTGCATCTTTTTATGATATAGATATAGGTGTTTAGGATTATCAACATGCGCTTTATTGAGATTACTTTGCCCTTCCCCTTTGAGAGTTTTGGTGAGTCCTCCTTGTATCTCGGAGTGTCACATTTTCCATTTCAGTGTGTACTTTGGAGCGTCAAAGGGACTCATATGGATGTCCATGTTAAACCTAGAGGCTCCATAGATAGATAGAGTTGAGTTGTTTTAAGAAATTCTTTATCTGAAGTATTTTGCAAATAATTATACATTTCTTAGATAAGTATTCGAGACAGTTAATTTATATATATTTCTTTAAATCTCTTAATTTTTCTTAAGTCCAATATTCTGCTAAGTATTCAGCAAAATTAAATATTTGCTTGGGAGTCAAAAATAATTTTTCGAATATCGATCACGTTCAGGCCGTAGACTCAAGACACGACATGACATCCACAAACCATGAATTAGGCCTCCAAAACTAGACCAGGGAGGTAACATTTACTCTAAGTTCCATGAGTTGTGGACCGTTTCACAAGTTATAGAAGGTTCTCATAAACTCGATCTTGAAAGTTGTCATTTGGCTTAAGTGTGAGTCACTCGACAAGTCGTAGGTCCCTCCATAATCCGTAAAATGATCTCGTGGAAGAGAACTCAAAACATGGTAGAAACATGTAAGTTCCGCGGAGGTGTCCACGGGGTGTGGATGGTCCTTGTAGACTCAACCTGACAAATTTATTTTTCAAGATTACTTATATTTTTTCTTATCTCCTAATCCTAAAACATAGGCAATTTTCACAAAAAAGCATGTTCAATGTTAAAGAAAAAAATAGTCAATTTTTACAAAAACAACTTATTCAACGTTCATAAAACAAAAAAAAACTAAAAGAAGTTTAGTTCAGTTCTAACAACTATTTGGAGAAAAGACCCAAAGAAAGAGGTTTCCAATTTTCCCTTACAACAGGAAATTTTTCCTAAAGAGGAACAACATTAAAGTTATTGAGCACCAATGCATATTTTGAGAGTGATATTGAACATTAAGTTGGGTAAAGTTACATATAATTCAAATCTCATAACTATGTTGTCAGTGTAGGATATGATTGTGTTACTGATTAGAATAGCTCATTGGAAAAGCTTCAGACAAAGGATCAAAAATTAAATTTATTAATCCAGTTCGTTTTTTATCCTGACAAGGTATAAGATGACTTAAGCATCATAAAACTCATTTGATAGTTGTCAGTCAAAGAAACACCACCCAAACAGTAAAACTATACTATTTTCAGCATTTGCTAGTATTGCATTTGTGACACTCAATTTTGATCGGCCTATAACCCATTTTCAAATTCCTAATTGATTAAATATATATTTTTGAACTTGTTTTGTTTATTAACTATATACTTTTAAACTTTCTTTTTCTTCTCCATCATCCCCTCTTCAATTACTTCTCCCTTCCATACTTCTCTTTCTCCTTCCCCTACTCCATCCTCTTTCTTCTTCTTCTCCTTCTTTTCTTACCAACTAACTTGTCTATTTTTCAACTTTCTTCTTCTCCTTCCCCTCCTTCTATTACTTCACCTTTTCCTTCTCTTCCTCCTGTTGTTGTTGTTGTTTATGTTGTTGTTGTTGTTCCTGCTGCTGAAACCTTTTATATCGGGTCCTAATTTGGAATAATAATTTTCAATACTTTCAAATCTTACGTATCTATTTAGTTTGTGATATTTTCTTAAAATATATTCTATATGAGATGTGTATTTTTTGTTTAATTGAAATTTTTTTATTTAAAGCTTTTACATAATAATATTATCTATCTATTTTTATTAATATTTCTGATATTTTACATTAATTAGTTAGGAATCTATTTTCCTTCAAATCATTTAACTTTTAGCTATTTCTATCTAATTTCATATCAATCTAATAATTTTTTTGCCCCAAATACAAATTCAATTTCAAATGAAATAAATTTTAACTCATTTTACTTTTCCTCTGTCACTCCTCTCTCACTGAAAGTGTAACACTCTAAAAGTTTTTAAGCCCAAATCAAATATTAAAAAGTCAAAAGAATATAAATATACAAAAGAAGAGTGTGTATGGAGCCTTTTACGGATTGTGAAAGGAACCACTAACCGTGATGAGATTCGTGAATCGGAGTTCAGAATTTGAAAAAATTGGAGAAGACTTTCATGGACTTTTTTATGGATTGTGAAAATTTTTATTGGTCGAATGCTGATATGTGAACCAAACCTTCAAAACTCAAGAATCTTGTTTTTTTATGAGCACTTGTATGAATCGTGCAAGCTCCCATAAAATGACCTTATGAGAACAAAAAATCTCCCGTCCTTAATGGACACCTTCACGATCCGTATATGGTTGTATGCTCTGTGGAGGGCATCAATGCATGACTTTCGATAATTTTAAGTTAAGGTTATTTTGATCTTTATCACTTTTTAAATTTCTATTATATGTCATTTTGGACTATTTTAAATGGGGTTAATTGATTCCTAGTGAATCTAACCTCTCGTTCTCTCCTCACTCTCCCATATTAGATTTCTTCTCTCTCAAATTTTCTCTCAAGAACGGTTTCAAATTTCAAGTCTTCCTTCTAAGAATCAAGTCAAGGTTTCTGCTCCAAGTATTTGGAATTTTATCAATGAATATCTCTTTACCAAGTGAGTCTCAAGAAATCCAATTTTTCAAATTTATGATTCCTACAAGTTAGAACTTTCTATGAGCTTTGATATACCGTGGTTGCACGGTATTATTAATACTTTTTCCTTAAGTTTAGTGTGTCCAAAAGCCTTTTTGTGCTAATTTTTATATAAGTTTCTCTTTGTTTTGCAGGAAATCTGTCCAAAGATGAATACGGAGATTTTGAGCGAAGAAATGCAGAAGAGACCACCTACGGAGCTTATGACGGTCCGTCGTACTTGTGACGGTCCGTAGGTGGCAGCGTAGTGCAGCTGCTGAATGAAGATGGGGAAGTATGACCAAGTGTGGGGTTACGAAGCTTGTGACGGTCCGTTGTAGCCACGACGGTCCGTCCTGCATGACCGTTATGACGTTCAGAGACCCCTCTCCTAAGGGTCTCTCATTTTTTTCTAAATGTCCTCTGACAGACACCTACGACGGACCTTCGTACCTGTGACGGTCCATCCTGCACATACCGTCATACTAGTCAGAGACTCTCCTTCAGGGTTCTCCATATATACATAGTCTAAGTAAGACACGACGGACCCCATGACGGTCCATCATAGTCATAACGAGCCGTTACCAGGCCCGTCGTGTGTCACTGTGACCATAGAAATGACATACTGTTTTAATTTTTTTGTGTGGTTTTGCTTGTCTTGTTTGCCACTTCTCATACTAACATTGATCCCTTACAGGTACTATCATCTACTATGGCACCCAAGCAAGATCAAATCTATGCACGCGGGCGATCGAAGTTTGTCGCCCCATCTGCCCGCATGGTCATTGGCTCTGATGATGAGCGTGACCCTGAGTACGTGCCCCCAGGCACTTCCACCCCTTCCTGTGCTGCACGTGCTCCCAGAGCCACACCCAAAAAGGTGGCGTTTGGCATAATCACTGCCTCCCAGTCTGATGAGGAGCGCACACTGACCGGCACACCCTCTGGGTCAGCCACAAATGAAGAAGGAGCGTCTGGCTCCTTAGGAGTATCCTGGTCGGAGGAATCCTCCGGCTCTGCTGAGGTTCCCGCACCCGCCACCGCTGTAGCGTCAGCCTCGTCTGATGAGGCTGACAGTTCGGAATCCACATCAGGTTCACCAGCTCAGGCCCCCACCCCAGCCACTGACCAGCCCAACCGGTGGTGTGTCGACGAGCAATTTCAAGTATACTCCGACGCTAAGTTTTTGACTAATAAAGGAGTGATGACTCGAACACTTACCTTGGAGCGGCGGGTTCTTACAAGGAGTCTCCCGATGATGCCTGAGACTGGAGTGGACAACACGTCCGTAGGGCCGTTACAGTGAAGAAATGGTCCGAGAGTTCTACGCATCCTACGTAGCGACTCTCCGATCACAGATAGATAGGAGGGCTGCCCCCGCCAAACAGGACCCACTGGAGCAGGTCCGAGTACGGGGCGTGCAGGTTGACATTTACCTGCCTGTCATCCGCCGATTTCTATATAGCGAGGGTGTTGATGCTACACGAACCTCTCTCACTGCCGAGTTTGACTACCGCTGGCAGATTGTTAAAGAGGGCCAGTTCCTGCGCGAGCCATCGCTGAGAAAGACCACCAAGAGGTAGATGGCCCTGCACCTGTCAGTTGATGGAGAGGGTGCCGACTGGGTGACTGAGCCAAAGGGGTCCATCAAGAAGGCCAACCTCACTTTCACGGCGAAATTCTTGTGGCTGATTGTCCGCCACTTCCTTTCCCCCACAGCCGCTGATAATATCGTTACATGGGATCGAGCAGTGTTGATGGCGGAGATGATTGCTGGGTTCGAGGTGGATTTTGCGTGGCTTCTACAAGCAGTCATGCACGAGAGGGCTTTCAAGGTCACTACTACTTACCCTTTCCCGTGCACGATCTTTTCTCTCTGCAGGTCCGCAGGTGTGCCTATATGGCATGTAGATCAGCTCAAGACTCCGTAGAGCATTGTTGACGTCGGCCTCATCAGAGATGAGGCCAATGAGTTGGCTCCGCGCAGAGGGCCCCGTCCAGAGCTACCCCCACTTGCTGATGATCTTGCTGATACGATAGCCCAGGCCCGCACAGCTACACAGGCGGCGTCCACTGACACTACCCCGGTCGAGTCTATCCCGGGAAGTAGCACTACCCCGAGTTCTTCTCGCACAACCCCTCTACCGGCGCTGGTCCCACTTGCTAGGGTTCAAAAATTAGAGGCGCAAATGGCTACACTTCTACATCATATCCAGCCGTGGATGCAGAAGTCTATTACTGAGTCAGAAGAGCGCCTAGAGCAAAAAATGGTCCAGTTTACAGAGCGGAAGATCGCTGAGTTTCACCAGCGCTTGGACGCCTTTGAGCTGAGGGTGCTAGCCCGGCCAGCCCCTCCAGTGGATGTGTCGACTCTTCAGGCTGTGGTCGACAGCCTTCGCGCAGATATTGACACGATCTTAGAGGCTAGGGTGCCGGAGTCTGAGGCCCTTTCTGTCAAGCCTGGTGAAGACACAGTGTTGGCGGCCCTATTTGCTACTTCAGAGATTCCACCACCTCCCCCTCGATAGCATGCCAAGAGGCGTAGGGTTCGAGCAGAGGACGAGGCGCGAGCACGGAAGAAGGAGTGCCGAGAGATGGAGGCTGCGAGGAGAGCCTCACTTGCTGAGGAGGAGGCACACCAAATGAGAGCATCAGAGTTAGCGGCTGGGGCGTCTAGCTCCCGAACTGTGGAGATAGTAGGAGGCACTACTAATGGTGCGGTTGTTGCTGAGGACACCACTGAGGGTGTCCAGATTGCAGAGGACGTGGGTTCCGGGGAACTGGACCCACCAGCTTGCTGATCGACGGCACTTTGCGCCACAGGTTTGCTTCACCTTCCACTCTAGTATTTAAATTTTTATGCATTGGGGACAATTGCATGTTTTTTTGTTGGGGGTGGGGTAATTGGAAAGTGAGTGTTAGGGTGAAGTCTGAGTAGCCCAATTCACTATCCTCTTTTGGGGTTTTCCTGCCTGTATTCTTTTTCCCCAAAAGACTGATTACTTTTTCTGTTGAACCGGCATGTCTATATCTTTTGTACATAGTTTCATTCAGGAGCATGATGGCTAAATGATATCCTGATAAATTAGAAAATGATGCATGACTAGGCATAGTAACTGATAAATGTGTAACTCTAAGCATGATATAGAGGTACACCGTTGCATTACCCTAAGTCTAAAATTCGAACTAGGTGTATGATAATCTGGCATGGTGATGAGATGTCAAGTGAGTGTGAGGAAGATTTGAATAGTCCACTATTGGTACTGAGCTAGAACTTGCCTGGTTAGTCCTGCTAAAAGTAAGCTGTAATAGACAATTAGGAAAGGATAATAGGCCCTTATTCAATATAGCCCATTTCTAGCATAAATAAAAGAAACCAAATGAAATTTATCCTTCTTTGATCTGAGCTTAAATTAGACCTTTCTTTTTCACCCCAACTGATCTTTTCTGGGAACAATGTGTTGGCTCTGGTCCCTCCTTGGACATGTGCACCTCAGCTTATGCCAAAAGCATAAGTTGAGGGTGGCTAATGTAGTAAACAACCTTTGTTATGGCCCTGACCCAACTTTGGGTATTGTGTACCTTGACTCATGGCAAAGCCATGAGTTGAGGGTGGCTATTATGAGGAATGCTCTAGAAAGTGGGGTAGAAAGAACAAAGAGAGAGAAAGAACATAAGTAAAGTGACTCAAGAATTAGTTGAAAGATAAGTAAAGAAAAAAGAAAAATATACAAGAAATACAAGAAATAAAAGAAGAGTCACTTACACAAATGAAGAAAGAAGAGAGAATAGCAAGGTGAAAGAATATGAGAAACTGGGCAAGATAAAATGATAGAAAGTGGAAGGTTTAGCCGATATGTCAAGGAGGGAAAAAAGTCACTAAAGTATACCTAAATATACCCTACCTGACCCTGAGCCTCTGTTACTAGCTAAAAAAGTCCTATCGTGATCCTAAGGGTTGTATAGCGAACTTAAGGCAGTGAAAATAAGGGCAAGCTTATGGCAATAGGTATGAATGAGTGTGACTTTGTTCTGAGAGCGAGTGTTGAAAAGTAATCCTTATACTCAAACCGAAATCATTGTGTGAAAAATGAGGATTTTGTTTTAAAGTGAGGACACTAGTTGCAATATCGGAATTGTTAGCACCTTGGTGAGAAATTGAAGAGGATAGGCGTTAGTGCATGGTGAGTCTGTGTCATGTTCTGATCCCACATAATTCAAGCCTAATAGTGATAGCATGCATAGATTTGATGAGATTAATCAGGATTGATAGCCAAATGATTGCAAAGGATAAAACATGGATACTATTGTACAAAGATCTTGTATTGAGTCATAGTGCGTCGCTTGAGGACAAACAACGAATTTAAGTTGAGGGTGTTGATATACCGTGGTTTCACAGTATTATTAATACTTTTTCCTTAAGTTTAGTGTGTCCAAAAGCCTTTTTGTGCTAATTTTTATATTAGTTTCTCTTTGAATTTCAGGAATTCTGTCCAAAGATGAATACGGAGATTTTGAGCGAAGAAATGCAGAAGAGACCACCTACGGAGCTTATGATGGTCCGTCCTGCTTGTGACAGTTCGTAGGTGGCAACGTAGTGCAGCTGCTGAAGGAAGATGGGGAAGTCTGACCAAGTGTAGGGTTACGAAGCTTGTGACGGTCCGTCATGTCTATGACGGTCCGTCCTGCAAGTTCGTCATGAAGTTCAGAGAAGTAATCCCTGTACCCATATTCCAAGAGTTGAAGTGTTTTGGAACGAAGACTCTCGACGGACCGTTGTGCCTATGACGGTTCGTCATACTTGCCGTTGAGGGTAATGAAGAAGAGCAGCAGAAGAAATTGCATAAGTATGGGACGACGGAGTCCATGACGGTCCATCGTGACCATGACGATCCGCCGCGAGGTCCGTCGACCCAGCCGCGTTTTGGCAGATTTCCAGCAAATAGAGCCCTTGTTTAATTAGGTTTTTATTTTTTATAAATAGTTCGAAAAACCTCGTTTTTGAGGTTAGACTCTTAGATTTTTAGACACCGTATTAGTAAACATTGTATTGTTAAACTTTTGATTATCATTAGACTTTTTGTGAGATTATTAATTACTTTGAGATTCTTGCAAGTGATTTTTGGTTATTAATCAAAAAAACTTTCGGATTTTACTCTTTCTCATTGAAGTAAGTACATGAATTCTTATTTAATATATTTGAATATTGTGATTATGACTATGAGTAACTAAACTCCATAACTAGAATTGTGGGAACCATAGGCAAATAATGAGATAAAACCTAACTAAAATAACAATTCTAGAATGGTGTCTTGCATGTATTAATAATTCTTTCGCTTAGAAGTCTTTTTAACGGATGGCCAACGTTAGAACTCGCCTTAATGCTACTTGCCGGACCAAGGAGGTAGATAATAGGAAAAGAATTATAAACATAGATTTAGTGTATACTATCTAATAGGCTAGTATTGATTGGTACGAGGTAACAACTTAGTCAAATATCGAATACGATGCTTAATATGAGGTAAAGATAAGGGTTAGGATAGCAACACACGTAGCCGGACCAAGGTGTGGAGTGAGATTTTCTAGATACCGGACCAAGGATTTAGAAATACATAACTTATCACTTTGCATGCAAGATACTAGAAAAGAATTATTATAGTTAGAATTATCAAGTTATAACCCTGTGGGGAACACGTAAACCCTATTTACTTTGATTAATCGATTAAAATCCAACATTCAAAGATGTTAAGTGTCTTTTTCAATTGCGTTAGTTATTTTCATTCATTTAGAAATAGAAACCCCCCTTTTATTGTTTTTACTTTCCAAGGAAGTCATTGACCAAACAATAGTAATAACAGGTTGAAGTTAAGTCTAGACTATTTTCCTCGTGGGAACGATCCCAACCTCACTAGTTGGGTTATTTACTTGACACGACCGCTTTACTTCTTATTTGAGAAGTAAGTTTGAGCGTATCAAGCTTCATGAAGTTTGCATTGTAATCGATTTTTCTTCATGATCAGTCCCTAATTGAATGTTTACTTGTGAACTGCATGATTTCAATTGAAATTTCATATTTTCAATGATAATTCATGAATCTATAACATAAAAGTATTTTAATGAATCAGGTTAATGCTATTTTAAATGTATGTCTCAGATTATCTTAGTATTTTGATTTAGATGCTTTCAAATAAAGTATCTTTAAAATTATTTTCAACTATCGAGATATAAGATACTTTAAAATAAACTATCTCTTATTTTGATATTTCAATTATCATCATTTAAGAGCTACTCAATATGTATCGACTATCAAATCATTAGTGTTTCAGATAATGCATGTTTTTGTTGGAAGTATCCTTACCACTGTGCATCATGAGGGATGAAAGTTTCTAATTAGTGTTCATGGACCTTTAGTAGCAATCTCTATGTTCTAGAACTACATATAATCGAGTATTTTGTCTCAAATAGACGTTAGCTAGTGGATTCACCTTAGCTCATTTATTAAGTCCCTTACAATAACAAGTATTTTACATCCTTTTTCGGTGTGGGGGTAGTACACTGAACTTCGTGTAGTAGCTCACATGATTTATATCGGTTTTAGCATCTTCCACATTCAAATTTTCAGTTATTTTGTATTTTAGATCAATATATATTGCCTTCATGATATTTTACTTGGTCATTGCATAAGCATGATTTACAGATTTACTATGTTCAAATATTATGTTATTATGAATATTCCTCATACTTAGTACATTCAAAGTACTGCACTTTTAGCCTATATTATTCGATAATATAGGTCCTGACATTTACTATTCAGATCGCGGTTAGAAGAAATCCAGTATGCAACTTTTTGGTGAGTCCTCATTATTCGAGGGCAACCCTTTTATATTTGAATTCAGTATTTCACCTCTATTTTCAAATTTTAGAGTACTTGGCTAGGGTTTTTCCTAACAACTTATATTAATAGAGACTTTTCAAATAGTCAGTTACATTCTGCCTCTTGTCTACTCAGATATTTGTATCTTTCAGATAATGATTATCTCAATATCATGCGCTTTATTAAAACATTTCAGCTATAACTTTCACATTTTCATTTCAGTTTCTATTAATTTATGTTAATCTGTCATTCTATGCTACGAGGTTAGCTTAGGATCACTTGTGGCTCTAAGCATTGTGTCACGACTCTCCCTCCGCCTCTTCTAATCTCTCCATCGATGTCCTTTCCTCTTCTCTTTCTCACTGCATTTTGTTTCAACAAAGGAACCGCTACAAACCACCTCTTCTTCTACTCGCTTTCTTCTCTTCCCTCCACTACTCCTCTCTTTCACCCCTCATCCTCTTCTCACCAACTTCAGTGAGAAAAAATTCAAGTTATTTCTCCATTTCTCTCCCCCGCTAAAGAAATAACAAACTCCAGTTGAGGTCCATCGTGAGACCCACTTCCGCCCCTCTCATCTCCATCTCTCGCTAGGAAATTATCTCCACTATCTCATCTTGTCTCTCTGTCTCCTTCGAGACTAGTATCATGAAACGCGGACAACCAGCCACCTCTAACAAGCTTCTAAGATTTATAATGGACCCTTATGGATCGTCCTGGTATGTTATTCTAGTGTTCATCATGTATTCATATGATACCTATTTCCAAATTTGCGAACATAGATTAGTTTTAGTTAATAATTTCTCCATGCATATTAAATTTCTTTTATTTGGGATCACCTACTTTTGCTATTTTGTTCATTACAATATGACAATTTTGGTGTTTAACTATTTTATAGTAACACGAGCTCATTTTTTATATATTTTACTTAGAACTCATAGGTTTAGATTCTTCTCCTTTATGAATGCTTATAACTTGCTTACATGTTGTTGGTTTGAATTGAACAGTTTATGTGCTTAGCTTAATTATGATACTCCCTTCGTTTAAAAGATGGTCTAATTTGACTTGGAATGGAGTTCAAGAAAAGAAAGAAGACTTTTTAATCTTGTGGTTCCAAATTAAAGTTATGTCAAATGTATCAAAATGCCCTTTAATCTTGTGGTCTTAAACATGCTACGTGGAAAGTGTCACGACCCAAAAACGGGCGTGATGACACTCGTCTTATCCCACTAAGACAAGTCAGCCTAACCCAATAATTTTGATAAATGCAGATATAAAACCAAAGTCTAATAATGATTACTAATACAGAAACAATTCAACTTCATTCAATTCCTAAGAGTTGGTAGTCACGTGCACAAGCCTCTAATGTAAATACTAGAATTGAAATAAGTTGAATTGTTTCTGTATTAGTAATCGTTATCAGACTTTGATTTTATTTCTGCATTTGATCAAAATTATTGGGTTAGGCTGACTTGTCTTGGTGGGATAAGACGAGTGCCATCACACTCATTTTTTGGTCGTGACAAAATGGTATCAGAGCCACAGGTTCATAGGTCTCACGTGTACACAAGCCAAGTCTACGTAGAGTCTCAAGGATCAGTACGGAGACATCTGTACTCATCTCTGAGAGGATATAAAGATTACTAGAAAACTTTCTTTTGTTCATTCTTTCTAATCGTGCGTAGTTACCTTCTTTAGTACTGAGTTGTTGTATACTCTTTTGACAGATGACGAGGACTAGAACTAATGTTACTGGTGGTAGGGGAAACACTTCCCGAGGCAGTTGTTGAGAACCCAACTAGGGGTAGGGGTAGAGCTCGAGCTAGAGGTCGTACTCGTGGTACGACAGTAGCCAGAGGTCGTGGACATGGAGCAGCACCAAAGAAAGGTCGTGCTAGTGAGGTCTCTCCAGAACCTCGGATTGATGGCAGAGAGGACCAGGTTCCTCCAGAGCCTGTAGTCACCCCTTTCCTTCAGGATACACTATTGAGGGTATTAATTGTGCTAGAGGGCTTTTCTCAGGGTGGTGGTGCGACCGCCACACCACATGACTCTCGTACTAGAGAGGTGGCTCAGACCCAGGAGCAGCAGCAAGCTCCAATTGTTCCGGATGCGGTGGGGAAACTACCAGTAGATCCCGTGGTTCAGAATGATGTTGCACCAGCAGTTGGGAGGATGAGCAGTGTAGGTATGAGAGATTTTGAAAGATGGACCCACCTCAGTTTCAGGGTGGAAAGAGCGAAGACGCTCATGAGTTTCTAACTACCTGCCGAGATTTACTAGAGGTGGTTGGATTAGCTGAGTCACATGGGGTTCGTATGCTACACTCCAGCTTCGTGGACCAGCGAGAGACTGGTGGATGACTTATTCGAGGGTTTTGCCAGTTGGATCGCCTCCAGTGACTTGGGAGCAGTTTGCTAGTGCATTCCAAGATCGTTTTATCCCATGGAGCGTGAGAGAGGAGAGTCGCTTGAGGTTTAAGAGTCTGAGACAAGATAGTGTATCGGTTATAGAGTATGAGGCGCGTTTTTGCCAGTTGTCTAGGCATGCGTTGGCCATTATTCCAAATGAGACAGAGAGGATCCACAGATTAGTGAGGGGATTGACCTTCTCTATCAGGTCAGCTGTGTTTCGGACATCTAAGGAGGGGGCTTCTTTCTAGTCCATTGTGAGCTCCGCCAAAGAGGCAGAATTAATGGAGAGGGAGGAGTTTAGGGACCCTAAAAGGGCCCGTATATCAGGTCAATTTCATGGTGCCTCATCTGGAGGTAGGGGATCACAGAGAGTGAGTGGTTCTTTTCAGCAATGGGGACCTATTCATGCATCTATGCCGACATTTGAGGGTGGCCAGACATCTAGGGGTTCTTATAGCCTGGGTCAGGGCTCGTATGGTTCACAACAGCGACCTACAGGGCGACGCAATTATAGTGGGTTTTCAGGGTCCACACAATAATTCCCAAGTCAGAGATTTTGTTTTACTTGTGGAGATCCCGATCATCAAATGCGGCAGTGTACTTCTCAAAGGGGTCGTGGTGGGACTCAACCTGATTCTTCATTCAAGACTAGGCCACCAGCACCACAGGGTAGAGGTCGTGGTAGAGTTCATTCAGGTAGAGGTGATAGAGTTTCTAGTAGTGGTGTTTTAGCTCAGCAGAGTGGGGGTAGAGGTACCACCCAAGCTAGAGGTGGACGAGGAGGCCACTGCTATGCTTTCCTCGGAAGACCTGAGGCGGAGACCTCTGATGCTGTTATTACAGGTATTATCCAGTATGCCATCGACCTGCGTCTATGTTGATTGATCCATGTTCTACATTCTTTTATGTGTCTACATATTTTGCTGCTAAATTTGATATGATATGTGATAGCATGACTATACCTATTCATGTTTCTACACCCGTGGGTAAGCTCTTTGTGGTGGATCGAGTGTATCGATCCTGTCTTGTTTCTTTGGCTGGGTATGATACTTGGTAGACTTAATCATTCTGGGGATGGTAGACTTTGATGTTATCTTGGGTATGGATTGGATTTCTCCTTATGATGTTGTCCTTGATTTTAATGCTAAGACTGTGACTTTACCAATGCCTGGTGTTCCGAGGGTTGAGTGAAAGAGTGTTAGTGGTTCTTATCCTAGAAAGGTTATCTCTTTTATCCGTGCTCAGAGATTGGTGGAGACGTGGTGTTTGTCTTACTTAGTGTTTATTCGGGATACTAGTGTTGAACCACCTCCTATGGACTCTGTTCCCGTGGTTCAGGATTTTCTTGATGTATTTCCTTTTGATCTTCTAGGTGTTCCTCCCGATAGGGATATCGATTTTTCTATTGATTTGGAGCCGGGAACTAAGCCTATTTCTATACCTCCAT
The DNA here is from genome assembly GCF_036512215.1 of Solanum lycopersicum. Classification (NCBI taxonomy): domain Eukaryota; kingdom Viridiplantae; phylum Streptophyta; class Magnoliopsida; order Solanales; family Solanaceae; genus Solanum; species Solanum lycopersicum. Next base: position 10,382,918 of record NC_090806.1, on the reverse strand, counting down.
ATCGTATGGCCCCAACAGAGTTGAAAGAATTGAAGGATCAGTTGCAGGATTTATTGAGTAAGGGTTTTATTCGCCCTAGTGAACCACCTTAGGGAGCCCTTGTATTGTTTGTGAAGAAAAAGGATGGGACTATGAGAATGTGTATTGATTACAGACAGTTGAACAAGGTAACAGTGAAGAATAAGTATCCTCTTCCGCGTATTGATGACTTATTTGGTCAGTTACAGGGAGCATCATTGTTCTCTAAGATTGATTTGAGGTCTGGGTATCATCAGTTGAAGATTAGGGCATGAGATATCCCTAAGACAACTTTTTGGACTCGGTATGGGCATTATGATTTCCTAGTGATGTCTTTTGGATTGACTAATGCCCCTGCAACATTCATGGAGTTGATAAGTGGGGTGTTTCGACCATACCTTGATTCTTTTGTGATTGTTTTCATCGATCACATCTTGGTTTACTCCAAGACTGAGGAGGACCATGTCTGACACCTGAGGATTGTACTTCAGAGGTTGAGAGAAGAGAAATTGTATGCCAGATTCTCAAAGTGTGAGTTCTGGCTTACTTCTGTGGCATTCTTGGGACACGCGGTGTCCAAGGAGGGTATTAGAGTAGATCCGGACAAAATTGAGGCAGTTAGAGGCTGGACACGATCTACTTCACCTACTGAGATTCAGAGTTTTGTGGAATTGGCAGGCTATTATCGACGATTTGTTCAGAGTTTCTCTACTATTGTAGCTCCATTAACTAGATTGACTCGAGAGGATATGCTTTTTCAGTGGTCTGATGAGTGTGAGCAGAGCTTTCAAAAACTCAAGACTTTGTTGACTTCAGCTCCTGTGTTAACTCTACCTGAGGAGGGTGTAGACTTTACAGTATATTATGATGCTTCAGGAGTTGGATTGGGTGGTGTGTTGATGTAGAAGGGGAAAGTGATTGCTTATGCTTCTAAGCAATTGAAGTCCCATGAGAAGAGAACTACCCTACTCGTGACCTGGAGTTGGCGGCTGTGGTATTTGTACTTAAGTTTTGGCATCATTATTTGAATAGAGTGCATTGTGAGATCTTCATTGGTCAACGGAGTCTTCATTATATCTTTAGTCAGAGAGATTTGAACTTGAGGCAGCGGAGATGGCTTGAGTTGCTGAAGGATTATGATGTGACCATTTTGTATCATCCGGGGAAGGCCAATGTTGTGGCTGATGCTTTGAGTAGGAAGACTCATAGCATGGAGAGTCTTACATCTCTTAGTATTGAGGAGATACCATTGGCTAGAGATGTTCAGATGTTAGACAACAGTCTTGTTCGATTACATATTTCAGAGGAGAGTGATGGGATGCTGCTTTCATTGAGGCTCAGTCTTCTTTAGTCGAGCAGATCCGTGCACACCAGTTTAATGATGAAAAGTTATGTCTCATTCGAGACAAAGTATTGAGAGGGGAAACTAAGGAGGTTGCCCTTGATTCTGATGGTGTCTTGAGGATCGGAGGCAGGATTTATGTGCCAAAGACAGACAATTTGATTAGATTGATTCTTGAGAAGGCCTATTGTTCTCGATATTCCATCCATCTGGGAGCGGCGAAGACGTATCATGATTTGAGACTAGCATTACTGGTGGTGTGGGATGAAGAGAGATATTACAAACTTTGATTTGAGCTGTTTGACTTGCCAACAGGTCAAGTGTGAGCACAGCGGCCTGGGGTGTATCCCAGAGGATGCTTATTCCTACTTGGAAGTGGGGGCGGATTAATATGGACTTTGTTGTGGGTTTGCCTACCACAGTGGTTATGACCTTATTTGGGTTGTTGTTGATAGGCTGACCAAGTCTGCCCACTTCATTCCGGTTCGAGTGAAGTATAAGGCAGAGAAGTTAGCCGAGCTATATATTAGTCAGATGTGCGACTACATAGAGTTCCTGTTTCTATCATATCAGATCAAGGTTCACAATTTACGTCTCACTTCTGGAAGGTATTACAGCATGGTCTGGGTACTCAATTAGAATGAGTACAACCTTTTACCCCAGACAGATGGTCAGTCTGAGCGGACGATTCAGGTGTTGAAAGATATGCTCCGAGTGTGTGTGATCGATTTCACAGATAAATGGGATCGACATTTACCCTTAGCGGAGTTTGCCTATAATAACAATTATCACTGTAGTATCCAGATGGCCCTATTTGAGGCCTTGTATGGAAGTCGGTGTAGGACTCTGATTGGTTGGTTTGATTCAGCGGAGATGGACTCTTTGGATATATACTTGCTTAGAGATGCTATGGAGCAAGTCCGTATGATTCAGTGTAGATTATTGACAGCTAAGAGTCGACAGAAGAGTTATGCAAACCGGAGAGTTAGAGCCTTAGTCGTTTATGGAGGGTGATCATGTTTGGCTTCGACTATCACCCCTGAAGGGTGTGATGAGGTTTGGAAAGAAGGGCAAGCTTAGCCCTAGATTTATTGGACCTTTTTAGATTTTGAGCCGAGTGGGGGAGGTGGCCTATAAGTTGGTCTTTCCACCTAGTTTGTCAGTAGTTCGTCCTGTTTTCCATGTCTCTATGCTTCGTAAGTATATTCCGGATGAATCTCATATGCTTTCACTTAACACTGTGGAATTGGGTCCAGACTTTACATTTGAGGAGGAGCCTATAGATATTTTGGATAGGCAAGTTTGAAAGCTTAGGACCAAAGAGATTGCTTCAGTGAAGGTGCAATGGAAGCACCAATCAGTGGGAGAGGCAACTTGGGAGACTGAGTCTGACATGCTTGCTAGATATCCTCAACTTTTTGAAGCTTTAGGTACTTTCTATTACTTTATGTTCGAGGACGAACATGATTCTTAGTGGTGGATAATGTAATGACCCGGAAGGTCATTTGTGAAAATTTGAAATATCCATTTAACTAGAGTGAATTAATTGATGGTTAATTATTAAATAACTAACATTAGTTAGCTTAGTGGGTTAAAGCGAGTTAAGTTATTTGGGGTTTAATATATAAATCACAATTGAAAAAAAATAAGAGAATAGAATGTGCGGCTATTGAAAAAAAAAGGGAAAACTCACCGAAATCAAGCGAAATCGGTAAGTAATCAAACGTTTCTTTTCACTGTTAGCGTCGTATTCAGTTGGATTGTTGTTTATTTTTAATATTATTTATTATATGTACTGTGGGAAAGGAGAAAGAGAAAAAAAATACTTATCATAAATGGCAAAAATAACATTAAAAAAATAGTTTGGCCTTATGGAATTTTTCTACGTGGTTTCCTCGGAAGTTATTGACCAATTTTGAAAAAAGAAATTATAAAATAATCAAAGTGTAATGATTGCTATACATGTTGATACAATTAGAAATTTGGAGGGGTATATTCAGTGAGTGCGTATAGATTATAGGGTTCGGAAGTTGTGTTTTTCTGTGAACGAATAGCAATTTGATTTAATTTCTTATTATTATTACATTATGAGTTAAGTTTTGACATATTGAAATAGGTAATTAAATATTACATCTATCATATCATATGAATATAATTCGAATTATGATGTTGAAAAAAATATGAGATTTAACCTTAGCCTTGAAACTTGGAAAATATGATAGTTGAAATGTTAATTGACATCAAGAATTACAAATTTGATTATAAATTGGGGGTGAACTTTTAGGTCAAGGTTAAACACATAAAAGTGTGAGTGTAGTTAGTTTTGAAACCTTATTGTGAATATATACTTGAATAGATTCATTGGATATAATTTCTTATTATTATTACATTATGAGTTAAGTTTTGGCATATTGAAATGGGTAATTAAATATTACATCTATCATATCATATGAATATAATTCGAATTATGATATTGGGAAAAATATGAGATTTAACCTTAGCCTTGAAACTTGGAAAATATGATAGTTGAAATGTTAATTGACATCAAGAATTACAAACTTGATTAAAAATTTGGGGTGAGTTTTTAGGTCAAGGTTAAACATATAAAAGCGTGAGTGTTGTTAGTTTTGAAACCTCATTGTGAATATATACTTGAATAGATTCCATTGGTTGGAAGCTCAACGGAAAGAAAGGCTCAAGTCCAAGAGTAACTATTCGACGGTTACATATGCATGAACAGATATATCCCCCATGGGTCCCAGACTGAGAGACAGCGGGCGTGTATCGTTAGGGAAGACATGCATCACTATACTTGACATTGGATCTCATGGCATTACACATTTTTATTATTGATGAACTTAGATACGTGTTTTGTTGATCTTGTTAGTGTTTCTCTGTGAAAATTGTGACTGTTGAATATTGAGTTGTTAATGAGAATATGTAAACTAATAGAGTGTGGTTATTGAGTTGTGTGTTTGGTAAACTGTGAGTTGTTTGTAGTGTGGAAGTTCAGATAGGGGGTAAGGAGTAGCCACATTTTGTTCCCTTAACTTGTGTTTAGAGGTTTGCTTGTTGGGTACCGCGTGGCTTGGTACTCACCCCTTGCTTCTACAAATTTTTGTAGGTTACGAGCCCGAATTTTTGTGATACCTTTCATTCTCTTCGTTTTCGAGGCATCTTGTGGAGGATTGTGAGGTAGCTGCTTGTCATCTCAGCGAACTTTCCTACTCCAGTTTATGACTTTGTTTTTACTTGAAAGACAACTTCATGTTAGACTCGTATTTTTATTTCAATTCTAGTATTTACATTAGAGGCTTGTGCACGTGACTATCAGCTCTGGGAATTGAATTAAGTTGAATTGTTTCCGTATTAGCAATCGTTATCAGACTTTGGTTTTATTTTTGTATTTTATCAAAATTATTGGATTAGACTGACTTTTCTTGGTGGGATAAGACGAGTATCATCACACCCGTTTTTGGGTCGTGACAGAAAGTTAAAGTTAAAGTGTTGCAAAAAAAAAGATCATTTTTTTTAAATAAACTAAAAAGGAAATAGAGATATTCTTTGTGAAACGGATAGAGTATAATTTGACTTGTTAATTGATATGCTTGATTTTTGGAAAATAATTATAATTATTAACATACCTTTTTTTCAATAAACTAACGATTTTTTATTTCCTACTATTCTATATTTGTCTATTGAAATTTGAATTGTTGGCCTATCAAACTTTATATTCTTGTCTACAATTTTGCATTTTCCTGAAAAAAGCCTACTAAAATTTATGTTCTTTCCTACGATACTGTATTGCTTACTACTTTATATTGGTCTAATAAAATTCATATTTTTGGCCAATTAAAACTTAACATTCTTATTTACTATATTATGTTGCTTAGTATTTTGCATCTTGTTATAACATAATTGCATTTTGCCTACTAAAATTGCATTGTCTAACAAAAATTTGCTTTAATACTGAAATTGCATGGCCTGCTAAATTGGAGTTAATACCTCAAATGGTCACTCAACTATGTACTTTTTTCTCAGAAAGTCACTCAACTTTCAATTTTCACTCAAAAGTCACTCAATTATGCACTTCTTTCTCAGAAAGTCACTCAACTTTCAATTTTCACTCAAAAGTCACTCAATTATGCACTTCTTTCTCAGAAAGTCACTCAACTTGGAATTTTAACTCAAAAGTCACTCAACTATTCACTCTTTCCTCAGAAAGTCACTCAATCTATTAAACTATCTTTTAATTAAAATTTATCGATATTAATTATTTATATAACAAACCAAAAATATAAAAAAATAAATTAAATAATTTAGTGATCCACCCACCTAACCCGGCCCATTAAAAAATATGATATGACCAATTTTATTTTATCTTTAATCCTAAATTAAACCCTCTCTTTAAACCTTGAATTAGGATTAAAGACAAAATAAAATGGGTCATATCATATTTTTTAATGGGTCGAGTTACGTGGGTGGATCACTAAATGATTTAAATGATATTTTTATTTTTAAATTTTTTGATTTGTTATATAAATAATTAATTCAATATAATCTACTAAAAGATTATGACTATAATTTATTTACGTCATCTTGTTAATCAATAATATGTAGCATGGCATTATGATTCAATTTATCGGGCCCTCTTACTCTTAACACTTATATAAGATAATCTATAACGCCTAATTTTAGAATGGACAATGCAAATCTGGTAAAATATAAGAAATCTCTTTAATATGTTGGAGAACACAAAAACTCAACAAGAATCATCTTTTACAATTTATTGAAAAATTCTCTCAAGAAACTAGTCAAAATATGTAGAAGAGTTAGTAAGATGATACAAGACATAAAAGAAAATATGACACGTCTCTCAACATAAGAAAAGAAGAGTAAATATTGTTGGATATCATCATCGTGTTCACTTATAACAATACTAAATCTTGCAACCAGACTATATCAAGTGACATAGCAAGAATAACACTATTACAAACAACAGAGGTTGATAGGAATTATCAATCGACCAATACCTACCACATAATAAATATATTTTTTGATGATAAGGAAAACCTGCAGTCTCTATTCTTTGAGTGCGAATAGGATAAAAACCCTGCTCCTATGCAATAGCTCACAAATCACATGGAAGAGGTGGAATATGTTATAATACTAAGAGCCTGTTTGAATTGACCCAAAAAATTGATTAAACATACTTCTAAGTCGAGCTTTAAAAAGTATTTAGTAATTAAAAATAACTTAAAAGTAAATTAAAAATAACTTTTAAAAAAGTAAACTCACATGCTTTTTACTTTTTTAACTTAAAAAGTTACTAAAATTTGACTTTTAAAAAACTATTATTGTTTTTTATGTTAGCAAAGGGGTTCTAAAGGCAAGTAAGATAGGCTAAAGACCAATCATCTGTCCCTAACTTTAGGAATTCTTCCCCTTTTATACTATGCAATATTTGTTGGGAAATACATAAATGTACTACAAATTAAAAATATTTATTATTTATAGTAATAATATTTTTTTTATTTGATCACTTTTAATATATGTATAATACACTTTTAATTCATATTACAAAGAACATTATCATTCACATATAATACAAGTTTTATTGATAGATAATACATTTATCATACATTTTAAAACATTGATAATACAATGCATCAACTTCTTACCAAACAAGCATAATATATTTTTAAAAATAATTATAATACATATATATTGCATACTTAATTCATTTTTAATACATTTTATAGATTTAACGTAATATTGTTATAAATGATAATAAATAAAATGTATTACTTAATTAGTAATTATTTATTAAATAGCATCCATCCAAGTAATTTTTCCATTTTTATTTTAATCTTGTCTTTTCAGTCTCATTTATTACTATGTATATATTTTATACTGTATTGCTATTACAGTTCATACACACATAATTTAAATTTATTTTATTCAATCTAATCTCGAAGGAATTTATCATAAATATATTCAACAATTATTATTTTGTGCATTAAATGTATTTTAAATCTTTTTTTTTGTTCTCTTTCATCCTCAGTTGTACTTTTGAATCTTGTTGTAATTTTTATCAATATTGATCTGAACGAATTATTCTAATAATTTTTTTCTTATTATTTCAACAATATATACATTTGAAATTATTTCACTTTATAAATAAAATTATCTATTCTTTAGGTGGGTCCATAATATAGATTTAAACAATTATAATATTACAGAATGACAATAATTAATAATTCAAGGTTAAAAATGCTACTTAAAATTTTCAATTGAAAGAAATAGGTGAAAATGTCTATCATTCAAAATTGATGGAAATGTTTGGTTTTTAAAGTTGTTTGAAAAAATTATTTTACCCGTTTAAAACACATAAATTGTTAAAAAGGGAAAAACAATGGTTTTAGTCTCTATATTATTGCATAATTTTAGTTTTAGTCCCTGCATTATTTGATTATGCACATTTAACCTTCAATTATTTGAAGTGTGCGGTTTTGACCCAAAGCTAATGAGGTCTTAATAATTGGTTAAGATAGAGATGTTGGAATTAAGAGGGTCAAGGTTAATTATATATTGTTGAATATATTGGTTAAAAAGAAAATTAAGAAATTGATTAGAGAGTGATTAACTAAGAATAAGAACCTTGGGGTTGAATCTTGTTTCACATTTATCTTAGCCCTAAATTATTGGAGACAAGTTTCCCACTCTCTATGGCGCCAATTATTCTCCACATTCAATGATTATTTGTACATAATTATTAAATGTTTTATACCTATACTATTAATCTATTATGTAGCTTCCTCCATAGAAAAGTATGAACATCACATCACATGCTACAACTACTCTTTGAAATATAATCTTTGAATTTCTTTTACACGTAAAATAAAACAAAGTTCAGCGACGGATATAAGATTTTCATAAATAAGAATAATACAGTGTTTTAAAATTTTAACTTGAAATATCAAAATTAAAATAATTTTTAAATTTCTAATTTACTAAGACAACCTTTATTCTTATATTCAGATATTCAACCTCCTCCCTTCCTTTTCTCTCTCTCTATATATCCTTGGCCCTTGCTAGTATTTATGAAATACATAATTTGTGATTAATATGTAAAATGTTACAATGAAAATTAAGTGAGAATAATTAATAAAGAATGTATGTCCACTTGAGTGATATGAATTGTGTAAACCATAACACATGGGGCATACTCCTCCACTAGGGCACTGCTACACCAGTATAGATCACCATAACATAGGAAATGACCAATCTACCCCTCCAATTGTTGAATTAAAATGTTCATGTGATAATATACCAATTACCACCTACCCACACTTTCATGGGGTCCATAATTTATACTAATTAATTACTAGATTAGTCTTCTCAACATATGGGATGTTCCAAACCTCAAAAAAAAAAAAAAAAAAAAATAGACATTAATCAAATGGGACCCACACAAAAATTTGAAATACTTTTTCAAACTTCAAAAATATGTTACACTTGAAAAATTGAGAATATAAAATTATCTGGTATTCGAAATTTACTGAACTAATTTTTTTTTTCCAAACATTCTATTTATATTGGCTCTTTCTCATTGTTTTATTATTTATTTCTCTTTTGGCCTACTTGTTCATTGGGGGGTGGAGGATGGGTAGTGGAGGACCATTGAGTTAAAGGAAATTCCAATTGGCTCTATCTCTTCATTGTATCTATATATATATATATCATCAATAAAAATATGACAACCATTGGATATCATTAAAAGGTACACTTAAAAGTCTGAAAGAAAATTTCTAAGACAGATGCTCACCTTGAATGGCTAAAACTCCTTGCCTTATTTTATTTGAATTCCTCTTCTACCTCTTTAATTTCTTCAATAATTTTCCTCTTCTTCCCCTAAATTTAAAGTCTTCTCTCTTCACATTATAATGAAAATCAAAATGTGACATAATTAATGGCAACAATACCTATGAGAAGAAACTATTATTATATAATTGAACCTAATTTGTTTAGGCCTGAAACATAACTAACATAGTTATGATAACAAATTCAGCAGAATATCTTTGATTCAAACCATATACATTGTGTTAAAAAAATTATTTAAATATACAAATAATCTTTCAAAATCTAGTTAGTAAATAAATCGTGATTTAAAATTCATCAACTAAAAATTAGCACCCATATATTTTTTTTTATTTCACAAATGGAATGTAGTAGGTAAGGGGTGAGAATGTATTTGTTGCAAAAGATTTTCTTGAAGATACACTTTGAAGCATTATAGGATTTCAATTATATATATGTGTGTGGAAAATTTTCAAAATGTCAATATTACTTTAATTGTAGAAGACACAAAATACTTAGGATTTTAGTTTATTTACTTATATATATTCTTCTAAACTAGAGACATTTATTTAATTGTGACTTTTCAAATTAAGTTAGATAATTATCTGATTTTGGTATTGGTATTATTGTAAACCAAAATATAAACAAAAGGATAGAGAGACTCATAGGTAATCTAAAACTTAACCAATTGTAAAGTATTTGAATTTTAAGTTGCAATATAATAGAAGAACTTCTATTTCTTTCGAATTAGTAGACTAGTAGTTGTAACGAAGTTGAGTACTAGGACAAATGATACTCACTACATTATGTTCATAGTTTTCAAAGCTTAGAAATAATAATTACTTGAAGGGTGAAGTAATTGTACGTAGGTTTAGTCAAATATGTACATTAGGAAAAACAATATAGTAAGATAAATATGTATTATGAATGGCTATAATTTAAATAATAGTAGCACTATTCATTTATAAGCTATTTTCCTAATTTAAAAGTGTATTTTTTAATTAACATATTTTTTTTACCTTTATTTTAATGATGCTTAGGTGGGTCAGGGGCTAAGCAACATCTCTGGACCTTAATATATATAAAAATAATAATAAAATATATAAATAGCGACATAAATTATAACTCCGCTATTATAAGGGTTCATAAATCGATTATCCTACTCATCACAATACTAGAAAGAAGGGGTACTAAATTTCTAAGAAAAAAGAATTCCTCTCAAATACATAGTATTTAGGGAATGGAAAAATGAAGGAGGCTCTCCCTTTACATGCTAAAAACTAGGGATAATGCACAGGTACCCCCTCAACCTATGCCCGAAATCTTAGAGACACACTTATACTATACTAAGGTCCTATTACCCCCCTGAACTTATTTTATAAGTAATTTTCTACCCCTTTTTATCCTACGTGGCACTGATTTGAAAAAAAAAAGTCAACCATCGTTGGGCCCACAAGATAGTGTCACGTAGGCCGAAAAGGGGTAAAAAATTATTAATAAAATAAGTTCAGGGGGGTAATAGGACCTTAGTATAGTATAAGTGTGTCTCTGGGATTTCGGGCATAGGTTGAGGGGGTACTTGTGCATTATCCTAAAAAAGGGATAATGCACAAGTACCCCCTCAACCTATGCCCGAAATCCCAGAGACACACTTATACTATACTAAGGTCTTAAAAAGGGATAATGCACAAGTACCCCCTCAACCTATGCCCGAAATCCCAGAGACACACTTATACTATACTAAGGTCTTAAAAAGGGATAATGCACAAGTACCCCCTCAACCTATGCCCGAAATCCCAGAGACACACTTATACTATACTAAGGTCCTATTACCCCCGTGAACTTATTTTAAGTATTAAGTTTTGGTTTCAAATTTTATTTTTAGAAATAATTTTATGTTGATGGACCCACTTTTCCAGAGAATTAATGTGAGTATCGTTATTTCCAGAAAGTAATTATGAATACTAGATTATTATAGATTGTGCGGCTTAGAAAGTGATTCGAAAGGAGAAGACTCAGCTCTTGGAGTGATGATTAATTGATTTAAGATAAGTGATCTCTTAAGCTTTGTAATCTAGAAGAATTGTCTACTCTTCATTGCATGTGTGTCGAGGAGTAATCAGGAATGAGGTGAAGGGTCTTATTTCTCCACTTTATTAATGTTAATAAACAAAGAAGGGTAAATGAAAACACTTCGTGATGATAAGGATGATTTGTGAATTGCCTTGTTGTGATCCTATTTGATTGATTTGATAAAACATTTTAAAGGCTTGAATGTGGAATTGAATTACATGACTTGTTTTTTCTTCGTGTGGTGTGATATAGCTTGTGTTCATTAATTGTTAAATAATGTAATTGTTACTAGTAAGGTAATTCACCTCCACATTCATTCCACAATATCTAATTTTATTCGAGTAACGGATATTCATAAAACTAATTAACTAAAAGAGTATAATTTAAGAAAAAAATAATATAGTGATATTATAATATTTTTCATTAATGATAATGATTTAAAAAAATTGTTGCATAAATATTAAGATAAAAGAGGTAAAAATCAAACTACCTAGGAGGTTAGTGAACTATAAAAGAGGTTAGTGTAATAGAACAATACTTTCAGTTCTTAATGTCTTTAAAGACATTTTCCATCAAATTAATTTAAGGGAACGTTTGACTTAACTTTTAAAATTTTCTCATTAATAGAAATATTTTTTATCAAAATGAAATTTTAGAACAATGCTCTAGGAGAGTAGCAGTTTGATTTTTGTCACCATATAAAAAATATATTTTTCCTATATTAGGAAAACAATTTATATTTAGTCAATAGAGTAGTGTTGAAATTGTCTATTCTTGTCAAATTTTGAAAATAATATATGAACACTTACTTTAGAGCTTATACTATTTAAAGAGAAAAATGATTTTTATTATTTAGAATGACATATTTTTTATTGAAATAGAAAAACCAATATAACAAATACGTTCATTAAGTTTGACTCAAAATAAAATATATAGTTATATCATATATGACTAATAATATTATCTAAGTATATTCTGCTATTAATTGATACCATCTTGAAAAACTTGAAATAAATACTTCTTTTTGTCGAAATTTAGCATTTTTATGTATATAAGATTAATAAAAATAATAAATATCAAAGTGGTCTTCGATTGCGAATATGACGGCATTTTGAGTGGCAAAAAATTAATTGAAGCATAATAATTAATTAACAGCACATGCAGAGGGAAGAATCAGATAAGAAAGAGTAGACTTATCAATAATTGAAAATTAAGAAGATAAAATAATAATAATAATAATAGTTTAGTTAAGCATAAAGCAACAGCTCTTTACAAGAATATACTTCACTTATCAACCTCTTTCATGTTGTTGAAGTTTGTCACACGTGAATTTGTGAGTATGTGCATGTTCCATTCTTTTTTTAACAAATTATTTATTAAGGATTTGTTTTATCAAATTATTCATATTGATTATGTTTTACAAATTTAAATTTTACTACTCTCTGTAATTATTTGATGACAAAGAATAATATTTTGAAATTATAATAATTTGTATTAGTTTGTTAAAATGAACAATTACTTTTTTAAAAAAATATAAGGGACTAAAAATGAACAAGAATAATATTCGATAGTAATAGTGTCAAATTAACGAACAAATTGAGTAATTTGTAGGATGGAGCCAAGACTTGGATAAAGATAGCGGGAGAAAACTCAGAGAATTTTTCCGTTTCAATGGTTTTGTAACGACCGAGCCCTTTGTTTCGAGTAGGTCTATAAGGGAAGAAATTGAGCCAGAAAACTTGCTGGTTGGTAATTTAAAATTCTTGGCTAGACCAGCCTAAGATGGAATCTGAATTTGGTGTGGTCTAGGGCCATTCGGAAATAGATGGGGTATAATTTTGAGGCTTGATTGATATATTCTTATAGTCAAGACATTAAAAAATCTATAAGACCTTTCGATAGTAAATTCAAGTAATTAGTAGAGCTCTCGAAATTAATTTTTCGTGAAAGACATGTGTCGAAATCCGAGATGGATCACAAAACTTTCGTTGACCTTACTATAGAAAAAGCGGAGTGTGCAGACCGCTATAGCGAGAGGATTGAGATAACTAAGTGGTTAATATTGGGGGAAGGTTTTGACATGACTACATGGTGGGAAGGAGCCCTTAGTTGGGGAAGATGATCACATTTTGGATGAGATTGGGATTCGTTAATAATTCAATAAATTATTAGGCTATTAGTGATTGATTATTCTTTTTGTTGCTTATTTTAGAATAAGAACAATCCAAGACACTTCGCAAGAAAAAAGTTCAAACTACAATTAGAATTTCCAAGAGACATATGTCAAGCTAAGGTAGGTGATGGTCGTATGTTTTCGATTTATTTATGTATTTTTGTTTCTTGTAGTATCATACGGAACAATGCACGACAAGAAGGTATATGAAATGACATGAAGTAAGAAAGTCTCCTACAATGAAATTGGGATATGACTTGTGGCTTTTTAGGTGATCTTGCATGCTTGAATGTGATTGTTGGTTGGTTCGAGTATCACATCGGTATAAAATATTGTTGATTGAATCGGATATGACATCGGTATAATATTATTAGTTTGATTTTGGGTTCTATGAGAGGAATATGTAGGTATTTGAGGTTTCATGAGAGGATCAACATTTGCATTAGGATCAGATTAATTTATGCATTTTTGTATCACGACATACGACTGAGAGTCTAAGTGTAACTGCTAATGGTTTTTATATTTTGTATTGTTTTGTGTTACTATATGGTGGCGAACTGCTTATATGCATATGTTGGACTAGCCATGTCCTACCAAAATATGATAGTTGTGTATTGATGTTGCACTTGTTTCTTTTCTTTTTCAGTGCAATCCGAGACTTCAGTTGAGAGACACTTGATGCGAATCAAAAGGTGAGTTACATCTTTCAAGCTATCATGAATTCTCCTTTACTCTTCTTCATCTTTTCGTACATAAGTATTAGTATTTGAGTTTATGATTAGTTTTGGAATTGCACCCTAGTTGACTATTAAGAGTTTTGATTATGGTTACTTTCCTTCTTAGTGATTGTTTCCGCTTTAACTGTTTTGGCTATTAAATTGAGTTTATGGGGACTCAATCCTCTAGTTAGAGTTAGAGCTGTCAAAATGGACTTAGCCCATAGGGCCGACCTAACCCAACCCAACTCTTTATTGGGGTAGGGTTGGGATATGATTTTTCAAGTCCATTTAAACCTAGGATTTATAAGCACAATCCATATAAACATTCGACCCTTGAGGCTTGATTGGGGCGGGGCCGGGGTCTACCATGGTCCAGAATTATTTGTTTAAGGCTAACTTACAACAATCTCACTAGTATATCAGCTAATTGTTTAAATTCAAACTATGTTATAATATTACGAATCTTAAAGATGATGAAATTCTCCGATGAAAAGTAATTGAATTAAACTATGCTTAATTAATTAACAACATACTGTAGTACAATGTATTAGATATACTATTAAATTACCGCTTAATGTTTATTAAAAAGATCAACGGTAATAATGTAGCTTACTTATCAACCTCTTTCATGCGTATTTATGTTGCTAACGCATGACAATTATCAAATCAATATATATGATTAAAGTATTCGATAAATAAATAGAATATTTGTGTTTAGAATACTACCCTCAAACTACTTATTTAATTGTTTTTCAGTTTACAAAGGCATCATCATGACTATTAGAGTAGACTGAATATTGGAAAGAACTAATTATATTTTCCTTTCATGCACACTTTGTATTATAAGATTAAATTAGTTTAATATATACACGATATATTTATACTGTTTCAGTTCCACGTTAATACTGTAAAGACTAACCTACATTAAGATTGTTGTTTGGATAGTAAGCATTCCTCACTTTCAATCTTAAAATTGTGAGTTCGAATCACCAAAGAAGCAAAGATAAAAAATAGAAAAATTGTTTGTAACTTAGAAATATTATATTAATTATAAGCAATCTTTTGATTTGTCAATAAGCTAGTATTTAACAAGAAGAGATTGACACATAATTTGTTTGTTACTTAAGGATTCAAGTGGAATACTATTTAAAATTTCTTATAAATCGTTATTGGTATATATGTAGCCAATTACCAATTTACCATCTTAAAGAAATGAAAAGGAGAAGATTTTTTTTTAATTATTATTACTATTATTATCATTACTGCTGCTGCTGCTGTTATTATTATTATTATTATTATTATTATTATTATTATTATTATTATTATTATAAAGATTTCATTTCCTAAGAAACCAAACGGGATTATTGTGACTCATCACGGGAAAATTGAGTGGTTGTATAGTTTAAGTCCTAAAAGCATGGTTGGAGTTTACTTTAGCTCACTCAATTAATAATTGAATAAAAAAAAAGTTATAATTATTAATTAAACTATCGTTTTAAAATAAACTTCGATCTTAATTAATTTCAGATGCATTGTCAAAGTGGCTTTTTTTTCTTATGAACAATCATCATCTCTTAAATTATCTTTTGAAGGTGAATTACAATAACGTAACTAGAAATTTATGCATAGGAGTTATAAAAAAATATTATTATGTCATATGTAGAATCTGTATTTTCTTAATACCTTTATTTTGTTTTAGTCTTCCATTAATTATCTCAAGGTTAATTATCAACTTATGCATAACCCATGTGTGATATTTTACTATTAAGTAAAATTCTTTAAATTCTATTTTTTTGTTTATGATATATTAAAATGAGATTCATTTCTTTTTAATTTATTTATTGTTAAACTTATATATCATATCACGCTTCGAATATTTAATTGTAAATTATACGGTAAGAATTATATATTTATATAATTAATCTTGTGCAAAAGATTCTTACTTTTCACCTACCATTTGTTCTACTAGCTTTGAAACTCTTCTTGAATTATCTAGGGTCAAGGTATTTTGTGAGAAATCTGTGATATGCAAGTTGTTAGTATTTTCCTTTTTAAAAAAATTCACTTGCTCCCTCTAATCTGACAAACATAAAGCTCATAATTCACTCATCCAATAACTACCTGTTTTTTATTTTATATTTTCAAAAAAAATATCTAGTTCATCCCATATAGTAGAAATTATAAATAAAATAATTAAAATTATTATTAATATATTTTTTATCTTTTCTGCAAAATTCTTTAATTCTGACTTTCTACTGTCATATTTATGACCTGAATATCTTTTACGTATCTTTATTTTAAAAATATAAAATTAAAAAGTCCATTTTATTTAATTTTATGTCAGATTAAACAAATCGAAACAGATAAATAGTTAAAAAATAGTGATCGAAGATTCGTATAATTTACGTTGAGATGTACCACACAGCACGGAAATTCACTAACTTTTATAATTCCATGTCTTCATGAACTCCTTGTCCTCTCCATCATCAATTTTATTTAAAAAAAGTCAATTTGGTTTTATATATTTGGATATATAAATTTTATAATTAATAATAAATAGATATTTTTTAATATAAAATATATTATTTTTTTGCTTATTCTCAGGTGATTGATTGTAGTTGAACCAGTTATATGTCCCTATTATTTGACATCCCCACATGTTCTCTTTAGATACTAGGCTGGATTGCCAGTGAATCACAAACTATCAATTTTTTTTCTAATATATATATGAAATATTCTTTACTTAACTATTTAATACATATTTTTCATTAGAATGTTTTGTTTTATATTAAATATTAAATATTCTTAGACAATTAAGTCATAGCTTAGAATAACATGTCTCTATCTAATATGACATATGATAGCAAACAAAAATGGGCTGGCTAGTTATTTTTTTAAAAATAATATATAGATATGATATTGTAATTTATAGAAAAAAAATAAATGAAATTTGAACAAACACAGTTTGTTTAAAAGGGATCAGATATACAAATAGAAAAATGGCTAAATCTTGGGATCTACGTAAGAATTAAAACAAATTTTGAACCACTAGAAAACTCACTCTGTACTATCGAGGGTTCAAATTTTTATATATATAAATTTTATTTTAATACTATATAATTTTATGAAAAATAATATTCAATTACTCTTTTTATATATATATAAAGCTAAAGGAAATAATTTAATTTTTTTTAATTGCACTTACAGAATCAAAGAAAAAAGATAAGAATAAGAAATACAAATAATGATAATCAAAAAGTCACATATGAAAAAATTAAAATATACTTTGAACTTTGCTAGAAGGATCTCTACATAAATTGTTTAAAAAACTAAAAAAATAAAAAACACATTGACCATTTTCGCTTCCTTTAGATAGACGATATATGTGAGCTCCTTTTGTAACTGTAGGGGTATATGTGAACGATTTGTATAACGATAAAAGTATATACGAATCATTTTCATAACGAGAGACGTATTAGCTCTACATGACAATGTTAAGGAGTAAATCAGACGTATTAGGTCTCACTCATAGTTTTATACTGTGGAGGTCAGGTTTCACCCCCCTCCATCTCCTTTGACTTATCTATTGAATCCCTTTTAAGGGAACCTTCGGGAAAAAATACTATTAAATATTAACAATTGAAATTTTTGAAGCATAACCTTATAAGTAAAGTAGGATATGAGATAGAACAATACAAATAGGTAAGAGATAAAAAAGATAATAACAACATGATAATACCAAATCAATTGTTACACAAAATAAGACTTACTCATCGTTACCGAACGATACAATATAATAAAAATTTAAATAACAATCAAAATAAATATTATATTTAAGCTAATAACACATATTTACAGTAAAATAAATAACAATCATCCAAACAAATTCTATTTATTAACTACTCAGACTTAGGACCTTTAAAGCAACGATAAGGCTATAAGGCTTGTTAGTAGTAATATTTAACTGATAAGTTGTCTTAATAGTGATGGAGTGAGTGTGTAGATATTATATGATTGTATATGTACTGCAAGATATGCTTAACTTTATTCTCTCCACATGGTATCGTTTTCAAATTTGTTTAAGATTCTGATTTCATTCAATAGAATCGTCACTTAATTTTATTTGAAATTAAAAATTAGTTTAAAAAAAAAGATTTTTCCTTATATATATATATATATATATATATTTAATGAAAAATCTAGGTAAGGATCCAAGGGGATTTACTAAGGAAGATGTGAGACATGTTAAATTTTTTTGACAAAGGTGATTTACTATGAAATTCAAAAGTAGAGGCTACAAAGTATAATTTTGTCCCAAGACTGATTTGAAATATTCTGATGTTAAACTTGATAATCAGAATATACTTGGATCAACGTGTTTTCCCACAAGTACAAGTGAATCATGATTTAACATTATTTTTGCACTTAATCATTTGGATTAATTCAACTAGTGAATTAACTTCCATAATTTGACTATTTAAAAAAATGTCTCTTATTCTTTTAAAAGTTTGTGTATTTATACATAATACTTAGTTGGCCTTTGGCCATGAGATACCGTATCGTGGCCTTTGGCCATGAGATATCATATCACGATATGAAATCGTGAGATTGAATTCGTGTTTGGACATATAATTTTACGTTGATTTCATCTCATGATTTCATATAATGAGATGTGATTTCGTATTCTCCAAAAATCATGATATGAGAATTTCATATCATGATTTAAGGTATTCTTAACACAAAAATTGATCCACAATTTTATAATTTATTAAAAGAATCTCATATTTATACCTACTAACTATTTATTTCATATATAAATAATAACGTCATTACTTTTTAAAATTTACTTTTTAACATTCACTTGATACAATCTGGCATTTTAAAATGCCGAGGCAATTAGCAAGATGACACCAACTTTTATACAATTTTGGCCTTGGTTTAAGGTAAAATTTCACACACAATAATAAATTTATTTTATGGCCTTAAGTGACCATTTATATTTTATGTGTAGATTTAGTTACATACTCACTATCGACTTTGTTTAAAGAGATAATATTTATAGTATGACTTTGCTTTGTCTTGAAAGCTCTATTTTATAACTCTTACAAACATCATCTTTATGAAGTGCATTCTATAATACTTTGAATTTATTTTTATGTTCACTTAACTTATATTGATGTATTTTTTATTTGATAGGATTGTATGATGCGATTGATAGAACATGTATAGAAGGGGAGATTCCTAAGGTGGTGCAATAAGCATATCGTAACTGCAAAGGAATAACATCACAAAATGTCTCTTGTGCTTGTTATTTTGATATACGATTTACATTTGTTGATGCTGGTTGGAAAGGTACTGCACATGACAGTAAAGTACTTAAGATAAACTTATTGAACCGTTAGAATTTTCATTTTCGCCACATGGTAACTTTAAATTACATCCTTAGAATAAATATTTTTTTATTTACACAAAACTATCTCATTCACGTCACATATGCTTTTAATAATTCTTTATAAAATATTTAATTTGTTAGTAAATAAATATTACATTGTTGATGCTGATTATCGAAATACAAAATTTTTTTTTAGCTCCATACAAAGGATTACGCTATTATTTGCTAGATTAGACAGGAAGTGAGGGAGAGCCTCAAGATGCCAAAGAACTATTTAACTATAGGCATTCATCTCTGTGCAATGTGATTGAATGAACTTTTGAAGCTTGAGAAAATAGATTTAGAATATTGAAACAAGGCATGAATGATTATGATATTGATACACTTGCAAGAATACCAAAGGACTGATGAAATATTTATTATGAGCATGAAAATATAGTTACGGGTGACATTGACCAACAAATATCTCAAAATTACAATGTTGGTTCGTCTTCTCGATCACATGATCGAGAAATGCAAGTTCCACGTGAGGAAATTGTTTGTACTATGTGAGAGGATTATGAAATACTAGTACACTATAACTTATGTTCAGTTTTTTTTTAATTTAATTAAAGTTAGATGAAACGGTTACTTAATGGAGAACAAATAGTTTTCTGGTAATTGACTATGTGATTTTATAATTTATTTGTTAATTTGATAAAGTTGCATAAACAATTGGGGATATTTTAATATCCTTACAATTTATGGAACTCTTATGTTTATGATAAAATATGCAACACAAAAATTTCATATCGCATGTCCAAACAAAACTTCAATTTCATCTCATAGTTAATTTTATATTATGATATCATATCATGATTACCATATCGCATGGCCAAATGAGCCCTTAATTTATTGAATGTGTGTCTCGTGTCCATTTAAAATTATTTTAAAATTAGCAAAAATGAAGGTAAAATAAATGTTATATCTATCTAAATGACAAGAATTCTTCCATAGTTTGGGTATTTTTGAAAACGCCAGATTAAATAAATTAATTCAATATTTTTTAAAAATTAAAATAAATTCAATTTTCAATTATGCAGTGAATACTCAAACACTTTTTTTTATCGACTTTAAAAGGTACAATTAGAGCCTATTTGGGTGGGCTTAAATATTGATCAAACTGACTTAAAAGTCAGTTTTTGACTTACTAGAGTGTTTGACAAATATCAAAGCAACTTATTTTAAGTAAAAAATGACTTATTCTAAACCAAAAACTAAAAGCTAGGTGAAAAGTGTTTTTTTTTTCCAACTTAAAAGTCATTTTATGTAGACCGTGTATATTACCTTTTTACCTATTATTATTATTATGATTTTTTTAATTATTATTATTATTATTATTATTATTATTAGTATTATCAATATTTTATTATTTTATTATTATTATTATTATTAATTTTATTATTACTTATTATTAATATTATTATTATATATTATAATTATTATTATTAATATATTATTATTATTAGTATTATATATTTTATTATTCTTTATTATTATTATTATTATATATTATATTTTATTATATATTATTATTATTATAATATTATTAATATTGTTATTATAATTTTCATATTATTTTATTATTATTATTATTATATTATTATTATTATTATAATTTTCATATTATTTTATTATTATTATTATGGATTTTTTAATTATTATTATTATTATATATTATTATTATTATTAACAATATTTTATATATGATTATTATTAATTATTTTATTATTTGTTATTTATTATTATTATTATTATGCTATAAAATCAAGCTCATGACAATATAGATATAAAGAGACGAAGACAAGAGAAGTAAGATAGACGAGAAGACTTTCTTCTTATTCAAGTATATATTATAATGGTTAATGATATCTCTATTTATAGGTAGAGAAATCAACCAAAAGGTCACCATGTTTAATGTCACATTAGTAGATACATTTCTATCCCAAAAAAGTTCATATCACCTTGGGAATACATATTCATGATAAGGATAAGTTTATGATAAGATTAATGGACAATCCACTTAATTCAATGTATTTATAACACTCCCCCTTGGATGTCCATAGATAATGTGCCTCGTTAAAACCTTACTAGGAAAAATCCTGTGGGAAAAAAATTCTAGTGAAGGAAAAAGAGTACACATATCTTTTGATACACACTATTTGTTGCCTCATTAAAAATCTTACCAGGACAACCAGTGGGACAAAACCTCGGTCAAGGAAAAAAGAGGATAACGCGTATTATACTCCCCCTGATTAAAACATCACTTAATTTCTTACTATGATGTCTCCAATCTTTGTACATTGTGGTTGGTATATTTTTTTCAAAGAAAAATCACACATTTTCTGAATATGGTGTGTCATTTATCTCAACCAGACGCACTCTCGACTTGCTTCATGGAGGACTTTTATTTCTACATAGCGACATTTGCTTCATTGATCGACAGGATATTATTGTGCCTCCATATGCAAACAAATAGCATGTTTGAGATCGTGCTTTATGCGGATCAGATAAATAGTCTGCATCTGCGTAAACAATCATTTTTTTCTTGATATTCTTGAAATAGAATAAACCCATAACTATGGTGCTTCGAGGATAGTCAATCATGTGTTCAACACCATTTCAATGTCCTTTTATCGGTGAGAAACTGAATCTTGCGAGTAAATTTACTGCAAAATAAGTATCTGGTCAAATATTGTTAGTAAGATGCACTAGTGCCCTGATTGTACCAAAATATGGAGTTTCATCACCAAGAAACTCTTCATCCTTCTCTTGAAATCAAAATGAATCTTCATTTATTTCAAGCGATCTCATAATCATCGGAGTACTCAATGAATGTGATTTATCCATATAAAAATGCATCAAAACATATCTGTATATGTGCACTGATAGACAAATAATTTGTCAAATTATCAATCTATAGGTCAAGACAATGTCTTACCAAGACCTTTTCATAAAAATACAACAATTAGGGTCATTCTTTTGTACCCTTTTCTTCCTTGACTATTTCAATTCATATAAGGATTCTTGAAGCATTATTGAAAAAGTTTCTTTCAAACTCTTATATGCTTCAGACACTTCAATTTTTCAAGGATTTTCATATAATCTTCATTGTCTAGTTAGACATGACAATTATTCATTATATGTATTCGAGTTTTTCGTATGTTGCCAGATCAAAACAAACCTCATTGCATCCACCATAGGAGAAAACATCTCCAATAATGCCAGGATTCTTACGACAAGCATTTATGCTCCAAGACACAAGTCGTACCTGATATCTTACGGTTATACTATCGCAATAATAATTTATTTATACCCCACTGACATTATACCTTGATTTATGGACAATCAGTCCAAAACGTCACTTTTCTAAGTGAAACAATATACTTGAATTATTTATTTTACTTGGCCAACCATTTATCTATCCACACTCTATGCCAGATTTGAATTTAACATCCTTGTCACAATTTATATCATTGAGAGATACCTCATATCAAAGATAATGTCGATTGTATTTGATATCAATTTCAACAAGACTTTACGTATCGAGATCTCTTCATTTTTCATTAAGTTCACATATTTATTTAACGAGGATCTAGATAATTCATAATTAACCTCACACATAATTTTCAGTTGTCAATCATCTCTCCCCCTAAAGTTAGAAAATCTAACGTTCATTCCAACCTTATTTGGGAGTTCATCTTTGTGCGTGGTGGATCAATTAAAATCATAACCGTCATTCAATATTTTAGATGAAAATTATATGGTTCCTGACTCTGAACCAATTTTAATAGGGAAACCTTGTTGGCTTGATGCATACATGTATTGCTACATGTTAAATAAAATTATCTCATACCAAATCTTATTTGGGAGTTTTGTTCTCATAACCATGATTTAGCTATAATTGGAGGCATACAATTTTTTCTAAATCAACCAGCATTATCCATATAATTTCATAATTTGGAATTGTGCTCTTAATTTAACAATTCGAGCAAACAACCTTACAAACATCAATTTGTAAGTTAACAACAAAGAACATGTGATAATCGCATAAATGCATCTATCATATAGTTGCAAATGTTCCACATGGCAGATGAACGAGCCCATATATATGTTTCAAAAATTTCAGGGAATTACAATCTCAACCTTAACTGGTACAATAAAAACAAGCAACACAAGAGAATTCTTGAAGAATCTTTTATTTCTTCATCATATGAGTCACATGAATTCTCAATTATATTTTCATCACATTTAATCGCAATGGCCAACTGATCATGCCAACTTATCTTTTTTTTCGGTACACCTACAGTTTACTTTTACATGTGATTTCATCAGCATGTCCATGTTTGTATTAACAAAAAAAATGGGTATCGTTTACATCAATATTCATAACTCACTTCAGTTGTAGTAATTTAAAGATATTAAATCCTTTCACAATTTATAGTCTCAATATTTCTTTTTAATTCATCCGAAACTTTAAAAGATTTTTTTTGAGAGTTACTACAACCCCAAAATTATTACTCTGATAATAACACAATTCGTTAGAGCTTTCTATTAATTTGGTGTACTATCACATATTGCATGACACCATCCCTATGGTGAGCATCTCCTTCAAGGAGAAATTATATCATTATTGTCATGGTCAAGCATTACGAGCAAGACATTTTTCTTGCTTTACTTTTGTTGTACCATAGTACACAACCAATGACAACTTTGTATTGCCACACAATAATGACCACAACCCTTATAGGCAAGAACTATTTCTTTCTTTTGCTCTTTCGGTAGTTCACAATAAACATACCATAGTGACGTATAAACGTACAATACAATAAGTCATTTCTGCCAAATAAAATTTATTTCCTCTCAAACCTTCCATAGAAGTGAGTTATGACATATATCATTTTTTCTCAAACCTCCCATAGAAGTGAGTTGTTGCAATATTCAACCCATAATGATTTTATCAGATCTTGACTCATTCTCTTATAGAATGGTCGAGCACACGATACTCATTACAAGTCACATTCTCTTTAAGAAATAGACTAATGATTTATATGTACTTCATAAATTTGCATTATAAGTACATTGTCATGGTTTTAAAATTCATCATATTTCCATGACACACCTCAACATCACTTTGAAAGATCAAGTGTACCATCACTTTATCTTCTTGTCTCATGATAGATGATTTATAAACTTGCCAAATTATTGGATTGACAAAATTCACAAGTCTAATGACCTTTCATACCATTTTGATAATAAAAATTGCCTTCACATTTTGAAGGACTATTTGAAGAACCCATAGTGTTCTTCCTTTTATCATTACCACAATGATGACTATTATAATTCTGATTCTCTACGCCCTTATTCATATAATTAATTATTTGTCATATTTCAGACTAATTATTCACTGCTAACACATTCATATGATTGAATCGAGTAAGTCAACAAGCGGATTTCAAAGTTATCACAAGTTGCTACCACATTCTTTTCAAGGAACGAAGCAAATTAAATATGATGAATTTCAAGACATTTCATCAAAAATAAATTATTTTTGCCTTAACCATCTTTTTATCACCACTATGGCATACGTTGAGACTCAAACTTAATGTCTTATCCATACAAGACACAAAGGTCATAATTCTATGGGACTTGAACCCAATACATTATTATCACGGTGCATCAAAATTGATGTCTTACCCTCTTGGTGCGATATAATTTGAATCTATCGTCTTATCCTCAAATATTTTTCTTTATGTGCATGTAGACTTAACCTGATATCTTACCCTTTTTGGTATGATGAGACTTGAACCCATCGTCTTACCCTTAACCAACGGTATAACAAACCGAAGTACAACATGACTCACCCTTTGAGTTTTTCAAAGCAATCAAAATAATATTCAAACTCATGCTATTAAAATTTTATACCTTCTATTTAAGAAATTTTGTATAGCATGTCATATTCAACCAATATTAGTATATGTCTTCGGTTCCTGATAATTGTTAGTAACTAAATACTATTTTATTCTAAATCATAAAAATATTTTAGAAAATACATAGTTGATTTTATGCATATAATACCTTCGATTCTTATAACGAGATCAACCAAAACATGAGTTAAAAAAAACTAAAATTCAATCGTAATTGTCTAGAGACTCATGCTGATAACGTGTTATAAAATCAAGCTCATGTCAATATAAATATAAAGAGACGAAGACAAGAGAAGTAAGATAGAAGAGAAGACTTTCTTCTTATTTAAGTATATATTACAACGGTGAGTGATATCTCTATTAATAGGTAGAGAAATCAACCAAAATGTCACCATGTTTAATGTCACATTATCCCAAAAAGGTTCATATCACCTTGGGAATACATATCCATGATAAGGATAAGTTTATGATAAGCTTAATGGACAATCCACTTAATTCAATGTACTTATAACAATTATTATATATTATCATTATTATTATTTAATTATTATTATTAATAATAATAATAATAATATTTATTATTTTGTTATTTTTATTATTATTATTATTATTATTATATATTATTATTATTATTAATATTTTTTTAATTTTTTATGATTATTTATTTTATTATTCTTTATTATTATTATATTATTATATTATTATATATTATATTATTATTATATTATTATTATTATTATTTTCATATTATTTATTATTATTATTGTTATTTATTATTATTATCATATATTATTATTATATTTATTATTATTATTATTATTATTATATATTATATTATTATTATTATTATTATTAAATTAATCAACTTTTATCATGTTAACAACTTTTAAGGGTATTTCAGACATTTTGATTAAAAAAAGTGTTTACCAGCACTTATTTGCCAAACACATCAACAACTTTTTTTTAACTTCAACACTTTTATCTAAACACATAACTACTTATTTTTAAAATGAATTCCAGCACTTTTAAAAGTACTTCTTAAAAGCTCCTTTTTTAAGCCATCCAAACGGGCTCTTAATCTTCAAGTCATTTCACAAGTTTGAGTTATTATTATTTACCATTAATTTTTCCATCATTTTAACACTTCATCTCCTACATAACAAATTATACACATTCTCTATTAAAATTGTACTTGAACACACACAAAATAAGCTAAATATGATGTGATAAATAGATGATAAAATCTATACTTCTAATCATCGATCAATATTAACTAGTAAAATTGTTAAAAAAAAACTTTTTGGATATTAAACATTTTTAAATTGTTACACAATGCGGTATATGCTTATGTATTAGGATTAACGAGTAAAGATGAAACATTACTCTCAATATGTATAAGATCAAAATTGGACATTTGAGATTAAATGTTACAATTAAAAAATGATCATGATATCACTTGTTTATTCCTACCAAGAAAAGTCAGTCTCAATCTAGCAGAAATAAAGAAAATGTTAAAAACGCAAAAAACAAGAACAAGACAAAGGCGAAAAACTCATTCATTCTAAACAAAGCTAATACATATTTTTGTCTTTATATGTCAAGTAGAACAAAGCTAAAAAAAAGTGTCCACAAGATGAGAAGCAGCGGCCTCTCAGATCCTTCAACGAGCCATGACTGATAGGAGAAGAAGAAGATCACACAAGTTTGGGCTCAGAACCTATACAAGTGTAGAAGCAAGGGTCTGTACAACAAGACGGTATCAAAAAAAGAAAACTACTAATCGAAGCAATTATCTAGATATTAAATACCCCTGCACTCCAACAAAACCTCCTCAAACTAGCTACAACCTGCACATAAATCAGCCCAACCAAGCAATTCTACAATATACGGATCACAAGGCCCAATTTACACTGTTTTAATCTTCACAATTCAAGATTAAACAAATCAACTAAGTCAATCTCTGTGTCAAGGATTTCTGTTACATAGAATAAGTACATCAATCAAAATTAATAAGAAAGTTATGCATAAGCATCAAATGCAAATGCATCAAGTCACAATGATCAATCCTTTGCCGAAACCATTTTCCATCGTTACAATATCACTAGCTGAAACTAATTTCTATCGATTTTATATCACTAATCGAAAATTACCTCGACATCACTACAAGTGGACAATTAAGTGGACATATAATTCCTTCACTTCGTCCCCGTTACTACCAATACACAAGCAACAAAGGAAGCATATGAATTCAACTAGAATAAAAGGTTCAAGAAGCCACTTTGCTTAAATCAATCAACAATCACTCCCAGAGTTGAGTCTTCTCTTCCTGAACCACTTTCAAAGCCACACAGTTTATGCACAAGCCAGTATTCACAATCACTTTTCGAAAACACAACACCTACATCAATTTCCTTGAAATGGGGGTCAATAAAGAGAATACCCGTTTTCAAAATAAAGTTTTGAATTCAAATTTTATTGTTGAAAACATTACTCAAGGCCTTAGGAACTCATTAGAAAATATAATTTCAAAATAGGACTTAAAATTAGTTCACAAACTCTATTAGTCAAGAACTTGGTTTCTTGAAAAAACAGGTCATTCATCAATAAAAAACCTCACATTTTGATATTAAAACTCATAATGAATCAATGAAACATTAAAAATGATAGCTTAGGATCAGGAACACTTACCTCAACTGATCTAGCATAGAATATCCTTTCATAATTTCTCACCAAGGGAACCCCAAGTTCAAAAATATTAAAAAGGAGCTTAAACCCCAAAATGTGCTGCAAGAACCCTTTCAAGTATCACATAAGTGACTAGGGGTTCACTTAAGAGAACCCCGCGAAAAACACAGGTCTTGCTTAATCAAACAAATCTTCACTTCTATGAAGTTCGCAATTGTGGAAAGGTCCTTCATGATCCTGAGGGTTAAGGCAAGTTGACTTTTCTCAAAAATACATAGTACCTCTCAAAAGCGAGCTCCTCCTTGAGATCGTGAGAGACCAGAAAAAAATCAATGAACTTTCAAAACAATGATAGGACCTCACGATTCATTCAAAACTTTATACACATAAATCAGATATAAAATCAATTAGACTCGACATTCCATACTCAAATAAATTGTCAAAATATGAATCTAAGATCTCATTGACCTGACATCTGCGAAAACTATAAGAAATTAACTCATGCCTAAAAAGGCTAAAAGAAGCTCAAGACTTCTCAAAAACTCAATCTAACTATTCCCAAAATTATACCCTGAATCAAATGAAACTCAAAAATTTAGATATGAGCATTCGAGCCCCGAATATTGATCAAATTTAACCCAAAAACTAAAATTTTATATTTCACAACTTAGGACCTCAAATCCTCAAAAAGACTTAGAATCTGAAACAAACCTCTCTCATAAATCATATTTCATATTTGAGACTGTTGGGATTGTCGAAATTTTATTTTAACACTCAAAACTTCAAAAGACATCGAAAACCATTTTTTCAATAACTTAGCCTTTCATACTCAAAATTTACGAAATTCTCAACATTAACTTAAAGTTAAATCATTTTTTAGATGAAATGATCTGGTGAACCTTATACTTGTATGTGTTTGTATTATGATCCTTTTACTGAACGTTTTATCAACTGGACCCTTAAACTCAATGAAAAGAAAACTTTTAAAACGTTCCTACCATGTGTGTAGTCCACTCGCCCTTAAATAAATGACATGTCAAATCTATGTCACATAAAAAAGCATGTCATAATTATCTTTATCAACTATTTTTTAAAATTATTAATAAAAATTTTATTAAATAAAAGGTAAATTAATAAATTTTAAATTAATTTTTTAAGTAAATTTTGAGATTGCATCCCTGATCTTGCACTTCAACTGTGTAAAATTCAAAATTCTCCGGCTAAAGTCGTCGCCTAAATTCTTCTCTTGCCGACGAGACTATACTTTCTCTTTCACTCGTCTCTATCTCCATTGTAAACCATCACCATTTTCCTTTCCTCCTTCTCCAACCTCCACAAAATTAGTAACCCTAAGCCGCCACACTATTTGTGAACCCGTGCGAATCATCAGGGACCCTCTCTCCTCTCCATACTCTTCGTCGTATCAACAAAACAACCTCGCTGCTTTCCATTTTGGCGAGAAAGGTATCAACATCATTTTTTACTCTCTCACTTCTATATTGATGAAAAATATATTAGCGTCGCCTTTCTTTCTCTCATCCACTGCAAATCAATGAACTCTGACGAGCATCACCATAAAAATCAATCAGTGCCACCCTCTCCCTCCACAGATAACGACTTAAAACTTGACGTCATGTAGGTTCCAATGCTAAAGATTTGTTTAAAAAGATGGCAATAGATGTGGAGAAAAAAATAAAATTGGGTTGGGGTAGGGATGGGGATGGGGATGGGGAATGCAACAAAAAAGTGGGTGGATTTTACGGAAGAAGATGATTTTTTAAAATTTATTTATTTAATATTTTAAGTTTAAATATGATGTTCACTTGCCTTCATATGCGTGCAGTCACAATCACTCAACAACTTAGCCATTTTAATGTCACATAAGCCTTGTTAATGGTCAGATGGGTTTGATATAGTGTGATTTATTGAGTTTAAGGGTTAAGTTGATAAATAGTTAAGTAGAAGTATCGATAATACAAACGTGAATGAGTATAGGGTTTCATCAGACCATTTCTCTTTTTCTTTAAAAAACTCAAATATAGGAGACTCAGAATCAATAACGAGAGGAAAAAAATGATAATTTCAATGAAAAAATAATTGATTAAGTCATTGCATCAAATGCAATATACAATTAAAAAAATGCATGAATCTATAATATGTTGTAGGAAATATGGATGAAAAAAATAATATCTTTAGAAAATGCTCAAGTTTATTATAGGATACTTAAGGCCACTTGAGATGATTACAATCATCAACTAAATCACTATTTATACTACTCAAAATAGAAAATAAAAAGTCTTGCACAAATAACTAAATACATGTATCACAATTTACTAGATACATGTACTACGAAATTCTAAATAGACTTCTTGAAAAATTAAGAGACAATTTAAGAAGACTAAACATTGATGCATTAATTCTAACACTCCCCCTTAATGCATTTGCTTGATAACTCAATGCGTTCTCAAAGATGACAAAATTTTTCTCTAGGAAGTGCTTTGGTGAAAATGTCAGCAAGTTGTTCTCTTGTATGACAATAATGCAACTTTCTTTTGTGCTTCTCGAATAAAATGATACTTGATGAAAATATGATTTGATCTTTCATGGCTGACTGGATTCTTGGCAATTGCAATTGCTGATTTGTTATCACAATACAGAACAGTCCCATTTTGTTTGTTTCACCAATGTCTTCAAATATTCTCCTAAGCCAAATAGCTTGAGAAGTAGCCTTGAATGCTGAAACATATTCTGCTTCAGCAGTGGATTGAGCAACAATACTTTGCTTTTTTGATAACCAAGAACAAATACTTTATCCAAATTAGAAAGCATAACCAAAAGTACTCTTCATGTCATCTATACTTCAAGCCCAATCACTATCAGAATAACCAATTAAGTTCAAATCTCCACCAAATTTGTACATTATTCCATAATCCATTGTTAGTTGCAAGTAGAGTAGAACACACTTTGCAGCTCAAAAATGCACTTGGCTTGGTTCTTGCATGAATCTGGATAATAAACTAGCAACAAACATAATGTCTAGCCTTGTTTAAGTAAGGTATAGCAAACTTCCAATCAAACTCCTATAAAGTGAGCTATTGACTTTCTTTTCTCCAGCATCTTTGTTAAACTTCTCATTTGCTGCTAATTGTATGGCCACAGACCTGCAATCCGTCATTTTGAATTTTTGAAGAATATTTTTAGTATGCTTTTTTTGAGAAATGAAAATTCCTTTTTTTACTTGAGAAACTTCGATGCCCAAGAAATAATTTAGCAACCCAAGATCACTCATTTCATAAGCTTGCATCATATCTTGTTTGAAATTTTGCATCATCTTTACATCATTTTCCATAAAGAGCAAATCAACCACATAGAGACAAATAATGATAATGTTGCCATGTTCTTTCTTCACATACAAAGTGGCTTCACTTTTACTTCTCTGAAAATTATTTTTCAGAAAGTATGTATCAATTTCATTGTACCAGACTCTTGGAGCTTGCTTCAGCCCGTAAAGAGCTTTTTTTAGCCTATACACCTTTTCTTCTCCCCCTTGAACAAAAAATCCTAGAGGTTGCTCAACAAAATCTCTTCATCAAGTTTTGTATTAAGAAATGTTGATTTAGCATCAAGTTGAAATATCTTTCATTTCTTTTGTGCAGCAACAACAATTACAGTTCAAATTGTCTCAACTGGAGAGAAAGTTTAATAAAAATCAATACCTGGTTTTTACGTGAAGCCTCTAGCAACCAACCTTGCTTTGTGCTTTTGAATATCTCCTTTCTGATTGAGTTTGATTTTGTAAATTCATTTTAGACTTACAATTTTTCTTTCTCTAGAAATAGCCACAAGCTCCCAAGTATTTTTTTTTTCAATCATTCAAATTTCTTCTTCCATGGCTTTCTTCCGAACATCATGCTTTATTGCTTCTTCATAATTTTCTGGCTCAACACCGGCAAAATTACATCTTTGATAAATGTCACTCAACATTTTTGTTCCTCTTGGAGGCGGTTCTTCATTATCTGAATTTAGGATTTCTCCCCCTTGAGAGACATCTTCATCTTTCTCATCCTCTTCTTAATTTGAAGATATGATAACAGTATTCTCTATCTTTTTATCCTTCCAATTCCATGTTGTTATTCAACAAAAATAACATCTCTACTAACGACAAGTTTGTTAGTTTTTACATCGAGAAGTCTATATCCTTTTGTCACATCACTATAACCAAGAAAGACACATTTTTGACTTTTTTCATCCAATTTTATTCTTTTCTCAGCAGGTGCATGAGCATAAAAAATACACCAAAAAATTTTAAAATGACTTACAGAAGGTTTAATTCCACTTTAAGCTTCAACTGGTGTCTTGTCCTTTAGTGCCTTTGTTGGACACCTGTTAAGGATGTGGACTACTGTATGCACTGCTTCTGCCCAAAAATATTTTGGCAGCCCTTTCTCATTCATCATAGTTCTGGCCATTTCAATAATTGTTCTATTTCTTCTTTTAGATATACCATTTTGTTGAAGAGTATACCCTGCTGTAAGTTGTTTCTAAATGCCTTCATTTTTGCAATATTCTTCAAATTCTCGACTTGTGTACTCACCTCCTCAATCACTGCGAATGGTTTTGATGCTGCTACATTTTTGCTTCTCAACAAGGGCTTTAAATTTCTTGAATGTAGCAAATGCTGCTGACTTTTCTTTCAAGAAATAAACCCAAGTCATTAGTGAGAAATCATCAATAAATATTAGAAAGTACCTTTGACTTCCAAGAGATGAAGTCTTCATTGGTCCATAAATGTCGGTATGAATTAATTCCAAAAGTACACTTGCTCTCCAAGACACCCCTTTAGAAAAAGACTTCCTGTGTTTCTTTCCCATTATACAACTTTCACATGTATCCACCTCAGTATGTATCTTAGGAAGGCCTTGCACCTTTTCTTTTTTGCTTGAGAAGCTTTAAACGATGGAAATTCAAGTGACAATCTTTTGTGTCAAAGCCATAAATCATCTACAATTTTATATTTTAATGCATTGTAATGAAATTGCAAAGGGAAGTTTCTTTTTATCATTTTTACTTCAACAATGACTTGATTCTGCAATAATTATCTCTAAACACAAGAGAATAACCATTTTCCATGAGTTGACCAATTCTAAACAAATTTTCTTCCAAGTCAGGAACATAAAGAACATCATGAATTTGTTTACCGCTTTCTTTCATGTTAATGGAAATAGTACCTTTACCTTTTGCATCAACTAAGGCTCCATTCCCCATCTTAACTTTAGTAGTTATGCTATTATTAATTGATAGGAAAGCCTTTTCATCTCCAGTCATGTGATTACTACAACCACTATCAACATACCATTCATTGCATTAGATTTAGAAGCAAAGAAAAAGTTTTCTTCCCTTTCTTCCTCCTGTTTTTTACAAAATTTGCTTGCTCCCTTCTCTTGTGCCAACAATCCTTTTCAACGTGGCCAAACTTTTTACAAAGGTTACATTGGGGCCTACCTATGTGCCAACATTTTTCTGCATTGTTATTAGTCTTTTTGCAAACTTTACAAAAAAGACTAGAGTTTTTCTCACCTTTTTCTTCAACCTTCTTAGAAGAACCATCATGATCCTGTTTCTTTTTTGGCTTGTGATTTTTCTTCTGATGATTTTTTGAGAAATTTTGAGAATTCTCATTTATTTTAGACTGTAAAGCCTTCTCTTTGGGTTGATCTTCACGAAAAAAATCTTCATTTCTCGTGTGCACGAAATGATCCAACTAGCTCTTTGATGGAAAACTTAGAAAGATCTTTCGTCTCCGCAGTTATAGCAACGATGTACACATACTTTTCTGTGACACTAATTAGAATCTTTTCCACAACTTGTTGGTCAGAAATTGTATAACTATGATTTCTCATTTCATTAACAATATTAATGACTCCTGTGCAATATTCATCAATTTTTTCAAATTCCATCATCTTTAAATTTTGAAACTCTATTCTAAGAGTTTGAAGATTTATAGTGCATACATTTTCGTCATCATACACCCTAGTTTCCAGAAAATCCCAAGCTTCCTTTGCAGTCTCACAAGTAGCAATTTTTGCAAAATATGCTCTTGAGACTCCCATTTGGATTTTGCTCAAGGCTTTTGCATCTTGACGATATTTAGCCTCAAGATTTTTCATTTCTGCTGCTGTAAGATCACCATCGTTGTCTGGCTCTTCAAAGCCATTTGCAACAATAGTCCACAAACCTTCAGCTTTCAAATGTGTTCTCATTCTTATCTTCCAGTATTTTAAAATCAGTTCCATAAAAAAATGGAGTAAGAACAACTGAAAAATCAGCACCTTCATTTGTTTTGGATGCCATATTTTTTTTCACCTAACCCCAAATTAAGAACGAAAACCTGCTCTGATACCAATTTGTAGGAAATATGGAAGGAAAAATAATATCTTTAGAAAATGCTCAAGTTTATTATAGGCTACTTAAGACCACTTAAGATGATTACAATCATCAACTACATTACTATTTATACTACTCAAAATAGAACACATAAAATCTTGCACAAATAACTAAATACATGTATCACAATTTACTAGATACATGTACTATGCAACTCTAAAGAGATGTCTTTAAAAACTAAGGGACAATTTCGAAAGACTAAACATTAATGCATTAATTCCAACATATGTATCCTAAAACTAGTTGATACTCACTTAATAAACATGTTAGAGTTACTAACTTATACTACAATTTTAAGCTTAGTGAAAGTAATAAAAAACTTAAATTGCTCGAAATAAAAAATAAATGTCTAAGTATGAACCATGCACAACATAGTCGTCATGTGGGATAAAAAAAGAATTTCAATGTTATGGAGCTGTAATTGCACAAATACAACACTTGAAAAAGATTTCATGTTAATTAGTGTAATGCCAATGGTTGTGTGCTAATGAGTGGCAGATGTGCACTCAATTAAGGTTCATCTAGCTCAATAATTAGTGTCTTCAGTATCCAAATTTATCATTTTCTAATCGAATATTGATGGTTTGTAGCTATAAAGACAATTGAAAAAGGCAGGGACTGATTTTGAAAGAATGAAAAAACATACATGAATTAGTGCAAAGTAAACATTGTTGATTGCCTAACATGAAGGACGAATTGCCAACTCACCATGACCTAATCCAAATTGACAGTGTATAGTACTTATGTTTATCAAAGAAGGTCGGTGAACTCCAATTTAAAAGGCAATGTGTTGTGTAAAAACATCGATCCTGATGCACATCATCCAAAGCTGCAGTGTGCGGCGTAAATATTTAATGCTCGAATGACAAATCAAAATAGTATTCGGTGATTCATCGAAAGTAAGGCTAACCCAATCGAGTACGGCAACTGTTTTTCAAATACTTGAAGCTTAAATCATCACAAGGCGAGTCGAAGAGCAAAGGGTGAGTCATCAATCAAGTTTGACGAGCCCGACTAACATCTTCAAGTCTTTTACAAAATGAATTTTAGACCAAATTTTGGAAAAGTACAAATAGCCCAAAGGATATATTTTTTATTGAACAGTGAGAGTTGAATAGTGTGGGAAAACAGAAAGGAGAGTTCATAGTTAATAAGTTTTGAGTTGAGAGTACCTTACCTTTCATAACATTTTTCTAGTTTTTGGGGTTTACAATTTGAAGCTTGAATTTGATAAATTGAAAGTAAATTCAAAAAAGGTTTATCCTTAATTGCTTGATTTCGAGTTACCCATGACTACTTTCATGAAAGACATAATTTATTTACTTTTTGTGATAGGTGGCTAAAATTCTAAGATTTTGGGTGCTCAAATGGGGTTGGGTGTTGATTTAATGTCGTGGGTATTGTGCTATGCTCTTTTTTGTTACTATTCAAGCATGAATTTAGTTTAATTATCACCGGATTAGCTTATGGGTTAAGGTTGCAAACTTTGTTCCTACTTTTGATCTCTAGTGGATGTTCAAAAGAAATTAATTGGAGTGGGTTCACACTAGCAATTTAGGTTTGATGTTTATGGAAATAGCATATAAATGAGACAGGAAGGAGAACTATGCATATATTCTTTGAGATCGAAAGAGGATTAGTGCCAATGAATAAGACTTAGCCTATTTATGAATGTTCAGCACTATTGAGCAGCATAACACCCTTATGGGATATCAATTTTCAATCCTCACACCACTAGATTGCTCGTTAAATCTTGATTTTATTTTAAGTTTTAGTTTAATTGCAATAATTGAAAACCAAATTTTTGTATTAAGTTGGTGGACAACATATCAAGCATCGTATGCTAAGCGGGCTCATAATACAAGCCTCTTGGTCTAAGAAAGAGGAACCCCATTGTGCTGGCTTGGCATGGAAGGAGGGCTACCCAAAAAGTCTTTTACCAAGCTTCATCTGGTAAGCTCAATTATTATGGATTTACCCATTATTGCTACTCTTCTTACTATGTCTAAATGAGACTGCGAAGACAAACTACCACATAAACTGGCTTTGCTCTCGCTCGGCTCGGTCTCACCTGTCTTCTTCCCACTATAGTAAAAGATCTTTCACTTCACCAGAGGGAAACTCACTAGCCTTCTCCGCTAGTTAGTAGTACCGTCCACCATAATTTTCTTACTATTACAAATGAGCTAATTTAAAGTCCAAATTTCTTAATAAAAATTCTCTACGATATATCATTCCTTGTGGAATTCGACCTCAACTCTTTATTGTGTTTATTCTAACTACAATCACTCACTCTTTTAATTGATTTTGGAGGTTGATTTGAGCTTTTATCTTAGCTGGAGCCTTTACAGGGTACTGGTGGTTGATAATTCTAATTGAGAAATTATATTTTAATTTGATTTACTTGTAATAGATTTGTTGTTTGGTGTTATTGTTGACTGATATATAGATTGACAACATGAGTGACCATAAGAGTGACAATGACTGTCCAGTATGGTCAACATGCAAATATGGATGATCTCTATAACATATCCAATAATTATGTCATACAAATCACCGGAGCAATCTAAATACCTCATACAACTAGGAGGACGGTGATTGACATTGTCGAACCTATGATACGATTGCTCCAAATGAAAGGAATTTTTGGGAGGTATGTGAACCCCTTGTGTTCAACAATATCTCCCAAGAATCTGTAAAATTGAGGTTATTCTCATTCTTCTGTAACTTATTTTAAGTTATTTTTTTTTATATTTGTCAAAACTTTCAGAAGTAAAAAGTACTGACTTAAGAAAGTATGTTTGACCAACTTTTAAACCAATCCAAACACCCTCTCAATCATCTATCAAGTCCGAATTTTGCCTATATAAGTTATACATATCCTCACCTTAACATTGTTGAAGAATAAGGAGGCTGACGATAAAACATGTCAAAGGTTCAGGTTCAACGAAGCGGAATGATGTGTCTGCAACATGTTTTGATGAAGAAAAAAACTGTCGATTGAAAATGTCAAAGGAACAAGTCCAACGAAACTGACTGACGTGCCTGCATCAAGTATTGATGAAGAAGGAAGCTGACGATTAAAACATATCAAAGGAACAAATCCAACGTAGTTGACTGACGAGTTTACAACACTAGTGTAGAATTAGAGTTGCAGTAGAATTAGACTACTTATATTGATTAGGATTAAATTACTACTAGAATTATATTATGATTAGGTTTATATCACGACTAAGATTAGATTATTTATAATTGCATTATTATTACTTCCTCCATCCATTTTTATTTGTCATGTTGCGCTTTTCAAAAGTCAATTAAGTTAAATTAAATTACATTAATTTGATATTTTAAACAAAAAATTTATATACTCAATAACTATATGAAAAGTACTATAAATTGCATTTTTTTGCATATCAATATGATTAAAAAGATACATCTTAAAATGTTAGTCAAAATTCTCATAGTTTGACAAACAATAGTGCACGGAGGGAGTATATATTATAGAATTAATAGTATTGTAATAGGACTTTAAATATAGTTAATTTAGGACTCTGTAATTCTCTCCCCTATATAAGGAGTATGTAGTTAACAATTTTAATTATCAATACAATCATTAATTTTTCTAATCCTAGACGTGAGACTTCTACAAATATATCACTTAATAAAAATAATAAATTGATCTAAAGTGACGTAGGATGTGTTTTTTTTAAGCAAATATTCAAGGAAATAAGTAGCTTCATATATATATATATATATATATATATTCGGTATAAAACACAGGATCTCAATAATTAGTGACACCGCGTGGGTGTGCTAGATAGAAAGGACAGAGTTTTTCATATGACAAATAAATAAATAAATAAATAAGAAAGTCTTCTCTTGCAAAGTTATATGTCTCTATTATGCTTATATTAATTATATAGGTTACATTTTGACTTTTGCAATCATTTTACATAATTAATCAAATATTTTTTTGGTTATTAGTGTTGCGGTAGCCACATGTAAACACATGTGATATCATTATTGAGTATTATTAATCCCACCGTTAATCTATCATCTTGTTGTTTTTTAAATCAATTATAGAGTTTTTCTTTGTTTTTGTTTACTCTATTATTTCCCATAAACTATGAAATAAATCATCCAATTTTTTGTATATTATAAATGACAACATGGGTTGAACAACTTCGATTATTTTTTTAATGAGTCAAGCAGCTATTGCAAAATTGATTTATATTATTTTGAGGTCAACTATAAGTGGCCATATACAATTAGCAGCTAAATTGGCATCAACAATGACTTCATATGGTTGAAAATAAAACTAAATAATTTCAATAAAATAAAATGAATGTAAATCACTTTCAAGGAAAGAAAAAAAATGGACTTAAACTTGTGAGATTCTAACATATTGAAACAAAATAAAGTGAAGACAAAACTAAAAATAAAAATAAAGAAGCAACACTGTATAATAAGGCATAATATGGCTACGTAATTTATTTAATTTAAAAGTAAGGAAGCTTTCAAAATTATTAAACTAAACTATGGTGTATTGTCACTATATAAATTTTACTTATTCAAGCAAGCTTTTCAAAAGTTAACTCAATTCAATTTTTTATTTAATTTAATAAAAGAGATATTTTAAAATTTGAGACAAAATTTAAGAAAATAAAAAAGATTTTGAATCTTTTGATTTTACATTAAAGATATATAGAAGATAGAAAATTATCTTTTAATTTTGTGATCATAAATATGTCGAAAAAAATTACAAATGAAGAGTTGTAAAAAATCAAATATATATCTTTTTAAACAGACAAATAAAAAAGACAAATAAATTAAAATGACAGCGAGTAATTATTCTTCTCTCGACTAAAATTTTGCTCTAGTTGATTGTCTCATAGTAATATAAGTAAGTTCTTTTTTTTTTCTTTTGTTTTCCGCCTAATATTTGATATCTATATTGAAGTTTGAGTAGCTTTATATTCTCGGTAAGAAGTTCCAAGGGTAAACCACTCCTCATAGAAAGACGATTTTATAGCCAAAGTGATTCAAACCCAAAATATCTAATTGGAAATGAAAAAAATACTTATCACTCTATCAAAATCGTCGAAGATTTTGATTAAGTCGATGTTCAACTTGTGATGTGGGACGTAATCTTTGACAATTGATAGGCAGCAAAGTCAAACTTTTAGTTATAGAATATTAAAAAAAAAAAGAGGAATAGAAAATATGTGGACATTATTTTCACATCTCCACCCCACGTAAGGTAAATGTTTTGTAATATTGACTAGTATCATTACTATCTTTTAACAATTTCAACTTTGAAAAAACAAAGTACCATGTACCTTTCCAAATAATTGTGGCAGTTGAATTAAGGTTATTGCCTAATAATTTGTCTAGGCTCAAATTAGGAAAGGTTTGGCTGTCCACATTATGGTTTATCAATTTGCTAACTTCTATGGATTACCTTGTTAGGTAATTACAACCTAATTTCCTTCTTCTTTAGGGAGATGTGAAGGTCTTCTTGAAGAAATTTGGATCTCAAAAGTAAACTTTTTTTTTATAAACATGAAAAATCTCAGGATTTGTGAAAACTATCAAAAAATTTAATTATAATTTTATTAAATGAGCAAATTATAATTCGTAACAGAGTATAGTTCGTTATCTGGAGACTTTTTTTTTAAAAAAAAAAACATTTGTAGGTTGAACCTGATTTTTAGTATAACTATTCTTTAATAGTATATAATATTTACTTATCAATAAAGTTTAGCTCGGTATAAGCATCTTAATTTTTGAAAAACTATTCTTTAACATTATTCTCTCACATGGTTACCATAAACATGTATATCTTGACCAAATGACTAAAATAACAAAACAATATTATCGTTACTTTGAGCTGATTGTTGATTAGTATCAACAGTAAACATATCATCATGTTCATATTAATTTCAAATATTTCATTATCTCTTTTGTATTCCCGTAAAAGTTTTGTAACCGTGCACATATTAAATGGCCGCCTATGTGTTAATATTTTAATGGTAATTTATGTCTTCACAGTATTTTGAAATTACTTTTCAACCTCC
The DNA here is from genome assembly GCF_036512215.1 of Solanum lycopersicum. Classification (NCBI taxonomy): domain Eukaryota; kingdom Viridiplantae; phylum Streptophyta; class Magnoliopsida; order Solanales; family Solanaceae; genus Solanum; species Solanum lycopersicum. The sequence continues at coordinate 10,342,169 of NC_090806.1, read as the reverse complement.
AAAAGTTCATTGAATAAAGTAGAAAATAAATAAAGGCGGTTTAATATTTTGCCATAAATGATGATCTGGATCTTACTTTAAAATCTTATGAAGTTTTGATTATTGACAAAATAATATATCAGTAATAATCATATAGAAGAGGGATGGACAAAGATGTACAAGAGCCAAATCCTTTACATATTTCTATCAAGTGCTATCCATATTATTCTTGCATTGTAATAGCAAGATTATTGTGGTTCCAAAACTATATATTATCACATTCATAATTATTTGTGTTGGGTGTTGGTTTTTTGAGGTGTAAAGGTGACTCATAAACTAGGAAAAGTCATGAAGAAGTTAGAAGAGGTATCAATAATTAGGAAGAATACGTAATTGAGGGTTTGTGGCAAGTGTTTTAATATCCCTCTTTAGGTGCACAAAAATTGTAACCATAAAATTATTGGAAATAATCTATTGAAGATAAGTCATGATATTTTTCTCTCTTGAGAAAGATTTTTTAAAAAAATTCTTATGTTGATTTATTATTCCATAATATTCTTCTAGCACAATTCTTCAAAGCACCTAATTCATTCAATTTATATGTGGCAACAAATTAATAATTTGTACTCCATTAGAATTTCAAAAAGGCAAACACCTTACAAGACAAGAGATGCTTGCACATCTAAAAAATCAAGAAGGACAATCAATCATAAAACAAGTACCATTCTTTTTTAAAAAAGGATTCCATCATTCAACAAGATAAATATTTGTGGGACAATAATATCAAGAAAATTTCTAATATAATCACTACTACTAACTTGAAAATACCTTAACCCATAAACAACTAACTTGAAAAACTCAAATATATGTCATAAATGGAATAATCATGATCACTTTACAAGAAATTTCCTTAAAAAGAAATTTAGACAAGAATAATTTTATCAGGTCAGAAATGTATCGACTTATGTATGAAAGGTCCAAGATAAGTTTTAAGGGTCGATACCGTGTTTTGAGCATGAGGTTTAGCTAATATATGGTCTCATCACAATCGTGAGGATGAAACAAATACAATTTTCTTGCAATTGTGATTGGTGGTTAAATAATTGATAGTTGATTTTGGAGCTATAGACCTTATTTTGACAAATTTTGGAGAGAATTTTGAGATTTTAATGAGGGATAAAGAATCTAGCTCCACATTTCATTATTTTGTGATTTAATCCATGTGAGAGTGTTTAAAATGGGATGAGGGGGTTGTCCTAAGTTTTTAAAGTGTTATTTTCTTGATTTAAGGTTGGATTCATGCTCGGATTTAGCATAATTTTTTGTACATAAGTTTCTAACCTCATGGGTAAATTAATTTTTACTTCAGAAGCTCAATTTCCAAACCAAAATTATATAAAAATATGAGTGTTGTCGATGAAATTATATACTCAATATAGAGTAAAATTTTGTAGATTAGATATCAGGATCCTGACCCATCGTGGGTGACACTCACGGTAACCATCCAGAGGGAGAACTAACTTCCCATTCAAAATCTATCTATCAATCTTTTTAAGAAATAAGCCATGATATAAATACTAGGAAACGGTACAATTAAAGAATTGAGTTTCCATAAACTCAATCGTTTATCAAAATCAATTGCGTAAATAACTCCCTAGAACCCAAAAGTCATATTAGGAAAACAACTAACAAGTCTTAGATAAAAGGGATGGAACCCCAACAAAGAAACATAAATCTAAAGCCCAAAATGTTTGTGTTTAAAAAGATGAACAATGAGATAAGGAAGAATCTGTGGCTCACCCTTGGATTCAGATATCACGTGTTTCACAACTGAGGTATCGAAGTAGCCATCTGAATATGTCTTATAGTCAACAAATAAATAGCAAATACAATATTAGTATACAATCACAATGTACTGATAATATCATTGTTAGTTTTAGTATATGAAATGTGAACAAATAACCATAACATAGTTAACATATAATACACAATATTAACACAAGAATACACAGGCCTAAATTCCAATCCTCATATGAACTAATACTCACAATAACATGAACCATTGTACATAGCACAACAACTCAATTCGTTTCTCACATGGAACCCACACATACAAAATTAGTGTATTGATGTGGTACCCATTCCAAATGTTTGTGCATCGACGTGGAACCTATTCCAACTACAATATGTACCGACGAGGAACCTGATCCCAATCATCAACACACAACACAATCATAATCACAATGAATTGTAACCAAACTTGTACATTCTAAGTAAATTCATTCATTACATGTGATAACACATTTTATTTCAGTCATGTTGTTCTAATTTCCCTAACATGTATCATGCATGCATAACTAGTGATATAGTAAACAAGCACATATGACATAAACAAAAAATACACAATCATCACCTTCCTCAATCCAAGTCTAGAAAACCCTAAAGAGCAAGCTAAAATTTTGTCTTGTTCTTGGCCGAAATAATAAATAAACATAACTATCAATGAATTGGCCCAATAATACTCATATTATGACCAAATCCTAAATTTCAGAAATTTTCCATGATCATTCCACCCAACAAGGGTCTTTTCCAATATTTATTCATGCTAAAACCCTTTCCCAAGATTATAAAGGTTTAAGAATCAAAGTACTAGTTGGCGGGAGTAATTAACTTACCTTTACTAAAATAATTGGTGGAAATCTAAAGAGAGTTGTATTATGTCGCCCTTCCTTTTCCAAGAAAGAAGGTACAAAAAATAAGAGGACTTTTTCTACACAAAACTCGACTAACCCCCGCCATAACCACGTTGGCGTAGCAAACCATCCACTATAGAGCAAATTAACTTATCCTGCTATAGTAGTGTGACACCCTTTATAGTGGATCACGCAAAATTAGAGCCTCGGAATTCCTCCCCAAAGCCCCTATTTCGCAACACACACTTTAACCTTGTCATTTTATACTAATCCTTTCACACCAAGTTCGATATTGAGAGTTCTACCGATCTGAATTCACTTTCAGAAGGCATACCACCTAATCCATTCTCAAATTTTTCTAGACTTCACCTAACTCAAACTTTATATGAGACTAACCTAGCCTAGCATTTTCAAGCCATTACTCAAAAAGTTTTCTGACTCAATTCTTTCACCATTTCTCTAACCATAACGATTAGGAAGGATTGTAACAATTTATATGAATTTACTCATCACTCGTCCGAGTGATCAAAAAAATAAAAACCTAGGAAAACTTAGAAGAAGTATAGTACCTGGATCCTCAAACAAACAGGGTATCTGTCTCACATGTCCCTCTCACTTACCAAGTATCCTCCTAAAAAGTCCAATGTTTTGATTGAATCTTTACTGGACATCCCAATCAAGAACTACAATCAGTTCCTATTTATTATAACTCCTTATTTAGTACTATCTATTCCAATTTGATGATTAAATCTCCATCCCTATGATACTTTTTCAGCATAGACACATGAAAAATTGGATGAACTTCAGAAAAGTTGGGTGACAGTGCTAACATGTAAGGCATTGACCTCACACTGTCAAGAATCTCGAACGGACCAAAGTAACCAGGGCTAAGATTATCTTTCTTTCCAAAACTTAATATCCCTTTCGATTAGTGACACCTTCAACAAAATGTGTTTACCAACCTGAAAATTCATGTCTCTTACCTTACGGTGTGCGTACTCATTATACTTGCTCTGAGCTGCCAACAACTTGGTTTGGATGTTTCATATCTTTTCTTGAACTTCCTTCACTAGATTGACATCCAAAGGCTTCACATCGCCCTCTTTAAACAACCTTATGGTTGATCTACAAACCCTGCTATCAAGTGCCTTAAATGGTGTCATATCTATATAAGAGTGCTAGTTATTATTATAAAACAACTCACACAAAGGCAAGGATTGATCTCAATGACCTTAAAAATCAATCGCACATGCTATCTACATATAAATCATTCTCTCAGAATGAACATCTATCAAGAATGAAAGGTTGTGCTAAAGTTCACTTGAGTGTCCAACATTTCATACAATTTACCCCAAAATTTAGAAGCAAATTGAGCCTTATCTGAGATGATAGAAAGGGGCACCGCTTTCAGCCTTAATATCTTCTTAACTTAGACTTTTGCCAACTTTTGAGAGTTATAATCCATTTTAATCAAAATAAAATAAGTTGATTTTGTCAACATGTTAACAATAACACAAATGGAACCATACTTGCCCAAAGTCCTAAGGATCACAACACAAAGTCCATTAATATATTTTCCTACTTTTACTCAAGAATGAGCATTCTCTGAAGTAAATATACATGCCAATGATTTTGATACTTTACCCGCTGACAATATTGACACTTGAAAACATACTCAACTATGTCTTTATTTTCATCCTCTAATAATGCCGCCTCTATTCTGATACATCGTGATCACACTTGAATAAATCGAATACTGCAAACTATGAGACTCTGTTGTATCAATTTATCAATTTGAGGAACATGAATATTCCTATGAAACTGAGGACACCGCCTGCATCTAGTGTAGCATCTGGAGTCTTTCTGGACACCACCTTTTTCCTAATTTTGTTCAAGTACTTATCCTCCAACTATTTAGTCTTAATTTCCTCTATGAAAGTAGGTTTAACCTCAACACTAGCTAACACCACACCTTTCTCTAAGCTACCCAACTACATGAACTTAGACTCCAGTGCCTGAATATCTCTAGATAAGGTTAACTTGAACATCCCCAAGTAAGTCACACTACCCAAGCTTACTTTACACCTCAATGCATCGCCACCCTATTTTCCTTGTCCGAATGGTAATGGTCACATTATAGTCCATTAACAACTACATTCATCTTTTCTTTCTCAGATTTAGATCCTTCTGAGTTAACACATGGTTCAAACCTTGATGATTGGTAAGCACCTCATACAATTATAACAATAGTCAAAAACATAACCTAAACTCCCAATTCTTACTCGAACTTAACATTCACAAAAAAACAAAATTAATGACATTATGACAAGCCATACATGATTCATTACACCTTTCAAGTAACTCTTACTCGAACTTAACATTCACAAAAAAACAAAATTAATGACATTACGACAAGCCATACATGATTCATTACACCTTTCAAGTAACTCGAACAACCAAGGATCCCTAAGACGTCATTTGTAGTGTTTTTATATGGAATTTTATTCTATATAGGAACCATTCTATCATTTAAACACAAATCCTCACCATTTCTGGACATACATGTAACAATCACATTATGAAGAAGTAAACATCGTTCACTAATGGAACCCATACAAAAAACAATTAATGTACTACAAGCTAATTATTTATAATGTTGTGTTATACAAGCCAACCATATATACATATGTTCTGTACAAGGTGCGATACCTGAGTTAACTGGTAGTATTTACTAACGTGGTGCCTCATCCACCCATATATTGATATCATTGTAGAAATCTTACACTAGGTTTAGAGAAACCAATGATTATATTGATGATTAAAACTTTTCAATAGATGTTTCTTAAATAGGAGAAAAGTCTCATACAAGCTATACTTATAGTCCTACTAAAATACAAAATTATAATTTATATGAGTAGCATAGATTTATTATTACTACTATAACTACAAAACTTATCCTATTCGACTTTAGACCCATACACCATACATCAACTCATTCATACATAAATTAGGATTTAGTAGTCTAGTAATAGTGTGACTCTAACTCTATAAAAGTGAACATGTCAGTTGTCGGTCAGTTGGACCAGTTCGTTAGAATTGTTCCTATCATCAACTTCTTTTATTATCAACACTTCTCCTCAATCTAGTAAGTGGAGGAACTGTTACTCTGATCTTTCTTCGAAACTTAGCAAAAACTTATTTTGTTAATGCTTTGATATGAATGTCAGCTAGTTGATCCTTGGACCTCACAAACTGAGTAAGAAGTTGTCCTCTTACCATCTTCTCATGAACAAAATGATAGTTTATTTTAACATGCTTAGTTCTAGCATGTATAATTTAATTGACTATCATGTACGAGGCAATCATATTATTACCATACAATGTAAGCATAGATTAAAGGAACACCTAAGATCATGAAGTAGATATGTGATCAATGTCTTCTCTGCTACAGTGGAATCTAGTGATTTATATTCAGCTTCAACACTCTCGATAGTTCTATTGTGGCCTGTTTCTTGGAAGTCCAAGAAATAAAATTTGCACCTAGGCTGATGTTATAACCCGTAATTGATCTTCTAGTGGCGCTAAAACTTTTAGAATCAGCATTTGAATATCCATAGAACATGTAAGGTGATTGTGAAATAATTCTTAGTCCAAAGTGTAGAGTAACTTTGACATATCTTAGAATTCTTTTTACTTATTGACGATGTTCAATGTTTAGACTTTACATATACTAGCTTGCTAGATTCACAACATGAGCGATAGTAGGTCTTTTGAGTGTCAAGTACTGACGACTCCTTACTATCATTCTGTATAAGAAGACATTTATAAGACTTCCCACAACTTTATGTAAACTATGCTTTTGAGCTAAAGTTGTGGCTACAGGCTAAAACTTTTGTTAAGGTCATTTGTATCTTGTCCAATTCCTCCTTCAAACATACTTAACCTTTACTCCTAGGAAAACGTGTAAATGGGCAAGATCTTTCATAAAAAACTTTTTTATAAGTTATAGAATAAACTTTGAGACACATAATGGATTACTTTCTATGACAATAATATCATCGACATATAACAAGAGAAATAGGGTGAATTTTTGAGTTTTCAAAGAAAATAAGCAGGGATATGTCTTACTTCAGATAACCAAGGTGTAGGAAATCCATGCTAAACATATCAAACCAGACTCTTAGTGTCTTTTTAAGACCATACAATGCTTTTCTAAGTAGGTACACATGCTAAAGATACCTAGGATCAATAAATCTAGGAGGTTAACTCATAAGACCTCCTCTTGTACAAACCAAGAAGGAATGTATTTCCAATATCTAGTTGTCTAACTTCCCATTTTGAGTTGATTGCAATGGATATAACCAACCTAATAGTTGTGGCTTTAACCACAAGGCTAAAAGTTTCTTCAAAATTTGTCACTTCACGTTGTGAGAATCCCCGCCACAAGTTTGTCCTTTTATCTATCTATTATTTCATCAATTTTCAATTTTGTCTTGAACATCTATTTTGCCATTAGCTAATCGTAAGCCTACAACTGGAGTCTCTTGAGTCTTATTAATATTGTCTGGATCATCACTTTTAACTTGTTTCTCGTGATCATCATCTAAGTATACACCTAAGAAGTCAATGATAGTAGGTATATTGATTATTTTAGTAGCATTCTCACTAGTAACGCGCCTACTATAAACATATACTTTCCTTGAATTATGATTATCTCGTGCCTGCAATTTAGAGAAAGATTCAACAAAAGTAGCAAGATGAGGTAAGACATCAATGTTTGTCTAAGATTGACTTTAAGACACGTAGGGTAATGTGTTTTCATCAAACAATGTCTGAATACGTACAGCCTACTTGTAGAGGGGTGATAACATTTATATCCACTGTGCAATATGTTTCTTTCTATGAACACGCAAGGGTAAGTCTTTGGACTGAACTTGCTGCTACCCTTAATATATGAAAAATATCTACATCAAACACTTTCAGGTTGTTGTAAAAGATTGCTCTCTCCATACAACTTAAAAAATGGAGTCACCATCTTTAGGACAATCTGTTGATGAGGAATACTGCAGTAAGGAAAGTCTCAACCCATAGAAACAAAGGTATGTCAGCATAAAGTAATAGATTTAAGTTAGTCTCCACAATATGCCTATACTTTATTTTTGAAACTCCCTTTGTTTAGGTGTGTTAGGACATGAAATATATCTCACAATGCCACAATCTTCCAAATGTTTTATAAAGTTTATTTTAATAAACTTACCACCTCCATCACACTAAAATATCTTAATTTCTTTTTAGAAAATTATTTTTCTACAATTTCATGAAATTTCACAAAGACTTCAAAAAATGTCGATCTTTTCGTTGGATAAATCCATATATATCTAGTGTAACCAAATGACATAATATTTAATATGTTGAGAAGATCAAGTAGGAGCAGGTCCCATAAGTCATAGTAAAGTTTCAATAAATTTCTTTCTAGATTTTATTACTTAAATCAAATGAAAGTTTACAACTTTTTCTCAACTGAGAACTAGAACAAACAGTAGGCATTTTCTTATAACTACTAACATTGATGTAAATATTACAACAAAATTATTGAACAATTGTTTATTTATTTATACAATTCAATATAGTGTTACGCTAAACAGATTAATTTGTCATTGTAATACTCCAAAAGTCCATGACTTAGTCCAGAGCCTCAGCTAATGAACTAAACTCTAAAATAGTGTTTCTAAGCCTAAAATAATGTATTGAAACTAATTAGAAAGTGTTAGAGTAAAAACATCAAGAAACGACCATGACGTCCGAACAATTGTAAAATGTAAACTAGTGTGCCGTACATGTTTTAAGGGGTTTTAAAAGTCGAAATTTAGTCAAATTTGGTAAAAAGGTGGTAAACATATATTAGAGTGTTTTTATAGTCGAAACATACGGTTACAACTCCCCAAGGATCACCCTAAAGGTCTTTGAAGAGGACTCTAACATTTGACCCTAAACTGTCAACTTGACAGTGGCCAAACGACGAATCGTCGATACGTCAATGGCCCGTCAATGGTTTCATAGGTACATACTTAGCAACATTTCAAAAATGTCTCAAGTGTCACTCTATGAATTAAACCATATATTGTCGGCGTCGTGGTTTGATTGACGCCCCATAGACGGGGGTTCGTCATTTGAGGCTCAAGTAACTGCCTAGTTTTTTGGTTTATTGTGTTAGTTGGTTAATTAGTTAGATGATTCATTAAGGTTTAATGGGTGGTTAATTAATTTATTTAAAGGACTATATAAGCTACCCCAAGTCTTAAACTAACACCTCATTATTCCTAAACCTAATTCTCTCCAACTTCTCTCTACTTTTCTCTCAATTCCAAGACCCACCATTGAAGACCAAGGATCAAGATTCTCTAGGGCTCCAAGACTCATTCTTTTTATTCATCAAACTTCAATAAATCCTAAGGTATGAAATCTATTCACTCTTGGGATCTCTTTCCCAGGAGGCTCTTCAAAATTGGTTTCCAATGATGTCAAAAACATGGGTTTTCTTCCAATTTTGTGAATGATCTTTTAAATTGATTTGATGTTCAATTCCTTTGATTATTACAGATAGATTATGATTGTTTATGGGTTGACTGATGTAGTTCTTAGTGTTTGACCTGATTCTATGAAAGAATCTATGATTGAACCCTTTTCCTTAACCCTAAGTTATGAATTGAGGTTGATTTGATTAGTGATGATGAAATTGACTTAGTTCTATTATAGACTAATATTGTATGATGATAATAAGTGAAGTGATGGATAAATATTGTTGGATTTATGGTAAGACCTTGAAGGAGGTTTATGGAGGCTATTTGGTAAGACTTTAGGATCATGAGTTCTTTACTTCAATGGTGATGGTTTATACTTGATGATGATGTTCAATTTAAATATTCTATGTGAACAGATTAAGAAGATGATGATATGATGAATGTGATGGCATGTCATGAATATGTTGAATTGTGAGATCATATTAAGGGTGTGATGATACAAGGTTGAATATGAATCACTTGTGTTCCTAATTATGATATGATTATGATGTGATGATCTCACAAATGAAGGGTTGTATTGAAAGGAAATTCTCATGCAATACTTAATGAACTAATGACATGATTATACAACAGGTTAGTCTTTTATGACCTATATTAAGATATGATGACTAAGAATGACTTAAAGGCATTTCAAAAAGGGACTTTAGTTTAGAACCAAGTGAGCTATATATGAGAGGTGTCCCTTCCTGATATGGAAAGGTAGGTTCACAATGATTCTCATGAGATGAGGACTCCAATGCTAATGGGCATGAAGAGGGTTCAATACATATCTCCTAGTTCCTTAACTATGTTTCCCACATAGGAACACTAGCTAGTGGATCTACCTAGAATTATACGTTCATATTTTGGTTCTACCTTGGCAAGTAAACGACCTTCTTTTGGTGTAGGGTTTCATGACATCGAATTCCATTATTAGCTCACATGGTCTATTTTTGGTTAAGGCGATTGTTTTCGAAAATAAAATGAGTGAATGAAGTAATAATGTGAACACTAACTAGGGTGACTTAAGGGGATCTAACTTAGTGTATGTAAGGGTATGGTACTTTACCTATGCGTTGCATGAGTTGGCCTTGAGGGGAGTCGTAGGAGGTTGTTCTTATGTACTTATGATATGAATGAAATGCATATGTTGACTTTGCATGTTGATGATCCTATATGATGTTAGTTTCATTGATGAACATGATATTGATCTAAGTTGATATATATGATGATGAATATGCATGATATGAAGATATATGAAATGTAGATACTGCTTATGGTGTCTTTTCTAGTTTACTTGATTATGTGGGGTTATGTGACTTCACATGAGCATTTCACTTGTAGGATTTGGATGGGATTGTTGGTAAGGGTCTTATATGCTTTAATATTATGAACTATTGCACATGAATTGTTGTTATGACATTATGTTGGAGTTATTCATGTTTATATGACCTTAATACGATGCTATTCATGTTGATATGACATTTATGATGATGTTGGTCTTGTGTTGGATATGAATATGTCTTAATGATGCTATGTCTATTGACTTGTATATACTCTTGTATGTGCATAAAAGACTTTCAAATTGACTTAGCATGGTTTTGAACAAAATGTCATTTTAAGCATGATTTCAATGGTTTTATGTACATATGTTTCCATACTTAGTACATGGAATTTGTAGTAACCCATATTCTTTCCCTTTTCCCAAACAATATAGGTTCGGGTCATTGAAGTGTAAAAGACCACTTTGAAGGAGGACTTGGATATATTTCCCAAGATATTTGTAGGTCCTCAAGCCCGGGGATGTTCTCATTATTCTATTCTAGCTATGATGTTGCGTGTGTCTAAAGACAATTGTTCTTTCCTTTATCTCTTGAGACTATTGTTGTAAGCCTATATGTAGCACATTTTATTGAAGGAAGGGTTATGCCCAATATTGTAATTCTCTATCAAATGGTTTAATGTGAGATAAAGTATTAGACGATTTCTTATGATTTGGTTATGTTGCCTAAATGAGAAGGCTATGTAAACTTCAATAAGCGAGGAGTCTATGTAAATTCCATATATGATGTATGAGAAGTCTAGGTATACTTCACTATGTAAAAGTTTTTAATTTTTTGCAGTTTTGACCTATGATATGTTAAGTTCCAATTCCCAAATGAACCCGTCTTAAAATGGAAAGGGGGTAACTCAATCCCTAGGGGTCAAATTATTTTGTGTCTAGAAGCTTGTAAAATGATCTCTAAAGGGTGTCCATATTGTGAGGGTCAAGGACCTTGAATTCGAGATTTCTCCATTATAGTTGGTACCTGTAGTGAAGGATTTTTCGAAAGTCATTCCCGATGACTTGCCTGGAATCTCTCCCGAGCAGGAAATAAACTTCAGTATAGACTTGTTATCAGATACGAAGCCTATTTCAATACCTCATTATCAGATGTCTCCGATCTATTTGAAGGAGCTAAACTTCAACTCAAGGACTTACTAGACAAAGGTTTCATAAAACCTAGTATTTCAACATAGGGAGCTCCAGTGTTGTTTTTTAAGAAGAAGGATGGGTCTCTTAGGATGTGCATCGACTATCTTCGACTAAATAAGGTTACTATAAAGAACAAGTATCCTTTCCCAATGATCGACGATTTCTTTGATCAACTCCAAGGGGCAAGCTACTTTTCGAAAATTGACTTTTAGTTTAGGGTATCACCAACTTAGGGTGTGAGGTGAAACATACCTAAAACGGATTTTCAAACTAGGTATGGTCATTATAATTTTCTAGTGATGTCCTTTGGTCTAACTAATGCCCCAATGGCTTTTATGTACCTTTTGAATAGAGTGTCTCAAAATTACCTTGATTCTTTTGTAATTGAATTCATTGATGATATCTTGGTGTATTCAAAGAGTGATGATAAGCGTATGGTCCATTTGAGGGTAGTATTGCAAGTCCTCAAGGAACATCAATTTTTTGCCAAGTATAGTAAGTGTAAATTTTGGTTGATTTCGGTTGCGTTTCTTCGTCACATATCTCAAGTGAGGGTATTGAGGTCGATCCGAAGGAAATGGAAGCGCTTAAGAATAGGCCTAGATCTTTGACTACAACCGATATTAGAAGTTTCTTGGGTTTAGCCGGGTATTATCAGAGGTTTGTTGATGGGTGTGCATCCATAGCTTCTCCTTTGACTACCTTAACCCAAAAGAATGCTAAATTTTAGTGGTCGGAAACTTGTGAAAGGGACTTCAAAAAGAGTAGAAAGATAAGTTTTCCTCGACTCCGGTGTTGACCTTACCGGATGATACTCAAGGGCTTGTAGTATAGTGTGATGCTTCTCGAGTTGTTGTTCCCTCAAGCAAGATGATGGAAACTCAAGGTGCATGAGAAAAATTATCCAACTCATGATCTTGAAATTAGCGGTCGTAGTGTTTGCTTTGAAAATATGGAGGAATAACTTGTATATTGTCCATGTGGATATTTTTACGGACCACAAGAACCTTCAATATGTGTTCACTCAAAAGTGTTGAATCTCAGACCAAGAAGATTGTTGGAACTCTTGAGGGACTACGACACGAGTGTTCTCTACTACCCCGACAAGTCCAATATAGTTGCGGATGCTCTAAGTCGTATGTCAATGGGAAGTGTAGCACATGTTCCCGATGATAAGAAAGAGTTGGTGAATGAGGTGAATAGATTGTCTTGGTTGGGTGTTCATTTGGAAGATTCTTCAAATGAAGGGCCGATGGTTCATATAACTCTGAATCATCTTTAGTGGTGGAAGTGAAGTCTAAGAAACACCTTGATCCTCTATTGATGGTGTTGAAGGAATCAATCCTTAGCAAGATCAATGAGGCATTCTCTCAAAGGGTGATGGTGTGTTTAGGTACCAAGATAGATTATATATACCGGATGTGGATGGTCTAAGGGGGGAAATTTTGGAAGAATCTCATGGTTTCTGATATTCCATTCATCCGGGTGCCACCAAAATGTATCGTGATCTTCGAGAGGTTTATTGGTGGGATGGTTTGAAAAGGGACATAGCGGAGTTTGTGGGTAAATGTCCTAATTGTCAATAAGTTAAAGTAGAACATTAAAAACCGAGTGGTCTAACTCAAGTGATGGATGTTCTTACTTGGAGGTGGGAAGATATTTATATGGACTTTGTAGTGGGTTTTCCTTGGACACGAATGCAAAATGACTCAATATGGGTGATTGTTGATAGATTGACGAAATTTGCCCACTTTCTGCCCGTTAAGTCTACTTATTTGACGGAAGATTATGCAAAGTTGTACCTTAATGAGATTGTGAATTTCTATGGTATCCCCTTGTCCATTATCTCGGATAGAGGTGCCCAATTCACTTCTCATTTTTGAAGGTCTTTTCAAAAAGGGTTGGGTACTCAAGTGAAACTTAGTACTGATTTTCATCCTCAAATGTATGGTCAAGCGAAGCATACCATTCAAACCCTAGAATATATGTTAAGAGCTTGTGTAATATATTTCAAGGGTAATTGGGACGATCACCTGCCGTTGATTGAGTTCTCTTACAATAATAGCTACCATTCGAGTATTTCCATTGCCCCTTTTGAAGAACTCTATGCTAGGAGATGTAGGTCTCTGGTTGGGTGGTTTGAAGTAGGTAAATCTTCACTCCTTGGTCCCGAGATAATCTAAGAAGCATTGGAGAAAGTTTGGATGATAAGAGATAGGTTGAAAACAGCCTATAGTCGGCAAAAAATATTATGCCAACAATAGAAGAAGAGATCTAAAATTCGAAGTAGGTGATATGGTCTAATTGAAAATTTCACCCATGAAAGGAGTTATGAGGTTTGGTAAGAAAAGGAAGCTTAGTCCCCGGTATGTGGGTCATTATGAGATAGTGAAACGGGTCGGGAAGATTGTTTATGAGTTGAAGTTACCAAGCGAACTAGCCCTGGTTCATCCCATATTTCATGTCTCTATGCTTAAGAAATGTATAACTGACCCAGTATCCATTCTCCCGATTGAAAGATTAGGTGTTAATGAGAACCTCTCTGATGAAGAGGTTCCAGTTGAAATCCTAGATTGCCAAGTCAAGAAGTTTAGGAGCAAAGAGGTGATCTTCGTAAAAGTTTTATAGAGAAACCACCTAGTAAGGGAGCAACATGGGAGGCCTAGACCGACATGAAGTCCCGTTATCATCATCTTTTTCCTCAAAATTCTAGCCAAAGTTGAGGTTAGTAATCCTCTTAAAACAAAATAATGAATAATGTTGAATTTGACTTGCTTTCTTTGCTATTATGTGGATATTTATGGTAAAGGTTTATGTTAAAAATGAGTTTTTCATGAAAAAAATGTTCTTTTGCTTAACTTGCACTTAATTGTGATTATGCGTATAGTGTCTCTATAAAATGGTAGTGAGCATGTCTAATATGTTTTAAAAGAAGTTTTGCATCAGCGAATCTTGATGTTCATGTTGAGATCATCTTGATATTGAGAAGGTAATTCCTCATGTTGTGATGTTGAGCTCTTATATGTGGTAAAAATGTTAATTTAATTGTTATGTGTAATGTTACCGCTATGTGTTGAATGGAGTTGTGAATTAATCCTATGGGTTGTGACTCATAATGGTTTTATGTTGTTGATGTTGTTGTTTGTTTGGATGCAAGTCTTGAGTCATAGTCTCTCCTTATAAAAAGATTTAGGTGTCATTCCGGGACTAATGTTCCCATGGGGGGGATAATGTAACACTCCAAAAGTCCATGACTTAGTCTAGAGCCTCACATGATGAACTAAACTCTAAAACACTATTTCTAAGCCTAAAATAATATATTGAAACTAATTAGGAAGTGTTAGAGTCAAAATGTCAAGAAATGACCATGACATTCGAAGAATTATGAAATGTGAACTAGTATGCCTTGACATGTTTTAAGGGGTTTTAAGAGATGAAATTTAGTCAAATCTGGTAAAAAGGTGGTAAACATGTATTAGAGTGTATTTAGGGTCAAAACGTTTGGGTAAGACTTCACAAGAACCACCCTAAGGGTCCTTGGATACCCGAACATTGACCCAAACTGTCAACTTGATAATGGCCAAACGACGATCCGTCAATGGGTCAATGGCCCATTGATGGTGTCGTAGTTTCAGACTTAGCCACATTCCAAAAATGTCTCAAATCACACTCTATGAATTAAACCACATACTATCAATACGGCGTCGGGGTTTGATCGACACCTCGTAGACGAGGGTTCATCATTTGAGGGTCAAGTCACAGCCTAGTTTTTTAGTTTAGTGAGTTAGTTGGTTAATTAGTTAGGTGATTAATTAAGGATTAAGGGCTGGTTAATTAAGTTAGTTAAAGGACTATATAAGCTACCCTAAGTCTTAAACTAACTAAACACCCCATTATTCCCAAACTCAATTCTCTCTACTTTTTCTCTCTATTCCAAGACCCACAATTGAAGACCAAGGTTAAAGATTCTCTAGGTATCCAAGACTCACTTTTTCTCCATCAAACTTCAAGGAATCCTAAGGTATGGAATCTATTCACTCTTGTGATCTCTTTCCCCAAGAGTCTTTTCAAAATTGGTTTCCAATGATGTCAAAAATATGGGTTTTCTTCCAATTTCGTGAATGGTCTTTCAAATTGATTTGATGTTGAATTCCTTTGGTTATTATTAATAGATTATGATTATTTATGGGTTGATTATTGTAGTTCTTAGTCTTTGACCTAGTTCTATAAAAGAATCTATAATTGAACCCTTTTTCCTAACCCTAGGTTATGAATTAAGGTTGATTTGATTAGTGATGATGCAATTGACTTAGTTCTATTACACATTAATATTTTATGATGATAATAAGTGAAGTGAGGGATAAATATTGTTGGATTTATGGTAAGATATTGAAGGAGGCTTATGGAGGCTATTTGGTAAGACTATATGATTATGAGTTCTTTACTTTATTATTGATGGTTTATGCTTGATGATGATGTTCAATTAAACTATTCTATGTGAATATATTAAGAATATGTTTATATGATGAATGTAATGGCATGTCATGAATATGTTGAATTGTGAGATCATGTCTAGGGTGTGATGATACAAGGTTGAATATGAATCACTTGTGTGCCTAATTATGATATGATTATGATGTGATGATCTCACAAATGAAGGGTTGTATTGAAAGGAAATTCTCATGCAATACCTAATGAACTAATGACATGATTATACAACGGGTTAGTCTTTTATGACCTATATTAAGATATGATGACTAAGAATGACTTAAAGGCATTTCAAAAAGGGACTTTAATTTATCACCAAGTAAGCTATATATGAGAGGTGTCCCTTCCTGATATGGAAAGGTAGGTTCACAATGATTCTCATGAGATGAGGACTCCAATGCTAATGATCATGAAAAGGGTTCAATACATATCTCCTAGTTCCTTAACTATGTTTCCCACATAGGAACACTAGCTAGTGGATCTACCTAGAATTATATGTTCATGTTTTGGTTCTACCTTGGCAAGTAGACGACCTTCTTTTGGTGTAGGGTTTCATGACATCGAATTTCATTATTAGGTCATATGGTCTATTGTCGGTTAAGGCGATTGCTCCCGAAGTAAAATGAGTGAATTAAAGTAATAATGTGAAAATTAACTAGGATGACTTAAGGGGTTCTACTTAGTGTAGGTAAGGGTATGGGAATTTACCTATTCATTTCACGATTTGGCCTTGAGGGGAGTCGTAAGAGGTTATTCTTATGTACTTATAATATGAATGAAATGCATGTGTTGACTTTGCATGTTGATGATCCTATATGATGTTTAGTTTCATTAATAAATATGATATTGGTCTAAGTTGATATATATTATGATGAATATGCATGATATGAAGATATATGAAATGTAGGCAGTGCTTATGGTCTCTTTTCTAATTTACTTGATTATGTGGGGTTATGGGGCTTCACATGAGCATTGCATTTGTAGGCTTAGGATGGGATTGTTGGTAAGGGTCTTATATGCTTTGATGTTATGAACTCTTGTACATGAATTGTTGTTATGACATTATGTTGGAGTTATTCATGTAGATATGGCCTTAATATGGTGTTATTCATGTTGATATGACATTTATGATGATGCTGGTCTTGTGTTGGATATGAATATGTCTTAATGATGCTATGTCTATTGACTTGTATATACTCTTGTATGTGCATAAAAGGCTCTCTCTAAGTGACTTATCACAGTTTTGAACGAAATGTCATTTTAAGCATGATTTCAATGATTTTATGTACATACATTTCCATACTTAGTACATGTGGTTTGTACTACCCATATTCTTTCTCTTTTCCCAAACAATGTAGGTTCGCGTCATTGAAGTGTAGGATACCCCTTTGAAGGAAGACTTGGATATATTTTTTAAGCTATTGGTAGGTCCTCAAATTCGTGGATGTTGTCATTCTTCTATTCTAGCTACAATGTTGCTTATGTCTAAAGACAATTGTTCTTTCCTTTATCACTTGAGACTATTGTTGTAAGCCTATTTGTGGCATATTGTATTGAAGTAAAGGCTATGCCCAATATTGTAATACTCTATTATATGGTTTAATGTGAGATAAAGTATTAGACTATTTCATATGATTTGATTATGTCTTCTAACCGAGAAGTCTATGTAAACTTTAATAAGCAAGGAGTCTATGTAAACTCCATATATAATATATGAGAAGTCTAAGTATACTTCACTATGTAAAAGTTTTTAATTTTTGCATTTTTGAACTATGATATGTTATGACGAATGCTAAGGGTTAGTCCAAGTCTTCTTCGAGGATGAAGATGTCGGTTACATCTAGGGGGTGCTCCCCGGTTGTGACAGTCATATATGTGTTCTTAACTTATATAGTAGATGATTTGGTATATAGAGTTTAAGCTTATACACAGAAGATTAAACTGTCGGTTCTTATAACTAAAAGTTATAGTTCACAATTATAGATGGAAATTTGGACAAAACCATCAGAAAAATTGTAGCATGAGATTAAATGTAATTTATATTGATTATGAGAATGATATAGTTCTAACTTCTAACTTCTCGTGCTAGTGCATTTGGTATGTATTGAACGGGATCGAGCAAAGATATATATTTTAGACTGACTGATAAAAACATATTCTCTAAACTTTTAAATGTACTTATATTCTTAATCTTGATATAACGATTATGATCTGTATATATTACTTATCGTTTTGATTTGTTAAAAGGTGAGATTTTGAGATGGGTCAATTTGCCTGGTAGATTGGATGATAATAATATATATTGATGAAATAATTAGTTAGTTTATGGAGTCCATGTCTCGCTATAGAGATTGATGGTACATTTTTTATGAGAAGCTTATAAGTTTGCATGTGTAAACCTGGCCGGTAGATTTACGAATCTGGCACATGAAATAAGTTAAGTATTTCTCTAAATGAAATTAATCATTGAATTAAATTCATCAGTAGTTTAATTTATTGATTAGTATCGGTAATCTTAAAATGGAAAATTACATAAGTTTTTAATGGTGAATATAGTGCAATGATTTTTTTATGGTAAGAATAATTCAAATTGATTATTTGGAATTATTTCCTAATAGGAAGCCTCAGTAATAAATTATGTGGTCCCTCCAATGCCCAATTTAACTAGAACTCAAAATCTTATTTTCTAGTAAAAAGAAAAATGAAGCGTGTTTCTTCTGAGAAAAGAAGAGAAACGTGTGTTTATTGATATTCTTGAAAGAACAGGAATTTTCTTTGCACTGGGAAGACATCTCTATAAGTAGGGATTTTTCTGACCTAGAAAAGATTTAATTCAATAATCTATACAACACTTGCCCACCCAAGTATTGAGAGAGTTCAATTGTTAATCGGGATCACTGTAGAAGACTGTAGAGTTGGAGTTGGATTTACTTCAAGATATCTGCACACGCTTTAAGAGGTAATCCTGAATTAATTTTCAGCATACTTTGTATGTGATGCATATTTGTGATTGTCGTTTACATTCATGCAAGATATATGATTCTGGAATGCTTTCACTATGTATGCTATTTACCAACACTTGGAATGAGAAAGTACTCGTGTGTTCAAATATCACTAGTTCTACCTTTCTGAAAAGAGCTTTTGTTGTGCTATTTCTAGACACCTTTTGTGAAATTTTCGATTTCGCCATTGTATACACATATTATAATGCTCTATTCTAAACCTTGTCTCGATCATGCCGACAATTTAAATCAGTTTTCCTAAAAAAATAAAATTATTTGTTTTCTAATCATTTTCT
This sequence comes from Solanum lycopersicum, assembly GCF_036512215.1. Lineage (NCBI taxonomy): Eukaryota > Viridiplantae > Streptophyta > Magnoliopsida > Solanales > Solanaceae > Solanum > Solanum lycopersicum. The sequence continues at coordinate 10,322,675 of NC_090806.1, read as the reverse complement.
TTATTATGTCAAAAGTAATATATATATATATATATATATATATATATATATATATATATAGTAGCCCTAATACTAAAACTATTCCAATATGCCATAGACTGGTCCCTAAGCTGTTCAACAGAATTCATGCATCAGAATTGCTTGCTTAGTGGGGAGAGAAGCACATGCATGGAGTAGTAAAGTGTATGGTATTTCTTTAAAGAGTTTAAGTTATTAATATATAAGTAATTTTTTATACTATCACATTATTTAAATGATATTTATTGATATACTTTTATGTATTATTGAATTTAAAACCTTGAAAATTGAATATATTATCTGATACAGTAGGTAAAAATAATATATAATAATACCAAAACTAAAAGGGTACAACCCTTGTGATTGCATTTGATGAAAGAGGTTTTGTAGTGTTTCAAAATATAGGCTTTATTCGTTTCGTGGTACTCTGCACCTCAAATGATCACTTTACGAATTTGGACCCTTTTTTTGAACTTATGGAATTTTATTAATGTTATTTTTGTTTTCTTTGAGTCGAGTGTCTTTTGAAAATAATTTATTTATATTCAAGAGATAGTGATATGATTTACGTACACTCTATACTTTTCAGACCTTTCTCGTGAGATTCTGTTGGATACTCCCAAGTATCTCATTTATGTTTAAGTGTGCTCAAATATAATCATTAATATTTCCTCCGTTTCATTTTAAATGTCATTTTAACTCAAAATAATATTACTTTTAGAAATTCAAAATTAAGATATTCAATTATTTTCATTTATACTTTAACATTAAAAAGGTTAAATAATTATTTTTGATGTTAGTTCAATTCTCAAATAACAACTAAGATATAGAGATAAGTTAATAAACTATATTTTGTATAAAATAATTAAAGCAACAATTAAACTGAGATGGTGTCATAGGTTAGATTTGATATTAAAATAGTTAAGTCATACTAAATATTAAGAGAACTTTTGTTTTTGTATTTATTTTTTGTTGAAAAAAAAATATATGCAAGCCACCTTTACCTATCAAATTAATAAGAAACATAAAAAAAATACAAGGTGATGTGTAAAATTGGACCTAACATCACTTAAATTTATATAATAAAGAATAAATTAATCTACACTACTTATTGTTAGCGAGTCATATATATAAATTAAAGTTCAAGACTAAGTTAAAAGAGATCAAATAAACATATGATGATTTTGTGTTGTCTTTCTTGTGTTGTCTTTCTTTTAGTTAAATGTGTCTTTAAAATATTAGTACTATTGTAAACTATAGAGAGTACTCTCTGTAAAAATTCCTTGTACAAAATAGCCCCTAGTGGGTATAATGCACCATTTTTATTATTCTAAAAACATTTCTCTATATATATTCTTCAATAAAAAAAAAACCCATTTTAGGTCCACTTCCTTTATTCAAATCAAATGGACATTTGCAAACTTAGATTTTGATTATTATTTAGCAAAAAATAATATTTTTTTCGTTTCAATTTATATAACATCTTTCGAATTTTGAAATTGTAAATATATATATCTTTGATCTAAATTTTTTCATTATTTTTTTAAAATATTTTAAATTATTAATTATTTATGGCATATAATTTAAAATTTTCATTCACAAACACTCTCAAAAATCGAAATGTGTCACGTATCATAGTAGTAGTGATATATTTAAAAAGTTGAAAAAGGCTTAAAAACCGATAAGAGAGTATGTGTTGGTCGGCATGATTGTGCATGATGAAAATTCTTTTTGGTCCCACAAATTTATTCTTCTTATATAATACATAATAAATAATAATATAAATAAATATATATATACATATTCTTATGACAGACAGAAAAAACAAGAATGAGAAAAAAAAGGAAGATTAGCTAGCTAGAAGAAGAACAAGTAGAGAAAATGGAATGAGAGGTTGCAATAATAATTGCCACAAAAATATAAGGAGATTGAGAAATAGAACAATGATGTCTCTTAAGGTATAGGTTCTTCTACCCCACCACTTGTTGCTTTATTCTTCTTATCCCATCATGCTTATCTTCCAAAGTTGGCACAAAAACTTTTTTCAAGAATATTTTTTATCGTGGAAAGCTTTGTAGGACAGAGAAAATCAAAAGGTTATATATATATATATATAGTGTGTTAGAAAAAATAATGCATACATATTAATTTTGATGTATTATTAATTTCTTGTTTAGTACAATCTTTTCTAATTTAGGTGTAACTTTTTTCATATTTTTGCGTCATATTTATAAATGGTATTATTATAAACAAATTTTTACAATACATGTTACTTTTAATAAATCAAATCAAACACTACATAAGAAATAATATCAACATAACTGATGCAAGTATATATATAATTAATATCAATATTACTAATTATCACATTCAACATTGCTCACCACATCAAGTGATCCCATAATATGTGCTATCACTTCAGATGTCTCAATTAATGTGTCACGATTAAAATTTCGAAAGTCAATCACATTTTTCTTTGATTGAATATAACTATTATTGATTTTTTATATTGTTATATTATTTTTTAATTTATAATTAATATTCAAAAGATTAAAAAATTTCATTTTTTGAATTTATGATCAAAGTTTAGAAATTTGAATTTTTAAATTTCTAACTAAAGCCTAGATAATTTGGAACAAAGAAAATATTATTTTATTATTAATTTGTTATAAAAATAAAAGCTTAACATAATTTTTTGATTAAAAATTATAATAACATAATAATATCATGACATAAGTTAGATTACTAATTTTAGAAAGAAATCTTAATAAACTTTGTATAAAATCAAACTATATCAACTAAGAGTATTTGTTTCTACTTGGAATAATAAAAAGTATTAGTAGTAGTAGGTCTTTGATGCACTATGTAAAAAGCTAAGCATCTCCCACCTCTTGGTGATTTCCCCAAAATGATAATACTCTGAATTTGGTGTTGTATCAAAATAATAGATATGACATCACACATGGGAAGACATACACCAAAAGTTCCATTTTCTTTTAGTTTCTTTGTTGAATCACATAATTCAACACCCCATTAATTATTTGTGGAATCAACTATATAATTAACTCCACATCATGCACATGTGAACTTAATTAATGCATGTTTAATATTCTATTTCAGTACTATGTGAAAGAATGAAATACCCATTCATTCAATACAACATATCCTTAATTAACAGTCCGTGTAAAATAAATATAACTTTATGCACATTATCAATGTCAAAGTTGGAATTTTCATTCAGAATATTTAAAATATGAAGAATTACACACATAAAAAAGATTCAACATCTAATATATATATATACAAAATAATTCTAACAATATAGAAAATAATGTAATTTTTTTATTAAAGAGAGTTCGAATGAACTCCCTGAGTTGTTTCTAGCTTAGCCCCTACTTATCACAATCTTTTTCAAGGTGGTTGGATAATTAACATTTCAATTCCATTATTTAAATCAAAGTCTAAGTTGATCAATTAATGAAAATAAATTCCAAATATTACTTGTCTCTATAATGCACTAGTAGGTGGAAACAAATAGCTAGGACCATTATATTTTCAATAGTAACACTTTTGAGATACCCTAAAACAAAACCAAAAAAAAAACGACAAATTATGTGAACCATTGAAAAGGCACCTAAATTCAACATCAAACTTCCTATATGATAGGAACCATTTGGTCCTTATAGAGATACTACATACCAAAATAGGTCCACAAAGCCCTATTTAATAGATTTGAAGCACTTCCACTCAAAATTAGAATAGATACCTTGTGAGTTGTGATGATGCATAAACCCTAGTCATTTTCATATGTAGTACACGTGTAAAAGTTCTTCACTTTACCTCTTTCCGTTATAGATTTAACGGAAAAGAGCAAACGTATTGAAAATAGTTTAAATCTATTCTCTTTTCGATTTATTAAATCTCAATTATCTTTTACATTAATGGTTTGGTTAATTTCTCCTTCCTTCCACCTCTATTAGACCTTTTAATATTAAAGTTTGGGTTAAAATTATGTGTAAATTAGGTATATAGCATTTTCTATATTAATATTTTCAAGATATAGCATTAGAGTTTGTATTTCAATATATAACATTTAATATCTCAAGTAATAGCATATTATTATACACTATAATGTTAATTTGAAATTTAAAAAAAATGTTTTAGAAAAAATGAAAAAAAAAAGGGAAAAAAATATAAATGGAAAATGACATCCTTTATTACTTAAATTAAATACAGTTATTAATTGGTGTTAATTGATTAACACGTTTTAAGGAAATTCAAAAAATATTCAGATTAGTAAGTTGCCTTAAATCTCTCAAATTAGTTTAAATAACAATAAATTTTGATTTAATTCCTTAAAAAGCTCTAACAAAATGACATCAACGTACAAGCTATTTTTTTTCTTTCCAATTTTCACTATTCTTTTAGGTTTGCAGCAAATATCAGTTCGCTTTTTTTTAGTAATTGAAAAAATTTTGACGTTGGAAAAAAATTGATTTGCTATGATGGAGGAACATTGTATTTATATTAATTAAACACGATGGAAGTTGAAATTCATCAGGTTAGTTTTTAATTATGATTTGTTGGTTTTGATTATGATTCGCTGGGTTTTAACTTGGAGAATATTTTGTCGATTTTTTTTTGTTATTTTAAGATCTGATATAGATTATAGCTTGTTTTTTTTGGATGAAACAATAATTTGGTATATATACAGTATCTGAAAAACGACATGTAAATGTATATGTGTTTAAATTTTAATAAAATTGAAGATTCGTGTAATACTTGATTTATTAGACAAAATATAAAAAAGAAATTTGATGGTACAGTGTATTTAGTCACTAGTCAAAAAATAAGTATTTATAATTATGTGGATCGTTGAAGTACGAAAGTTGTATTAATCGTGTATGAACCTTATATGAAAATTGTATTAATTATGTATGACGTTTCTTTTTTGTTGAAACTAGAATATATGTTTCTGTTTGGCATATGAAGGTAAATGTTGGTATAATTTTGTATGAAAACTGTATTTTTTTGTTTAGTTTTTTTTTTTTTTGTGATAATGAAAGCTATATTTATTTTTTTTGTTCAGTAATTTTTTTGTTATTTGTGGATATGTGTAATATTAATGGAATTGTTGGTGAAAAAATAGTATAAAATTGATCGAAATATGAAATGCTAGTTTGTTTGTCTGTTTCTGATTTGTAATGCAATGTTTGTATTTATTTTGACATTTATAGTATGAAATGTGTATTATTTTGGTATTAAATATTTTTATTTTATTTTTTAATGGCATGTTTTTTTGGAACTGTTTTTAATGAGCATTAATTTTCCATGTTAGGTAATACCATCGACGGTTGATATGTATGTTGTTGTTGAAGGGTTAAAAAAGTACATAGTAAATTTAAATACAAGGTGTGTAGTTGTTGGAGATTTCACCATTATGAAATACCATGTGATCATGTAATTGCAGTTTTTAGATACAAGAAGCTGCATGAAACATATTTCTGTTCTGTCTTTTATAGCCTGAAGAATTTCAGAGGTGCATATGTCATCCCTGTTGAACCTATCACATGCGAGAGTACGTGGGATATACCTAGTTATATTTCAAAGCCTAAATTGATGTCACCCGGTCCAAGTAGATCAGTTAGAAAATCACATGTTGAACGTTGGATTGAGTTTGCTGATGTGAAATTCAAAAGGTCAAAGGTTACTTGCAGTAGATGTCGTCAAGTTGAACATAACAAAAAGACATGTTCAAATTATCCTGTTAAAAAAAATGACGTCGTGATTTTTACTTTTTGTTACACAACATGTTTTGTTTTATCGAATGAATTTGGTATAATTAATATTTGAGTGGTTGTGATTTCTTAATATTATCCAACTATAAATAATATTGAAACACATTTTGTGTCCGTTTTCAAATTTTATTCTTATACTAATATATAGTTAAACAAGAATCGTACATAGTTCATATAAAAAGCATATATATGGAACAACTTATTAAACATATAATTGTACAGTAAAACTCTTGTTAAAAAGTTCATACATAGATCATACATAGTTCGTACAAAGTTCATACATATGGATCAAAAAAAAATATATGACAGTTGTCATACTAAAACGATAATAAATTGAAAATGTGATATCATGTTCATACTATTAGTAATCAGACTTCATACATATTTCATTCAGACAGTAATAAGTATTCACACGTAATCAATAATTGAAGAAAGATTCATACAAAAAAGCCAACAAATTAGAAATGTAATGTCATATGCCCATACAATTAGTAATCAAACTTCATACATACATCAATTTATATATCAATTCAAACATCATTCAAACATTGTCATATAAATGGAAAACCAAATCAATTTATACACAAAGCATTAAATAAAATTCTAAGGTACTTTCATTCACAAATCATACAATAGTAATACATCAATGTATATATCAATTCATACAACATTTATACACAAGACATACAAACTAATACATCAATCCACACAGATTTATACAATATTAATACATATTACCAGTGTTTGATTGATGTTTGAATTGATACTAATTAATTAAAGGCTAATTAACGAGCAAAACCCAAAGTCCTCTAGTCATCAAAGGCATAGGATCTAGATTATATTTATATTTGAAAATATTATAAAATATATTTATACATATAATTTAACATATAGTTAAAATATAAAATATATTTACATACATGCATGTAAGATTATTTGGTTCGCCTCGATTAAGAAATTTCTCAATTTTTCATAAATTAAAAAGATCATCTCAATTGTTCGGAACTATTATACACTTAAATAAAAGTTCACTATTTTGTTAAAAATGGTACAAATCGGTTTGTTCCAATTAGAATTGATCGGTTCGATTGGATTTTCATTTTCTTTTGACACCCCTAGTTTAAACTAGTGAAAATTTCGCGGTTAAGTAAAATACTACTTAATTACTCATGATAGCTATGTTTGCTATAATTACCTCTCGCGACTAATATTAACAATTAATTATGTGGACTGACTTCGAGTTGTATTATTAGCCACATTTGTATGATTCGCAACTAGCAATTCTTCTTTAGGTTTATGTTTGTATACGATGATTTTATTTGTATATGACGATTATTTTCTTTGGCTTTTTCAGTCTTGTCACCATATACATTAACTTTTTGTGTATAACCTTTTAAAATTTGTATAAACGTGTAGTTTTCAAATTTTGTATAAGTAGTTTGTATAATATAATTTGTACAATATATTTTGTGTAATTGTTTAAAGTTCATATGTTTATGTTTGTAACAAATTGTTATTTCAAGTTTTATCATATTTGTATAAGTCCAGACTTTATATTACTCAATTATACAGACACATGCGAATTACATAAACGTAGCCGCAAATTATATAAATGACATGTAAAGTATACATATTATTGTACTCTCTCTTCGCTCTCCCAATATCGCCTGCCTCTCTTCTCTCTCTCCCAATCTCGCTAGCCTCTCTCTTCCCTTTCCTAATCTCGTTTTTCATATAGACAAATGCATATGTATAATATACAATTATCTATATGATATAAATATACAAGTCACCTCTCTCACACTTTCTGTCCTCTTTCACTCGTCGCTCTCCTCCCTCTTCTAGTATCACTCGCCTCTCTCCTCCATCTCCCAGTACCGCTTGCTATTTGTAAAAATACATATGTATAATATATAATCCTTTAATCAATATACGTATACAATCACCTCGCTCCCACTCTTTGCTCTCTCTCACTCGCCTCTCTCCTCTCTCTCTCTCAATCTAACTCTCCTTCACTCATGCTTATAACATGTAGCTACGAATTTTAATTATCAAACTATAGTTATGAAGAGTAATTAGGTTATTTTGAGTGGCTATATGAGAATGTTCCTCTTGAAACTATAATGTTTTGATAAGATGCGCTCTTGCACTCCCCAATACAATATTTATTTTATATCCTAGCTAATGCGGTGGTTATATGTCATGATCCAATTTACTAGGCCATGTGGGAACCTACTCTAACACCTAAGTAGGAGAACCCTTGATTCCCATTAATTAAAACATGCGGAAGATTATGAAAACTAGCAAGTAAAAGAAATTTAATATAATATTTTTAATAACTCAGAGTTTAAAAGGACTCAAAGTTAAGAATATAAAGTAAGTAACACCCCAGGGATCTAGTCTAAAAAGATACAAGAGATTCTAAGATTATAAAATGCGAACACGATTATCAAGACACAACTCCCACCATGTGGAAGGATAAATAGAAGTTGCTGGAGATTTCCTTCGTCTTCATCTAATGAAACATTACCGATCCTGCATCCAGACTAGGCCAAAAAGGCATAGCAAAAATAATATCAGTACATCTATACGTAATGGTAGATATCATCAGTCAATCTGAATACCCACCGCATAATAAAAAAAACAACTTATGAAACATGCAATAAGACTAATTGTTCCTCCACCTTTATATTTTGCCTACCCTCTACCATTCCGAATATTAACATCATGCTAGTCCACTTACTTCTATCAGCATCTGGCTGCATCTGGCCCACCCTGGCGGGATAATGGCCCTAGTACTAATCCAAAGTCTTGTTTTTCCTAAATAACAACGGTTTGAATCGTTACATTATATTATATCTTTTTACAATATTTCTCACCCTAAATAGTAAATAACTTGAATTGATCTTTTTCTAACTAAGGGTGTACTTGATATAAATAAATATTGGGGGTATTATAATTTTAAATATGACTTATTTCAATCAAATGACCTCGAGAAGCTAAAAAAATCAAATAATTTCTGAGATATTAGTTTTTGGAGCTAACAAAACTATTCCCTCTGTTTCATTTTATGTGTGCATATTATTGTCCTCTCTCTTCCCTCTCCCAATATCGCCTGCCCTTCTTCTCTCTCTCCCAATCTCGCTAGCCTCTCTCCTCTTCTCCTAATCTCGTTTTTCATATATACAAATGCATATGTACAATATACAATTATCTAAATGATATAAATATACAAGTCACTTCTCTCACACTTTCTGCCCTCTTTCACTCGCTTTTCTCCTGCCTCTTTTAATCTCACTCGCCTCCCTACTCCCTCTCCCAATATCGCTTGCTATTTGTAAAAATACATATGTATAATATATAATCCTTTAATCAATATACATATACAATTCACCTCGCTCCCGCTCTTTGCTCTCTCTCTCTCTCGCCTCTCTCCTCTCTCTCTCAATCTGACTCTCCTCTCTCATGCCTATAACATGTAGTTACAAATTCTAATTATCAAACTATAGTTATGAAGAGTCATTACGCTATTTTGAGTGGCTATATGAGAAAGTTCCTCTTGAAACTATAATATTTTGATAAGATGGGCTCTTGCACTCCCCAATACAATATTTATTTTATATCCTAGCTAATGTGGTGGTTATATGTCATGACCCAATCCACCGGACCATGTGGGAACCTACTCTAACACCTAAGTAGGAGAACCCTCGATTTCCAAAAATTAAAACATTCGGAAGATTAAGAAAACTGGCAAGTAAAAAAAAATTCATTTAATATTTTTAATAACTCCAAGAGTTTAAAAGGACTCAGAGTTAAGAATGTAAAGTAAGTAACACCCCAAGGATCTAGTCTAAACAGATACAAGAGATTCTAAGATTATAAGATGCGAACACGATATCAAGACACAGCTCCCACCATGTGGAAGGATAAATAGAAGTTGCTGGAGATTCCTTCGTCTTCACCTAATAAAACATTATCGACCCTGCATCTAGACTAGGAAAAAAAGGCATAGCAAAAATAATATCAGTATAACTACATGTAATGGTAGACATCATCAGTCAACCAGAATACCCACCGCATAATAAAGAAATAAACTTATGAAACATGCAATAAGACTCTCCACCTTTATATGTTGCCTACCCCTTACCATTCCGGATATTAACATCATGCTAGTCCACTTACTTCTATCAGCATCTGGCAGTATCTGGCCTGCCCTGGCGGGATAAAGGCCCTAGTACTTTTCCAAAGTTTTATTTTTCCTAAATAACAACGATTCGGATCGTTACATTATATTATATCTTTTTACAATATTTCTCACCCTAAATAATAAATAACTTGAATTGATCATTTTCTAACTAAGGGTGTACTTATTTTATTTACACTTAATCATATTAAATTGAATTATTGATAAGTTTTATGTATGCACTTGATATAAATAAATATTGGGTGTATTATAATTTTAATATGGCTTATTTCAATCAAATGACCTCGAGAAGCTAAAAAAATCAAATAATTTCTGAGATAGTAGTTTTTGGAGTTAAAGAAAAACTACTCCCTCTGTTTCATTTTATGTGGCAATATTTGACTCGACACGAAGTTTAAGAAATATGAAGACTTTGAAATTTTTACCAAATTGCCCATCAAAAAAAGTAACTCACTTTTCTCCCTCTCCATAAATGTATTAGAAAATTAAATGGGACCAATAAGGATAAACGAGAAATTATACCTTTAAATACTTACCATATAAGAAAATGTGACATTCTTTTTGGGACTGACAAAAAAGAAAATGGTGCCACATAAAATGAGATGAAGGGAGTATTTTTTTTCTCTAGTTTTGAAAAAATAAAAATCTCAATTGTGAGCTAGATATAGTAAATAGACAATTATCACCATAAATTAAATTAAAAGACATCTTGTTTAAAATTGTGCGATTTGTTCAACGTTTAGATTAATTAGCAAAATAAATAGAGCCCCTTTTACTTTGTAAAGGAAAAAAGTGACCCTTTTTTACTCTAACTTAAGATTGATATATTTTTTATATATAAATTCAAAGACATAGATTAGTATATATTAACAAAAAATGAATTAATGTCGACCCTTAGTTTTATGAAATTGATGCATACATGTCTTATTATCTCTAGGCTAACTCCAAAAGGTGTACACAATATCTTCCACCACTAACCTCAATATCTATAGGCATTTTTGAAAAGAAAAAAATAAATGATGTTGGACACGTACGTAGACAATTTTCATTATACATTTATATAAGTTTTTCATTTGTTTCTTTATAAATTCTTGATTTCTACATTAGTAAAATTATTGTTAAGTTATCAATATCATTGTTATTACGCTTTATAGATGTAACACATAAATTTATCCTTTAATTTCATCTTAATTGAAATTTATGTCCTTTAATTTTTTATGCATGAGCAAATGTTTAAATTTGTATAAAATTGAATTAGTATACTCACACGTCCTACATAATAATTCGTGTGAGATACACTTATCCTACGTGATAACTGATTTCCATTATGTCGTGTAGGACGTGACTTTCTACTTGTTCAATTTTATACAAATTAATTTCTTTACTTATCCACATCTAAAATTAAATGACATAAATATAAATACTTCTATACATTTTTAAATTTATACCTTATAACTTTTGGCGCATATATAACTTAATTGTCCATGATAAGAATGTAGCTCTATAGACTATAATTCCAATGTGCTTGTTGGACATATCTGCTCACTTAGTTATTAAAAAATTTCCATTAACCAAAATAATAGTCTTGGGAATCTCCAGTCATATATTATGAAATTGTAGTTAATAATTTTGTTTGATTTAGCATTTTCCAGCACTGAAATGCCTCGTGACTTTTGCTTTTTGTATTTTATAAAATATTAAATATAAATATATTTTCTTTTTTTTTTTTGTGGTCAAGTAAAGAAGTTCCATTAGAAAAGTTTAGTAGTAGTACAAGATTAGTTAGGTCTATTGTACTTTGCCCCTTCAACATCATCAATATCTTATTTAATAAAGTGATAAAAACAAAAGGGGAAGACTTAATAGAAACAAAATATTGGTCCTACACATGATTTTATTCTTTTTTGCCCTTTATTTGTTTCTTCTGGCCAAATATTGACCCAATTAATATAATAAATCACTATCTAATGACAGAAAAATATAATTAAAGAAAAATAAAACAATATCCATGGCCCTACCTCACCTCTAAAAAAGAAAATTAGAGGAAGTAAAAAATAGGGGATTTTTATCTTCAAATTTACATAAATCTCACTACTTTAGGAACTAATTACTTCGATACACTTTAGTTGTAATATTACGCTAGATTTTAGTGCCTCTAGATTCATGTATTTCAGATAAATGAGGTCAAAATTGAATGTAATTTGTTCTAGATACGTTATCAAAGTGAATTCATATACATTCGGGATACATAACAAATTACGTTTGTCATCCTTCCATGTATGGGGTATCTCAACTACATGTGAATCACACTTGATACACACTCGATACATGTATCTTGTGTGATTCGCATGTATCTGAAATACATACGAATCTCGCTCACTTCTTTCTATTTTTGTGTATCTAATAATAAAAATACATGTTTTTAAGTGTATCTTCTTTAATATATGAAAATAAACTCTTAATTAATGATAAGATACATAATATTTTAAAAGTATAAATAATAATAGCATATGGGGTAGTTTTTTTCCATAGCATATAGGGTAGAAAAGTATCTTAGTAGTTTTACCTTAATTTTGTAAACTATATCCCCAAAAGTAAAAGTAATTTTTTTTTCCTGTTTCTATTTTAATTTTGCAAGTGTGAAAATCATAGATTCATTATCTCCCCACTTAAAATCTTTTTGGAAAAAAAATCACCATGGTCAATAGTAAATGTAGATATGATTTATATATATAGAATTGTTTTAATTGGTAAAACTAAAACATGACAAAAATAAATATATAAATTGAAGTCAACTTAAGAAGCTTAATAAAAGAGATTAGTATTGAAAAAAGAAAATCTCAACAACTTTCAAACTATTTGTTTGGTTTAAGTAATATGTTCACACCTTTTCCTAGAAAAAAATGAGTCAACTATTTCTAATTGTCAAAAAAATATAACATTTGCTTTTTTCCTTGCGTTGATTTTATAAATCAAATATTTGCAGCTTGACTAAAACTATTGCTTTATTTGCTTCTCATTGAATTTTTTTTTTAAAGAAAAAAATTGTTCTATTTGTTATTTAGTTATTACTAAAGTTTTTATAAGTCATTTAGTCAAATGACTACGGATAGTACCAATTAAGTCAACAAAATGCTACACTATAATTATTAATTATAAAGTTCCTCGAATTATTAAGGTTTTTTTTTTTTTGGTATTTGCTATTGCACAAACAATACTCCACTAACTTTTCCTAAATATGAAAATGGTTATTAGTAATGGAATTTAAAGGGAAAACTAATAAAGTAGTTTTACTTTTTCTTCATATTATTATTATTTGTTTGAGGGGTAGGGAAAGGGACATGTTGACCAAATATGTAGATAGTGTAAAAAGGCGTGCGATAGATGATAAGTATTTCATTCTTAATATAAAGTTTTAGGTTCAAATTCTGATATAAAATTGCTTTTGATAAAGATTATTTATCGCTAAAATGAATTTGTTTTACAAGATCTCAAAGCAGATAATGACAATTGAGGGAACAAGAGTGAAAAAAATTACTCCCTCTGTTTTGAAAAAAATAATCTTATTTAATTTAACACTAAATATAGAAGAAGTTTCAATCTTCTGATCTTAAATTAAAGTTACATAAAATGTACTAAAATGTTCTTTAATTTTGTGATTTTAAACGTGTTATGTAAAAAACTAAATTTAAAATGTTATAAAAGAGTTATCCTTTTTAAAATAGACAAAAAAAAAACAGATCATTATTTTTAAAATAGAAGTAATCATTCCTTTTAAAACGGAAGAAGTAGGTAGATGAAGAAAATGATTAATATTTGGCTATGCTTGGTCATGGGACAAATGACCCAATGAAGTTGTTTGGGCCACAAAAAAAAGTGTGAATTCAATGCAAGAAAGAATCAATATTCTAGCTTAGTTGATGAAAGGTACTTCAAACAAGAGGGCAATTTGCTAAGATCTTCCTTAAGACAACATTTAAGAGATCTCATTGGGGCCAAATATGTGAATGTAAGATTTTTCTATTCTACCATCATTTCGTAAAGAAAAGAAATTCCACAATATTGACAACATGAGAGCAATCAATCTCTTTATAGTAAATAAACAAATGGAAAAAGGATAAATATACCTTGAGCTATCGTAAATGGTATGCAGATTGATATCTTCCGTCATATTTTTGGGACACTGATACTCCTGTCGTCCAAATATTAAAGCATATACATGTTTTTCACTCTAACGGGAGACTAAATAGGGATACACGATATAATCTTATCTATTGATTCAATATTTAATAAATGTTCCGTAAGTGGATAAGATTATAACACGTATATGTCCGTTAGTATAAAGGGTATATATAATCTAGTTTTTGGACGGCAGAGTCATCAATGTTTCAAAAGTATGACGGAAGATATATGCATAGCATTTACGATATCTTAAGGGTTTATTTGTTCTTTTTAAAAGTAAAGAAAAAATATAGTTTATCTACTTCTTTTAAAATAAAATAAAATAAAATAGTTTACTTCATTTAAATGGGGAAATAAAAGTATTTGGAATTTTTTTGTGATTTAAATTGACTCAAATTTACAATGGAATAAGTTAAGCGGCATCTTGACAATCACTTGACTTGTCTAAAATTTTGAAAATAAAGCATGTATTTAAAAGAGAAAGACTTGTATATTTCTTTTTGACAGAATCTTTTTTAATATTAGATACAAAATAGGATCCAATATTACAAACACAGAGGTATCGTTTTGTTTGTTATGTATAGTAATTTTCTTACAAAATCAATTTAATTAAAGGGCAGTAAATAAATTAGTCACATATAAGAAAATAACGTGTCACAATGAATGAGCAAATTAGGTTGAGGTTTGTAAAAAATAAATTTAATTAATACTTGATTGTACATAAATTAGGCCGAAATGGACTAGAAGTCTAATCATAACTCTAACTTTGCACAAAAGTTATTTGGGCTTAAACGTTAAATTAAAAGTATAAACTATATTATTAAGATTTTTTTGGAATTCACGGATACTTTACTTCTTCATTCGATATAGAGTAAATGATACATAAGTTATGTATCAGATACATGACTATAATTCGGATTCATATTTATTTAGATTTGGAAGAATAAGAGTTTATATCAACAATAACATTTGTAACAATACATTGTATACAAACAAAATTCTGATGTACTGTATTTTGATTAAAGCTAGGATTTTTAATTCCTTAATTATATGTCAAAAGACTCAAAACATCCAAAGAATTTTATACCTAAATTTTGAGACTATTTAAAGGTGATTTTGATACTGTTAATCTGATTTTATTGAACAGAGTGTTTGATGGGCTCAAAGTGAGTCCATAAACAAACAAAAAAGCCTATTTACATCTAATCCGACCTACTAATTGATCAAAAACATGACTAATAATTCAAGGACAACTTTCACATATAGCAAACAAAAAATTCATATTTGTATACTATAGCAAAGTTTGCATAATTACGCTCCATAGCAAACATAAAACTGTATAATTCGCTATACATATATAATTGTATAATTCCCTGGCCTATTTTGCTGCAATTGTATAATTCGCTATCATATTTCACTGCAATTGTATAATGCATAATTGTATATTTCGCTGTAATATTTGTATAAAATTTGCTTTGCATACAATTGAATCGAAGTAAAATGTATGTATATTGCATAATTATAAGTGTATAGGAAAAAGATATATTTTTTCTCTCGCTTTATACAAAAACAGAAACACAATTTATACACTTCTATTCTATTAAGCAAGAGAAAATTGTATTTCGCTGCAATTGTATAATTCGTTCGCCTTTTTCGCTGCAATATTTGTATAAAATTTGCATTTGTCTACAATTAAATTGAAGTAAAATATTTGTAAATTGTATAATTAAGTGTATAGCACGAAGAAATATGTTTTTGTATGTGTATATAAAATTTTCTCTCGCTTATACAAAACAGAAACACAATTTATACACTTTTGTGTATAAAGAGAGAGAGGCGACTGACAAACTTTGGCTAACGTTTGCTATAGTGCACAATTAAATCAAATCATAGCTACTCCATTTATTTTAGGTTATTAGTTTGCTATTATATACAATTATCCTATAATTCAATTCACTTTAAATTGTTTCCGAAAAAAAAAATATTTTCTAGAAAAACATCTTTCATCGTACCAAACACCCCCCTTGATCTCCCTTTCCCATGCTAGAGTTTTCCAAGTATAATAGGACCTAAAACTGACATTTTCACATTATCTTTTGCCTCCTGAACACAGCATAAATGAATCATAATAGAAGAGCATTAAGCTGATCTCTACTCTGTTGAATTGAGACAATCACTTAAATATACCTAACTTATTTTAATTATAGAAATGTAAATACAGATTAAAAAATAAAGTGTGACACCTAAATTTGAAAGGAAATAGTAGCTTCAAGCACTTTCAATATTTGAAAATGCAAGCAAACCTTTCTAGATATGGTACAATATTTTTGGATAAATTGGGAATATTTCTTTTCACATTTATATTAGGAAAAAACTCCCTTTTGCCATGCGTGATTTTTTTAATTTAATACCATCAGTTCCGCAACTATAACCTACGCGTATGTTATCAAGGATAAATTATTAATTTTAAAAGGAAAACGGGTAATTTTAGTAAATTTTGGGAAAAAACATCCAATTGAGGGGTATAAATGGCCAGATAGTATAACGAAAGGTAAAGCTAACTATTAGACGAAAGTTGGGAGTATTTTTTTATCCTTCTCCCTTTATTTTAAGGGAATAATCAAACAGAATCTGAATAATCAGAAACAGTTAATCTGATTATGAAAATGCAACACAATTAGGTGCAATTTCTTTTACCCAAAATTACATTTACCAGAATTAGAATAATTTTCAAAGTCTAGGAGAACTTTACCACTTCCAGTGAAAGTTGAGAGGCTTGTACATTCATTCACCTCACGAGCGGTATGAGCAGATACTCTGCATAAAAAAGCTGCCAGCAACAATAATGAAAAAGGTTAAATTGATCGAAACGAGTCCTAAAAAGATGAACTGTATATGCAAGGTTCAAGCTAATTAAAGAAAGAAACTAAGGTACATTTTGTACAAAACTCTAGCAACAGATTCAAGCTTAACCTTGTAGTGATATTGCCAAAGTATTCTTCACTATTGTAGTGTAAAATAGGCATTATTGATGCTACAGTATGATTACTTTTGAGACTATAAATTGCGAGTTTCACCCCTTCAGCTTCTATACATATTACTCCACTTTTGTGTAAGCTTATAAAAACAATGTTTCCTGTGGGGGAAAATCTAAGTCGAGTCTTGGAGAGAAAGTTATTACCTAGGTTTGTTCTTGAGATTGAGAACTAAGGCTGGTCAATATCTAATGCTGTAAAATTCTCTCGACATCATGTTGCTCTATGGTTTTAATCTACTTGCCCTAACGTTAGTCCAAAGAACTAAGTGCGGGTATTATGTCAGAAAAAAGCCGTAAAGACACTTGTTATTAAACCCAAATCATTTTCGATTTACAGCATGAGATAATATAGAGTTACAATTTAAGATAACATATTTAATAAGAACATAGTTATTATATCAAAAATGAAAAACAAATATGAAGTTCAACCAAAGGATCTTCAGATAAAGGTCATGCTTGAACACCAAGCTAAGAGACTAAATAAGTGCAATCAAAATTCGTACAAGTCAGATGATATAAGCATGTACCAATAAGAGATTAGCATTTTGTACCTCCATTATACTCTAGCAAGTGCAGGAAAATCAAAGGTACAGTAGTTTTAAGGCCAAAGATATGTTTATGCGCAACAATAAAGCTAGAAAAGATTTTATTTTCTTGCTTTACGTACTGAATACGCCACTGCTTTGAGCTAACGTGCAGTCATTTTCCATGACTTCGTTACATTTTCCAGAATGCTGGGAGAAATCTTACCTTCCATATGAACATGTAAAAGGATGTTATTGCTGCTTTACTACTGAAGTCGACTGATTTGGCACGAGTCCAAAGTAAAAGAGCCAAAGCAGAATGACCCAGAATCTGACAAATGCAAAAATAAGTACACATGTCAGTGCAAGTCATTTGGAAGCTCAAATGTTGAACAAAGACTAACCTATTACACAATGACCATACACTGGTTACTCACCGTTGCGTCAGTAACAATATCTTGGAAACATTTGGTACTTAATTTTTCCTATTTTGATTAACTTATTGTTGGTAAAAACATGTAGCCTGATATCTCAGACAAAAACAGGATAAATGAACTGATACCCCAATCCACTGCCTCATTGAGACGACAACTTCTGGAAGATGTTAAGACAAAGAGCTAAGAACAAACAAGAAAGTAGGATACAAAGTAGAATCAAGATACGATAAAAGCCTGTAGGAAGAAATGGAAGGAAAAGCAACGACAAAGAAAAGACTAGGTTTACCTTTTTAAATTCTTCTTGATAATAAAGTCCAGACTGCTTCTTTAATTACAACACACTACTCCAGCAAGATGGAGCACAAAAAGGGGAGATGCCCACTACAGGATATTGGTGAAGGCGATGGTGGTGATGATTTATAACAGAAGGGAAGAAATTTGGCTATATTTTCTGTTGGGAGGATCTGGCAATGAAGTCATTATTTGCCACGCCTGTCCCATGTTTCTTTTTTCAAGTAAAAATGAGGTAACAGACTTCAGCCACTACAGATATATGATTTATGTGCTAAGGATGAGAGATATTTTCCTTTTCAATCAAATTAATATTACATTCTTCTCTTGCTTTGTCTGAAAGTTAAGAACCCCAAAGCTGAAAATCCTTGATTATGAAATAACAATGCAGATAGATGAGCAAGCAGACTTCTAATTTGGCTGTGTTTACACTTCTCTATGGAGTCGTGTTATATAAGCCTCAAAAGTTAGAAGAAAAACTCTCATGCAGGGCAGAGATCCAACAACAATAACATACCTAGTGTAATCCCCCCAAACTTGGAGTCTGAGGAGGATAAAGTAACAGCTAGTCTTTAGCAATCTATTTACTTGCTCTCGTTTTTTTATAATTAACAATCTCTCTATGAAACAATTATAAGAGTTCAAGGTGGATTACAGTAAAATATTTGCTCCAGGTGTTGGAAGATGCTGCACCCACTACGATGGCAACAAGATAAGCCATTTCAAGTAGACCAATACAAATCCAAAAGACCTGCCAAAAGTGAACAAGTATAGTCAAGTATATGAGACAATAAAATAGAGTGAACAAATGCCTCAAGTCATTAGCCAGACTTTGATACTTACCCTCTCTTGACCCAAGCGGACAGTAAAAGATTGAATTCCAAAGATCTTGTCACCAACAATATCAGGTATGTCCTACAGTAGCATGTGAAAATTAGATGACTTTCCGTAGCTTGGATTTATTGCAAATATCTAAAAATGATCACATTTCAGGCTATGAGGCTAGAGAGAAATTTAGTTTTCTAAACTTTTTAGTGAATTTTACATTGTTGCCTTACTTTGACTTCTAGCTACATCAAATATTCAGTTTTCATTTCTGATCTCTTTTGAGCAACATGACATTAGTCTAGCGTCATGAGAGAAATTAGTTCTTTAGTGACATTAGTCCAGCATCCAGGTTAATCCATATGCTTCTGGTAATATCACTCTCCTATCCTTTAACTTTTTTTATAGTCAATACTTAATACTCATTAGCTACTAATTACAAAAATTTTACTTTAACTGTTTTTAAGAAGGCCAACAAAATCCATTCTTACATTAGTCAAAGGTCATTGTTGTTAAAATTGATAAGAAAATTCACCAAGGAAAGAAATTTGGTAAAACCCGCTAAGACAAGATTTGCAACGGCCTTCTTAACTTTGTCAGTTTATGTACATACAAAGGAAAAACTTGAGAATTTCAGTCCTCTCAACTGAATGGACTTCAAGTAAATTTGCAAAAGAAACTTTGGGGAAAGAAGTTGTCAACCTTATTATTTCTGCCCACATTTGGAATGATGTTGTTCGAGCACTTACAGTTTGTTGCCCTTTGACAAAAGTGCTTTGTTTGGTGGATAGGGAGAAAAACCACCAATGGGCTATATTTATGAAGCAATGGATAGAGCCAAGGAAACTAATCCACGGGGTTTTTGTGGAGTTGAGAAGCAAAATGAGAAAGTGTTTGAAATTATTGATGCAAGGTGGTTAGACCAACTTCATCGGCCTTTGCATGCTGCAAGCCATGTTTTGAACCCAAGAATGTTTTATAAAGCTCAAGAGGAGGGAACTTTACTAAAGACTCTGTGGGATGAGTATTATGCATGTAATTGAGAAGGTGATCCCCGATACAGCAATACAAGATTTACTAGTCGCTAAGCTTCCTAGGTACAAAATGGCGGATGGACTATTTGGTTGTGGTCCGGCTAAAAGAGCTAAAGACATAAGGTCATCGGGTAAGTGAGTTGATTTAGCTCTTACTTCAATTATTTGACTTATTTATGCTCATTAACCTTTAAATTCATTTTATTATAGTTGAATGGTGGTCACTATTTGGTAGTAAAACACCAAATTGCAAAAGTTTGCCATGAAAGTATTAAGTGCCCGTTTGGATTGACTTATTTTAGGTGCTTCTAAGCCAAAATAGCTTTTAAGCACTTATTTTAAAGCCAAAATAACAAAAATAAGCCAAAAGTCATAAGTTAGAAATCCTAACTTATGGCTTTTGGCTTATAGTCATAAGCAAAAAGTCAATCCAAACAGGCCCTAAGCCTAACTTGTAGCTCATCCGGATGTGAGCGAAATTGGAGTGTGTTTGAACACGCAAGTAAAAAGATATATCCTAATTTCCATATTATATTATTATCAGTATCTATTAGACATTAGTTAATATCTATAAATTATGTGCAGATTCATTCCAAAAATAGGAATAGGCTTGCACTATCGCGTCTCAATGATCTACTATACATTAAGTACAATAGAACATTGAAACGTCATTATGACTTATGATGCTTGTGAACTCATTAATCCAGTTTGCTTGGATTCAAAATTTCAAATGAATGGTTAGTTGGATGCCCCGAAGATCAAGAAGATGAACTAATATATGAGGATGATGATCTTACTTGGGGTAGTGTTGCTATGGCAATTGGAATTGCTGAGAGTATCTATCATCTTACGTAACTTTCTTCAAGATCAAGAGCACTTGACAAAGACAAAGGAGTAGAAACTACACATACAAGTTCAACTTCAAGTAGGGCTCGGACACTAATTGATGAAGAATATGAGGAAGAAGATGAGGAGCAATATAATGATGTAGAGGATGTTGATCTTCAAGAGTTGGATAGTTTTGATCTTCAACGCCAATGTCACAGACAGGATGTTGTGGAAGCACAGCAAAGAAGGCCTTTTCTCAGTCAACAGTGCTTACAGAAGAGGTCTCCAAGTGATGGCAGAGAGGCCAAAACACCTCTGGAACTATCTTTGGAAGGGGGATACTCCTATAAAGTGAAATGCTTCACTTGGCTAGTGATAAAGAGAGCTTGTTTAACACAAGAAGTACTTCAGAAGAAGGGTAGACAGCTGGTCCTAGGTGTTTTTTATGCAATTTGACAAGTGAAACCAACAGTCACCTCTTCTTGCACTGTAATTACACTGCTCAAATCTGGAATTTGTTCCTTAGCATCTCAAATTAGAATTGGACTATGCCAGAACGTACATCAAACGTGTTGAAGAGGTGGGTAAGGAGAGGAGGTACCAAGAGCCAGAAGAGATGGTGGAGGTTAATACTATCATGTATATGGTGGTCAGTTTGGAAGGAAAGGAACAGTAGATGTTTCGACAATAGATCCAATTCCATATACAAGGTCAAATGGAATTGTATAGTATATCTACTTTTTTGGTGTAAACAGTTGTGTATAGTAGATACAGACCAGATTGTAGATTTGATAGGAAGTTTGCAATTGACACTTTTTGGTGGTGGCCAGCATGCCCTTAATGCTGAAGAATACAACATTACGAGTTTCAAAAATAAAGAGTTGGATAGTTTTGAAGAAGAATAAACTTTTAGTTGTAGAGTTCTAGTATTGTCTTCTGATTATTGGGTCTTTTAAGTTCTAGACTTTTAGTATCTACTATTAGTTTTTGAATTGAATTATTTGCTAATATATGTTATTGCTATTGAGATTTTGGATATTTATCTATGCGATTAAATATTTTTAATTTTTGGTATTAATTGGCGCCTCATTTCAAAAGGCAAGTGCCTCGCCTCACCGCGAGGGGAGGCGAGCCAGGCCATTGTCGCCTTTCGCCATCCAAAACACTGGTATCTCTTATTGGCACTAGCAGTTTGGTGGGAAAAGTAGGTGTTCCTGTCCCCCTCTTTGAGCCATAAGCCTCTAGATCTCTGTCTCCAGGACACCTCTTCATTCCTAAGGCTTTTGGCTTTTTTCATATTCCATGAAGGCAGTAGCTTTCTTTACAATTTCCTCTTCTATCAATTCTCTGCTTTCTAATATGGAATCTAAATCAGCAAATTGACTCAACAATTTAGATTTTTGAAGCCTCAAGTTCCCCTGCTCCATTCTTTAAGTTTACCGTTGAGAGCTTTAAGTTTACAAGCCCGAATGTAATTAGGCTTCCAGAGAACGCAAAGGAAGACCACCAACTTTTGATTCTATCAAAAAAAACCTTCAGAGTTTAACCACCAATTCTCAAATTTAAAATATGATTTAGTATGTTGACAGTGACCATATAGAAAAGCTACTGGAACATGGTCTAAAATCAATCTCCACAAAGGAAGCCCGACATCCTATGCGAACTCGATTGACAAAGCATATGACCATGTCAACTTGAGGTCATCCACAGAAAACTGAGACAGAAGTGGATCAATTGGGTGAAATTCTGTATCTCAACTGTGAAATTTTCCATCCTACTAATACGACACCAGTAAGGTTTTTTCAGTTTACAATAGAGGGATAAGACGAGGGGATCCCCTATCCCTTTCTTATTTGTTATAGCAATGGAGGATCTTAACAACATGCTTAAAATTGCTAAGACAAATGAAAAGAGTCAGGATTTTGAAGTTGCCAGAAACACAATGAATATAATCTAGAGATCACTCATCTAGAATATGTTGATGATACTCTAATTTTACATGATGCGGATGAGGAATAATGGTTGTTTTAGAGATTAATTGTGATTTCTCTGAAGGCATCCCTGGGCTTCACATTAACTGGAATATAAGAGCCACCTTATTCCAATTAATTTGGTACCTATATGTTGTATCTGACACAGATTTTGGGTGGTGTAGTGGGTACCTTGCCTTCAGTGTATCTTGGCATGCCTTTGGGAGCAAAATCCAAATCCAAAGAAATCTGGAATCCAATTTTGGAGAAGTGTGAGAAGAAGTTGTCCAGATGGAGATCACAATATTTATTATTGGGAGGCAGACTAATGTTGACTAACTTTATTTTAGATGCTTAACCAATATATATGATATCCCTATTCCATATCCCTCAGGCTGCTACTCATAGTAGGGATAAATTCAGAAGATCTTTTACATTGACAAGGTAATAAGAAGGAAGAGGTTTCCATTTAGCAAATGGAAAAATCTTATTAGAAGGAAAAGTCAAGATGGGTTAGGTATCGAAAACCTCAAGAATCTGAGTAAAGCTCAAAAGGTGAAAAATGGCTATGGAGGTACTGTCAGGATTCCTAAATCTCTAGATAATTGGGTCTCTAAAGAAGTTACTACCCTTTATGGTGTAAGTCTCTAGAGATCCATTAGGTCCTACTAACTTTTCTTAAAAGTGAGTCTGATGTCAAGGTTTTCAATAGCAACAGAACTCTTTTTTGGACAGACAATTGGATGGGTTTTACTAGGTTACAAGCTCCATTCCCTGATATTTTGCTCTGGCCCAACATCAATACAAAACGATTTCTGAGATGTGGAACCATCAGAGATTGGACTTGATACTCGGAAGACCTTTGAATGACTGGGAGATTCCAAGGTTGACTGAGTTATACAAGTTTTTGGACTGTTTATGGTGCAAGGGACATAGCAAATGTCAATACAAGGTAAGGTGTGGGTACAAGATTTTAGATCAAGTTGAGCCAGTTATTACCAACTGTCCATGGAAGCAAATTTGGAAGATTACCCTCTTAAAGTAGCATGTTTCACTTGGCTCTTGGCCAATGAGTCTGTCCTTGCTCATGAAAATCTGGAATGAGGGGGATATCCTATGTTCAAGATGTTCTTTGTGTGGTAATAATGCTGAGACAGTTAATCACCTGTTTCTGCACTGTCTAATCACTGATCAACAGTGGAAGATTACTATCAATCTCAGAGGCATCTCATGGACAATGTCTAGTAAGATTGTCAACATTCCTTTCAGCTGGGAGGAAGCTGGAGTTGGTGCAAGAAGCAGAGATAGATGGAGGATAATCCTAGCATGTATTTGGTGGACAATGTGCAGAGAAAGAAATGTCAAATGTTTTGAAGATAGGAGGTGCAATGTACAGTAATTCAAGCTTAACTGTATTTTTTTCTGTTTGTGGTGTACAAAGGCTTTCTGATGATACTGAAACAGTCCTTAGATTTTTTTTTATTTATTTTTTTTGAAACTGGTAAGGTTGAATCTTCAGCATTAAAGATATGCTGGCTACCTCCAAAAAGGAATAATTACAGATTTCCTATCAAATCTATAATCTGGTCTATATCATCTATACAAAGCTGTTTAAACCAAAAAATTAGAGATACTATACAATTCCATTTAACTTAGTGGATGGAATTGGATCTATCTTCAAAACATCTTCCATTTCTTTCTTTCCAGACTGACCACCATACACATGATGGTATTAGCTTCCACCATCTCTTTTGACTCTTACTGCCTCCCCTCCTAATCCAACAGTCTAGAATTTATTTTCTTATACTCTTCTGTAAATATGATTTTTCCAGTACTAAGGTAGTACTGAATTTAATACAAACTGTTACCAGATTAAAAAAAAAAGATTAGTGGAAAGAGTTCAACCACTAACCCTTGCATCACATTTTGTGATGCAGAATGTCTCATTGCTGAAGTCTGTATCTTAATAGTACATTCAATTAAATTGCTTATTTGTGTCAAGATATCTTCATGCTTCCAAAATAAATCTGTTTACATGGTCCGTGCTACATCGTTGGATGAACACTACCTAGAGACTAGATAACAGAGAAGCGAATTCTCCCATTATTATTTTTATGTGAAACCAAAGTAATGAACCGGACACATTTACTTCTTCTAAGCAAAGAACACCTAGACCTCCATTGCGATAATTTCTTCTTATGGTTTACAAAATAAGTGTCTTTCTTCATAAAGATTAAAACAAAAATGATCTTTTATGTAATCAGGTTTAGAGAACAAATTTACCTTGAATAATGCTATAACAACTGAGAAAAAACTCATAAATGCTGTTGCAAATATTAAAGGTCTTGAAAGGACAGCTGCTCTTTTATATACATAAGTCTGAAAAGTGAAATACTTATGTCAGGAAATGAGAGGAGTACCAGACATAAAGGTGATTCAGGTAGTCTACAACTTTACACATACTTGATCTCATTTTTAGTCAATAGGAATATATATTTACAACAAACTGACAAACAAATATGTATTTAAATACGATGATTACGGAGAATGCACAAGGAAATAGATATGAGTTTTCCAGATGACTCCCCCCCCCCCCTTTTCCAATAAATGAAGTCTAAACATCACATAACAGAGTAGAAGATTTTTGGTCCTTATCAAATCATACTTGTTCTGACATTTGAAATCAGGTCTTCATGTAGAACAGTAAATACTTTAATCTATACATTCTCTGTGGGCAAAACAAAAAGATAAGCATAAATTGTAGAAATAGCAATTAACACAGACCTGAATATGCAAATAAAAAGCTATCTGAACTATCACCGCTCGTACAGCAAAGATGCACATTGCAGCAACCACAGCAAATCTCTTCCATCTCAAAAGTGGTAGCTGAAAATGTAGAAGCATTTTGCGAACACCAATTAGAAACCTTTCCTGTAATATCACACACATTTTACTGATCTTACACCCAGGAATGGAAGTGAAATTATTCAAGTTAAGGAAACTCTCTGGAGAGCATCTAGTTCGCCAGCCTCTCCCAACCGTCATTTCTGACCTTCCACATTTATGCCTACTACTTACTATCATGCATTTCTGAGAGCAATTATAGTTACATGGAAAATGATGAAATTTCACTGGAACGCAATTAAAATTGCAGTAGTCTGAGTCAGCTGTCAGCCAGACCACATTATTATTCATGGCAGTATTTGTTCTTCTTTATTATTGCGTCCTTATTATAAAATTGTGATAAAGCCAAAACTAATGAGACAAGCAACAAAAAACACAAATCTGATCTGATTGTGCAAATCAAAACTAAGAGGGAGACACTTGGATTTGCAGGAGGATCTCTAACACTTTTGAAGGTAAAATGGTGGTAGAACCATAGAAGAATCTAGAATAATCCTCTATTAAATTGTTGCATGAGAAATCAAGCTATCACATTTACTCCCTTCATCCAAAAATATATAGCAGTTCCAATTTTGTTAAATATTGGAACATTCTTGTTTCTAGATAGGAGTCTCTCTCTCTATAACCCATCTAAAGCGAACATCTGCTGAAGAATCATTAACAGTTAGACTTTATCAGTTATACCAGTCAAAATTTGAGGATCAAATTACTACTACCCAATGAAACTTCAAGGGTAATTAGATTGACACTTCAAAATTGTAGAAGTAAGATAAGTCAACCACAAAACTAAGCGAAAACTCAAGAGACTAAGAACAAGTAGCAAACTGATTTTGCCTTAACGCCAGAACCCCAGGTTTACCTCTCATAGGAACAAAAACTCTTGGAACCATTAGAAGCTAATCAATTCGAAGGAGAGAACCATTAATCGTCAGTTCGGTGGATCAATAAGATTATAAGTGAATTATCATAGGAAGACTTATGAAACAGAACCATGGAGTAATATGGTGTTAAGGGAACTCAGTTCCTGCATATTAAGTATAAAACTATAAACTAATGCAATCATCTGTTTTTGTTACTCGATTGCAGGAATTCGCAATGAATTTGAGGATTGAAGCACTGTTTCAGGATTTCCCGAGAAAAAAGTTAGTAATGAAGAAAAACAGGAAGAGAGAGTTTAGAAAGAGAGATAGAAATCTGTATATTCAACATGATGAATGTAACTGATGATTACATTGTCTATTTATAAAGACTTGACTGACTTATTCCATCTAACAAATTCAGTTATAACTAACATCTAACTAACTACCACTACACTGATTATTGTAGCTTAACAGTGTTTAACTAACTTAGTCAACTAATTTTTGAATTCCCAAATTACTGTAACAGTTTTCAACCAGATGTCAACCATGATCAGAGGCATAATAAATCTTCTGCCACAGTGCAAACGAACATTCGACATCAGCATGGGATATTCTAGTGCCTTTTATCTGACACAAAATGACAGAATTTTTTATAATTACGATTGCATGTTTTTTCTGTTCTTAACTTCACCGGAGAAAAGAGAAGAAACACTGCAACACTATTTCCAATTTCCATTTCCTTTTATATAACAAAAAGAATTTGTGATGTCAAGTTACCCTGTAAAGAACAGCGGAGTTTATTCTATTTTAAAAGAATAAATAAATTCTTAATCTTGATAACTAACAATTAGTGGCAAAAATGAAATCAACTCACATTTATTGAATAGGCAGTTCCCAGTACAAAACTGATGAAAAGCGCCCAAAATAAAGGCCAGGAACCAACGATCCATCCAAGCCAAAAACTCTGAAAGGAGAAGAGTTATATCTGTAGTCATGAAATGAGCACGTGAATATCTATGGATGAAATTTTAATCCTTTTGAAAGTGGAAATTGGAAGTTCACATGCTATTTCATGATTCCTTTGATTTATATACAATGAATGTAAAGCAGTAACAGAAGTACAGAACATCAATCACTGAAGAATAACCACCCAAGAATTGAGCAACCAATATTTTGGCCTCTGTGACTAAGGATGATGCCATGCCTTCTAGTGCAGACTGTGGATACTTGAATGAGCTTCAATCTTTTTCATATTTAGAACCCTTTTACCTTTTAGACTCACAAACTATATCATTAGGTGTCAGAAAAAGACAAACACAAGATACGAATAGCAACCCTAATTTTTTGGGTGGATAACCGAGAAATCTCCGAGGGGCGAGAGCAATAGCAACCCCTAGTTCTCCAAGTTTAAAACTGCTAATAAAGGGTGGAAAACAAGGTATGTCAACAAAATACTCTGCATCTTACCTTCTCAGGAGTCGGGACTATGGAGGATGCTGCTTTTAAGTAATCTAAACAGTAAAGCACATAAGCATATGCTCTCCCCAGCAGCTAAAAGTATAACCAACTGAACAAAACCTGAAGCTTACATGCCCAAAACAAACTTTTGAGCATTATGTCAGGCAGGATATTTAAAATGAGACTCTGCTTTAAAGAAAATCATGTACCATGACCCCAACAAGTCTGAGGGACAAAAGGGCTAACAATATTCACCAACCCACAACATCCTCTCTACCTTCTAACTTTTCTTCTAACTCAATGAAGATTAGGCTGGGGAATCTTGAAGATAAATGTTTACCACGTATATGAACAACTGCAATATAAGAGATGGAATGCATTCACAGCTTGAGACGAAGATTTTAGTGCTTAAAGGGAAGGGTTTTATATTACCAAAATGGCAAAAGACGACACAACAATCACTCCAGTTTGTACAGAGTATTCCCCTGATGCCAATGGAAGATATGGCTTGTTTACCTGAAAAGAAACATCTCAATACTTCAGATGCCAAAGTAGAAAAAACTGCTGAAAAGTATTTTATCAACTAAGAAAAACTAAATATACTCCCAAGAACTTTTCCTCTGAAAGAAGAACCCTAATTGCTATAGCCCCACTCCCCAGACAGATCAGGAAAGATTTTGTAGTACATCAGGATTACAATGAATTGGTCAATTCCCTAATGGTTAAGGGAAAAATGCTGTAAAGCTTTTATCAGATAGTTTATACCAACTTAGTTTCGATTCATGATGAATATAGTAGGAGAAAAAATTTTGAGATGCAGGTGATAGAGGGGTAGACCTTAGTCGTTTTCCCACATGAGTTACCTCACCACCCAAAGTGATCTTAAATCTGCAACCTAGGGATTAGAGGCTGGTGGGGAACAACAAAAGAGGATTAGCTTACCGTGGGTGCAAGAAGCAAAGAATCAAAAGACTAAAACTAGCTCCCATCCACCCCATCAGATGTCAATGAAACATGATACTATTTCAGCTTCAGTTGCGTAAAATTATAGACTTAGTGTATATGTTATGTGTACTGATTGACAATCCAGATACTCAAGTATCTTCATAAACATTGAGTAAAAGAGCTGTACTTTGAGAGTTCTAAAAGCTTCTAATGTGTCCCCGAGTTCCCAAAGGCAAATCCAGGATTTACAATTACTATAAACATGTACTTGCACATACGCCCCCCCCCCCCCTCTCAAACACACAAGAGTCACCCACCTATCCCGACCAGAAGACATTCAGCGGAACCGTACCCCACCCATGTCTGCTCGCTCTCTAGCCCCAAAGATAAAACGACGGAACAAAACATGAAAGATGAGTCCTCGACAAGGCCTTCACACAGATAAAGTGAAGCATGCATAGTTCTGCATTCAGAAATCAGATCCATGTTAAGTAAATAGAAAAATACCTTGTCTATTTCGATGTCAGACAACTGGTTTAAACCAACTATGTAAATGTTCATGAATAGGGCAGCAACAATGGCCTGCAAAAATATAGTGATAATCAAAAATCTTGTCGTCGCAGATCACATCTTAAGTTGAATCTAAGAATGTTCTTTACCCACCTCTAACACCCCAGTGAAAAATAATGGAGAAAAATCAGAGAACTTCTCAACTGCAAGGAGAGAAACTGAAATTATGCTCAATGCCTGCTCAAAGAAAAGTAATGTAAGTTTACTGTTCTTGTACTTCCAATCTATCAAAATTCAAAAATAAATATATAATGTATACATGCATACAACAACAAAAACATACACTGTGCATCACACAAAGTGGGGTCTGGAAAGAGTAGAGCATAGTCGCATACACAGGCCTTACCATTACCTCTTTGAGGTAGAGAGGCTGTTTCCACAAGACCCTTGGCTCAAGCAAATCAAAGCAGTAATTAAATGGGAAAAAAATGATGGTGGGGAGAAACATGACAAGTAATATCAAAGCGGTGTGGACTGTGGAGCATATATGCAAGGAAACCATAAACAACAACAAGAAGGTGCAATCACCTAAACAGAGTAAACCACAGATGATATCATATACCAAAAGTCAAAGACTAGATGAATAGGCTAATACTACAGCCGACACGGTGCTCTATACTATTATCAAACCAAATACATGAATAGGCTACTAATAGGACAACTCAGAACTACCTACTAACCTTCTACCCTTATACATGATCTCCATACCCTCCTATCTAAGGTCATGTTCTCTGTAAGCTGAAAATGTTGTTGTGTACTAACACATGAAATTTCTGAGCTTTATCCATCAAGCTGATTCTACGAAATTAACATCTTTTAGCACCCTCTCGATCAAAAAACCTATTACTCTAGCTATATCTAATTAAATTGAAAGCAGATGCACTAATAATATACTCATTTCTTGGTAAGGCATTACAAGCTACACAAACTAAAATCTGACAAGAATTATGATGACATAAATAAACACAAATGAATGGTGGGTCAGAACCAAATCCTATGGCAACTCATATAACATGGAAACAAATAAGCCATAGGCATGAAGCCAATTCATTTGGGACCCTGCAGATCTTATGTTGCTCAATGTAGGAGTTGTGGACCTAACTGTTCCTATTATGGTATGGGGCCGCGAGAACCTGTAGAAAGCATCTACGGCATCATTAACTGAGTCCCAAGGACTTTTAGAAGGTTGAGATTCAAGAGGGTGTTCAGATGATGCGTGCACCAAAAATCTCCCTTTAAGTTTTTTATCAGCAGCAATAGTGCTTAGATCACTTCCTCCAACATGCTCTTGCGTGATATACTGCCGCTGCAACTTCATTGAAGAGGAATAGTGCTTTTTTGGTCTCTTCCATGCTTTACATTTCAAAACCCGTACTATTGCATGTGAACCTATGATGTCAGAGGCATTTAAACATAATTCAGGTCATGAAGAAAATCAAATTTAAATCTCCAATTGGTACCACATATAAATTACAGCAATTTTATACTTTACAGATTATAGCTTCTTCAAATGGTAAGTAAAGAGTGTATACTGGAAATTTAATACACAAAAGCACATTGCAACATCTAAAAGCACAAGTCCTTTTTGCAGTATCATTTGAACAACCATTATCATCATTGCTTGGTCCTTTCAAAAAGGAAACACCATATATCAACATGTCAGCCAGAGCTTCTGCTCCTTCTCTCCACTACTTTGGTCATCCATAATCTCAAAGTCTGTAACACGATCTCTTGAATTTCAACCAGCACCAAAACATGATCAAGAAAGCAAACTTTTCTAGTACTCACTGCATATACCCAGCCAGAGGGAGCTGACAGATGAGCATTAAAATTGTTCTCGAAACAGGAACTAAGTCGGAAAATCTAAAATTTATAATGAAACGTAGCTAAGTTCAGCAGCAAGAAGTTTCACATTAGAAAAAGATTTAGCACACTATTTACTCGTGAAAATAGGCAAACAACAGAACAGGTTGGACTTCTAAAAGCAAAATGCCTGAACTCACACAGTGAAACATAAGAATAAAGAATATGGCGATTAACGTACCACCAGAAAAGAACATGTTTTGTGGATCATAAGGATTCACCAAGAAAACCAAACAGGATAGAACTGTTAACATTTACTGTGAAATTAAGAACTTCCGGGGATGTGACTCAAGCACATAGAAACCAAAAAGTTAGCTCATAAGGAGAGAATTGCCCAAAGACCATAAAAAGGAGACAACACATCCCTTTTTCATCCGATGTGAGACTCTTCAACAATAACCAAGAATATCTTAGAGTCAATGGTGCACGTCAGCAACTTGGAGATAATGGGTCCGCCGCTCTATGCTTTTGCCTTTTCCACTTAACTACCAGGGTTGTGTTTGCAGTAAGGTTCAAACCCATGATGATGAACGCCTAATCCACACATCATACTCTGCACTCTTACCACTAGAACAAACTCCAGGGGCTTGAACATTTATGTTGACATTACAAGAAAATCATACCATCCAAAGCTACAACACTAAAAAATTCCTGCCATTTTGAGAACCCACAAATAGCAGTTCCTTTCACAGAAATGACAACGGATACATAGATAAATCAATTATCTGTTGACCCAGGAAAAAGATTCAAGTTTTACACGCTTGGGGCAAAATACAGATCAATCCGACAAAATCATCAACAAACTAAAGGGTATAAGATTTTTGAACACCCAATGCAGAACTAGAACTTCAACTACTAGACTCCAGAACTTAGAAATGAACTCAACATTACCCAATGTGGAACTAGAACTTCAAGTACTAGACTCCAGAACTTAGAAATGAACTCAAGATTGAAGTAACTTTTCCAATTAACAAGCAAAATACACAAGAAAACTACATCATGCAAACTGAAATACTTAAAAAAAATCCCACGAATTCAAGAACACACATAGAAAAAGCAAAAATGTACAACTTCACATACTGGTTTTGAGTGGAGAAAACTCAGCAGGAACTGGAATTGATGGTCTATGAAAGGACCCAATAAGCAAAGATTCCATTTTTGATTTTTAAATCAGCACTGAACTCCACTCTACTTTGAACTACCTGAAATTAAGCTTCAGAACATGGGATACTGCTATTTCTCATTTCAATTTTTGGCATATTTTTAAAAGAATACACTAAAACCAAAATAGAAAATTTTTGTCGGGGTACATAATTAGGGCACATAAGTGCATTTTAACCACAACCCTAATTTTTCTTGACTTGTTTAAGGTGATGTTAACTTTAAATTATTTTTAGATAGTTTGATTAAAATGAAAAATGTGTATTTTGTATTTGAATTGTTTGAAGTGATTTTAAGTTAAACTATTCGAAATAGCTCACATATATCCTTGAACTATATTTCGGCGCAAATATACTCTTCCTCTCAAACTATAGGGTCAAAAATACTCTTCTCATTAACAGTATTTGTTAAAAGCCACTTGGATGTCATATGGATACCACATGTCATGCCACATAAGCCAATAGAGTTCCACTAATGTCACGTAAAAAATAAAATTACCACTAATTTCTCCCAATTTTCTTTATTTCCCTTAGTATTTAGAAACGATTTCACTGAAGAACATAGAACCCCTTTCCCTAACTAATGTATTTTGTGAAATCGTTCTAAGGAAATGGAGAAATAAGGAAAAGGAGTTCTATGTTCTTTGGTGAAATCGTTTATAAATTCTACGGAAAATGGAGAAAATTAGGGGAAATTGGGGGTAAGTTTATTAGTCTGCATGGCATGAGTGGAACTCTATTGGCTTATGTGACATGACATGTGACATTCACATGGGGCATCTAAGTGGCGTTTCGCCGATTCTGTTGATGAGAAGAGTATTTTTTATCCTACAGTTTGAGGGTAAGGGTATATTTGAGCTATTTCTGCTAGTTCAAGGGTATTTTTGACTCTTTTCCGTAAATAAATACATGTATTTTAGGTCTGATGCACTCAATCAACAAAGTAAATCACTCAACTAGCTAATAGTTTTTGTGCACTTGCGGCAAAACAACTTCATCTAATTCTTCAAAAATAACAACTTTTGTTAACTCGTAAGTCTACAATTCATCTTTTCCCTGTTAATTTGATTTGTGTTTCTTTGATTTTTGATACTCGTTTTTCCAACAATAACCAATATCACCATATTATTGAGTTATTTTGGATTGTGAATTACAGATACTATTTATAATGATTATAAAAATCCGTGGAATGCTCCTTAAGGATAATTCAACTTACCATGATCTTGTTAAAGGTATTCCTAAGCAAGTACAAATTGATTGTAGTCGCAATGTTATAGAGATCATATACACATAGAAGGCAATTCGACTCCAATGGAGATACAAGTGGGAATGAAATTGTTCATGAAATTAAAAGGACGTAAATCTGTTTTGAATTGCATCCATCATAATTGACGTGGACGATAAGGCATATTGTTAGTTCTCTAAATCGGTTGAATTAAATTTTATGTAAGTTATATGATAATTTATTGATATTTTATTTAAAAAAATATAATTTTTGACAATTTTAAATACACATATTAATTACATGTGTATTAAGCATCTATAGAATACATATAACAAAATGCTTAGACATATGAAATAATTGGAAATATAATGTATTATTGCATATTCAATTTTCCAGAAGTTCAATGGAGAAATTGTGGTGGATAGGCATTGAAAAAACCACACTAGATACATAAGATAATTAAAATCAAGATGTACTAAATCAAATAAAATTCATAAAAGTATTAGATGCATTGAAATTAGTAAGATACATATGAAAATCAAATTAAATACGAAATGAAATAATTTTATCAAATTACGAAGAGATGGCTTGGGAAAATTGATTAGAGAATTTTTTTTATTAATTACAACTAGATCATAAATTTTGATGTTTAAATAAAAAGATAATTAATTAATTCTACTTTTAAGGGATTTGTTTATCTAACTATATTTTCAAAAATATATGGCCTAAAATATTAAAATTGATACTATATGTAGTTGTTTGAAAGTTGATGCAATATTAATATACATGGTAGGATGTTGTCTATGTAGCTAGTTTTTCCAAATATTTATGTAGATGTTTTTATATATTTTTTAAAATGATTTTGTTATATATATATTTAATATAATTAATTATTCAATTTTTTACTAATTGTTTGTTATATAGTTTGTTAAATTAATTGAATTTATTTTACTCTATTAAAAATTGTTACATAAAAAGGGTTATATTATTTATTATTTTAAAATAGAACAAATTAACTATATTAGGAGTTTATTTTGTTAATATAATTTTAAATTCTTAATTATTGTAATTTCGAATAACTTTATGTAGTATCCAAATAATATATTACTCTCTTTATCGCAATTTATGTGTCATATATAGAATTACAAACCTTTACATATTTCAAGTAGTTTATTAATAAATTTTATAGTACTTTTTGTGTAATTTAAAAGAATATATGTTATTTTCTCTGTATGACTTGTAGACATTTAAAGTTGTTAACTATTATAATCCATAGTACTTTTTACGAAATTTTTAAATATAAAATATGCTAAAAGAGAAATAAAATAAACAAATTAAAATAGAGAAGGTACAAAATAAATGATCAATGATATGTAAATAAATCACAAAACTTTTTTAAGAAAAATGAAGTGGTTGGCATATTGAATTACAAAACTGTAAAAAAAAATGAAGTGGTTGATATAGTGTTTAGGTATGAGATAGCACATGTTTATGGATTAAACGAGATTCAAGTTGGGAAAATAGTTGAATTTATCAGCAATTTGAAACGAATAACCTTGAATTTTGAGGATGAAAGACAAAGAGTAAAATAAATTGCAAACAAATTGTTTTTCTTTACGTATCAATTAGAGCAGCCATGTTTAGCGGCTGAGATAGAAGCAACTAAAATAACAAAATTATCCAAATGATGATACAAATTTGTTAAGGTATAGTTGTGTGGTTATGCACACTTATATTAATACTAGAAATGGTTTATGAGTGGTTCTTGTTTAGTAATCTATTGTTTAAAGGTTTGACAGAAATGAAAAATGTGTTTAGTATGTTTATTTTTAAGCTTAAAATAAGTTTAAAATTATAAGCTATAAATGGTTTGTGAGTGGTCCTTGTTTAGTAGTCTATTGTTTACTATTTTACAAAGTTTTAAGTTATAAATACCTTTCTTTGTGCATTTAATGTTAGGGGTCTGCTAGTCTGGACCTATCAATATAGGCAGGTACACTTTGTTCTGGTGAATTCATATAAGTTTTGAAATTTTATGCATTAGATTGAGCTAACTTATTATTTTGATGGGCCAAAATTAGTCAACTCAATCTCCAGTTATGTGGATTTGAATCGCTCAGATCAATTTTTTTTTAAAAATAATATATTTTTATAATTTAAATTTAAGTTTATTAAAATGTTAACATGAACATCGACAATTCAATAATATATTATGCTATTATTTGTTAATTGTATCTCAAATAGACAAATGAAAATAATTTTAACAATCCTTATTAAGTTTGACTTCAAGTAAAAAATTGGTTGTATTAGTTCCATCTGAAATCATTGTCATTTTATGAAAATATCTTGGGTATAATTGTACAAAAATTACAATATATTCAGGACTAGTTTGGAAAGTCACTCTGGTAATTAGGTTTAGTGCAATTGGGTGTAATTACAATGTCTGATCTGTTTTGTTGGTCATGTAATTACTTTGGTTAAAATATAATTGGTGTGTAATTGGCACGTGGTTATTGCACATTTACACTCTTCAATTCACACACACACGAGACTGTGAATTGTTGGTAATTACATAATGTAAAGCTGATTTTTTTTTTAAAAAAAATCTTTTATTTTTTTTATTTTAATTATTACTCTTCTAATTATTTTAAATTCTTTTTTTATTTTTAATTATCTAATATTTTCTAAAAAAAATTTTATTTTATATTATTTATATTTTATTTATCATTATCAACTTTACTTCATGTGATTCCATGCAATTTTTCTTATATCTATTATTATTTTTCATTAGCATAATTTTGTTGGTATTCTAACTTTTTTTATTAAAATAGAATTCATTGTTGAACATGGTTATGGACTTACATTTTTCTTTTCTTTTAAGTTATATTTATGTATGTTATGTTGAAATTTGACACAAGAGTATTATTTATTTTAGAAGTATTGACTGAATATTTTACATTGCAAGCTATATTTTTTAGTTGGGCTTGATAGATTATCTGTTCAACAAATGTTTTTATAACTTTATGATGATATATCTATAATATTAATTTTTTTTGTCAAACATGCATCTTATGTTGTTTAAGAAATTTGTACTTTTAATTTTTATGATTGATTTAATTGAAATATACTAAAATTGAAGAATATAAATTAATTGTTTATATAATATTAGTTAAGAACATATGTTTATTAATTATTATATTTTCAAAAGAGAATATATATCATTTATAACGGCCCTTATTTGTCTAAAACGAAAAAATTATTTTTAAAATTCAATATAACCTTATGATTATACTCGTGCAGCCAAACAATACATTGTAATGATAACGTAATTATACTCTGACAAACAAACATGTCGATATAATTACTAGGTTGGTAATTACACCTATTTCAATTACCTGATGACTTTCAAAATAAGCCAACGGTGAAATACCATAAGTGCGGTTTAGGGGTTGGTAGAATGTATGCAACTTTACCAGTACGGATGACAATAAGGCAAGGGTGAATGCCGGAACGGGTTGAAGTAAATTTTTCTAAAACTAATGCTAAGGTAGAGAGATTGCGGGTTCAAACTTAATTTTAACTTTTTACATGTTATAAGAGTGATTGAGCACTCTACATGAGTAAGAATACACAAATCTCAAGATAAATTCATTATTTTTTTGATTCAAACTAATATTAATTGAAAATTCCTTTCATGTTATTAAAATATTCATGATAGTAAATAAAACCAATTCAATCAGAACCAATACATCTTCTTATATGCTTTCCATTTTACCTTTAAAAAATAACATTTAAGTCTTATCTATTATATCAATACAACTTGATGAGAAAATCAATTTATTTTAATGAATTTTATTTTTAGTATCAAAATTAACTAAAAGGACAAATATTGAAAAAAAATTATGAGACATATTCAAATTTATGTGGGTTAAGCTCAACCCGTCTGCACCCGCTCCTTTGTCATCTCTAGTAAAGAAGCTATTTCAGAAAGACCATCATCTCATGTGTATCAAATTCAAATAAACGAAAATGAAGACGATGAAGAATCGTATAAAACAATATCTTTTATATTTGAGTGTTTGAAATTTATAATTTGCATGATTTTAAGTTTAGATTAGTATTTTAATTTATTTTAATTTTTAATTATTTTTTTAATTCGACTCACGAGTCGGTCCAACACACATTGCTCATGTCATGCTCCGAACCTACACCATGAACGTAATTGGCACTCAAGAATCATTGCTGGCCCCAAGCGAACCCTTTGACTGACTTAATACTCAGCGGAAAACTTATTCAACAATATATGAACTCAAAAACAAAGACTTACTCATTTGTCTTAAGAATAAATAAAATCAGAAATGTCAGGAAACATTCAACTAGTCAAAAGAAGGCAACCTAAGTCTTAAACATTAACAATCGAAATCGATAAGATTCCTCAAAACACTATTGTTTATGAAGCCTCTAATAACTATGATGAAAGTCTGAACAAGACCCACAAAATTCTAACAAAATAAAATCCATAATTTGAAGCCCTCTAGAAAGCAACAGAGCTCACCAAAATAGTTGGAATGCGATCGAATCAACGAAGCGCCAATATTGACCCTAAATACATGTATCTGCATCATGAAATGATGTAGCCAAATGGCGTCAGTACATTGAATGTACGACCATGTAAGGGGAAAATTTGAAATATAAATATAGGCTTGAACTAGGGGTGGGTGTTCGGTTCAATTTAATCAAATTTCGATTCGGTTCTTCAGTAATTGATTTTAGAAAAGTATGCATCATATTTCAAACCAATCTAGATTGGTTTGATTTTTTCTTCTTCGATCGGTGTTTTTGAATTGATTTTTCAGTGTGAATAAAAACAAAAAAAGAATATAACAAAGTAACAATCGTTGTTCACTTCACACTTCAAACATCAAAAGTAAATACTATAAAACGATAAAATCATAAAGTAGAACATAGAAACACCAAGTTGCGGCTCAAACTTGAATTAAATTGAGTTTTGTGTAGTTTAGACTTAGTGTTTGGGGCTTACTATTTTATTATTTATATAAAAATTGAAATGAGCCAAGTAAGTTAAAAATTAACAAATATAATATATATTTAAAATTTATTTAATAAAACTTAGGTCTTTTGGTTCACCATATTTTTGGGACCCTTAAACCGAACTCCAAATTGAAGAACCGAAGTTCCGAAAAAAAACCTACACTGAATCGAAACATCAAAGAACCGAAATTGAAGAATCAAACTTTTTTGGTTCATTTCAATTTTTTGATTTTTCGGTATTTATTCCTACCCGTAGCTTGAACAGATAAGATAGAAACATACTCACCATGTCTCAACTGGACTCACAGATACTCAACTCAACTCAAGAATTCTTAACTCAATATGAAGCAACAATAAGTATGCAATTTATATAAAAAAATTTAAAATAGTAGATAATAAATCAATCTATTTAATAAAACAACAATAAACTCTTTTAGTCTTATTTGGGATATTCTTTAATCGACAACATCACTATGAGCTATGTGATGATACAACGTCTCGATCACGCTGTCAAAACTCTCCTATACCTTTTCGGAGTATAAGACATCCTCAAATAAGTGGATACACTAAGCTATGCTTAAAATGAATAAGGAAAGGAATCATCTAAAAAGTGTTATCCTTTACCCATGTTGGCATACATGTTTATACATGTTTTGAGTTGTTTGAACCCATTCTCATATCGGTGCAGCATACTAATCCCAATAATATATATAACTCATGCTCATATGATTTGAAGAAACATAACTCCTCGATTTGAGATAACTACTCAAAAGATTCTCTTAAAAGAGATGATGCTCAAAAACTCCTCATTAACTCATTTAAAAAATAAGGTTTCTTCTCATTTTAAATGTAAAAGTTTTATATGCTTGAGATACTTAGTTCTCTCATACTCATTTTAAAAAAAGAACTCAACTCTCCTCATCCTCTTACTCAAGTACTCAATTCTTAATTCAAATTTAAAAGATTGAAAAAATACTTCTCAAAGTACTCAAAAAGACTTACTCCTAAATTTAATCATAATCTTTCTTGAATTTGAATGTAAAATCAAGAGTTACGATTAGGATATATATGATCTCTTAATGATTAAAGAAGTTTTAGATAGTTATAATCAATAGGGGAGTGAGGATACAATTTAAAAGATCTCATATGGAAGGAAAGAAGAAAGAGGATCCGAACCACACAACCTTGGCGCGTTCTTGGTGCAGGTGCCAACCCCATATCAACTGCAACCCATTTTTGGTGCACTTCAGGTGCGGGACGCCAGCCCCCAGGTGCCTTAGTGGCGCGCCGCCCCAGCCTACACCTAGAAAAGCCAACAAATTTTTTCTTCTCAATTTTTTATCCTAATTTACCTAGAATCGATTATTTTCTTCTAAAATCTCTTAGATTTGAAAACCCAACACAAGTTATGAAAACCCACTCAAAATTCCTCAAGAACAATCCTCAAACGCAAGATCCTCATCTCAAGAACTCAACAAAACTTCATTATTAAAGAATGAAGCACAAAACCTCAAAGAACTCAATACACTCGATTTCATGGATGTATTCAAAAGATGATTTGCATGAGGATGAACAAACTCATCACTATGAAAACTTACACACCTCAAAAGAGTCAGATTCTTGATGAAAATTCTCAAAACTTGTAAGAATCTTAAACGCTCTTCTCTTCTCCTCTTAACTTCTCTTAAAAATCCTACGCGTGTTTAGGAATGACTAAAATTGATTCCAATCTGTTATACCCCTAAAATATTAACCAAAACAAGCTAA
Source organism: Solanum lycopersicum (assembly GCF_036512215.1). Classification (NCBI taxonomy): domain Eukaryota; kingdom Viridiplantae; phylum Streptophyta; class Magnoliopsida; order Solanales; family Solanaceae; genus Solanum; species Solanum lycopersicum. Next base: position 10,281,723 of record NC_090806.1, on the reverse strand, counting down.
GATGGTGGGGGTAAGGAGAAGACCAAAATATCCCTCCTTAAAACGGATGAATTGCCGTAACTAGACATACTGCACTCAAACAAACATATCTTCCTCATCCAAACTCAAAATTTAGCAAACTAAGTGGCATTAGAAAGAGGACTCAAGGTAATTCAATTTGATATCTCACGAGACACCTAACTCATCATGTGATGAAAGTTATGGTCGTTTGAAAATTGATCAAAACTCACAATTTAGAAATAACTTGAACAAGCCTCAATTTATCTCTTTCCAATTTAGTTCTTTCTAAATTTAACTCTTCATAAGACCTAGGTGTTACATTTCAAGTTTTACAGACTAACTCATTAATTAATTTATATAGATTCATCTTTTTTAGTTTTTAGTCGATTCACCGTTCGAGCTCAAATTGGCTAAGTTATTAATTATTTGGGGCTCCCTTTCTTCGATCAGCAGTAGCCCATATAACATTGCATCCAAGCCCAATTTCAGGGCTTATCCATTTTGCTTTTCAGAAGCCCAACTTTGATTTTTTTAGGACAACCCAGCTTGGCCCCTTCTTCATAAATCGATCCAGCTCCTCCTACCCAACCCATCCGCCCATTTTTCTCTCTCTACTAAGATCTAACGTGCCAGCAAATTGAAAACGACGAGAAAACATAGGAAGAACGGCGTCAATGGATAAATCTAGCTAGGTGACAAATCAACGGGTTAAACGTGAGCAACGAGTTCACAGAGATACATGACAAATTCACGACACGAGAGAACGCGTGCATGGCGGACCAGTATTTTGTTTCTCGTCGCTTTCCTTGATGCGATCGTACGATCTTGTGCAGGTTTTTCCATGCGAATCGTCCTACTCGCGGAAGATGACACCACGTCAATGACAAGGACATGAGAATCAATCCAAGGCGTCCATTCCCTTTTTCCTCTTTAGGAATGGGTGAAAATTTCAGAAGAAAAGCGGGTTTTCCAAAAGAGTGAAAGGATTTTGAATTTTGAAATTGGAGGTGAGTTTGGGGAATTTCTCTTGTACCCTTTTCCCTCCCAAAAATTGAAGAAAAAATCCTCTTTTATTTGTCTTCTTTACAGGGAGAAGGAGAGCTTTTTTGATTTTTTTTGGAAAATTTCTAGGGAGAACATTGAGAGAAAAACTTTAAGAAAGATCAGCTAAAATATAGTAGGGTGTTCAAGGCAAAAAGAACATTTTGGTTTTGCTCGAAGTATCACACTTGTTACTTCAATTAAAATCAGGTTCCTCAAGTTTGTTTGAATCTGAGACTCCGTGCAGATTTTTGTTTGTTGATCGATCAAGTTTTGGGTTTCTTTTATTATGGTGGAAGTTTCTGGCAACTCGTCCATCCCAGCTCGCTGACCGGAAAGAGGTGAATCCTTTACTAGTTTTTTTACTTCACAGTTCTTTCATATATCATATTTCAGGTGTCCTTAGTTTTGTTCTCCTTTTAAGTGCTCATGAGCTAGCCATTAGTAGGATGTTTTGGGGAGCCGTCAGTGGTTTCGTCGTTATCGTTCTTCATATTTCATTATAAGTATTAGTAGCTTTCTTGATGTTTCGTTCATGTTGTGAGTATTGGTGTTCTGGTTCTAGCCCTTCTATTTTTTTAGTGTTAAGCAGTCGATTTCATTGTTTATGCATTCGAGAGGTGTCACTTATTTGGTTTGGTCTCTCTACCAAGAGTTACTGTTCTCAAAATAAATAAATATATATATTTGTCTATTTTGAAAACATTCCTTTCTTCAGCATGATAGTATGCCTTCACTCATGTTTAGCGTGGTTGATAATTGTTCAAGTTTGATTCGTTGGCAGCCTGTTTTGGTTAGATTCTGGAGTCAATTTCAGCAGCTGCGATTTTTTTTAAAAAATGATTTATTTGGTTCGAAAGAATGCCTTTTTTAATATTAAAGTCAGTGTTCTCTTGGTTTGATGTACACTCTCTGGTAATTTGATTTTTTTTGGAGGTTCAGGGGTTGTTCAAGGCTCACTTTTCTTATTCTTTTTTATGCTCCAACCTTTTGTTTTGTTTTTGTCAGTTTAACTCGAAGCTAGTCGTTTATAGAATTGTGTTAGGTGTATGTTCCCTGTCTATGCATACATAAGTATCATTTTCAGCTCCTCGTGAGTTTATGAAATCACCGGTCATTTAATTCATGCCATAAAATATTCGTTCGGTTAGATGAGGCCTGCGCCCAGTTCTCTCATTATGAAGAAAAGTATGTTGTGTTTGCTTCACTGTGAAATGATAGAATCCGATAGATGGTAGTGTAATCCTATAGTATCTGTTTGTCTCCAGTGATTGGATTATTATTTATGCTAAGTCTCAATGCTAACATGTTAATTTCTGGAAGTTGCCTGTTTGGGTAAGTCTTAGTGATTCTCTAAATCTCGACATTTTGTATTGTTTTCCATTGGCTTGCTATCTTCTTTTTTTTTAAAAAAAAATGTAAAGTTTCGCTGATAGGAATGTCATGACTTGGTGGAGGTTTGGTGTCTAATCTACGTGCCTTTATCCCGAGATTTATCCTGGTCATATGAAATATGCTTAGCAAGTTTCAGGTCGATCACGTGCTAGGAAATATTTTGTTGAGTATGTATCCCTGTGGAGTGATCTCATCAGTTAGTCTATCATTAAAAATTTGTCTTTAATCCGAGTTGTCTCTCAAGTATGTCGTTAACTTAATCATACCCTTTCTTTACTCTTAGCATCAGTACAGTGATATTGTCGTCCAGTTTTGCATAACATAAATGAGGGTAGGAAAGTCCTGTGTTACCATATCTATTTACGATAATAATGGATTATTCATTCATTTGACTTATATAATATTGTTGGAAATTTTCATGAATCGATGGGTAGTACAGATCTCTTTTGTTTATCACTATAGAGGGCAATTAATGTATTATATTTGTCTTTTGGTTTGTTTTATAATGTGGTGAGCCCCCATTTGCTTTAATTTTGGGTCATGTGACCATGTTGCCAATCTTACCAGCTTTGGTTCCCAAGGCTCAAGGATTTCTTTTATTTGTTTCCTCAATTTATTAGCATCCAATATGCTTCTGTCCGAATTCTTCTAATAGGGTTACATGTTCTTTTATAGTTATACCAAATGGGATAATATATTGACTCTTTGCCTATCGTGTTTGCATGTGAAATACACATGTATCTTAGTGGGTCCTACCCTCACATTTTCCTATTGGTCCACTGAGGCCCGATTCTTTATTTCAAGTCAAGTAATAAAGCTGACAAATAGATCTTGGAGTCGAAAGCCGAAGAGAGTGAAGGAGTTGAAGAAGTTGGGGGGAGATAAACTTCTTTTATTTTTAATTGTATTTTGTTATGTTTGGGAATGAGCCCTCGTTTTGTATTATTATTTTGCTAGAGGTTTAGGACAAGTACAATTGAAGTAGGGTGAAAAGCCAAAACAAAATGGGTCCAAATACCGGTCCAGGCGGACAAAAATCGGACAAAAATCGGATTTATTGCCAAACAACTCTAAGTAAGTTTTACCCAAAATAATTCAAGTTAGATCATTTTATGTCGAATAACCGTGATTAAGCGAAACGTCTTAGGTGCTTTCAAAACCTTCCTAAGACATTAATAGGAATTTTCGAACCCCTTTAAAAATTTCAAATGATTTTTCCTGTTTAAGTCTTTTGAAAATTATAGTTTTCTTAATTTTTCTTCAAAATTAAGTGGCAACTCTCTAAAAGTCGAAAATTATTTTAAATACATATTTTACCTTTTTCGGATCAAAACAGAAATGACGACTCTGTTGGGGATATTTGGAGGATTCTAACCTTAAAACTAACAATTATTTGGCTATGTGTATAATTGTTTATTTGTTTATTGCTTTATTGATTTGTTTCATTCATAGCATAACATCTTCCGTCAAACGACAATTATTTTCATTCCCACTAAAGGACAATTATGCGGGTTCACAGTCGTTCATCAACCAAAATTTTTTCGGGGCACCCTGACGAGTGTAGTTGGCTACTTGATAGTCAACAATCGTTAACTGTCCCAGCCTAAGTAGTCCGCTTGGGTTACCCTTTCCACTTCAAATACAACCCATTCTTAGTTAAACTAAGATAGAGCGAAACCCAATCCCGAAAGTAGCGTATTGGCCTAAGACGACCCAACACCCAAGGATGTTGGGCCCATTAGAAAGACCGCCTTGAGTCCAAAGAGCCCACGACTCGATAGGACGATCATATTTGTATGATAAATCTGAAGAATGTATTGCATGTTTAAATGTTTGTTGTGTTGTGAGGAGTGGCAATTAACTTGTTGTATGTTTTGTAGATGTCGAGTCAGTTCTTTCATTTCAACATGGTCACCAAGACGCTAGACATTCTCCACGTATGATGGGACAACCTCAAAGATTGCCAAAAGAGAGAAATCTCGATTCACCTGGGTCGCTTACCTTCAATAATGGACTTTAAAGTATGGCCCATGTTTATCGAGGTTATCACTCGATTTTGGGACGATGAGAAGATGGTTTTTTGATTTGGAGATGTCGAAATAACGCCCACGCTAGAGGAAATTAAGGATTGTATGGAATCTATCGGTACATGTGGCAAAATGAAAAAATGTCCAAATCATCACATCCTTCTTCCAAATAGACCAACTAGTGAAGAATTGAAGAATATATTGTTACTAGTAAACGCAAACTGGTTAGAAACCCACGATGTACCACTAATGAGATTTTTTGAGAGATGGGGGCACGACAACTATTTCAGACTATTTCCGAATGAATTACACAATCACAGTACTTGGAGGGAAACTCAGACTATCGCCTTCTCCGCATGCCTTTTAGGAACTATGGTGTTCCCTAACGATGAAGGAAAGGAAATCGACACCCGAGCCGTGATGGTAGTGGACGCCAAGAGGAATTGGTAGAAAATAAGAAGAAAAGAAGTATTGTAGTTTGACCTTGGTCATTTTGGCCGACATTTTTCGATCTTTAAGTCTGTCTAAAAATGGGTTCCCATTTTTCCAAGGTTGCAACATTCTACTTCAATGGTGGTTAGTTGAGCATCTCTGTAAAAGGGACGGTGCTCAGCCACAAGAGTTGGCCAAACCAAGCCAGACGAGTCCTCTCGATAGTTATGAATTCTATCTAAGTGTCCGCAGATTCCAAATTCATACCACCAGGGATGCATAGGCGAGGGTATTTTATGATCTGAAAGAAGAAGACATACATTGGATGTTACCAAAGTTCAAGTCCGAGAGGATAGCAACACAAGGGGCCAAACTTCCATTTTTAGTCCTTCCTGGCATTAGAGGAATGCGACCCTACAACTCGAGAAGAGTGATGCGATAATTTGGTAGGACACAAGTCATACCCATCCAAGGAGATGCTAGCTCTTTTGTTGTCAATTACAACGAGAACAGAAAAATACCTTTCGCTAAGATCATCCTCCAGGAGTGGGCTAGACGTGTCAACATGAAGTGGTCTATGATTGAAAAACAGATATGAAGCGGGGTATGTCGACGAATACAAGACATGGTTGCAGAATGATCTGCATGGTGTAGTGAATCTGATATCACGCACAGGTCGAGAGATTGAAGACGTACAGACAAGGCTTCAGATCCATGCATACCATTTTCAGCAAGAATGGGACCAAAAGGAGCAAGAATTTCAGAATAGAGAGCAAGAATTTCAACAAAAGGAGCGAGAGTACCGATTCTGAGAGTTAGAAATTCAGAGGATTTTAGCTGTGACGTCACGAGAGCTAGCCGATACAAGGGCTTGTCTGATGCGTTTCGACACGACCCTAGATGAGCAGATGAACACTTTACGAGTCGTACCAACATATTCCAAAGCTGTGTTTGCCGAGCCGTACGTGTTCACCAGCAAATTCATCATCCGCGAAAAAGTAGAGAAGGCCAGAAGAGGAGCTGAGCGATCAACCTTTTAACTCCTTGTGTGGGATTGTTTTTATATGTATTCACATCACATCCCCTCCCTAAATGTACCCCGTTTGATTAAAATTATTTAATGAACGCTATGATTTTTTAGTGAAGTTTATTTTGGGGATACAACTATTTGTTTAAATGACGTAATACATCCTTCAGATCGCTATGCCTACCCTTGGCACAAAGGGTCACATGCATGATTAGGACGCGATATATGTGTTTTACTGCTTATGTGCTATGTTGATATGAATGAGGATATTGTAGACCCACTCCTATCCAGAAATTTCTAAAGAATATACAGAAGTCACTATTACAAAATGTCAGACCAAAATTTCCAAGTCCTAAGTTTCTCACTCAAAAGATCACCTCCTATACCACAAATCCTAAAACATTACTCTACCGTCTCAGGAAAGGTAAAATCACTGCTATGGATAAAGGTAAGAACATCCAGATGGAACTCACTGAAGAAGAACTACAAAGAAAGATCAAACATATCACTTGGGAAATTCAAGAAGCCATGGAGGAAGGACTCAGAGTCGACATGGCCACCACAATCTACAAAGCTGTAACCGTGACGCTGGATGAGGATCTGGCATCACAAATGAAGAGAAATAAAGATGTTGAGATGGAGACAGAAGACTTGCGAGAGAAGTTGGACATGCTTCGGTTGAAAGTGCAAGAAAGAGAAGCGAGATAGGCGATGATAGAATCGGAGACAGCCGCTCTGTTAGCTAAAGACATGTTACTTGATGAGGAGTTGACAGTGGAAATGCAAGAATTTGCCTCCATGAGAGGAAAGATGGCTGCACTGAGGAAGAAGAACAAAGCCCTCCATAGCGACATGATTGACAAACTTCTGAAAAATGGGCAAAAAATACCCTGTCTAGGAGCGAGGAACCAATAGTGGCCCCGACGACGCTCACCCTGAAGCGACTGAGGAAGATGACGACGAGGAAATCGTCTACAAGCCTCCATTCCGAGGACGTCTGAAAGGAGGAGACTAATGCTTCAACAAGAAGAGAATGACTAATGTGTCGTCATCATTTCATCTTTTAAAAAAACTCTATTGTTGTTTTTCAATTTCCTTGTAATTGTAATGAATGAATGAATAAAAATGTTTTATCTTGTACTCGAACTACGTTGGGCCTGAATTTTCCTTGTGAGATACATAAGCAACCTTCATATGCCTGACCCCTATCTTTAAAAATTTTCATTCCCCCCTCCATGTTACGAGAAGATACGAAGACCGGATTAACGGACGTCAAATGGCAGCTGCAAGAAGACCTTAGCTCAACGTGATTTAGCCTTCCTGAGACAGCGTCAAAACTAAAACAAGCAAACTCCTGTTTGTTAAAAAATGTGTTTCCGTCCTCACTCGTGGGTTAAAGATGTCCTTAAACAAAGCAACTTGTGTGTTTATCTACTCTCTGTGTGATATTATGCATTTTGTACTCTGAATCTGCACTGAAAAATCTACCTTTGAGTTGTTTTCCTTCTCAGGTACTTAGAAACTGATTTGTGTTGATCAAAAGCTTGCAAATCATCCTTATTTCACCAGATCAAAAGGTCCCGCAGATTCCTTCCCTAGACAAAGCTCAGACAGAGAAAAGGTAGTTACGGGGGATAATAATGAAGAAGTGAGTCTTACTGATGTTGTGGTGGTTCAACCCACCGTAGCTAATCAGAATGAGTTGATTATGCAGTCGATGCAGTAGATTGCAGAGATGCGGGTGGAAATGCAACGGAGGCTGGATTTGCCTCCACCTGGATTTGCTGCTAACGCGGCTGATGGAAGGTCTCTTATCTATTTCCCTTCCTCAAATATGGATCCAACTCAGAACCAGCCATCTACACCTGTTCAGAATCCATCGGTTATAGATCTAACTACCCAAAATCACTAATATGGTTCAGCATCCTACCGAACTCCGCCTCCTCTTCAAAAAAACTATCCTAAAATGTCGCCCAATCCTCAAAATACTCACCATCAGACCGTTCCACCGCCACAAAACCAAAACCAAAACCAAAATGCTTTCAATCCCCAAACACCCCACCACCACTTAAATCAGAACACCAATCCTTAGGACTACCCACAGAATTACCAAACCGCCCAAAATGCTCAAAGTCCCTTTGTAGCTCCACCACCCCTACCAAAGAGAGCCACTTTCCAAAATCCCGTCCCTGCCGAGCATGATGTGCACGATTCTGAGCTGGATCATTACGAGGAACAAGAAAAGGAATGGAGGGCACAGAAGATGTGAAGGTCGATATAAAATAAGAGATCAAGAAGGCCATGAAGGATCTCTAATGCATCCCCGACATCGCTGGACTTAGTTATGAGGACTTGTGTATCCACCCATATTTGGACCTTCCGAAAGGGTTCAAGATTCAAAAATTTGACACCTTCGAAGGAATGGGCAACCCTATGGCTCATTTTAGAGCCTACTATGACCAGCTCGTGGGAGTTGGAGGGGATGAAGCTTTGCTGATGCAGCTTTTCAATCGAAGCCTGTGTGGAGAAGCTCTTGAATGTTTTACCTCGCATGCAACCAGGCAATGGCCCAACTGGAATGCATTGGCCAAAGATTTCATCGATCGATTTGCCTACAACATAGAAATTATTCCCAATCGATACTCTTTGGAGAAAATGAAGCAAAAATCAACCGAAAGCTATAGGGAGTTCGCCTATAGGTGGAGAAAAGAAGCGGCAAGGGTGAGACCACCCATAAATGAGAAAGAAATCATTGAAGTGTTCGTGCGCATGCAAGAGCCGAAATATTATGATAGAATCATGCTGATTATTGGAGCAAAGTTTGCCGAAATAGTCAAGATTGGTGAGACTATTGAAGACGGTTTAAAATCAGGAAAATAGCCCGCGTAGCCGCATCACCTGGATCTTCAGGGTTGTTGAGAAAGAAAAGAGAAGAAGTCGCTGCTATTTCATATGGGGGAAGGAAGACCCCCAGAAGATCATTATATTCCCAAGGTTGTTCCAGGACTTCCCCAAAGTCCTACCAAGCTTGCTACACACAATCTAGTCATCCCAATAATCAGAATGCTGCCTCCATTTATTCGAACGTCCAAGCTCCCGTATACCAAAGTCTACCCCTCAATTACCAAAGTCCATCTCTAATTTACCCAAATCATTCTCCATCCTACCAAATTATATCTCCTTACCAGGGTGTGTCTCCCAACTGCGGTAACGTACAGTCGAGCTACCGAGCACCCCCTCCTGTTCATCAAATCCAAGCTCCACTATACCAAAATTCTCCTCCGAATTACCTAGATCCATCTCCAAATTACCAAACAAATCCATATCGCAGAAGCCAAGCTCCTCGTCCAAATACCAGAAGTTATCAACAGGTACCTCCTCATCAACAAGGCAGTTATGACCCTCCCCAACCCAGATTTGAGAAGAGGCCTTCAGGAAACTTTACTGCGCTTGCTGAAAGCCGGACGAAACTATATGAGAGACTGGTAACGAATGGATACATCCACCCTATGGGGCCCAAACCCATGGATGTCAATTCAAAATTCTATAAACCTGATCAGAGATATGCTTATCATTCCAACAGCGTTGGGCATGACAATAAAGATTGTATCAACCTCAAGCACAAAATTCAGGATCTGATTGATCAAGAGGTAGTCTCTCTCCAACCGGCAGCACCAAATGTCAAAATTAACCCATTGTCGAATCATGGAGGCAGCAATGTCAATATGATTCAGACAGATAAAGACTGGTGTGGAACGAAGAATATTACTCCCATCATTCACGATGATTTAGAAAGGGTTGTCGCTTCTTTAAGCTTCAAAGAGAAGAGAGAGTTTGTTATTTTGACACCTGCAAAGGCTGTTGCCTTGGTGCCGTCAGAAACTCTCGCCAAGCCTAAGTTTGTTATTTAAAATGCTGCTGCTCAAGGCATGACCAGGTCTGGAAGGTGTTACATTCCTGACGAGCTTGCTCTCGGAGGATAGAACAATGATCAGGCTAAGAGGCCGATAAGCAAAGGAGAAGCGGAGCAATTCTGGAGGAGAATGCAACCAAAATATTATTACATCGTCAAGCTTTTGGAGAAGACTCCGGCTCAAATCTCCATGTGGGCCTTGCTCATGATCTCTCAATCCCATAGGCAAGCCTTAATGAAAGCTCTCGATGATACGTACGTACCCGCGGGCACAAGCCGCGATAATGTGGCTGCCATGATTCATTAGGTTATTTGAGGGCATTGAATAAACTTTTGTGATGATAATGTGCCTGTTGAAGGGAGGTCACATAACAAGGCACTGCATATCACTGTGATATGCCGTGAAAAGGTTGTCAACCACGTCTTAGTATATGATTGACTTGGTCTGAATATCTGCCCGTTGTCGACATTGAGGCAACTAAGGTTTGACCTTGGGAAACTGGAGCAAAACCATGTCAACGTGAGAGCCTTTGATGGGGTTCAAAGAGAAACATTGGGAGCGGTGAATTTGACCATTCAAATGGTCCCAACATAATTCAGCGCGCAATTTCAAGTATTGGATATCGATACCAGTTACAACCTTCTTCTGGGAAGGCCGTTCATCCATATGGCTGGAGCCGTCCCCTCTACTCTCCATCAGATGATGAAGCTCATGTAGAAGAATGAAGAGCTGGTTATTCATAGCGAGGGGAGTCACTCTGGCAGACAAACTGATATACCGTGGTTTCACGGTATTATTAATACCTTTTACTTAAGCTTAGTGTGTCCAAAAGCCTTTTACTCTAATTTTTATATAAGTTTCTCTTTGTTTTGCAGGAAATCTGTCCAAAGCTGAATGCGGAGATTTTGAGCGAAGAAATGCAGAAGAGACCACCTATAGAGTATATGAAGGTCCGCCGTGCTTGTGACGGTCCGTAGGTGGCAGCGTAGTGCAGCTGCTGAAGGAAGATGGGGAAGTCTGACCGAGTGTGGGATTACGAAGCTTGTGACGGTCCGTCGTGGTTATGACGTTCCGTCCTGCAGGTTCATCGTGAAGTTCAGAGAAGTGATCCAGTACCCAGATTCCAAGAGTTGAAGTGTTTTGGAACGAAGACCCTCGACGGACCGTTGTGCCTATGACGGTCCGTCATACTTGCCGTCGAGGGGAATAAAGAGAGCAGCAGAAGAAATTGCACAAGTATGGGACGACGGAGTCCATGACGGTCCGTCGTGACCACGATGGTCCGTTGCGAGGTCCGTCGACCCAGCCGCGTTTTTGCAGATTTCCAGCAATTAGAATCCATGTTTAATTAGGTTTTTGTTTTTTTATAAATAGTTCAAAAAACCTCATTTTTAAGGTTAGACACCAGATAGTTAGACTCCGTATTATTAGACTTTGTGTATTAGTGTTAGATTTTGAGATTCTTGCAAGTGATTTTTGGAGATTAATCAAGCAAACTTTGGATTTTATTCTTTCTCATTGAAGTAAGTACATGAATTCGTATTTAATATATTTGAATATTGTGTTTATGGCTATGAGTAACTAAACTCCATAACTAGGGTTATGGGAAACATAGGCAAATAATGAGATAAACCCTAACTAAAATAACAATTCTAGATTAGTGTCTTGCATGTATTAATAATTCATTCACTTAAAAGTCTTTTTAACGGATGGTCAACGTTATAACTCGCCTTAATGCTACTTGTCGGACCAAGGAGGTAGATAATAGGAAAAGAATTATTAACATAGATTTAGTGTATACTATCTAATAGGCTAGTATTGATTGGTACGAGGTAATAACTTAGTCAAATATCGAATACGATGCTTAATATGAGGTAAGGATAAGGGTTAAGAGAGCAACACACGTAGCCGGACCAAGGTTCGAAGTGAGATTTTCTAAATGCCGGACCAAGGATTTAGAAATACATAACTTATCACTTTGCATGCAAAATACTAGGAAAGAATTGTTATAGTTAGAATTATCAAGTTATGAACCTGTGGGGAACACGTAAACCCTAGTTACTTTGATTAATTGATTAAAATCCAACATTCAAAGCTGTTAAGTGTCTTTTTCAAGTTCGTTATTTATTTTCACTCATTTAGAAATAGAAACCCCCTTTTATTGTTTTTACTTTCCAAGGAAGTCATTGACCAAACAATAGTAATAACAGGTTGAAGTTAAGTCTAGACTATTTTCCTCGTGGGAACGATCCCAACCTACTAGTTGGGTTATTTACTTGACACGGCCACTTTTCTTCTTATTTGAGAAGTAAGTTTGAGCGTATCAAATTTTGGCGCCGCTGTCGGGGATTATAGCTTTTAGATTAACTTGAACTTATTACTATAGTTTAGTTGATATTTTCTTGATTTTACTTTGTTTTATTGTTTTTTATTTCTTTTCAAAACTATCCTCCTTGTATGCCAAATACACGGAGAGGAAGAGAACCCTTGTTTCCCTACGATCACGAGTTAGAGCGTACACTGCGCAATATGAATCGAAACTTGAGAATAAATGATGAGGATCCAAACCAGAACATTCCAGCTCCGGTTGATGTTCATGGTCAGATGTTACCCGATGCTCCGGGTGAACATCAACAGAGGGGACAAAATCTCGTTCCACGGCCCCAAGCATACTACAGAGGGTATGATAACATAGCAGACTCGGATGGGCCACTTGTCTTGCCCCTTCTACCCATAGGCCAAACTTTTGTGGTGACTAGTAGCGTGATGCAAATGCTCACTGACAGAGGTTTGTTTTTAGGGCTACCTTCTGAGGATCCACATGCCCATATAGCTAATGTAAGGGCAGTGTGTAAAAGTTGTGTGGGGAGGCCTGATTTGGATCTAGATGTAATAGGGCTCAGAGTGTTTCCTCTCTTACTGACGGGATAGGCTGCTATGTGGTTCACTGAGCTCCCATACAACTTAATCTTCACTTGGAACCAATTAAGAAATGTCTTCTTAGCACGCTACTATCCGGTCTCCAAGAAACTAAACCACAAAGACAGAGTGAACAACTTTGTGGCACTACCAGGAGAGTCAGTTAGTAGTTCTTGGGATAGATTCACCTCATTCTTGAGAAGTGTTCAAATCACCGTATAGATGATGAGTCACTGAAGGAATACTTCTATCGGGGACAGGATGATAACAACAAAGCGGTGTTGGACACTGTAGCAGGTGGATCCTATGGATAATGCCCTTATGCTGAGATCGCTAAAAAATTAGAGAAAATCTCCCGGAATAACAAATCTTGGAGTACTAGGAAGTCTGATACAGGGAGAAACACCTTCGCAGTGCAGTCCACTCACAACCCAGCCACAGATGAGATTCGGGAAGAAATGGCTCAGATGAGAACTGAGCTTGGATTGTTACTAAAACATGTCACAGGGGGTGCAGAAAAGATAAATGCAGTCAACTACTTGGCTAAACCACCACCTCCTAATGATGAGTGCTATTATGCGGAGGACACTTATGCAGTAAATGAGCAGAAGGGGGGTTTCTGACCAAGCGCCCAAGGCTCAAATCAGGATAATTGGCGCCAAGGTCAAGGGAACCAAGGTTGGAACTATGGTAACTACAACCGTGAGGGTTATTATGTCCGAGATGGAAACTACAACCGCGACAACAACTTTAACAGGGGTAACTATGCTAATAGAAACGACAGGAATGGGCCCTATGTCCCTCCTCAAAATCGTGAAGTTACTCCTAGGGATGGTGGAGATAGTATGGCGCGAGTTGAGGATATGTTGCACAAAATGATGAGGAGGTTCGACACTAGTGATGAACACATTAAAGAGTTGAGGTGTGACTTAGCTAGTATTGGGTAAAGAGTTGAGGTGTGACTTAGCTAGTATTGGGCAAAAAGTTGATACACATGCAATTTTGATTAAACAGATCAAATTGCAAGTGGCCCAATTATCTGCGACAGTGAACACACGGCAACCGGGCACTCTTCCTAGCAACACTGTCCAAAATCCAAAGAATGATGCGCACTGTATGACAATCACTACTCGGGGTGGTAGGCAAACCATTGACCCACCTATGCCATCTACTGAGGAAAATGTGAGAAAGGATAATGATAATGTGGTAAAGGGTAGTGGTGAAGCAGAGGAAAGTAATGGAAAAGATGCAGAAGTACCTATCAAGGTAATTCCCATGCCTAGGCCACCACCACCCTTCCCTCAGAGATTAGTGAAAAAGATCGAGGATGGTAAATACCGGCGTTTCATAACAATGTTGAAGCAGCTTTCTATCAATGTCCCTTTGGTAGAAGCTCTAGAACAAATGCCCGGTTATGCCAAATTTATGAAAGATCTGGTCACCAAGAAAAGATTGGTCACTTTCGAATGATGATAGACTGCAGCATTGTAGTGCTATTGCTACAAGATTCCTCGTACAAAAGAAAGATGATCCTGGTGCGTTCACTATTTCTTGTACAGTTGGTTCATTACATTTTGTGAAAGCATTATGTGATTTGGGGGCAAGCATAAATCTCATGCCCCTCTCAATTTACAAGAAGTTGGGTTTGGGGGATCCAAAATCCACTGCGATGCGGCTACTGATGGCTGATCGGATAGTGAAACGGCCTATAGGGATACTCCATGATGTGCTAGTAAAAGTGGAGTCATTCATCTTTTCAGCTAATTTTGTTATTCTTGATTGTGAGGTCGATTTTGAAGTGCCTATTATTCTTGGGAGGCCATTCCTTTCTACAGGTAGAGCATTAGTTGATATGGAGAAGGGACAGATGACATTTCGATTGAATAATGAAGAAGCGACCTTCAACATTTGTAGGATCATAAGGCAGAGTGTTGAGCTCCAATCGGTATCTGCCATATCCCACAAAGAAAAGATGAAGAAGGAGACTGAACAGAAAAATGCAAAACAAGAGTTTATAGTTGGGGATTTGGTGCTTGTAGACAGTTCTGGGGTGCCTTGTCTTCCAGGCAAGTTCAAGTCTAAATGGACTGGCCCTTACTTGATTACCCAAGTATTCCCTCATGGAGCAGTTGAGTTAAAATTCAAGGAGGGAGTGCGGTTTAAGAGGAATAGAGATAGCATAAAACTTTATTTTGGGCATAAAGCATCGGGGAATAAAGTGATAGAGGCATACCATCTTGATGAAGTCTGAGTAATCAAGGGTCCCCAGTCGTGCTGCGACATTAAATCAGGCGCTTGTTGGGAGGCAACCCAATACTTATAGTCCTTTTATTAATGGTAGCATTTTTCTACTAATGAGTTTTTAAATTTGTAGGCACATCACCAGGAAATTCTGCAGAAGATCACTCTAAAACAGTCACCAACGGACACATGCGACGGACCGTCGTGCTGGTTGTCAGAGACCCTATTCCTAAAGGTCTCTCACATTTTCTAAGTGTCCTCCAACGGACATCCAGGACGGACCATCATACTCTCGATGGTTCATCCTGCATAACCGTCATGGAGGTCAGAGACCCCTCTCTTAAGAGTCTCTTTTTTTTTAGTGTCCCACGATGTACATCGACGACAGACCGCCATAATCACAACGATCCGTGCTGATTTTCGGCGCTTTGCGCCCCAGGTTTGCTTCACCTACCACTCTTGTATTTCAATTTTTTTATGCATTGGGGACAATTGCATGTCTTTTTGTTGGGGGTGGGGTAAATGGAAAGTGAGTGTTAGGGTGAAATCTGAGTAGCTCAATTCACTATCCTCTTTTGGGGTTTTCTTGCCTGTGTTCTTTTTCCCCAAAAGACTGATTACTTTTTCTGTTGAACTGGCATGTTCATATCTTTTGTACATAGTTTAATTCTGGAGCATGATGGCTAAAATGATATCCTGTTAAACTGGAAAATAATGCATGACTAGGCATAGTAACTGATAATTGTGTGGCTCTAAGCATGAAACAGAGTTACACCATTGCATTACCCTAAGTCTTAAATTCGAACTAGGTGTCTGATAATTTGGTATAGTGATGAGATGTCAAGTGAGTGTGAGGAAATTTAAATAGTCCACTATTGGTACTGAGCTAGAACTTGCCTGGTTAGTCCTGCTAAAAGTAAGCTGTAATAGATAATTAGGAAAGGATCATAGGCCTTTATTCAATATAGCCCATTTCTAGCCTAAAGAAAAGAAACCAAATGAAATTTATCCTTCTTTGATCCAAATAATCTGAGCTTAAAATTTGACCTTTCTTTTTCACCCCAACTGATCTTTTCTGGGAAAAATGTGTTGGCCCTGGTCCCTCCTTGGACATGTGCACCTCAGCTTATGCCAAAAGCATAAGTTGAGGGTGGATAATGCATAAACAACCTTCGTTATAGCCCTGACCCAACTTTGGGTATTGTGTACCTTGACTCATGGCAAAGCCATGAGTTGAGGGTGACTACTATGAGGAATGCTCTGGAAAGTGGGGTTGAAAGAACAAAGAGAGAGAAAGAACAAAAGTAAAGTGACTCAAGAATTAGATGAAAAGAAAAGTAAAGAAAAAGAAAAATACACAAGAAATATAAGCAAGAAAAGAAGAGAGTCACTTACACAAATGAAGAAAGAAGAGAAAATATCAAGGCGAAAGAATATGAGAAACTGGGCGAGATAAAATGAGAGACTTTGGAAGGTTTAGTCGATATGTCAAGGAGGGCAAAAAGTCACTAAAGTATACCAAAATATACCTTACCTAACCCCGAGCCTATGTTACTAGCTAAAAAAGTCCTATCGTGATCCTAAGGGTTGTATAGCGAACTTAAGGCAGTGAAAATAAGGGCAAGCTTATGGCAAAAGGTATGAATGAGTGTGACTTTGTTCTGAGAGTGAGTGTTGAAAAGTAATCCTTATACTCAAAGTGAAATCATTGTGTGAAAAAGGAGGATTTTGTTTTAAAGTGAGGACACTAGTTGCAATACCAGAATTGCTAGTACCCCGGTGAAAAATTGAAGAGGATAGGTGTTAGTGCGTGGTGAGTCTGTGTCATGTTCTGATCCCACAAAATTCAAGCCTAATAGCGATAGCATGCATAGATTTGATGAGATTAATCGGGATTGATAGCCAAATGATTGCAAAGGATAAAACATAGATACTATTGTACAAAGATTGTCTAGTGAGTCATAGTGCGTCGCTTGAGGACAAACAACGAATTTAAGTTGAGGGTATTGATATACCATGGTTTCACGGTATTATTAATACTTTTCCCTTAAGTTTAGTGTGTCCAAAAGCCTTTTTGCGCTAATTTTTATATAAGTTTCTCTTTGTTTTGCAGGAAATCTGTCCAAAGCTGAATGCCGAGATTTTGAGCGAAGAAATGCAGAAGAGACCACCTACGGAGCATATGACGGTCCGTCGTGCTTGTGACGGTCCGTAGGTGGCAGCGTAGTGTAGCTGCTGAAGGAAGATGGGGAAGTCTGACCAAGTGTGGGATTACGAAGCTTGTGACGGTCCGTCGTGGCTATGAGGGTCCTTCCTGCAGGTTCGTCGTGAAGTTCAGAGAAGTGATCCTAGTACTAAGATTCCAAGAGTTGAAGTGTTTTGGAACGAAGACCCTCGACGGACCGTTGTGCCTATGACGGTCCGTCATACTTGCCGTCGAGGGGAATGAAGAGAGCAGCAGAAGAAATTGCACAAGTATGGTCCATCGCGAGGTCTGTCGACCCAGCCGCGTTTTGGCAGATTTCCAGCAATTAGAATCCATGTTTAATTAGGTTTTTGTTTTTTTATAAATAGTTCGAAAAACCTCGTTTTTGATGTTAGACACCAGATAGTTAGACTCTGTATTATTAGACTTTGTGTATTAGTGTTAGATTTTGAGATTCTTGCAAGTGATTTTTGGAGATTAATCAAGCAAACTTTGGATTTTATTCTTTCTCATTGATGTAAGTACATGAATTCGTATTTAATATATTTGAATATTGTGTTTATGGTTATGAGTAACAAAACTCCATAACTAGGGTTGTGGGAAACATAGGCAAATAATGAGATAAATCCTAACTAAAATAACAATTCTAGATTAGTGTCTTGCATGTATTAATAATTCTTTCGCGTAAAAGTCCTTTTAACAGATGGTCAATGTTAGAACTCGCCTAATGCTACTTGCCGGACCAAGGAGGTAGATAATAGGAAAAGAATTATTAACATAGATTTAGTGTATACTATCTAATAGGCTAGTATTGATTGGTACGAGGTAATAACTTAGTCAAATATCGAATACGATGCTTAATATGAGGTAAGAATAAGGTTTAGGATAGCAACACACGTAGCCGGACCAAGGTGCGGAGTGAGATTTTCTAAATGCCAGACCAAGGATTTAGAAATACATAACTTATCACTTTGCATGTAAGATACTAGAAAAGAATTGTTATAGTTAGAATTATTAATTTATGAACCTGTGGGGAACACGTAAACCCTAGTTACTTTGATTAATTGATTAAAACCCAACATTCAAAGCTGTTAAGTGTCTCTTTCAAGTTCGTTATTTATTTTCACTCATTTAGAAATAGAAACCCCCCTTTATTGTTTTTACTTTCCAAGGAAGTCATTGACCAAACAATAGTAATAACAGGTTGAAGTTAAGTCTAGACTATTTTCCTCGTGGGAACGATCCCAACATCACTAGTTGGGTTATTTACTTGACACGACCGTTTTACTTCTTATTTGAGAAGTAAGTTTGAGCGTATCACAGACGCCAATCATTGATGGAGTATCGCGAGGTACAAATTTCTATACGGTGGAGCTGGTGAATGCCACCAGTAAAGACTTGGCCCCACAGAATCCCATGCCTGCCGTGTACAAAATGATAGCCACTGTGATGTTGCAGAATTGTTTCGAGCCAGGTTACGGATTAAGAAGAGATTCCCAAGGAATTATTGAGCCTGTTCTGGTCCTCGTTAAGGGATCCAAATACGGTTTGAGGTACATCCCCACAGATGATGACATGAAGGTAAAGAAGAAAAATGATCAAGCATTGGTTAAGCCGATCCCACATCTGTATCAATCCTTTCTAATTCGGGATTATGCCGAGCATGAAGACCTTAGGGAAGGAATCTGTGACTTCTTCGAGGAGATCGATCTTGAAAATCTAGAAACCCTAAGTCTGAAAAGTTTATGAGAATCTGTAGAACTAACTGAATTCTAGGGACCTAATGGGTGAAAAGAACTCACTAGTGAAATTTCAAATAGCTGGTGACAAAATCTATGGAGAAATCCTTTGAATTTTGGGGCTGAACTTTGAAGAACACTGTTGCTTGTTCTTGAAAGAAATTGGCGCCTCTTTCTCTCCTTTATGTTCTAACTTGGATGATTTCTGGAGATTGAGGGTTCTGGGTATGTCTGACTAGATTATTAGGTTTGACTGAGTAAAATGACTTAGTTTAGGCATTAAATGACATAGTTTGAATAAAAACAACCCCACTGGTACTAACAATCAGGATGAAAAATTGATAGGTATAAGACTTGGGAGTTTCCCCTCCACATACCTTGGGTGTCCAACTTTTTTATGGGAGGACGAGAAAAAGTTATTTTGAAGATCTGATTAAAAAGATAACTACCAGACTCCCTACATGGAAAAACAGACTACCGTGTTTTGGAGGAAAGTTCATTCTAATTAATCATGTTCTATAGTCGACACCTATATACATGTCGACAACAATGAATCCACCTTAGGGGTTATTGATCAAATTCATCAGTTTTTTTCTAAATTTTTTAGGGTAGTCATAAGGCATCAAAAATAAACATTGGTATTATGGTTGGAGCTGTGTCTACTAAAGAAGGAAGGAGGACTAGGACTCAGATCACTCCATGATATGTCAAAGGCACTCTTTGCAAAGTTGTGGTAGAATTTAAGAATATCTAGCTAATCTATACGGAGCAGTTACACGTGGAAAAAATATGGTAAAAATTACCATTCTCTATTGGTTTAGAATAAAGGAGCTTCACAAGTATAGAGAAAAATGTGGCACATTAAGAAAGAAATTTAACAAGAAATATGGGGAAACACAAAGAAGGTACATTTAGTATTTGGATGGATTATTGGACAAAACAAGAGGCATTGTACTTTATAGAAGATAAATGGAAAGAGATGGAATTTGAAGTAAAAGAGTTGATAAATGAGGGGCAATGGGACAGAGAGTAGCCTAGAAGAATTTGCTTCTAATTATGGTATGCAGATACCCTCCGTCATAATTTCGGACATTGGAGCCTTTGTCATTCAAAAACTAGAATATATATGTCATTCACTCTAATAGAAGACTAAAATAAGGACAAGTGGCGCAAACTTATTTGCTGATAAATGTCGGAGCAATGGATAAGATTATGACACAAATATATTCATTAGTAGATAGGGTATATTACTCTAGTTTTGGACGATAGAAACACTAATGTTCCAAAAATATGAAAAATGGTACTTACATACCATTTATGATAGTTCAAGGGTATATTTGTCTTTTTTTTCTAGAAAGGGTGTGGAATGACATAATTTCAACATATGACATCCTAAAAAAGATGAAAGTGAATGTGGTATCTAGATGTTATTGTTTTGATAAGCGGAAAGAAGAACCGGTGCAACACTTTTTTCTAACAGCTCCGATAAAGAAGATTCGGTGCAACACCTTTTTCTAACAGCTCCTATACCCCAAAATTTATGGAAGTAATTTTCTTCGTGTGCAGGTATCAACATAGAAGGAAAAAACTTGCAATAAATAATCATTACCCGGTGGACATGGTCATACAAGCATAAGTTGAGGCATACAATGAAGGCAGTTCCTACCATCATCATGTGGGAATTATAAAAGAGGATGAATATGAGAACACATGGCAATGAGGTAACTTTTGGGAAAATGAAGGAACACTTCTAAATATAAGGGAAATTGGATATGAATGGTAGGCGATGATGGTAAAACTCCAATCATATCAATTAAGATTGCATTACTTGATGGTAAAGTGGGAGCCACCATCAGAAGGATGGATAAAATACAACATAGGTGGAGTTTGTAAAGGAAATCCAGGTTTGAGATCTTATGGTTTCACTATTAGGTATACCAGAGGGGATATTCTATATGCTAAGGCATAAGATATTAGGGAGACAACTAGCATGGAATCTAAAATTGTAGGAGCGTGAAAGGTAGTTGAATATTGTGCGAAATATAGGTAAAATAATACTATGTTAGAGACTGATTCCATCACACTCAAAATCATATTATTGAAAATATGGAAGATCCCATGGGAACATACAGAGAGGATTGAAGAAATTTAGAAGATAATAACAAGGAAAAACATTCAAATAAAGCATACATTCAGGGAAACGAACTAATTAGCTGACTACTTAGCTAACATGGATTTTGAAACAACATGGATGCAATTGTCACGACCCGAGCCTACACCCTGGGCGGGACTGACACTTAAGAACCATTGCTTGCCCCAAGCGAACCCTTGACCTGACTTACTTACTCAACGGAAGACTCTAAGCATTATTACAATGATCAAATACACTTAACTCAACTGTTTAATAAAATAAATTAGAATTTTTAAAAGTCAACATTCAGCTTGGCCAAAATGGCAATTCAAGTCTTAACATATAAAAAGATAATGTAAAGACAACTAAACTACTAATTGTTCATGAAGCCTATAAAACAAAGAGGGATGTTGGGACAAGATTTTTGGGCGATCATCCTAACAATGAAATATTGAAACCAAAATGAAAGAGGTCTCCCGGAATGCAAGGAGACACACCAACTAACTCTGAGTCTTCAATTGTATCAACGTGGCGCTGGGGGCTAACCTTGCGTCTGCATTATAAAATGTTGCAGTCCAACTGGTATTAGTATATGGAATGTACTAGTATGCGAGTTGGAATGTTAAACCCAACATCGGTTTGAAAAAGATATGAAAGGAACACTTACCTTGGATTTAATCAACTCATGAATAACTTAACTCAATATAAAGCAATAAAGCATATGCAACATATATAAAACTTGTAAAAATAGTGGAAAACAACTTAGTTCATTAAAAAAAATGCAATAACAAACTCAATTTTACTCATATAATAAAGTAATATAGTTTATTTGGGAGTTTCTTTAACCGACAACACACCACTATGAGCCTAAGTGGTGATGTAACGTCTTGCCTATGCTGCCAAAACTGTCTTATACTTTGTCGTTATATAGTACGTCTTAACTAAGTGGATCCACTAGTCCAGGGGTGGATTCAACAAGGGCTATGGGGTGTCACATGACACTGCTTCGTCGAAAATTGTACGAACTATATGCAGTGTGAGAAGGGAAAAAATAGAGATATGGTATATATGATAAATGAGACACTTATTAAATCAAAGTTATGCGTAGCCCAACTAGTTTTTGGCTTGGAATTTGCAAGTGAGGTCGTGGGTTCAAACATGACTGGCTTCATTTTTTATTTTCTTTTCATCTGTCTCTCATTTTGCTTCATGTTTTATGTTCTTTTATTTGCCTTCTTTCTCACATGGTATTAGTTCGAATACATTATATTTTTAAAAAAGGGAAATCATCAAAAGTTATTTTATTTTATAAAAAGGTATAGCGTGTGTGTGTATATACACATATGTTTATTTTTTTTTTCATTTTAAAAGGTGATACTGCTTACGAAAAATCCTGTGTACGCCACTACACTAGTCTATGCTAAAAAACAACTTAAGGAGTCATCTAAAAAAGTATGATCCTTTACTACCCATGATGGCTACATAGTTTATGGAGACTTGAGTTAATATGAACTCACATGCCCAAATCAGTGCTCAATAATACTCCCAAAATGTACTTAGCTCATAAGTTTTAAAACAACTACTTTCTTTTCTTTTGAGATAATTACTCAAAACTTAGCTTAAATGCTCTCTTGGAATTGATGTTCCCTTTCTTGCTCAAATATGAAATACATAGTCCCCATATACTTCTTTGAAGAAATGAACTTTAATCTTTACTCTTTACTCAACTTGAACTTTAAGTCTTAAAACAAAGTTGAATTGTTTGTGAAAGACTTTTGAAAACTTTATAAACTTCTCTTTAACTTGTTTCTTAACTTCTAGACTTGACTTTTAACTTTTCTTGAATTGAATTATGGATTCAAGGTTATGATTCGTGTTTTTGGATGATTTCTAGGTGTTTAGGAGTCATTTAGAGTAGTTAGAATCAATTGAAAGTGTTAGTACACTTTGAAAGGACTTAAACAGACTAAATGACGGAAAACAGATGAAAAACGACGATTTGGGTACATCCCGAGCGCATCGCGCCAGCCCCAACTTATTGGGGCTCATTTTGGGCGTACTGCAGGCGCGCCGTGTCAGCCCCTCGAGCACTATGGGGGCACGTTGCATCAGCCCTTCAGGCACTACGGGGACGCGTTGCGCCAGCCCCTCCCCAGGCAAACTGGATGAACTTTTCAATTCATTTTTTGACCTTAATTCAATTATTTTCTATTTTTTTCTCAAATTCACTTTAGAATCATGTCCCAAGACATTTACACAAAGATCTAACTCAACCAACTCAAGGAAACAACACTTTAATATCAAGAATTTCCTTAATCTCAACTCATGTTCAAGAACGAAAGTAATTCAAGAACAACTATCAAGAACATTGAACTCCCAATCTTTTTCGAATGAATTTGTGCTAAATCAAACATGTTTGGCATGTGGGTGAATAAACCCAACGTTATGTAGGATCGAGTCCTACCTGCAATCAATTCCATGCGAAGACGATAAAATCTTGATCTTTCTCCTTCTTTCTTTTCCTTTCTGTTTTCTCCAAACCCTAGCCTGACTTCAACTTTTCTAAGCTGATTTAAAATATGATTTTACCCCAATCAATCACCTAAAAACGAATTAGAACAATCGGGTATGAAAAAGACCAAAACACCCTTTAAAAATTTGGATTGGACATTCCTTATGTGAACAACCCAACTTCCAATGGGCATATCTCACTCATACGAACTTGAAATTGCGCCAACTTGGCGGCGTTGGAAAGATTGTTTCAAGATCTTTCCTACGATATCTGGAAACACACCTAAATCATCCTGAGCTAGGAGTTATGATCATTTGAAGTTTACAAAAACTCAACTTTAACACGCTTAACAAATTTCCAGATCTTTATGTTCTTTCTAAAAAAAATGACTATATCCAATTTCTAACTTTCTATTTCTTTCTAATCACGGGTGTTACCAAAAAAGTTTGAAAGCTTTTGAGAAATACCTATGAGGGGGATACACAACCAATATATGCATAAGATAAAGTTTGGCCTTTCTAAAGGCTATCTAGCAGTGTTTAAGCCTACTAACCTTAGTTATTACATCTTACAAAAAGGATCAGCAGAAAAGAGGGGTGCCAAACCAAATCAACTATTACAACGCCATAAATCTTCATAAACCAGAGAAGACAGTGCTTGGGCACAATTGCTACAGAAAAGAGACATTTCTTTCAAATTTTGAGTCAAAGATAAACGAAAAGTAAAGAAAATATCTCTTGCGGATTGAAAAAACACCTCACTTGAACTTCACTTTTTGAGAGCTGAATACAACACACCACCCCCATGGATGCAAGATAATGATTATCGAAATAAGGAGCTTGAGCATCGATAGGGGAATGGAGAACACAAACATGGAGGCGAACCACCTGAGGAATATTGCCAAAAAAAAAAAGAGAAAGGATTGGAAAATCCTGCTTTGTAGGGATTTGTTTGGTTGCACTGCGCGTCTAGACAGGAGACCACTTGGTAACCGTCTAAGCCTTGTTCTTTAACTCTATTAAAATGGACCAATGGTCCAAAAATACTTCTTTTTTAAAATAAAAATGTAATTTAATTAGGCTTCGAAATCATTTTAACTAATGGTGGACAAATAAAAAAGGGAGACAACTCTTTCCAAAAATGTAGAGTTGGATTGGAAGTAATTGAAATGAGTGTGTGGGTGTGGTAGAATCCGCTATCTCTCAGTATAGCTTTGCCCCGTTCTTTTCTCTCAATCATTCTATCTATCATCAAAAATGCCGAATTGAGAGTCTTGTGCCACTCCAATATTATCTTCAGCCATGGAAGGTTCTCTCTTCCCTAATAGACCAATCTTGCCAATCCAATCAACAAAACCAACACCTTTACCACCAACCCAGCGCCTCAAATTGAATCCCACCACCACCACTTCCCCTCTCCCACCTCTCAAACAACAGCAGCAACAAACCCCTTCTTCTTCTACTTCTACTTCTTTCCCTCTTGATTCTCTTCTCCAACATCTTCTTCATGTTTCATCTTCAAATCCTCCAAGAACTGTTAAATCTTCAAGAATTAGCAATACCCATTTGTCTACTCTTCCTGTTTCTTTGGAAAATGATGACACCCTTTTTGGGAATACGAGGGTTACTGTTCCCAAAATGGAATCTTTTGATGATGGGTCACTTGAATTTCTCCCTCTTAACTGTAAGTTAATGATTGATTCAATTCTTGAACGCCCTCTTTCTCATATGACTGAATTCTTTGATTCTGTGAAACTTGAGTTGCTTGAAGTTGATTTGATGAGTCTTTTGAAAGGCTTAGATGTTTTAGGCAAATGGGATAGAGCTATTTTGTTGTTTGAATGGGCTGTTTTGAACATTCATGTTGAAAATGAAAAGCTAGATAGTCAAGTTATTGAATTTATGGTGAAGGTTTTGGGTAGGGAATCACAGCATTTGGTGACGTCGAAACTGTTTGATGTTATTCCATTCGAAGATTACTCTCTTGATGTCCGAGCGTGGACAACTGTTCTACATGCTTATTCTAGGATTGGCAAGTATGACAAGGCAATTGCATTGTTTGAATATGTGAAAGAGAAGGGTTTATCTGTCACTTTGGTAACTTATAATGTTATGTTAGATGTTTATGGTAAAAAGGGTAGGTCTTGGAACAATATTTTACTGCTTTTAGATGAAATGACAAGTAACGGGCTTGAATTTGACGAGTTCACTTGTAGCACGGTTATTGCTGCTTGTGGAAGGGAAGGGTTGTTGGAGGAAGCGAAAGAGTTTTTTGATGTATTGAAGAGAAAGGGTTATGTTCCGGGAACAGTTACTTACAATTCTTTACTCCAAGTCTTTGGTAAGGCTGGAATTTACTCGGAGGCATTGCGCGTTCTGAAAGAAATGGAGGAGAATAACTGCCCACCTGATTCGGTGACCTATAATGAGCTTGTGGCAGCTTATGTGAGGGCAGGCTTCCTTGAAGAAGGAGCTGCACTTATAGGCACAATGACACAAAAAGGTGTAATGCCGAATGCTATCACTTATACAACAGTGATAGATGCCTATGGTAAGGCAGGGAAGGAGGACAAAGCCTTGAGCTTTTTCAAGCAAATGAAACAAGCAGGGTGTGTTCCTAATGTCTGTACATATAACGCAATCATTGGGATGCTGGGAAAGAAATCTCGAGTAGAAGAGATGATGGACATGATCTCTGATATGAAATTAAATGGATGTGCCCCAAACCGTATTACTTGGAATACAATGCTTGCAATGTGTGGTAATAGGGGAATGCAAAAATATGTAAATCACGTTTTCCATGAGATGAAAAGCTGTGGTTTTGAGCCTGATAGAGACACATTTAATACTTTGATTCGTGCTTATGGAAGGTGTGATTCTGATTTTAATGCTGCAAAGATGTACGATGAGATGATCCAATCAGGATTCACTCCGTGTGTCACAACATACAATGCGCTTCTTAATGCCCTTGCTCGTCGAGGTGATTGGAGAGCAGCTGAATCTGTTTTCTCAGACATGAAAAGTAAGGGCTTTAAGCCCAGTGAAACTACTTACTCTTTGATGCTCCACTGCTATTCCAAGGGAGGGAACGTGAGAGGTGTGGAGAGAATCGCAAAGGAAATTTATGATGGTCATATTTTTCCTAGTTGGATGCTTTTGAGAACCCTCATTCTTGCAAATTTCAAGTGTAGATCTCTCATGGGTATGGAGAGAGCATTTCAGGAACTACAGAAAAATGGATACAGGCCAGATTTGGTCATATTTAACTCCATGCTTTCCATATTTGCAAGGAACAAGCTATATGACCGTGCTCATGAGGTGCTGCATTTAATTAGGGAGAATGGTCTGCAGCCAGATCTTGTTACATATAATAGTTTAATGGATATGTATGCTAGAGCCGGTGAATGTTGGAAAGCTGAGGAAATCCTTAATCGACTGCAGAAGAATGGAGGAAAGCCAGACCTTGTATCATATAACACTGTCATCAAAGCGTTCTGCAGACAAGGTCGTATGGAGGAGGCCATACGAGTTTTCTCCCAGATGACAGAAAAAGGAATCCGACCTTGCATTGTTACATATAATACATTTATGGCTGGATTTGCAGCTCGAGGAATGTTCTCTGAGGTAAATGAATTGATCAGTTATATGATCCAGCACAAGTGCAGACCAAATGAGCTAACATACAAGACTATTGTTGATGGTTATTGTAAAGCAAAAAGATACCAAGATGCAATGGATTTTGTGTTGAATATTAAAGAAAAAGATAACACCTTTGATGAGGAATCTTTGCAACGATTTGCTTCTCGAGTTAGGGAAAATATGGAATCATGACTTAGTAATTCCATGGGATGTCCACTCTTTGATAAACTGACGTCCAAGTTGACTAGGAGAGAGAGACGAAGTTCCTCGACTTGTTATTTTGCTTCTATGAAATTGTAGATTCCATTCACATCCTTAGTTTTAACTTGCTTTGAAGAGACTTCACACTGCGCGATGAACAAAAGAACAACATTTTGACTGTTCCTTAATGGGACCGGCTTTGTGTATCTGAGTTACTGCACTACACCAAGTTCTTAGTACTTTTGGACTTTGCAAGATGAGTTTATAAATTCAGAAAATGAATGTTACAGGTTCCTTTTGTATTATTAGTAGTTTGATATTAATATATAAGTTTCATTTCATTGCTCATGATAGAGTTCTTTGATATTCTGTCACATTCTCTCTTCATTCAATTTTTTGGGCTCAAATTTGATTATTACTGCCGGAGAAAATGGCCAAATGATCCCTAATCTATAATCGAATTTTCAACTATACATTATATTTTATGGAATTTTTATTACCCCTTAAACTATTTTAAAGAGGAATATAAACAACATAAAACTAGACAACCACATTCTTTTCATATAGTGTGCACCACGCGTTGCCAGTTGTCAAATATCACATATATAAAAAAATAAAAAAAACTTAATTAAATTGATTTTTTTCATCATCTTCCTCTTCACTTTCTTAGTCATGCTTCAAAAATTTTCACTGCAACTCCCAAACCTTTGTCTCTCTCCACACCATTCCTCTCTCATCACTCCCAACCTCTACTCCCACCTTCTATAACCCACAAATTAAGTATCAATATTCATCAACAACACCACAATACTACTTGGAGTTCTCGCTAATTGTCTTCGAATTGAGGATGAATACGCCATTTTATTTATTTTTTAAAAAATGGAAGATTTACGCCTTCTACACTTACAAAAATCACTGAATTATCGGGATTGAGTAGAATCAATTGATTATTGCTGCTCAACTTTGTGAAATTGTTATTTTGTGTACGTTGGATTCCTTCATCGGACGTTAATATAGACTAAAAATAAGATATGAAGGTTGATAAATTTTGCCTCGTCAAGAAAATTAATGAATTTTTACTATATAAATAATAGTTTTATGAGTATTGGTGAACTTAATGGTTAATATATATGAGTAATAGTGAGATAATTATGAAAAATTATTAGAAGATGGGCCAGGAGATGAGGTTGCTACGGTGACAGTGGTTCAATAATGATACTGGAGATTTATAGGCAGTGTGAGTGTTGATTTTTTTGGGGGGGGGGGATGATAATGAAAAAAGTAAAGAAAATAAAATTAAATGCAAAAGTTGAAAAATGATATTTAACAAAATATTAAAATATTTTTGAACTATTTTTTTATCAGTTCTTTGTCTCTTGCATCTCTTTAAGAGAGTGAGCACACTATCTGTGTCATGTCAGCACTTATATTTCGCTTCAAAATAGTTTAAGGGGATTATAGGACAGTCATAAAATATAATTATATAATTGAAGATTCTATTATAGATTAAGAAGACATTTGACCATTTTCTCTTATGCAGCTTAGTATATATTATTTCTGTATTTTTTTTTAGGAGATATGCTTGTTCAACGTTGACCCTTTATGAACATTCACAAAATTTAATCCTTAGAAAAGCTTTTAAACTCAAACTTCTGCTAGAGGTTCCTTATGATAATATCTCACATCCAGTGTTATTTGGAATTGACCTTTACATCTAGTAACAATAGAAATTTGACCCAACTTGATCTAACTTCATTCATAGAACAATTTAAACTCATAGCCGAAGGTTTAACATTTCGTAGTCAGGATCAAGTGCCGAATTTGGGTTGGGATCGGGAGTTGGGAGTGGGGTCCCGATTCAAGGTTGAGAGATGGGTCTTGGATCGAGGGTTAGAAGTCTGATTTTAGATTACGGTCAAGTGGCGTGGTTGGAAAAGATTTTTTTAAAAATGTCTTTCTTACTTTATGTAGGGAAATCATTTTCCTAAATTAGAAGAAAATCAATTTAATTGGGGAACATTTTTAAGTCAGCTAAATATGAGAAATTGTACCAACCACATAGAGGTGTACAAGTCAAATCGGAAAAAAAATGATTTGTGATTTTGTTTGATTGGTTTGACAGTCGATAAAAAAATCGACCACGCTTGATTTGGTTTGGTATCAGTAGAAAAAAAGTCAAACTACATCCAAAGCAAACTGACATTTTATATATATATATATATATATATATATATATATATATATATATATATATATATATATATATATATATATAGACACACACATATTTATAATTTAATTTGGTTTGTAGATAAAAATATTATTTATAATCTACTTTGTTAATATTATTTTAGTTAGCTTATAGTTCCACTATTTATATACTTTTTATTTCAAATTTGGACTTGTAAGTTACAGTTATATTTTTATAGTTTTCTTAATTCGAAATTAACAATTTACTTAATAAATATATTTTTTTTGTATTCAGTTTCCCTGTAGCATTTAATTTTTTAGTTTAACATAATGAATGTTAATATTTTTTTAAAAAAAAAATTGTACTAAATTATTGTCGTTTCGAAATTTTCTTTTCATTTAACATTTTTTTTAAATTTAGGTTATACACGAATAAATAAAAATATATTTGATCTCTTTTCCAAATACTGTATAGCGGTAAAAAACCAAAAAAAAATAAAAAATCGAAAAAACCAAAAGAACCGACTAAAATTGAAATTGAAAAACCAACTTCATGCGATTGATTTTCAGATTTAATAAACTGACATAGTTAATTTGAGTTTTTTTAATGAAAAACCAAATCAAACTGACCTATGTGCATTCCTAAACACGCCTAATTTTGAAAAACAAAATACTTATTTGTATAGCACGGAGAGAACAAATGACTCGAGAGAGAACCCATTCGGACACAAAGTTATTCATTTCTTTTAGAGCAATTTTTCACTTAAATCAAAAATTAACATTTGACAATAAAAGATTCAATTCAACTTGAAAGCTGTATTTCAAAATTGATGAAAATGACTTATAAAGCGCATTTTAATTACCTCTCAAGTGTAGCCAAAATAGCAAGCGCTTCTATAGTATTTAAGGAAAATTAAAAGGAGTGTTTTAAAACACTTGTTGTAAGCCAAAACAACTAAAATAAGTCTAAAACAACAATTTAGGATCACGCGTTATACGTTCATCCAAACAGGCTCATACGGTTCTTTTTTAAACTCACTTTTC
The DNA here is from genome assembly GCF_036512215.1 of Solanum lycopersicum. Taxonomy (NCBI): domain Eukaryota; kingdom Viridiplantae; phylum Streptophyta; class Magnoliopsida; order Solanales; family Solanaceae; genus Solanum; species Solanum lycopersicum. The sequence continues at coordinate 10,251,066 of NC_090806.1, read as the reverse complement.
ATTTTTCTGTTGTATTTAAGTAAATTCAAACATGAACAATATTCCGAATACTCTCTGCAAAAGACATAACCAAACACAACTTCACCTTCAACTTTAACTCCATGAATTTCACCAAGGAAAGACCACACAGGCTGCTAAGCTGTTCAAGTAACGAATAACAAACATGTCGTCTCATAGACTGTTAATAAACATGGAAGGGTAAATCTAATACAAACTATGGTGCTACTGCAAATCATTACCTTTTTTTCCTTTACTTTTTCTATTTTTACATATTCATTCTCCCAAAGGGGTTCAAATTACAGGGCTTGAACAACACACATATCCATACACGATACAAACTAACCTAAGAATACATAATAATAATAATAATAATAATAACCTACTCATCTATCAAGCTCTACACCTAGGTGGGTGAATATTCAAGTGCATCAAGCGAAATCATTCCATGCAAACCTTGCAAAATTAAGCTCTCAACAGGACCATACAAGAATAAACAAGCTAATCAACTATGCATTTGGTGCAATGCCAAAACCGCACTGCAATAGTTTGCTCGGGAATTCCTTAATTCTTGAGGCAAAATTTTCAGTACAACACCTTCTCTTGATTATTACCTTTCTTTTATTCATACAACAACAGAGCTTGCTAAAGAGAGTTCATGCAACTCACCGAGCATCCAGTCTTCCCCAGTTTGACCTCCGATGACTATTGCTCTAGTTCCGCCAACAACACATGTATTATGTCCCCAAGCAATACTTGGAGCCCGACCAGTCACATTCAATATCCTCCATGTTGGCTTCTCTTCAGTTGGATCCAAAATGTAGAGCTGTGATCCTGAGTGGAGACCAGAAGTAATGGACCCACCAAAGACCAGAACTCTGCCACCAGGGAGACTTAATGCCACATGATCAAGCCTTGGGGAAGGAGCAAGACCTCCAGGATTTCCCGCACCAGGCATTCCACTTCCTGTAACACATCTCCAGCAGGGTTCTTCCTCACTCAGATCCAAGGTAAACACATCACTTGATCGAAAACGCACAGGACCACTCTTGGCAAGACCCCCAAACATAAGAATTTTCCTGCCTCCATAAACAGACAGCGTGTGGCCCAAACGAGAAGGTGGAGTCCACGTCACTGCTATTTCACGCCACACAGGCTTCTCTATAGACAGATCAAGCAGGAAAGTATCACTGAGAAGTACACCAGAATCTGTACAACCACCAGAGACTATCAACTTGGTCCCATCCAAAGTACAGGAGCTGTGCCAAGATCTTGGAAGCGGAGGCGCCAAGCTAGAGATTTCACGCCATGTTGGTTGTTTGGCATCCAAATCCAGCACAAAGACGTCATTCAAGAGACCCTGCCTTCCATATCCACCAAACACAACAAGATGAGATCCATTCACACAAGAGAGTGTGTGCCCCCAACGTCCAGGAGGAGGAGAACTAACTTTGACATGTTTCCACTCTGGATTGCTGGAATTCAAGTCTAATACAAAAGTATCATTCATCGGTTGCATGTTTACCCCCTCTCCACCAAAGAGTACAACACGGTTCCCTACTGCACATGCACTGAAGTTGCAACGAGAAGGTTCAACAGTACCTCCAACAGTTAGCTTCCTCCAAGCTGCTGCTTCAAGAGTAGTTAATTCTCTAGCCAATCTACCCCAACCCAGTCTCTTAGCTCCTGGCACAGCTTCTAACACACGAGTTGTTTCACTACCCCATGCATTCTGACAGACCATACGCCAAAGATCTTCATTTTTTGTCAGCTCATGAAGTCGTGTAGAAACAGAGCCAACAGATGCAATATCTCTTGGGGTCAACAATGAAAGAATTTTGAGCGCTAGGACCTCATCACTCAACTGCAGTATACCACAAACCCCATGATTGTTAGAGCGGTTTCCTTCTGAGGCTGGTCCATAAAGAGAGAGACTAGAACGGTACCTATCCAATAGTCTTGTAGGCTCCTTCACCAAGGATCCTGGAAGTGGACCCAAATCAATGTTTACTTCCTGAAAGTACTGAATACCAAGAATGTGAGTTATCGCTACACCATCCCCATATATTGGAGTCAAACGCAGTCTATTCATCAAGGGAGATCCATCTTTTCTAAAATTTAACAGTTCGCCTTGAAATTCAATCCCTTGGTCAATGCATCTTCTAATTTCTGTTATTACAGTTGAGTCCACAAGAGGATGTCTTCGTTTGGCATATGGGCCTCTACATTGCAAGAAGCGACTGGCAAAAAAAAAGAAAAAAACAGAAGAGCTAGAATGAGTGTTTGAAGTGTTAATAAAGGATGGCGGCACAAAATAAAGAGGCCTTCACAACTATGAAGAGAACGCAAAATAATAAAAACAGTAAACATAACTACTCGAAATTTTATTTTGAGAGCCGCAGTATAAGCCCTCGAATTTCCACATAGAAATCTGAATCATGACACTAAACAGCTGTTTCTAAAGTACACTGGTAGCACCACTATGCAAGTGATTCCAAATCACATATCTTCTGATTTTCAAAGCATACCTTCTTCCTAACGTTTTTCTCTTATTTCATTGGGGATAATAAAATATGCTCCTTCCCCCGTTCTCTTTATGGAAACTTCCTTTCTTTTACTTTATGTGAGGGACTAGCAGTGGCGTCTAGAAGACCGCAGTTAGTTGTATTTTTACAGATGGAATAACGTAGAAAACACATATATCACCAAAATACACAAGAAAGCCCCTTTCAGATTTTCCTCATAGCAGAAACTCAGTTTGGGGAACGATAACCATAGGATGATTAAAGCTTTACCTGATTCAGGTTCCTGAGAAAATATATAAAGCAAGATGCCACACATAATTGGTTTTTACAATGATGATCTGTGACAACCTAGGGATAGAAGAAGATATTTTAAATATATGGCACTGGTAGTTTCTAACAAAGAACTTCATCAAATTTCTCTAGATCCGCGGTGACCCCGCCCAACACTCATTCACATACAGTCTCATAGACCAACAATAACATGCTTGATTCAAATTTCTAGGATTAGTACCAACATGTCATCATTCCTTTCATTCTGAAATGACCCTGGCCTACACCCCTAAAAGAGGAAAAAGAAGGAAACAACACCAACCAAGAAGATGGGCAGATAGAAAAATGCTACAATGTAACAAGGCTGGAACCTTAAGACTAGTAACCAGAGGCGTATCCAAGATTTTGATAAGGTAAGTGCACAATGACAGAAAAATGCTACAATGTAACAAGGCTGGAACCTTAAGACTAGTAACCAGAGGCATATCCAAGATTTTTATAAGGTAAGTGCACAATGACGAAAAATGAATCTTAAATATAAATTTTATCGGGTTGACTTATAGGTTCTTAATATGAACCATAAAATTTAAAAATTATAGGTCAAAAATATATAATGCTACTAGTTTTAAATTTTAGTATACAATTCAAATTTAATTATATAAAAAATTTACCATGCTAAAATTTTTAGGAATCTTTGATGCAAACACACTTGAAAAAATTGAAAGACTTAAAGGGAAAACAAAATTAGTTAAAACACCAAAAATGTAACTCATAACCACTTGGGGAGGTGTTATTCAAAAAGACAAGATAGATAGTATAAGATTTCAATTTCAATCCTCACCTAGAGAGGTGCAACCAACCACCATTGTATTATTATATGATACTTTGAACATGGGTTCACACATCTATATTTAAATATTTTACTTAAACATATAACACTACTATATATGATCTAGAGAGGCGAGCATCGGTTCACATGAACCCACGGCACCCCCTCTAGATACACCCCTGCTAGTAACATGTTCCACTCCTTCATCCAGCTACCAACTACCAAGACAAGCTAAGGGATCGGTTCAACTCGACAAGAAGCAAATGCCTAGCATCAGAAAGAAAGCTGATAAGGCAAACTTCTTCATTAGCTAGTTAGTCTGTTGTAATTTTTGTGCTGTCTGGTTTTTTCGGTAAGATATTATATCACCGCCTCTTTTGGCTTGACAGTGTTGTATTGATGTTAGGGCTCAGTCCCCCCCCCCCCCCCTTTGCTGAATACAACATGACCTGGGTAATTGAAAATTTGACTTTTTAAAAAAAAACACAAGTAACATAAAAATTAAAAACCATGTGCCATTGTTTATCTACTCAAATGTTAAGTACCATTTATATTCTTTTGTAACCATAACCAATCCAACAGGAGAAATTTGGACTTAATTAAGCTCACTCCAGAACCCAAGAAAAATTCATATAAGAAACTAGGAATCTGAGGATGTAAAAACTATTCTTTGAAACAATCATCACATCCCATTCTGAAGATATTACTTCTGATATAAAGCAGATTCAACTATGGTAATGTAAATACTGAATAGTTAGCTAGCCTAGTCCAACTTATCTCCAGCTCAACATTAAGAGAATCCCCCATGCCATTTGAACCAAACTTAAGATAGACATGTATAAACCAGTTATATCCAAAATTGTCCATCCGATTACACTCTCAACAAGCTTTGGCTATCCTCCAAATACCCACCTCTCCTACTCTCTCGCCCCCTCCCCCTCTTATCCTGCCCCAATAAACACTCTCTAATCATTAGTTTTTCCCGATGTCTATCTCCAGTTGGTCTCCAAAGATTGTGTAGGCTACAATTGACTTCCTACAGCACAAGTTTATTCAACCACAAGACTAACAACTGCATTAACTTCTCAGTCTACCCCTTCTCCCATGATTGAGCTGATCTCAAGCTTACACAAATAAAAATTCAAGCTATAGAAACTATTGGAACTAAAATGCTGCAGCTTCTAAGCTTTCTAGCTATTATAACTATGTGATCAAAAAACAACACACATCTCCAATTTATTCTTGCATGCAGAGCCTGACAACACCTATTATGAGACATGAAAGCACGCAAAAGATACTGATTTAGGCGGACAAGAGTAAAGGAAGACAAAAAACTGCGGAAAATAAGTCAAGGTGTAGAGAACAACGCCAGAATGATAATATAGGGACGAGAAGTGAATTAGAGAGAAAAATTTAGAAGGTAGTATTCATCATCATGTCAGTTGTTATTCAAGTTCTCTAACCAAAGTACATAATGGTTTTATTAGGTTGGTAAATTCCAAACAAGTTCGAAGTTTTTAAAACTAGGAGAATTATATGTCTAACCCAAAAAAAAAAAAAACTAAAACAAAACAAATTCATTTTAAATATGTTTTAGTATTCTTTTGGTTCACGTGAACCCATGCTCGCCTCTCTAGGTCATATAAAGTAGTGTTATATGCCTAACAAAATGATCCTATTCATTTTAAAACCAAAAGAATACTAAAACATATTAAAACTAATGATATTGCATTTATTTTAACAGCGCAAGGCTCTTTACATTTCAGGCTACAGTTGATATACGAGGTTTTCCACATTAATAAGCTAATTTAGCCTATATAGGGCATGGGAAGAGAATTAGAGAGAACTAAAGTTAATAGGCATTATTCATCAACATGTCGAGTGGTATTCAAGTTTCCTAACCAAAGTACATAATGGTTTTATTTAAAGGATAGTAAATTCCAAACAAGTTAAAAGTCTTAATAACTAGGAGAACTATGTCTTAACAAAAAAAAATGAAGGAAAATATCAGACAAAACAATTTCTCTAACTAGAAGTCATATTTTTTTTTGGAGAAAGAACTAGAAGTCATTATTACCCCCAAAATAATAAATAAAACCTTATTATCAACCAAATGGATAAGATCATCTCTGTTTTCTAAAACCAAAAGAATATTAAAAAATATTAAACATACTGACATTGCATTTGTTTTTATTCTGTAAGGGTACTTTTGGGCTACATCTTATATATGAGGTCTTCCACATTTATAGACCTATTTACCCTTTAGAAAAAAAAATTATTCTCTATTGAAATAGACAACTCTCTTTCAATTGGAGCAAACAAGCCTAGACAACTAAGAGCCTGCTTAAATTGACTTATTTTTAAGTCCTTTTAAGCCAAAATAGTTTTTCAGCATTCTTTAGTGTTAGGGTAAAACCAAAGAAGTGCTTATAAGCACTTGATTTTAAGCTAAAAGATTTATTTTTAAAAAAAACGACAGAAACCATAAGTTAGGAGGATCTAACCTATGAATTTTGGCTTATAAGCCAAAAGTCAATCCAAAAAAGGTTCTAAGACTACTAGTCTTCTTTGTCCACGTAGCATCAAGCAATGATCCTCCCATAGAAGAAGTTGTTCTGAACTGCCAACTTAGAGTAGATTGAATTTGATTTACACTAATGTCTCATGTAACATGGTTACGCTCTGAATAGTATCTTCTATACATAATTGTTTACACCAAAAGAGTAAAGATACAATATAATTCCATTTGACTTTACGATGGGATTGGACCTATCTTTGAACATCTGGCATTTCTCTCCCTCTACTGACCACCACATACATGAGGGAATCAATCTCCGCCATCTCTTTTGGCTCTTATTTCCCCTCTTCTGATCCAGCAGCTAAGAAGGTCTGATGTATGCTCAGGCATGGCCCAGCTATAGCCAGTAATGTTGAGAAACAAATTCCACAACTGAGCAGTGTACTTGCAGTGCAAAAAAAGGTGCTTGTTTGTCTCCTCAGTCACCATACACAGAAAACACCTTGAAACCAATTCTCTTCTTCTTCTGTAGCACTTCTTGGGTTAAGGCAAGCCCTTTTGATAACCAACCAAGTGAAGCACATAACTTTGGTAGGAATGCTGCTTTTTCAAAAATAATTTCACTTGCATTGAGTATTTGTATCAGTCACCTGGAAACCTCTTGTGTAGGCACTCTTTACAGAAAATATCCCGTCACCATTGTGTTTCCAAAGAGGTATATCAACCTCTGTACTGCTAATAGAAACTTGCCCTATATTTCCCAGTAACAGGGTTACCCTCTCTATCTCCCAATTATTTAAACGCCTCCTAAACTTGCTAACTAATTCTTTTTTTTGTTGTGAAGCTTCCTTACTATAACTTCGTTGTACTTGAATGAAAAGAAGATGTCATTTGAGAACTGAAAAATGGATCATTTCTGGTAGTAGACATATGAGTTTCATCAGTAATGGTTGTTAAAAGTGAAATGGACTTGAGCTTTTAATACCAAACTAATGTAGCAGACAATGGAGGAACGCGAGAAGAATGGAGAGAACAAAAAAGAAAGAAGAAAGAAGAAAGAAGAAAAAAAGAGTAAGCCATAAGGTAATACTCAAAAGTCGTGTTATTCAAGACAAAGGAGGTATAGCCTAGCAGAAAGGACTCTTCACCTCAGATAAAAAATGTTAGGCAAGGGAGTTACCAAACAAACAAAGTGGACAAAATCAACATTTGCCACCTTTAAGTTGAGGGTAAGGGCTTCCCATATAAATATAAGGTCATGTGTATCAAAGTCTTCCAAATAGACAACACAGTAGTCTTATATTATGAAATGTAAAGTTCTAAACTAGTTAGAAGTCAAATAACTAGAACTCTATAACCAAAACAAAGATGAGACTACCTAAAAACTTCTCTAACTAAAAATATGATTACCTCTAACTAATAGACAAAACCTTATCACAAATTACAAGATAAGGTTATCTCCACATTATGAACAATCAAAAGAAGATTATCTCATCATTATTTCTAACTAATAGGACCTAAATAAAAATCAAACACATATATATTTCAATCACTTGACTTCTATCGAGATATATCAACACTAGAAGTTCTTATGTACATGTAATGATAGAACCTTCTCAGTTAAAAAGTGCTATAGCCTTCTAATGAAGCAAACGAGATTTGGGATACTAGTTGGCCATTGAAAGGGATTTGGAGGACTAAAGCACTTATAAAGGTAGCTTGTTTTGGTTGAATTGCAGCATGAGGAGCTTGCTTTACACAGGATAATCTTCAGAAAAAGGGTTTTGCACTAAGCAATAGATGTTACTTCTGTGAAGAAGATTTGGAGACTGTGGATCACCTTCTTTTGCATTGCAGAATAGCTAAACGATGTTGGGAATTTTTCTTCAGTATTTGTGGGATATCTTAGATCATGCCTCAGCGTGTGAAGGAATTATTGGAGAGTTGGCAGCACCAAAGAACACACACAGCTCTGAAACAAATCTGGAGAACTATACCTTTGTGCATATTCTGGACTATTTGGCTAGAAAGAAATAAAGCTTGTTTTAATGGGCAAAAAGATCATATTTCAAGAGTTAAAAACAAGCGTGTACATAATTTGTTTGGTGGTGTAAAAGTAGTTTCCTTGATAATATAGATCAATATATGGAGTTCTTGGAGCTGCTATCGAAATGTTGTAATGACTGTATGGATATCCCAGCAGTCTTTTGTAACTTTTGGATTTGGTACCTTCTTGGTACTACCTTCAATAAACCTTTATCTTATCAAAAAAGATGTACATGTTCAACAAAGTTCAACATGCACAGATCAAGGAAAGAAACAAACTGATTTACTGCCTATGGGGCAATCTTAACCAGGAACAAGATCTTACCTTTCATTTCATGTTATTACATAATAATTATTGGCTTCCAAATCCAGGATGCTGGTGTAGTTCCAGTTACATCTCCTACCAACCTTCAAGTATGTTAGGCAATAGACATTGCAAGCACTTTATGGGGGAAAATGGGCAAAATTTTGTCTAGTTTGGAGAAATTATTTTGGCAAGAAAAAACAAAAATGCCAAAATCTTTCAAAACTACTGATTTGGGGGTAAAAAAGTTGTTGAGTTCTTTTAAAATTTTGGAACTTACCCACAAATTTTTGTATTTTATGAAAGAAGTTTATCTACTTATGATTCAAACTAGTTCTATCTACCTTTTCCCCTCATAAAAGCACTCCTGATAAGGCGATGCATGCTTGCTGTGAAGAGATTGTTCATAGAATGTGGGAAGATTATATTAAAGAATAGATAGTTACTACCATTGTTATTATTTATTTCTTTTGTGTCGAAGGATTTTCCTAACTAATTGTAATTTGACGAATTGTAGTAGATAGTAATTGTGTTATTAGTACTATTCATTAAATATCGTGTTATGATTTTAGGATAATGGATTTTCCTTAAACTTTGTGAAATGAACCAAAATGAGCTCTGTTTAAGTTCTGTCCAAAAATGCCCTCATTGTTACTTAAGTAATCAAAAAATGCCAATTTTCAAATAAGTATATTATTTATTTTCTTTTTACACACATTTTTTTCTAATAATTATCTTTTTAACAAATGTTTATCCTCCTTTACTTCGGAAAAAAATAAAAACAAAAATAATTCTTAATTTATTATAAATTTTATTCAGAAAGATGACATTATTATAATATTTTTTTATCGTTACCTAAATGAAAATTAATTATGGATTTACTATGATATTATCTATATGGCATATATTATCCGTTAAAAGGGTACATTAAGTTATTCTATTTTGATTGATAAAATAAAAAAAATATTTCCATCATTTTCATTAGTCTAAGTGAGTTCAAAGAAAGAAAACAAAAATTGGGTTCTTTAAATAGTAATTTCTTTATCAGGAACAAGATGTGTGTATTAAAAAAAGATGGCATGTTTGACCCATGTAGTAACAATAGGGGCATTTCTGAACCAAACAAGGGCAATTTTGGATCGAACTATAAACGGATGGCAATTTTGTTCATTTCACATAGTTGAAAGGCATTTTTGACCCTTCTCTGAACTAAAAATGAAAATTGTGTCAAATTTATGGGTATAAATCATGTAATGATTTGTTTATAAAAAATTGAAATATGTTACCAAAAACTATGGCCAAATACATGTTGAAACTTCAATACAAACTTCACCCAAATCTAGTTTCCCAAAAAAATTAGGGAATCTAAGGCCAAATGCTAGCGAAATGTAGAGGACTCTCAAAACATTTTTTACTGGAGTGATCATCATACTGTAAATAATTCTGTTCAGTTATTTTTATTTTATTAGCTCCTAAATTAGCATTTAGACGGTCTCACTTTCCGGAGCTAATTCTTTTTTGTTGCAGCTTGTAAATTACAGCATCTACTGGATGCATTTGTTAATGACACCTCCATTTACCAGGTCAAAAAATTATGGGTGTCTGTCCAGGTAATCTTAATTTAATCATACTTTATCCAAGCTGGAAAACATTTTAAACTACAGTGACTAACAAACCTAATGTTTCTCCCCAGACCCCATATATTCACCCAACAACTCAAATTCTCATCTTTCAAGCTCCTCTGTTCAGCATCTGCTAACTATACTCAGAGCCCTTTCAGCCCGACCGGTCTTCACATTTTACTCATACAACTCCAAAAGGGAAAATGAATATTCTCAAAACTGCCTTCTATTTTCTGACTCCCGGATTACATCCTAAAGGCACAATCGCAAACATGCAACTAAATGTAAAAAACGAGAGCAAGAGAGAGGGCAATGATAAGATACATAGCAAAAAGTAAAGCCCAAACTTAATTTAGTTATTGACGTGCTTATTTTGCTACAATGATAAGATACTCACATAGCAGATCAATAAGTCAAAGAAAATTAAAGTTGCAGACAGTTAACACAATGTTAAAAAAGTGATACTTTAAGACAATACAATCCTAAAATATACACGATAGTTTTCTCAAGTTCGATAGCTGTATCTACATATTTCTTTTCATGGCAAGTCCGTTCTATTTCATCTTAGGTGCTTACTTGAACACAGATGACAGGGCCAAGCCTCTTAGATATTCATGAGAAGCACGTGTAGGATGGTTGGCCTTAGGTAAATCAAAAGCCCTAGATCCCCTGTTAGTTTTCTTGCAACAATAATAAGTATGCCTCAATCCAAAACAACTTGGTGTCGGCTATATGAATTCATATTAACCATGATTTCATTTGAATTCATTTGAGGCCAAAAGATTATGCAGAATAAAAATAAATTAGGAGTGCAAGAAATACTCTATATTTTCTACTAGCATAAAATCTCTGAAAACTGAAGGACTACATGAACAAAAAGGACCCAATATGAACGAACAAACATATTCCCAACTAATTGTTACTGTCCATATAGATCTTCTTTTAGTATGTCCTATTTCTCGCAAGTCTGCATGGATCTTAATAGATGACCAAACCATCTCAACTAACCTTTCTCTCATTTTATCCTAATGTGATGGTGGTACTTGCACCTTCAGGTGAACATGGGATTTAATCTTGTCTGACCTTGTATGGTATCCATTCAGTGCAATGTGCATATCTACAACACTCCTCTTGCAATTGGTCGGATTTCAGCAGCTCAACATTGACGGTCTTAAAATTGAATCATAAAACTTACCTTTTACTTTAGTACATATCCTTCTACACAGAACACGCTGGTAGTAATTCTCTGCTTCTACATTTCAACCATCTGATTTTGATCTCATGTTCATCTCTTAATGTGTAGCACAACTAGGATGAAACAATCACCAGCTGCTATCTATAGCTATCATTTCCTTCCCCATTTCTCGAGGGTGAGTACCAAATGCTGAAGCAACATCAAACTATTTTCTGGATTAAGTTAAAGAAGAAGCAGAAAACTACATAAGCATCTCCACATTAAATATAACTTTGCAGAGGCACCCGTGCTTATCTGTGCAATCCGCTTACACTCCAATACTAATACCGACAATCCAATCAAATAATCTGTTGAGAATTAATAGTTTTCCGCGCTGATTGCACTACCAAAATATACAAGAACACCCTCCCCTCCAGAGATATGATGCAAGCTGGTATATCTGTGTGATGATCCAAGCTAAATTAATTGAAACATCATCTGCTATATTTTTTGCCAAGAGTTAACACCAGAAACAACATACAAAAACTTCCCATGTGGAAAGACTAAGATCGGAATTTATGTGTCACCCTCATTATTTCCATTTGGGCTCTCAGCCATCAATTAGATCTAGACGAGCCAAAAGCCAAAACGTCTTAACTGCAATATTGAAGAAATATGAGGCCCAGCACACCACTTAGAATGTACAAAAACACATCATGTGATCCCCACTATGCCATCTCCACCTCAACAAACAATAACCACCAAAAGTTAAGTCCATGATCACTACAAACTAGGCGGGATGGAGGATGAACGTACTTCTGAGGCATTTACTCCATCAAAGTGACTTTTTTAATGATGGCAGTGTCGATCCAACTTGCTTACACCGAGGCTATTCAACCAGATACCTGCTTCCTCTCACCTGTCCAGGAATTCCTAGGTAACTCTGCCAACCAAGATATAGGCAGATTAGAAGACATCACATAGCTTTTCCCGTCTCTGCTTAGATTTGAAACTGAAACTTCACGGGTCTTCTTTCACTTGTATCCTTTGCACTGAAATGACATTTCCTCGAGATTCATATATGAACTTACTTTAAGTGGTTGAAAATCAATAATATTACAGGTTAAGCCATTTTTTGCACTCACAACTTGAAGCCAAATATGGGCTACAGACATGTAGCTCCATTATTGCATTTTACGTGGTGATCGCATTTTTGCCTATTGCAACGAGATACATACACCATGTTTGGAGCTATGGTTTTTTTAAATAAGCATATTTTCAAGTGCGGAACTACCATTAGAAGAACTTAAATGCATTAGGAATTAGGCCAAATGGTACTTTAAACATTAGCTCCACATTAGAAATTTTGAAAATGTATGTGGGGCCTAAAAGAAGTCTACATTTATGTCTTTTCCAAAGTTTTGAGGTGACAGATGGTTAAAGAGCCTACTTTATGCGATCTTTTTATGACCAAAAAAAATTATTCACGATGGACACAAAAAAAACACTTACAAATAGCATGCGATTTTCTACAAAAGTCAACCAATCTTCTATACAAATAGGAATCTTGCAGGTATACAAAAGGCACAGCTTCCTTCACACTTCACAAAATCATTTTCTAAAATGAGGATAAGAGGCTACTCTTCAAGTGTACAAAATAATTTTCTAGTCCTTCACAAGTTATCCTATTTATCTCCCTCTAGACTGGTAAGTGCTAGATGAGCCACATCCCACGCCCATGCCTTCTCTCCCGACTACTGAGTGTCCAACTGAACATTGGCTTCCTTTACATTGCATGGAATCACCCACTGAAGACCAAGCTATCTCGGGATGTCCCACCACAAGTGTGAAGCTACCTTGCAATGTAAAAAAGTAGATTATCCACATATCACCCAAACATTGGCACATGAAACACCGGCATATATTACCTCTCTCTCCATCAAATTCCCAACAGTCAAGAATCACTCCCTTGAATTTCTCGATACTCTAGTGGGAAAACTGACTCCTTTACTATGACCTTCTCCTAAGAGGACTCCACAAAAAATACACCATTGTTTCCCACCCCTCATCTCAGTAAATCATGACTACCATGTGTAGTAAATTGTTTGTGCAGCAATCTACCAACCTTTGATATCCTGCAATGTCCTACTTTGCTAGTTTCTCCTAATCTCAAATCAAAAAGAACTTCTCCACCTTTAGAAGGATCATACATAAGATCGAGAAGTGATAATACTTATACCAAGAAATGGAGGGAATGATGGGGATGATAGAATCTGTAATGGGAGAGGAATAAGGAATTCGGCATTGCTGTACAAGAAAGGTTAGAAAGAAAGTCTGGCGCAGGAAAGCAACGACAAAGATCAATTTCTTCATGTGATGTGTTCTAAGGAATGCCAATTGATGGAAGAACATCAAAGCGGAGAGCAATAGTGAGTTGGTGGTAGAATGTGTAAGGAGAGTGAAGAGGACACTGCCCAGATCTTTCCACATAGGATTGCATCCTTGCTACTTAATATTGCTTGGTTTGCAATGAAAACAGCAGAAGAAACAGTAATATGTAGGAGGATCCAGAAGATGAGCAAGAGCATGTTTTGGCTAATATAAAATGAACATAGGAGGTTGTTTCTCAGTGTTTGTGTGTATTATTTATTTTATACGTTCCATTTTATTTTATGTATTTGATGTAAATAAACACAAGTGGAGAGTATGCAGGGATGGGGACTTGCTACTAGCTTAATGTCAGATGTTCAAAAGGATCTATTATCGGTAGAAATTTCAAATTAGCTTGTGCTTACAATGGAAACTTCTAGCGTAAGGCTCTACCACGCTGCAGCAATACGATTTCCCCAATCAAATTGACTTAGCAAGATTAGAGCACAAGACTTAAAAGAGTATATCTACTTAGGAAGGTATGGACAAGAACGTTGCCTTCTTAATTTCCTGAAGTCGAACTTGATACTACCGTAAAACTAGTTTTTTCACCAATCATATTGCATCGTTGAACTCAATTCTTCAGCAAATAGGGGACACGATGAAAGATAACATCACATAGTCTGAAATTCAAAACCAGGGAGTGATGAATCACCTATACATATCATAATACTCAAAAGTTCTCTGAATTTTCCCCTTTTAACTTTTTGAATAAGTGATAATAAAAGAACAAAGGAGCTTTTTAGAGCTGAACAGCACCTGGAATGAATGTCCAAGGATATGATCCTAACACATGACAACAAGAATTCTAGGAACCTTCTGTTTAAGACCATAACAAGCATGTGATTCTTCCAGATATGCAGACAGAAAGAACAGGAATCAGGCATTGAAACATTCACAAAAAGGTGAGGTATTTTCCATTTTCCCTTTGCCATTGATCAGAATTGCTTCATTCTCTTTTTTTGTCACATTTTCCCTTAAAATTCTCAGATGTGACAATACCAAGACTGCAATACATCCTTCATTTTTGTAAGCCGAGAAAATATAACCATCCTTTCTCATATAAGCAGCAGTTGCTACATAATAAGACATTTATTACACTTTTTAACTAAATTTTACTTCCCGAATTCCAACAAAACAGAAGGAGGACAAAAGAAACAACGTTAGTTTCACCCTTGCATCCAATATCCCTACCGTCTTGGCTGATTCTTCATAACAAAAGTATAAACCAAATAATAATAATAAAGAAGGAATAAATTAAACCGCTGGAGAACCAGTTTCGCACAACCTTACACGAAAGACTGGCAAGGTTACTTTACACAGGGCAGGAGATAAGGAAATATTTCCCAAAGAAAAGTCAAAACAGTTCCATCAAATAACTAAAAAGTCAAACCAGTGCATACTGAGATAGCTGGTAAATGTTCAAGGAACCTAAAGTTATCTCTTTTAGGGATACAATCTTAATACTCATCCCAATAAAATTAATCAATGAACCACATATTACTTCATTCCACAGTAATTGGTTTATCATCCCACCCTACACTTTAACCGGTAACTTATCCTTATCCAAACAAACCCAACCTAAACTCAGTTACATAGGTTGAAACCTGCGTTGTGCTTTTAGTTAAGCAAAACATGATTGATTGAGCTACAAACTTGCAAACAAAATGCTAAATCAATATACAATGGGCAACAAACACAAAAAATCCCCTCCAATATGTAGATCCAATCATAATCAGGTGTTTGTATTTTTCAGTAGGTATAATTCTATTAAAATCAAAGAGAATAGCGAGAAAAAGTTTACCAGTTTTGGCCAAGGACTTCTTCAGCACGGTAACCAGTAACCATCTCAAAAACAGAATTGACATATATAATGGGATGGTCAGGCTCAAAAACATCGCTAACAACAAAACCACAAGGTGCAGGTTGCAAAAGCGAGTCAATAGGGAAAGGCAAAGTTGAACCACCACCACTCAACATAAACCCTAGTTCCTCTAATTCATCCTCAACTTCTTCTTCTTCAATAACGCCATCTTCTTCTTCTCCACTCAAATCCGAATTGCTATCCCACTCCATCACGAAATTCGTCACCTGTATATCTTCTTCTTCTAATCTTCTTCACCCCATGCTCTGAATTTGAACTTGAATTCAAAACCAAATCGTTACTCTTCCTTTCAACACCAATTTTTGGGGTTCGATTGTGTTTTTAGGGTTTTTATGAAGAAATAAAATGAGTGGTTGGCGAAATTGTGAGTTTTGAAGAATAAAACAGACCGATCCGGAAATGAAAGAAGAATGTGCAAGGCGTGTATTCACCGCCTTTGGATGATATCGGCAAAAAAAAAAAAATCTTTCGGTTTTGGGGATTTTTCGTGTTATGTTAGCTTTTTACCCGATAAGCCATCCTTCATTAATTACTCATTCTAGATATACGAAAATTCGTGTCATCACAAATTCAATTTATGTTATTTTTTTGTTTTAAAATTTATTTGATCATGCGGTATAGTCTCGTGAAATGAAATTATTATATGATATCATAATATGAAATTATGAGATTAAATTAAAATTTTGTTTGGACATGCGATATGAAATTAAACATAAATGGTAGTGTGCTAGTCTTTAATATAATCCTCCTATATAGTACGCACAACTTTCTCGCATTGAACTTGCATTTCTCGATCATGTGATCGAGAAGAAAGACCAACATTATTACTTTATTACTCAATAATTGGTTGGTGTGATTTAAAGTGAATATATGTTGGTGAAAATAATAATTTTTATAAAGTAATGATGTGATTATAAATTTTTATTTATATATGAAATAAATGGATAGTAGATATAAATGTGGGTTGTTTTAACAAAATATAAATTCGTGTGTCAATTTTTGTATAAAAAATATCTCAAATCGTGATATGAAATTTTCATATCATGGTTTTTGGACAATATGAAATCACATCTCATCATATGGAATCAGCGTAAAATCACATGTCCAAACGCTGATTCTGTCTCGCGATTTCACATCATGATATGATATCACATGGCCAAACGCCTACTTAAAAATGTGGGCAAAAGGTTTTTGTGGACCCTTGTACTTGTATTCGTTCATATTTAGGACTCTTTATATTTAATCATTTGTCTATTGAACTCATAGACTCAATAAAACACAATTTAACAAAAATCTGTCACAGAGCTAGAATTTTTTATAAGGGGATTCAAAATCTGAAGAACTAAACAAACAAATCAACAAATGGGTGTTTGATATCTACTATATTTACATAAAAAATAATTTTAACCAAATATAAATAGTAATATTTCTGTCGAAGGGGGTTAACTTTAACAGAAGGCTAGCTCCGCCTTTGAACCAAGCTTATGTGGCATTAGAATGTCTAAGTTGACAAAAGTGTGTAACTATATGCCTCTTAAGGCGCACGAGTGATTGAAACTTTTGGGTTAAAAAATATTAAAATTATAAAAGAAATAATTTTTTTAGAAACAATTAATTAAAAACTTTTCTTTTTTACCCACTATCCCGTCCTTTTCAACCATTTTCATCTCATACCCAGCCCTTTTTTTTTCTTCTCCGCAATTTATTGACATCAATTTACTAGATCTTGGGCATATCTTGAGTTCGTTGATTCACGTTGACAGAGAAAACGACGCTGATGGTACTCGTCAGAGACCACTGAATCGTAGTGGAGTGAGAGAGAAGCGGCGATGGTGCACACCAGAGATCATTGTTTTGCAATAGAGTGAGATAGAGAATTGACACTAGTCAATAGAGAGGAGAATGATGTGGGTGAGGGTGCGAGGTCATGGCAGCGAAGAGATTTTTCGGCCAGATTCGGTGGTGTGGTAGCTTAGGTTATTGATTTTGTGGATATTGGAGGAGGAAACGAAAATGGTAATTGTGTGATGTGGAGATGAAGACAAGTGAGGGAGAGAGTATATGCAATTTCTCCAGCAAAAGTGATGATAATGGCGACAATGGCTTTCTCTAATAAATTTAAGCTATGAACAGGAAGATAGGGAGAATCAGATGTATGGACTTTTACTTTAAATAATAAATTAATATTTTATTATTTTACCTTTTATTATATAATTATGACATGATATTAATATATCTGAATATAACATGTCATTTATGTAAAGGACAGTGAGTTACACGCATGGTTGGAGGGACTTAATAGTCTTATTTTAATTGAGTCTAACGGTTCAGATGACAAATGATTCAGCATCAAGGTCCAGAATACAAACTAATACAAATACAAGGGTCCATTAAAAATTAATTTTTCAAATTATGATTTTTAATTATGCAAAATTATTAATTATTTTATAGTAATTTTTACATAATTTTTAAATAACAAATATTACTTTTTATATCACAATTTATTAAAGTTATTAATCATTTTCAAATAATATTAGTTACTTATTTTGTTTCAATTTTTATGATACCGATAAATTTTTGAAAATCAATCAAATATAAATTATATATCTTTTAAAATTTAAATATTGAAAAATAAAATAAAACAATTAAAATAGTAAGACTTACATAAATATCCTTGATATCTTTTAAAATTTAAATATTCAAAAATCATTTTCAAATAATATTAGTTACTTATTTTGTTTCAATTTTTATGATACCGATAAATTTTTGAAAATCAATCAAATATAAATTATATATCTTTTAAAATTTAAATATTGAAAAATAAAATAAAACAATTAAAATAGTAAGACTTACATAAATATCCTTGATATCTTTTAAAATTTAAATATTCAAAAATATAAAATAAAACAATTAAAATAGTAAGACTTACATAAATGTCCTTGACTAGAAATTGGCACGTCAACCCTGAGGTGCCTACTCCTACCATTCTCTATATAGAGCAAATACTATTTCTCTCTCTTTGTAATATGGAAAAATTACGTGGATAAGCAAATTAATACTATTTAATTACTTATCATAGCTATAGTTTGCTATAATTACCACTTCTGACTAACATTACACATTAATTACGTGGGATAACTTCGAGTTTGAATAATTAGTCATGTTTGTATATGTGTAATTCGCCAGGATATACAAATAAATATGTATAATAAACAATTTTTTAGCCTATATACATATATACAATTCACCCCTCTCACTCTCTGCCCTCTACTACAATACTTTGTTTTAACTGTATCGCACTATGTATCATTTGATAACCCTCAAAATCTTCCGTCTTTGGTTCAAATAGAATTTCAAATGGAAGAAATCCATGCTCGCCTCTCTGTACCCTCTCTCAATCTCGCTCGCCTCTCTCCTCCCTCTCCCAATCTCTTATACAAATGTATATGTATAATATACAATTATATACATATACAATTCACCTCTTTCCCACTCTCTTCCTCTTTCGCTCGCCTCTCTCGATATCGCTCGAATCTCTCCTCTCTCTCCCCGTCTCACTCGCCTCTCTCCTCCCTCTCCCAATCTCTCTTGCCATCTATACAATTACATATATATAATATACAATTATCTAACCAATATACATCTACAATTCACCTTTCTCCCACTTTTTTCCCCTCTCTCGTGGCTCTCCTCTCTCCCAGTCTCGCACGCCTCTCTCCTCCAAGTAACATGTAGTTACAAATTGTAATTATCAAACTATAGTAGAGAGTAATTAATTATTTTTAAGTGGCTATATGTCAAAGTTTTCCTTATAATAATGTAATATATATTTCATTCTTAAAATTGTTTTATCCATTTCAATTTACGTAATCTAAATATTTTTAGTTCCTTAAAAATGACGTTTTTCTTAGTTAACAATTTTTTAATTTTGATTTTTCACATAGCAAATTTAAGATCATAATATTAAAAAATATTTGACATATTTAACATATTTTTTGGTTTGAACAAGCTATTTTTTTACTATAATTTTTCATAAATCTCTTAAACATTACGAACTATCAATTATTGGAATTTATAATACTTTTTACGTAGTTTATAAATAAATATATATATATATATATTTAATTCAAAAAATTATAGATTTCATGCATACATTTTCAATCAATTTAAACTATTTGACTCTTAAAAAAATAAAAAAAATCTTATAAATTGTCCTGGGAGAGTACTTGAATTTCTTATTATGTTCTATAGAGTATTGTAAAAACAAAACAGAATGGTAAAGCAACAAGATACAGGGCCCGTTTGGATGGGCTTAATAAAAGCAACTTTAAAAAAGTACTTTTAAAAGTGCTGAAACTTATTTTTAAAATAAGCAGTTATGCGTTTGGATAAAAGTGCTGAAGTTGTTATGTCAAACGTGAAAAGGGAAAAATGGAAGAAAGAAATGTTAGGGTTATATGGGTAATTTGGAGATTGTATAAAAATATTAAGAGCAAAAAGATAAAAATATGGTCAACTTAAAACAGCTTATAAGCTAAAAAAAAAAAGTACCCCTACCCCAGCTTTTAACTTTTGGCTTAAAATAAGTTTTTTAAACTTAAAATAAGTTATTTTGAGTATTGCCAAACAGCTAAATAAGTCAAAAACCAGCTTTTAAATCAGTTTGACCAGCTTTTAAGCTGAGCCAAACAGGCTCACAATCCTTTTCAAGCCAAAGAAAATATGAAATACCAGAAATGACCCTGCTAGAAGCAGGCATTTCATCCATAACCTACTTTAGTAGCCGCTTATATATTAGAATGTATAGCAGTTGGTTCATTTTTATACGTCTTTTGTTTTTATAATAAATTTTTATTTTTATTTATCATTTTTCATATAAAAAAAAGATAATTAATTTTTTTCCCATTATTTACATTTAGTATTAAATATTATTCTCTAAATTACTCTTAAAAATTTAATACTACCTCCATTTATTTTTAATTGACACAATTTTCTTTTTCAGAATTTTTTTTTTTGCTAGACCCTTTTTTAGAGTCAAACTATAGGAATTTAACTAATATTTTATAGTATATTTTTTTCTTTATATTGATATGTAATTTTTTTTGCAATTTATAGTACTTTTTGCATAATTTTTAATAATTTAATCTAATTTAATTTTGAAAGTTAGTTAAATTGACAAGTGAAAAATGCAACATAACTATTAAAAGCAAAAGGAGAGAGAGTATTAAACATCTATTAATAGGGCTAATATAGTAAAATACATATGTCAATAATTATTTTCATAATGGATGTATCCAGTCAAATAGTGACAAAATAAAAATGAACCGAAAGAATATTTGATAATTACAAAAGATAATTTCATAGATTTTTCTTCATTTTTAAGTTTATAACATACATTTATCTTCTGATTTCAAACAATACACTCGCCCCTTTTATTTTAAACTTCCTTTTATAACCAAACTTATATTTATGGATGAATCTTAATTCAGAGTTGTCCTTTCTAAAAATTATATTTTAAAACTAATTTTGGATGAAAATCTTCTAAGTTAACTTTTAGTCACATATGCAATGTTTAAGTACAAAAAAATTATTGATAATCTATTTATAAGTAAACACAATTTTATATCGAAAAAATAAAACATTAACTGAGACACGTTTGCAAGAAAATATTTCAACATGATTGAATTTTTATTTTTAAGTCAAAAACATAATTAAACTAAAATTGTATCATTTGATGTTACATGAGAAAGGTAATGTTAATTTAGATATTTGTAGACCAAATAGGCATGCACTGTTTTTTATCCTTAATTATGATAAGTTTTTTCTTAGGTAGGAAAGATGAAAGAATTGATCCAAAGAAATGGTGTGGTAAATGTAGACTGCAAAATTTTATGAATAAATTTATATTAACTTTCGGATCAATTTTTAAATTTATAATTCGCTGACTAAGTCAATTATTAGTTCATAAAATTGAATATATTTAAGTTTGAATTATATGACTTAAATAAAGTTTTGATTACATTTGGTTCAATCTATTAAGTTGATATGAGTGTAAATCCTATTGTTCAAACCCAAGAATCTCTAAAATTACTTAAAGATCAAAATACCCCCAAAATTCTATCTCATAACTATATAAAGGGTCTTTATAAGACCAAAAGGAGAAGAACAAAAGAAAAATACATAGAAAGTTTTGTTGTTCAATGGTAATTTGCAAGTCTTCCGCATACAAAAAAATCCTTGTCTCCAAATTGTGAGTCACAAGTTCTCATATCTCCGTAATTGTGATCAAATTTTTGCTCCACAATCATTGTGAAGTTCCAACAAGTATTTCATTGATCGAATAACAAAGAAAAACTTTTGAGTGGATGATCATAAGGAGAAAAATCAGAAGATTACGTTTCTTTTATTAGATTTTATAAAAATTGTATCTTTGCATAAATTATTGAAATATACATATAATTATTCGTCACTACTTTCCTTTCTTGATTTATTTTTTTGGAAAGGAAGTCGCTTACAAATTGGCGCACCTTATAGGTCTATCTTTACCTCTCATCTCTTCTCTTCAAAAGTCAAAGTTCAAAAACAATGGCTTCCAAAAAAGGCCAACTTGAAATTTGTATCTGCAAAATCTATTAGATCCAAATTCTCGCTTCAAAGCTAAAAGAATATCAATACGACCGCAATGAATATCAACTCCAAATTTAATGCTTTTAAGAATGTTGACTCTACAAATAAATTGAAAGTTACTGTGAAGATTGTTGATCAAATTAAAAGAAACAATCTTGAAATACTGAACAACAAGCGCTTCAAGCACCATCCGAGTTATCTCATATATTTTTTTATTTATCTTCTCTTGAAAAAGGAATATTCTCTCCGTATGTTCTAGAACAAGGAAACAACATTGTTGAAGCAATAGAAATTACTTTGAATCGATTAAAGTTGTCACAAGAATGACATCGTCAATCTAACCATCCCTTCAAGCCAAAAGATTATGATGTCTTGAGCACTAGATTTTCTCAGATTTTCCCTCATGTCACTTTTCAATCCAAGTACTATCCAAGTGATGTTCCGCCTATACTTCATCCTCTATGGTGGTCATGCAAGTGATGGTGATTCAATCTTTCACCATATAAGAACTACTTGTAAATTTGACAAAAATAGTTGGAGGCCTATCAAAATACGTCAAAGGTATAATAAAGAGTATGAATAAATGAGAATCTACTCAATTATCTGTAGAACTTCATAAAACACAAGAGAAAATATTGTCCTTCGCAAAACAAGAAACAACTAATAAATGATTTTCAAGTGTCAACCATAGGCCTGTACCCATTGACCAATCGAAGGACTTTATTATAAAGGTCATCAAATACAAATCTGAATCTCAATCTTCTCTAACTTATGTAAATTTATACATGAAAAATATTGATAGCTTAAGATACATATCGAGTATCAACCTTCTAAGTTGCAACAGTTTGACGGCAAGAAAAATCCAAAACAACGTGTAGCACCTTTTGTTAAAACTTGCAATAATGCTGAAACATACTTTAAGTATCTTGTTAAATAGTTTGTTTGATCTATCAAAGGAAATGTTTGTGATTGATTCATAAATATGGAATCTAGTTTAACCGATAGAGAAATCCAAAACACATGATCACCAACCATGAACTTCGAAGATCGTAGCCTTAAATCATTATATCTCTTCAACGTACTCTAGGTAGTGCCAAGTCACTCTTGGATAACATGCACACTATCCATAGAATCTCTCACTAAGTGGGTGCCCTAAGAACTAACCTCAAAAAAATCAAATATCCCATCATAGGACTATAACTCCTATCGTATAATGTCTCAAAATGCGCCTTATAAAGACTCGAATTGTAGCTATTATTATATGCAAACTCCGCTAAAGTTATAGACGGATCCCACTGACCACTTAAATCAATACCGCAAGTTATAACATATCCCTAAGAACCTTAATAGTCTTGGCCAACGATAAGAGGGTGAAAGGCCATAATGAACTTAACCTGCGTACCCAACTCCTTTGGAATAGAACTCTATAAATATGAAGTAATCTGAATAGCCCACTTTGAAGTGATAGAGACCGCCAGTCTATGCAAACGAACAATCATTTTAAGGTAAATCTGAGCATATCTCTATGATGTGTAGGAAGTTTGAACTGGTAGAAAGTGAGTTGACTTGGTCAATCAATCAACGATGACCTAATTTAAATAAAAACCTTTGAAGGAACGTGGTAAGCCTACTACAAAGTCCATGAATGTATGCTCCCTTTTCCACTTCGTAATAGGTAGCCGCTGAGTCAAACCACCTAGTCTCTATTGCTCGTTCTTCACATGTTGACAATTCAAGCACCTAGCCACGAATGTTGTGATGTCCCTCTTTATCCCACACCACCATTAATGCTCTCTCAGATGAAGATACATCTTTGCAGCACTGGAATGAATAAAATATATGGAACGATGGAACTCCTAAATAATCCGCCTAACTAACTGACCAACTCTATGACCAATGATATGTTCCTCAATCCTAAAAAATTCCCTCAGAATCTAAGGTCTCTTACCTAACCTCACCACTAACGAACTTGTCTCGAATCCTCCTCAACTACGAATATGACCAAATCTACTTTATTATGGAAGATCAAGCCTCTAGACAAAATATTTTCTTCATGGCTCAGACATATCAAGCTTCATTATCTGATTGGATAAGGACTGAATATCCAAAGCCATAGGTCGTTCTTTCACGACTAAGAAGTCCAAACTCCTCATATTCACTGCTTCCAACTCAAGGTGTCTACTACCACATTAGCCTTGTTGTGGTAATAAATGATAGAAATGTCATAGTCCTTCAGTAACTCCAACGCCCTGTGTTCTCTTAGATTATGGTCGTTTGGTTGAAAATATACTTAAGACTATGATGATCAGTGATTACTTTATAGAGAACTCCATAAAAATAGTTTCGCCAAATCTTTAACGTGACAACTAGGGGTGTTCGTGGTTCGGTATTGATCGGTTATTAATTAAAATCAAAACCAAACCAATATAGTCAGTTTTTTAAATTTCTAAAACCAAACCAATCCAACAAAAAAAACCATCAGTTTGGTTATTGTCGGTTTGGTTCGATTTGGTTCAGTTTTCTAGTTTATTCCTTTTGAAAGTAATAAATTTTTTAAGGATGTACGTATCTCGATAGACACAAATACCAAGTACATGAACAATCTACAGAAAAACTAATATCGGTTCAGTTAAGAAATTAAGCAATATGCAACACCCCGTAGCCAAAACAGACCAAAAATTAGTTTTTCAGAAAAATCTGCAGGTGCTACCAACGGTGGCATCGATGGACCGTAGCCTGAACCACGGTCCATCTTGCACAATCGTCGATGGGATAAAAAACTCCCAAAAATTTCAGCCTAGAAAAATGGTTAAGTTTTGGATGACAGACAGACTTACGGTCCGTAGGTCAAACGACGGTCCATAATCCGTGACTGTCGATCAAGACTCCCTTCAACCACTCTCTAACAAGAGTTATGGATGACCAACATGGTTCGTAGGTGGACCTACGGTCCGTAGGTGGAAAATTTGCAGGCAGTTAAGGAGAAATATAGTTGGGTCAACTTAAAATGATCATAACGTTTAGAACAAAATGAATTAGGTCTCCCATGACCTACCCACAGATAGATAATTGAATTATCTTTCCGTATCCATTGACCTTGCAAAAATCAGACCTCCGAGTAAATGTTATGCTCATTTTAGTAAAGGCCTGTCGAACAGGCCCTCATGACGGACCCAACCACGGGGCGTCGGGCGCACCACGGACCGTCAGTCCTGGCCGTCATGAGGCCCGACAACAACCTTCCCAGGAGTATTTTTGACTTTTCCCACTCTGTTTAAACCCTAAATTACGTCATTTTGACCATAAATCATTAGATTTTAGTCAGTTTAAGCCTAGAAACATAATTAAAACATATCCAAGTCAAATCATTAAATTAAAACTTAGAAAATTAGAAGCAAGAGAGGAGAAAAAAACTCAAGAACCCTAGTTCAAGAACGCCACTAGCTCCAGCAGTTCCAGCCCCGAAACTTAAGTATTTTTCCATGGATTTTCATCATCAGGTATGTGGGATTTCACTAGTGCGTTCCTTTCACCCATTGGGCCCCTAGTTTTGAGTCAGGTTCTTGATTCTCTTATCATGATTAAACCTTGGGTTTCTAGAACATTGTTAGAACTTCATGAATTTATCAAATATATGTTCCAAATGAGATTATCATGTTATTACTCAGATTATCACATGAATTTAAGAACCCTAGCTTTGTATTTCTTTAGTTCTTGAATTACACATGGTAGGTCATATATTTCAGACACTTCAGATATGCATGCCTAAGTTATAAATGCATAATTACCAGATTAATTGTTGCATTCTTAGTTTGCATGTTCATTTTTGAGTTATCCAGTATTTAGAGAAATTCAGATATATTCAGTTAATTTGCAGAATTCATTGGGAGTAACATAATACCGAGTTGGACTAGGGTTTAGCGTTCCCAATAGTCCCAGAACTACTAGCCATGTAGGTTGTAAGTCTCCTATGTGGGCAATCAATTTAGTGACCATGCCAGCATGCCTTTATACCTTTAGCAGGGTATATTGGATCCTCTCGATGGGGCGTATACATCGGACTCCACATTTAACTCATGTGGTTATATTATCGGTTATTAATAGCTCCCACAGTTCAGTCAGACTCTCTGCATTGACCATTTATCATTATATTCAGTATTCAGTTTCAGCATGTTATAAATTGGTCATTGCATCCAGTTAGCTCAGAAATCAACACATCACGTTCAGATTATTATACATTTTTGTGCTTGTTCAGTTATGTTTTATTTCAGCTTTACTCTATCCTACATGCTTAGTACCTTTCAAGTACTGACGCATACGTGCACTGCATCTTCTCACGATGTAGGTTCAGGTTCTCAGCATCCCGATCACGCATAGATCGATTTTCCGATCTCCAATTCAGCAGATTCAGTGGTGAGTCCTCATTCTCTGAGGACAACAGTCATGAGTTTCATTTCAGTCTTAGTCATTTAGTTTCAGTTTTTGCTAGATTTAGCTGGGGCTGTCCCAGTATTTCTAGTCTAGTTTAGAGGCTATTTTCAGACATAGTTAGATTCAACTTAGTATTAAGTTAATATTTCTTTTGTATTAAACTCATTGTTTTCAAATATCGAAGTTATAGAATATGGGTATTCCTCATCTTTTCATTTTAGTATGATTTAGCTTCCGCAACAGTTTATTATCTTTAGTATGCTCATGATCATGCCAGTAGGGTTAGCTTGGGATCACTTGTGGTCCAAGGTTCTGTGTCTGCGTCTGGGGGGTAGCTCGGGGCGTGACACAATATTAGAGTTATCATTAGATGAACAAAGTGATTCATTTAAGAGAAGATGTGACTATTTTATGTGAAGTACAGTAAGTAAAGCTAAATTGAATTTTGATGGACTTGGATTTGAGATTTTTTATACCTTGGCTAATGTGTTGGGCTTGATAAAATGGTGAAGTTAAAGACTTAAGTAATTAAAATTTAACCAAATATTTTTAATTTATTTATGAATAATATATAAATAATTATAAAATTTATATACCTAATTTATTGGTTCGGCTTAGTTATTTTTGCAGCTGTGTTTTAGTAAAACCAAACCCAAACCAAATAATATCAATTTTCAAAATTTAAAAATTAAACTTAACCAAATTAAACCAAATATCATTTTTTAACCGGTTTTGTTCAAATTGCAGTTTGATTTGGTTGTTAACCATAACCATGAACAGATCTAGTGATATATATCGCCAATTCCAAGTTATGAGTGAGGTAGTTCTTCTCATGAAGCTTTACTTGTCTGTATAAGCAATAACTCTACCCTACTTCCAAGATCATGGACTCAAGCCAAAAAGTTCTATAATCAATTAATATCAAAACTCAAAGTATTCAGGAAAGCAACCAAATCATCTGATAGGGATTAGAAGAAATACATATCGAGTTACACTCTATTGCACGACTTTAGAGTAATGAAAGAAGTAGAATTTCATAATCATCTTGTAGATTCTTATTCATTAATGTAGCACTATTCACACTCCTTAACAAGACTCTACTCGACATAACTTAAAGACATCCTAGGACATTTCTAAACTTTGTACTCTGATATCAATTTTTTCACGACCCAAAATACACCCTAGACCTGACATGACGTATATGACCCCGAGAGGCCCTACACAAGCCACTTATCATACATCATACAAGATAATAGAAACCAAAAGAGTTTTAAAGGTAGAATTCAAATAAAAGAGTTTGGCACAAAATAAAAGAAATCTAAATATAAGTCTCAAGGTCATCTATTACATCAAAAGAGTGATTGAGACGTAACTCATACATTGCATATAATATACAAAAAGAAAAGACATGAAAGTAATAGCAGAATCTTGGTCCTCAAAACATGAGGATTCACCAATTTTCAATGTCTATATGTGATCACTAGCCATGAGTATGGAAGGTAGGAGTTTCGAACCCTACAATAGTGAAATAATGTAGGCAAAAGTATGTATTAGTACATAGAATGTGCCAAGTATGATATTAATACATAAAAATTAATGAAATCATGCAAAAATGGATTTTATATGACATGCGATGACCAAACTAAATCTTAAAATAAAATTTTAGAAAACATAAGTCACAACTATGATCAATGCAATCTAAACATCTTTAAAACACATAAGACATACTTTTAGAAAGTAATCTTCGTTCTTTGTTCTGGGAGATTTACTTTTAACTGACATTGACCATGTCAGCTATAACATGGAATTTGGTGCCTATACCACACTGAAAAGAGACGTCTTTACTTGCAAGGTAAGAGCCATAAACTTCTAATTTAGGTGGATCCACTAGAAAATTTCTATGTTAGACAAACCTATGGTGAGACATAGTTATGAGAAATGGAGATTGCTACAAGAAACACTACAACAAAAATAACTTTTAGCGGCATTAAATATTGTCATTATTAAAGAATGCTAAAGTCTTTATCGGCATTAGTTAAGTGCCATCAGAACCAATGTTGCTAAAGGCTTTAGGGACATATACTAAGAGTGACAATTATCGCTAAAAATACATATTTAGCGGTAATCAAGAATTAATTGTCGCTAATGATCATTTTTCTTGTAGTATAAACCCGACATCAACTGCGAGAGAGCTTCCATGTCAATATCTTAGGTGCTTAGCATAAATCCCAAGAAATAGTTGTTAATCTTAACTTATCTTATTACACATTTAAGGGCACATCAAGTAGTCAATCCAAGTTAGAACTCATTAGAATAACTCCTTAATCTAGATTCATCTTAGGTGAAAAACCTTTGGACTCATGTGAGAAAACTCATTCACAATAATGTTATGAGTAGTATGTGAGAAATTCTTTCACAACAATAATAATATCAATGCATTACTCTCAAAGCAACCTTAAATCGTTTTCATCAATTTCATCAAGAATCATGCATATCTTTGTAAATTCATCTTTATAGTTCAAAAGCTTCTTCATATGATCAAAATCTAGAAATCATGGATCAGGCATGGGTTCAAGTGAATTCAACTTAAAAATATGTAATTATCTCAATTCATACATAAAAAGATATAAAACAATCAATTAGATCATAATTGAAAAGAACCCATGAGATTAAATAAAACCCTAACTTCAATTGGAGATTCTAACTTATAAAATCGAAAAATTTAGAAAGCCTATGGAGAAAAGGAATCCATAGTAAATACTATCGTAACTTGATTTCATATAAGTCCACAATCAAGAGTGAATTTGCAAACTTGATCTTGAAACTCTATACTTCTTCTTCAAGATTTAGAGATAGAAATATGGCAAAAGAACTTTGATCCACTTTTGAGTATCTAGGAGAATGAGTTCAATTGGGAAATTTGGAGCAAAAATGTGTCTATAGGGTCTAGGATAGAAGGTAAAATGACATAGTATTGGGTTAGAATAATTAGAAAAAGACCCAAAAATCTTTTTAAATTACCTGTCAGACCTTCACCAACGGTTCAGACCTACGATTCGTAGGTCTTACTATGAACCGTCCTGATCGACCATAGGTGGGGTTCATGTACTTGTTTTCTGACCTTCAAACGAGGAGACCCATGTACCGTTGATAGGTCTACCTATGAATTGTACATGGACACTGTAGGTCCTAAAAATTTCCCAAATATTTGACTTCATTTCCCTTGTAACCTACAGATGCCCTCTATGGTCAATAGATGCTTGTACCAACAGTAGGTGGGAGCCGTAGTTCACACTTGCTATCTAGAACCAGAAGCTACATTTTTCCATTCCTTTCAAATTTGAGGTGTTCCCGTTATAAGCACTAAAATTATTTTGACTTTTTTCGTAGAATTTGAACTATTCGTTTGACTAAGACTATTTAGTTAACGGATTTTAATTGAATAATTAATATTATTATTTGATAATTAATAAATTAAGTATATAATTTATTTAACACCCTTACCACATGACTCATGTGTGAAGAAGGAAAATAAGCGAAAAATGTTGTCAAACAAACATGATTGAGGCATCAGCAACAAGAACTGAGTACTGACTACACATTCAGGTAAGAGAAAAATATAACCAAGCCTTAATTCTTGCAAGTGAACACATGAGTAGACTGTATTATTGATAAATTTTTAGAATTGAGAAAAAAAATAAAGGAATCAGAAGTGCAATGATTATAGCGTGATTACTCATTGATATTTGGGGAGATCAACTTTTGTCTCCTCCATTTTTTAATATTATTATTTTATTATCATATTATAAATTAAGTTTTGAAATATTGAAATAGATAATTAAATATTAGGTGAATTGTATAATTTAAATACCATTAAAATTATAATTGAATGTATTGAGACTTACCCTTGTGCTTGAACTTTAGGAAATTGATTATACATTTGCCTGAGCTTTTGTGTCTAGGCTAGACCTATAGTAATATGGGT
Organism: Solanum lycopersicum; assembly: GCF_036512215.1. NCBI lineage: Eukaryota > Viridiplantae > Streptophyta > Magnoliopsida > Solanales > Solanaceae > Solanum > Solanum lycopersicum. Next base: position 10,220,423 of record NC_090806.1, on the reverse strand, counting down.
GTCTACAGACCCGTTTACTTATGAATTATCCATCCTTGATAGATTGGAAACGTTCTGAAGCATTAAAGAAAGAAAAAAAATTAGAAAATTAGCTTGCTTGATTTCGATTTGTCAGTTGAGGTAGATTAAGGTTTTATGTGATAGAAAGACTTATAATAGTGATTGATAGATTGAGTAATGCTATGAAATTTTCTATGTACTTACTTCTTGTGGTTTGGATGATTTATGAGTTGTTGTGAGTAGCATGAAAATCCAAGACCGTGAAACCCATAATCGTGAACTTGTTCTATTAAATGATGCCTTGAATAAATAAGACTTATTGAAATATTGTCAAGGAAGTAGAAAAAGAAGATAAAGAATGAATCAACTATATTGTTTGACCGGATGCCATGAGCCAACGAAATATATTTGGAACGGGTGTCATGAGCTGACACGATATTATTGGATCAAGTGTCACATTTCGACACGATAACATTAAAGAAAAACATACTAAATAACTCAATGCACTCAATTTCAAAGAACTCATTCCCCTAAATAGCGTGGTGTGAAGGCATGAGTCCTTGTTTTATCGAAAAATTGATTTTTGAAAATAGTTTGTTTTATTTTTGACTTTTTTAGGAGTCGCCACTTAATTTTTAAGAAAAATCAAGAAAACTTTGTTTCTAAACAACTTAAACAGAAAAATTGTGTTGAAAATATTTAAATGGGTTCGGGATTCATATTAGTGTCTTAGGAAGGTGTTGAAGGCACCTAAGACACTTCGTTAAATACGGTTTTCCAACAACTAACTATTTGACTATTTTTGTTTTAACTTTTGCTATTTTGAACTTATTGATTTTTATCTAGGAAAGTTTGACAAATTCTGAAACACTTATTATTTTAAGATTCCATTAAAGTTAAAACCTTTTAAACTTAACTCTAAGCAACCTTCAAATTTAAACCCTTATTGTTTTAAAGTTTCAAATTTACGCTTTAATTTTGATAAAGTAAAATGCATTCGATGGGGTTTGGAGTTTCTGATCCTAGACTATACAACATTTAAAACAAAAACGACATAAGCACGTAATAAAGACAGAGAGAGAGAGAGGGAGAGAGAGAGAGATTCGTGTCCAAATTTCGGATGCTGTTCACCTTGGCCGAAACTCGAACCCACCTGCTTTTTGGGTTTTTAACCCATTTTTGTACCTGTCCTAATCTAAACATATAAAGGAAGTAAGACAAAATAAAATAAGAACAACAAGGCTTATGCCCATTACAAATAAAAATATACTAAATGAATGGAAAGGTCTTCCAATCCGTCTTCTTCAAATCTCTTCAACCTTCGTAGGATTAGCTTGGCATGTCTATCCTGATGGTTTGACTCGAATGAAGAGAGTTTCAAGCCTTTACGGCTCTTCCGAATGCGTAGGAAAAGATAGAGCCCCAAAGCGGACTCGAAAAAGTATTTCACATGCAACAAAAATAAAGGCAGTATGAAAACAAGCGGAATCTCGCAGAACAAAGAAGCAAAGATTATACAAAACTACTGTTATTCATCATCTAGGACTAACTCATTTATGTATATCACTGGAAACAACAAGTTATAATACCCATCAATCAAAGTTTTTAATAATGACGCATTCTTAACCAATAAACTAACATGACGAAAAACCATACCGCGGAAAGAAAAGGAAAGAAAGAGAATTCATACATGCTGTTTCGAACTTAAATGTAAGCATACGGGTTCAAACATCTTTTGAAACTCAACAGGTGCTTAGCATATTCATCACTAGTTAATTGAAGAGTCAAAATGATTAACATGGTAATACAATACATGGTTCAAACAATACACACTCACTATTCATCACAAACAAGACTAGCCGTAACAGCATGTTTTCGCCACGATGAGGGCTAAAAATATTCGAACTTGCAAGTGTATGTTACAAACCAAAACTGAACAAAATTTCCTCCCTAGTCATTGACGGTGAATATCATTGAAACGGGATCATGAATTTGGGATGAGAAGCGTCAAGAACCTTCAAACAAAAGAACAAAAGAAGTGGCAGCCGGAAAATGCAGACTTGAAAACAGATTTCATCATTTAACTTCAGCTAATCAATAAGTAAAATGTAGCTCGCAATACAACTATAAGCGACCCTTTAAGTTGAGATTCAGACGAAACGACACAAACGACGAGTGTAACGACCAAACACAACATGCGATGTGACTCGAACACAAACAAAGCCAACAAGTATAATCTTCTACACTCACTGCGAGCAAGCCATACATACTCAACACCCGAACATTTAACATGCTTGACAAAGGAAAAAAAATAAAAAAAAAAGAGGACCAGCATACTGAATGGGCAACATCATACATAACGGTTTCAACTATTAATCCGAAAGAGGCTCCAGTCACAACAATGAACCATCACGTCAAAAACAACATGAACAAGGAGTGTTCGGAAAGGGAAAATAGTAAGCAACAGAACAACATAACCACGAATTTTCAAACGGTTTCTGCACTACATCGAGTCAACAACAGCTACAACCAACCTAAACAACGAAGTGTAAACAACAGATACAACTAAAAAATCGAGAGTTGAAACGAATGTTACCTTTTTCGGAGCAGCGAACGGAACCGGGACGAGCAGCAACAGCAGCGACTTTCACACGCGAACGGCTAAACGTTCTTATGGACTGGTGTCGCCGGAATGGGAAGACGATGTCGCGATTGACACTGAGGCGAGAAGCTCTGGTTTTGAATGTTCTCAGCCAATAGTCCGGAAAGACGAACGAAGAGGGGGGAGAATCTTCGAATTCGATATCCTCCTTCGTTCTTCTACAACAAAAGGAAAAGAGACCAAAGTACTCTCGAAAGTGCGCAACAAACAGATAGCAAAATTTCTTTTTCCAGAATTTTCCAACAAAAGAGAATCTTAAAAAAAAAATCCTCTCTTAAGCCTTTCAAACTCAAAATTTCCCAATCCCAAAGTTTTCAACCAAAATTCTAACCAAGAAGAAAAACAGTAGAAGAGACCAGTGAGAAAATCTAAGTCAAATTTTCCCTCTATGCAATCTTTTCGACAAAATCTCTAAGTATCTAACGATTTTTCCACTCCGAAAATTCCAACGAAAATCGCTAACCAAGAAGAAAAACAGTAGAAGAAACCAGTGAGAAAATCTAAGTCAAATTTTCCCTCTATGCAATCTTTTCGACAAAATCTCTAAGTATCTAACGATTTTTCCACTCCGAAAATTCCAACCAAAATCGCTAACCCCTTTTCTTGAGGACGAAAGGGGTTTATATAGGGGGATATTAAGGTTTTTCGGAAGAGGGAGGGCGGGAACGTGACTATTGATTTCAAATTTGAAATCTCTTTCATTAATGGAGCAACACTTTTCCTGAAGATTTCGTCTTTTTTGGAAATGGAAAAAGGGAGGGGAATGGCTAGGATCGCTCCAATCGTCCTTGAGGGGAGACGTGGATCGATCTCGCGCCCTCAAGGATGAAAACGCGTCTGGCACAGACGAAAACACAGGTCTGCCATAGCCGAAAGCAGGTCTGTTGCGATGGGTTGAAGAAGGAGAGGTTGGTGGAACGTTGGTGGAGAGAGAAGTCGCGTTGGGAGACGAGAAACGCGGCTGAAGGCTGCTTTTCGTACGTAGCCTCTGCGTTCTCTGGTGATTTCTGGAAATGGCGTAGGTGTTCCGTTTTTCTGGGTAGCGAGAGGGGAAGCTCGCGTGGGGAGACGCGAGGAGAGGAGGAGAGGAAGGGAGAGAGCGTGAGGAAGACGCGAGGGTGTTGGGAGAGGGGGAAGATTTTTTCGTTTTTTTTTGGAGTACTGTCGCGTCTGTGTTTTCTGTTTCTGGGGATTTTTGGCGTGGTGTGAAGGGAAGAAGAAAGGGGGAAACGGGTTATTGGGTTGGGTTGGAGCGGGTCATAAGGGTTTGGGTCGTTGGGTTTGAATTGGGTTGGGTATTGGATTGGTGTTTAATGAATTGGGTATTTAGGTGTGGGCTGAGGGAAATTTGGGCTGTTGGATAGAGAATGGGCCTCAGAATTGAGGTGGGGTTGACAAGGGGAAAGGGAAATGGGCCGCTCATCCTTTGGGCCTGGGGCGGCTGGAAAGGAGAGGGGGGGGGGGAAATTGGAGTGGGCTGGTAGGTTGGAGAAGGGCCCAATTTCGGCTCTAAAGTGAATAAAAAGGAAAACAAGTCAAATTTAAGAAGAGTCAATCGATTTAAAACGGATTTGATATAAATTCATTAACGAGCCTATTTATTTATTAACATAACTATTTAAATTATAAAACAATGATTCAAAATAATTGATTTAAAACAAGCTAGCTAAACAAAGCCTTTAAATGTATATTTTTTGGTGGTTTTGAATAATCATGAGATACGACTTATATACATAATTATGTAAATATGTATATCACCCGAAAATTATGGCAAAAGTACTTGAAATAACATAAAATTCACGTATTATATTATTTAATTTTTGCAAAATTTATAAAATTAATTAATTAAAATTATCTGGGAAATTTAGGAAGCTCGATAATTAATTTATACCGCGCCGGTCAAAAATTGGGTGTCAACAACTGTCCCTCATTTTACTTGGGTTGATGCAAGCAACTCGAGGAAACTGAAATTGACCACCAATTTTTGCCAACCCTCTTCATTTTAAAGAAAGTATTCGACACAGGATTTAGGAACTATGGCCGAACCCTTGAAAGAGGTTTCCTACATATCTCAGGCTATATGAGAATTCAGGCCACTTGTAGTTCGATAAGCTTGATTTATCGCATGATTTTGGGAGAATAAAAAGCCACCTCGACACCGAATTATGAAGGCGCCGAAATACTCGAGAATAGGATTTGAGAGCGAATGTTGGAATACAGCCGAGTTTTCAACATTGAATCCGTCTACATATCCCTAAACCTTCGGAATCAGGGTGTGTGTAGTTTGACTCGATAGGTGGAAAAGGAAATCTATTACGCTAGATAACCTTCGGTTTTGGACAAGTGACATGTTGAACGAGTATGAAAAAGAGGCTTGTAACCTCTTAGCCATGAATGTGGCGCGCTTCACACCCATAATTAAGAACTTACACGGACATAATTTCCAAAGCTCTTGGCGAGTTGTCACTCAGATTGGAATCTTGCTTCCGATGAGACTAAACTTCCGGATGCGAGACAGAAACTGATAGAACTAAGGAAAAACTCGTGTGCTTCGAGAGGGGTGGTTCGATTGTGGTGGAAGTCGCTCTCCTGCTCGCGTCCTAAGAGTTTGACACTCCTCTTCGGACTGTGTCCCAGTTCGCTGCTAAGAAAAAGTTCCACGTTGTGCTGCATCCTTTTTGATGTCATCCGCACTTGTGGTTTTTGGAGAATTCATCCTTTCGGATGCTCTCGACAAAGACTGAGATAAAACTCATCAGCTTAAGAAATGCAATTAGGATGGGAGATAGTGTCTTTTTACCATGTAGACACTTCATTGTTCTCCACAATATTCGACGTCGACTCGATCGGTCCGACATCTAGCAAATAAAGCTCATGCCTTGTGTTTTGCAATATGATCTTCAATGTATTCCATACTTGATGTTGAAATAAATAAACAAATGCTGATGCGATATTGATGTTTCTTTTGTTGTCATCTTCGATGCTCTCCTTGATGTTTACTTTTATAAGAAATAACAGAATGCAGTCGAGGCCAATGGATAAGTATTGCTCTTTCTTTATCCATGTACGTCCTCTTGCGGGGCATGAATATCTTCCCGCGATACGTAAATTCCTGCGAGAAATGAATCTTCTCGCGATGTATAACTTTTAGCGAGGAATAAAACCTTCTCGCGATGTGCAAATTTGACGAGGCATGAATTCTTCTCGTCGTGCATAAATTTTGACGAGGCATGAAATCTTCTCGTCGTGCATAATTAATGACTCGCGATGCATGATTTCCACGATGCATGATTTTCAACGAGGCATGGATTCTTCTCGTGATGCATAAATTCCAGCGAGGTATGAAGTCTTCTCGTGATGTATAAATCTCAGCGAGGTATGGAGTCCTCTCGCGATGCATAAATTTTGACGAGGCATGAAACCTTCTCGTCGTGCATAATTAATGACTCGCGATGCATGATTTCCGCGATGCATGATTTTCGCTATACATGAATTCCAGCGAGGCATAAATCCTTCTCGCGATGTATAAATTCTAGCGAGGTATGAAGTCTTCTCGCGATGCATAAATTTCGACGAGGCATGAAATCTTCTCGTCGTGCATAATTAATGACTCGCGATGCATGATTTCTGCGATGCATGACTTTCGCTATGCATGATTTTCAGCGAGGCATAAATCCTTCTCGCGATGTATAAATTCCAGCGAGGCATAAAGTCTTTTCGCGATGCATAAATTTTGACGAGGCATAAAATCTTCTCGTCGTGCATAATTAATGACTCGCGATGCATGATTTTCGCGATGCATGATTTTTCGCTATGCATGATTTTCAGCGAGGCATAAATTCTTCTCGCGATGTATAAATTTCAGCGAGGTATGAAGTCTTCTGCGATGCATAAATTTTGACGAGGCATGAAATCTTCTCGTCGTACATAATTGTCAGCGAGGCATAAGGTCTTCTCGCGATGCATAAATTTTGACGAGGCATAAAATCTTCTCGTCGTGCATAATTAATGACTCGCGATGCATGATTCCGCGATGCATGATTCCGCGATGCATGAATTCCAGCAAGGCATAAATTCTTCTCGCGATGTATAAATTCCAGTGAGGTATGAGGTATTCTCGCGATGCATAAATTTTGACGAGGCATGAAATCTTCTCGTCGTGCATAATTAATGACTCGCGATGCATGATTCCGCGATGCATGATTTTCAGCGAGGCATAAATTCTTCTCGCGATGTATAAATTTTGACGAGGCATGAAATCTTCTCGTCATGCATAATTATTGACTCGCGATGCATGATTTCCGCGATGCATGATTCCGCGATGCATGATTCCGCGATGCATGATTCCGCTATGCATGATTCCGCGATGCATGATTTTTCAGTGTATAAATTCCGCGATGCATGAATATTTATATCGCTCCCGTGGATAATAACGGCAAGACGACCTCCAAACAATATATCGCCTTCATCGATAATGATAAAAATAATAATTGCATAGCTGCTTCTTCTAAGGTAATGCATTGTCTTGATCGACAATAATCATCTTGCTTCGATAACGCAATGCAAATAGCGTCTTCTATAGAAATCGTGAAATCTTCGCTGAGATTCCTTTTTGATTCACCTTTGAATCTGGCCAGGCACTTTGTAAATTTCATGTATTGGGGAATGACTTGAAATAAACAAACACATTCACAAGAATCTTGGCATAAACGATATGAAATGCTTCTTGCTTTCAATAAAATCACTGGTTTTGGAGATATTTTTCTCCTTCTCCGTATTCATCAGTCGGAAGAATTCAGCCGATTTTGAAGCGAAGCTATAAACCTGCATCCACGGAAAAATTTTCAGTTTTAAATATACTGATCTGTGTCGATCCCTTCGGTTGTTTGCTCCTTGTCTTGATGTCTCCGGTTTATTTCCCGACTCTTGATAGATAAGAAATATCTTATGCCAAAACAGATGAAATATAAAAGGGAAATTTTTAAGAGAAACAAGAGAATTTTTTTTTAAAAATAGTATCTTGAAAAAGTCACTGCCAAGTCATGTCATGTCAGGCTTAACGAGCTCTTTTGAGTTCGACGCTTGTCGAATGAATTTCAGAGGCATTCCGGACTTGCATGGAAGACCCATGACGAAATTTTGAGGCCATCCTCAAAATTTCTGTCCCAGTTTAGTATCTTGCTCATCTTTCCATTGTAACCGAACAAATCGCGGAATTTTTGAGATCTCCTCAAAAATTCTGTCCCAGTCGCAAATTTGAAATGTCTTTAGTTTGTTCCGCTAAAGAGAAGGTTCCTTCTGGAGAATTTTTGAGTCCCTCTCAAAAATTTTGTCCCAGTTTCTATTGTAGAAGGGGAAATAGAACTTACGAGATATATGACCGAGCCCTTGTGGCGCCTACGTATCTCGTTGAGGCAGGAATCAGGTCAAACGTAGTTCCCCTTAAAGGTTAACAAGAATAAAATTTACAAAGAAACCGACCGAGGCCGACAAAGGCCGCCTACGTATCTCATTCTTGAGAATTCAGGTCGAACGTAGTTCAAATACAGAGAAATGATTAAGGGGAAAAATGGGGTGACCGAAGCCGACATAGGCCGCCTACGTATCTCATTCTCGAGAATTCAGGTCAGATGTAGTTCGTTACAAGAGGGATAAGAATTCAAATTGAACAAATACAAGCAAACATAACGATTACAAGTAAATGAAGGAAAAACGTGAAGCGAAACTTCACGCATAGTATCTCTTGACAGCATCTGAGTTGATAGGTTTGGGCCATACGGTGCCATCCATCTCGGACAAGACCAAAACACCTCTAGATAGTACTTTGCGAACCATGTAGGGACCCTTCCAGTTTGGTGCGAACTTTCCTTTTTGCTCGTCTTGATGAGGAAAAATACGCTTAAGAACCAACTGACCAACTTCAAAATTTCTGGCTCTTACTCTTTTGTGAAAAGCGCGAGTCATTCTCTGTCTATACAACTGGCCATGGCAAACGGCGACCATTCTCTTCTCATCAATCAAGGCTAGTTGATCAATCTGTTTGCTAACCCACTCAGCATTACTTAGCTCAGCTTCTTGGATGATCCTCAGTGAAGGTATCTCGACTACAACAGGTACGACTGCTTCTGTTCTGTATACTAGCAAGTATGGAGTAGCCCCAGTTGATGTTCTAACCGTCGTTCGATAACCCAGTAGAGCATATGGCAATATTTCATGCCAACCCCGCTGCTTGTCAATCATTTTCCTCAGAATCTTCTTGATGTTCTTGTTGGCGGCCTCTACAGCTCCGTTCATTTGAGGACGATAAGCAGTTGACCTTCGGTGAATAATCTTAAATTGTTCACATATCTCTTTCATCAGATGACTGTTGAGATTTGCACCGTTATCAGTGATGATGGATTCTGGAACTCCAAATCGGCAGATCAGATTGTTGCGGACAAAGTCGGCCACCACTTTCTTGGTTACCGATTTGTAAGAGGCTGCTTCCACCCACTTGGTGAAATAATCGATGGCAACCAAAATGAATCTGTGTCCATTAGAAGCGGCTGGCTCTATAGGACCGATGACATCCATTCCCCAAGCTACAAATGGCCAAGGTGAACTCATAGCATTAAGTTCGTGAGGTGGCACCCGTATCAAATCGCCGTGCACTTGACATTTGTGGCATTTTTGCACGAATTTGCAACAGTCATGCTCCATAGTCATCTAGAAATAACCGGCTCGAAGGACTTTTCTTGCCAAGGTAAGCCCGTTCATATGTGTACCACAAACTCCAACATGTATCTGTTCAATAAGCCTCACGGCTTCAGCAGCATCCACGCATCTCAAAAGACCCAAATCTGGAGTCCTCCTGTAAAGGACTTCTCCATTCAAAAAGAAATTGAGAGCCATACGACGTATCGACTTCTTTTGATTAGATGTGGCATCTTCTGGATATGTCCCAGACTCCAAGTACCTCTTTATGTCGAAATACCAAGGCAAACCATCTGGTTCTGATTCAACATGTGAACAATGGACTGGATGTTCCTTCAAGTCTATATCCAACGGGTCGATGTAATCAGTATCTGTATGTTTGATCATTGAAGCGATGGTGGCAAGAGCATCAGCTAATTCATTCTGTATTCTTGGAGTATGTCTGAACTCGATCTTGCGAAACCTTTTACACAGATTTTGCACATATTGTATGTAAGGTACAATCTTCGGGTTCTTCACAGCCCATTCTCCTTGAACCTGATGAATCAAGAGGTCTGAATCTCCAATAACCAGTAACTCGTAAACATTCATGTCAACGGCCATTTTCAAACCGAGAATGCAAGCTTCATACTCAGCCATGTTGTTTGTGCAGTTGAATCGTAGTTTAGCCGCCATAGGATAGTGCTGACCAGATTCTGATACCAGGACTGCTCCAACACCTTTACCCTGGTGATTCACCGCTCCATCGAAGAATAATCTCCAACCTGGATAAGCTTCAGAGATATCTTCACCCACAAATGACACTTCTTCATCGTGAAAATACGTCTTGAGAGGTTCATACTCTTCGTCAACGGGATTTTCCGCAAGATGATCAGCCAAAGCTTGTGCTTTTATTGCCTTCTGAGTCACGTACACGATGTCAAACTCACTCAACAGCATTTGCCATTTAGCTAACTTCCCGGTCGGCATCGCTTTCTGGAAAATATACTTCAATGGATCCATCCCGGAGATAAGATATGTAGTATACGACGAAAAATAGTGTCTCAGCTTCTGGGCAAGCCACGTCAGAGCACAGCATGTTCTCTCCAGCAAAGTGTAGCGAGACTCGTACGGAGTAAACTTTTTGCTTATGTAGTAGATAACCCTCTCCTTCTTCCCTGTCTCGTCGTATTGACCAAGTACACATCCAAAGGCGTTATCTGAAACAGACAAATACAGCAACAAAGGACTCCCTTCTCGCGGAGGAACCAATACTGGTGGATTAGACAGATAGCTCTTGATGGCGTCGAAAGCGGTCTGACACTCCTCAGTCCACTTAGTCGGGGCATCTTTCTTCAGCAACTTGAAGATAGGCTCACATACCACTCTCTTCTCGTTTTCGGCGGAGGTAACTCTTGAATCGCTTTGATCTTGGAAGGGTCGAGCTCAATACCTCTTCTGCTGACTATAAATCCCAACAACTTCTCAGCTGGGACTCCAAAAGCACATTTGGCGGGATTTAGCTTCAAGTTGTACCCACACAAACGTTCAAAGAATTTTCGCAGGTGTGTCAAATGATCCAAACTCTCGCGGGATTCGATTATGACATCATCCATGTACATCAATTTCCTTGTGAATCATGTCATGAAAGATGGTCGTCATGGCTCTCATGTAAGTGGCACCGGCGTTTTTGAGCCCAAACGGCATCACCCTGTAGTGATATACCCCCCAAGGTGTGATGAAGGCCGTTTTCTCCGCGTCTTCTTCATCCATCAGAATTTGGTGATAACCCGCGTAACAATCCACAAATGACTGCATCTCATGTTTGGCACAGTTGTCAATCAGAATATGGATATTTGGCAACGGGAAATTATCCTTTGGACTAGCCTTGTTGAGATCTCTGTAATCAACACAAATCCTAATTTTTCCATCTTTCTTGGCGACCGGAACGAATTCGCCAACCAGGTGGGATGTTGCGTTACTTCTACCAACCGGGACTCTATCTGCTTGGTGATTTCCTCCTTAATCTTCAAACTCAATTCAGGCTTGAATTTCCGAGTCTTTTGCTTCACCGGCTCGAACCCTGGGTTGATAGGCAGCTTATGAGATACGACATCAGTACTCAACCCTTGCATGTCAACGACTTCCCAAACGAACACATCACTGTATTCCGCAAGCAGATGAACCAGGCTCTTCTTCTGAGTTTCATTCAGGTGGGTGCTGATCTTAACCTCTTTGACACATTCTGAATCTCCCAAATTTACCGTATCTGTTTCCTCCAGATTCGGTTTATGTTGATTCTCGAACTGTCAAAACTCTTCTACCACATAGTCTGGTTCCCCACTTTCTTCGTCATAGTCGTCAGCCTCGTCGTCATTTGCCTCATTTTGCTCGTTTAGCTCATGACATGACATGACATTGGCAGGTTTGTAACTTACGTTACTGAAATCATAAACAGACAAAATTAGAAAAGTAAAATATAACAAGCAATCGAATAAAAAAAGTCAAAATAAGGAGGCTTTCATTTAAATTGAATCAAAAATGCAAATTTGGGTCATGGCACAAGGCCGTGTCGCCCTTTAAACAATCATAACAAAATTCAAAATCAAGAAAATTCAGAAATGGTGGGTCTCGGGCCTCTTCCGAACGACCACCGATTTTGGCATGCACAAAATAACTCCATTCTACCACAGAGTTCGGGGCATCAGGATCGGCGTGGACGTCCAATTTTGCAGCATATCCCCTGGTTCAGCATCACGAATGCCTGCTGGCTCAGCCTCCTCCTCGATGACGGCATTGATCTCGTTGAACAGGTCACAGATTCCTTCCCCCTCGTCTTCAGGCTCGGCGTGCTCCCGGACTGGAAAGGAGTGATAGAGATGTGGGATCGGCTTAGTCAACTCTTGATCCCTTCTCCTCTTTATCTTCATATCATCATCTGTGGGGATGTACCCCAAACCATACTTTGATCCATGAGCAAGGACGGGAACTGGCTTGATGATCCCTTGGGCATTCCTTCCTAGTCCGGAACCTGGTTCGAATCCGCTCTGCAGCATTACCGTGGCAATCATTTTGTACACGGCCGGCATGGGAGTCTGTGGTGCCAAGACCTCATCGGTGGCATTTACCAACTCCACTGTGTAGAAATCCGAAGTTTGCGGCGTCTCGTCCAAGATCGGCACCTGCTTATCTGAATGGCTCCTTTTCCCGTGAATAACTAGTTCTTCATTTCTCCATACTAGTTTCATCACTTGGTGAAGAGTGGAGGGGATGGCTCCAGCCATATGAATGAATGGCCTTCCCAAAAGGAGGTTATAGCTGGTGTCGATATCCAACACCTGGAATTTTGCCTCGAACTCCACGGGGCCCATTTGGATGATCAAGTTCACCGCTCCTAATGTCTCTCTCTGCACACCATCAAATACTCTCACATTGACCTGGTTTTTCTCCAACTTTCCGAGGTCAAACCTCAGCTGCTTCAGCGTGGACAAGGGGCATATATTTAGGCCATATCCGTCGTCTACTAAAACACGGTTGACAATCTTTCCGCGGCATACCACGGTGATGTGTAGAGCTTTGTTGTGGGCTCTCCCTTCGGACGGCAACTCATCATCGCAGAAGCTGATACGGTGTCCCTGAATGACTCGGTGAATCATAGCAGCTACATTGTCGCTGCTTGTGCCTGAGGGCACGTATGTATCATCAAGAGCTTTCATTAAGGCCTGCCTGTGGGACTGAGAGCTCATCAGCAGGGCCCACACAGATATCTGAGCCGGAGTCTTCTCTAAATGTTTGACGATGGAATAGTCCTTCAGTTGCATCCTTCTCCAGAACTCTTCTGCTTCCCCCTCGCTTATCGGCCTCTTAGCATGGTCCTTCTTCTGTCCTCCGAGAGCAAGCTCATCAGGAGTGTAGCATCTGCCCGATCTAGTCATGCCTTGAGCTACGGCCGTTTCTATCACAAACTTGGGTTTGGGGAGAGTCTTTGAGGGCACCAAGGCAACAACCTTTGCAGGTGTCAGAATAACAAACTCCCTCCTTTCCTTGACGCTTAAAGAAGCGACAGCCCTTTCCAAGTCTTCCTGAACAACAGAAGTAATTCTCTTGGCTTCACGCTCATCTTCGTCAGTTTCTATCATGTTGGTGTTTCCACCCCCATGATTTGGCAATGGATTCGTGTTGACGTTTGGCGCCGCCGGTTGAAGAGAAACTACCTCCTGATCGATCAGGTCTTAGATTTTGTGCTTAAGGTTGATGCAATCTTCCGTGTCATGTCCAACACTGTGGGAATGATAAGCACACCTTTGATCTGGCCTGTAGAACTTTGAGTTGACATCCACGGGTTTGGGCCCCACAGGGTGGATGTATCCATTTGCGACTAGCCTCTCAAATAGTTTTGTCCGGCTTTCAGAAAGTGTGGTAAATTTCCTTGAAGGCCTTTTTTCAAATCTCGGACGGGGAGGATCATAACCGCTTTGCTGAGGGGGAGGGACTTGTTGGTAATTGCGGGCATTTGGTCGTGGAGCTTGGGCTCTGGAATGGGGATTTATTTGGTAGTTTGGCATTGGGGCTTGGTAATTTGGATGGGGGTTTTGATATGCTGGGGTTTGTATTTGATATGCGGGGAATGGTGCTTGATAGCTTGGCTGTACATTAGCGCAGCTAGGAGCGACATTCTGGTAGTGGGGAGGGACTTGATAGGCTTGGGGGTAGTTTGGAAAATTTTGGGGAATCGGGGGTGGATTCTGATACGACACAATATGGGCTTCTGGATAAGTGGGGCCGGCATTGTAGTGACCAGAATGATTTGAGTTTGGACGGTAGGCTTGATGAGGCTTTGATGGAGGGTAGGAGCGGCCTTGGGGACGTGGTAAGTTTTTGGGGGCTTTTCTTCCCCCGTGTGAGATAGCGTTAACCTCCTCTCTTTTCTTCCTTACCAGTCCGGAAGACCCAGGCGATGCAGACACTCGGGCTATCTTTCCCGACTTCAGGCCATCTTCAATAGTCTCACCCACTCTGACTATTTCGGCGAACTTGGCGCCGATTAACAAGATGATCTTGTCATAATACTCGGGCTCCTGCACCCACACGAACACCTCCACAATCTTTTTTTCTATCATCGGAGGCCTCACCTTTGCCGCCTCTTTCCTCCATCTGTACGCGAATTCTCGATAGCTTTCTGTGGGCTTCTGCTTCATCTTCTCCAAGGAGTACCGATCAGGAACTATCTCGACGTTGTATGCGAATCTGTCGATGAAATCCTTAGCCGGTGCACTCCAACTGGGCCATTGTCGAGTCTCATGCGACGTGAACCATTCCAGGGCCTCACCGCACAGGCTCCGGCTGAACAACCTCATCAGCAACGCTTCATCTTTTCCAACTCCTACGAGTTGGTCACAGTATGCTCTTAGGTGTGCCATGGGGTTGCCCACCCCTCCGAAGGTATCAAACTTCGGGATCTTGAACCCTTCAGGCAGGTTCAAGTCTGGGTGGATGCAAAGTTCCGCGTAGCTTAACCCGGCGACGTCTGGAGTGCATTGAAATTCTTTCATTGCCCTTTTGATCTCCTCCTTTATGTCTACCTTCGTTTCTTCCCTCGCCCTCCACTCTCTCTCTTGCTCCCCGTAATGGTCCAACTCGGAGCCGTGCACCTCATGCTCGACTGGGACAGGGACTTGAAAAGTGGTTCTTTTGGGGAGGGTGGAGCTATGGAAGGGCTTGGGACGTTCTGTGTGGTTTGATAATTTTGCGGATAATTTTGGGGACTGGTATTTTGGGTCAAGTGGGGATGCGGTGTTTGGGAATTGAAGGCGGTGGGATTTTGGGTTTGATTTTGGGGTAGTGGGGCTGTTGGAATGTTTTGGGGGTGTGGGGGTATTTGTGAAGGATTGTTTGGGAGTGGTGAGGGAGTCTGATAGGAGACTGACGCGTATTGGGGGTTTTGGGTGGTTATATCTATTCTGGAGGGGTTATGCACGGGTGTCGATGGACGGTGCTGAGTAGGATCCGAGTTGGACGAGGGGAAGTATGTAGGAGGTCTCGCGTCGAGAAAGTTGGGGCCAAACCCGGGTGGAGGCGTATCTTGCCTTTGCTGCAATTCTACTCTCAGATCTGCTATCTGCTGCATTAGCTGCGCAATAAGCTCATTCTGCTCTGCCGCGGTGGGCTGAGCCACCACGACGTCTGTGAGGCTGATTTTTTCATTGTTGTCTCCCATGTATGTATTTGCGTTTGGAACGGGGAAGGAATCTGCGGGACCTTTTGATCTGGTGAAGTAGTGGTGATCTGCCAGCTTTATCGACACAGATCAGTAAGAGGTACCTAAGAGGTAAAAACAACTCAAAGGCAAATTTGTCAGCGCATATTTGAATACAAAATACATAATATCGCACAGCAAACAGATTAAACACACAAGTCGCTTTGTTTGAGGATATCTTAACCCGCGAATAAGGACGAAAAAATATTTCGAACAAACAGGAATTTATTTGTTTTGGCGCTTTCTCGGGAAATATGAATCACGTTGAGCTATGGTCTTCTTGCAGCTGCTTTTTAACGCCCGTTGATCTTATCTTCGTATCTCCGAAACACGGAGGAGAATGAAATTTTTTTGTGATAGGGGCCGGGCCGGGAAGGCTGCCTACGTATCTCACAAGGAGAATTCAGGCCCAACGTAGTTTGGATCCTTTCTTTCATTCTTTCATTGTGATTACAAGGGAATTGAAAAATAACATTGAAATTTCTAGAAGGCAACATTTGGCGATTTCTTTTCTTGTGGCTGCGTCATTCCTTTCCTTTCAGACAGTCGGAAATGGAGGCTTGTAGACTATTTCTTCTTCATCATCCTCCTCAATCACTTCACGGACGGGGCCACTATTGCCTGTTCCCTGATCATGGACGAGGTATTTTCTGCCCTTTGAGTCGCTGCGGGTCGCCAATTTTTCGTCGAGTGCCGCACTTCTGGCCAACAACATGGCAGTCTCAACATCTACCCTTGCTTCTCTCGCCTTTCCTTCGTGTATCTCCAAACGAAGCAAGTTCAACCTTTTCCTTAGGCTTTCAGTTTCTATCTCGACCTCCTTCTTTCTTTTTATCTGCGACGCCAGATCTTCATCCAAGGTCGTGACCGCAGCTTTGTAGATCGCCGTGGTCATGTCTACTTTGAGCCCTTCCTTCTTAACCTTCTGAATCTCTCGAGTGACTCGCTCGATCTTTCTTCGCAATTCCTCCTCAGTGAGCTCCGTCTGGACGTTCTTGCCTTTGTCCATAGCGGTGATTCAACTTTCCTGAGATGATAGAGCGGTATTTAGGATTTATGGTATGGATTTTTGTGTGAGAAACTTGAGACTCGAGAATTTTGGTCGGACATTTGTAATGTTGGCTTCTGTATACTCTTTAGGATTTTGGCTAGGAGTGGGTTTACGATATCCTCAATCATAGCGACATAACACATAAACATTCAAACAAATATATCGTGTCCTAAACATGCATGTGACCCTTTTGTGCCAAGGGTAGGCCTAGCGATCTGAAGGATGTATTGCGCCATTTAAATAAGTAATTGTACCCCGGAAACAAATTTCACTAGATGTCATAGCGTTCATTACACAATCAAAATCAAACGGGATACATCTTGGGAATGGGATGCAATGCAAATACATATATAAAATCAATCCCACGCAGGGGAGTTAAAGGGTTGATGATCCAGCTCCTCTTCTGGCCTTCTCCACTTCTTCTCGGATAATGCACTTGCTGGTGAACACGTATGGCTCAGCGAATGCAGCTTTGGAAGATGTTGGTATGGCTCGTAAGGTGTTCATCTGCTCATCCAGAATAGTGTCCAAACGCATTAGACAAGTCCTTGTGTCAGCTAATTCTTGTGACGTCACGGCCAAAACCCTCTGATTTTCCAATTCCCGAAGCTGGTACTCTCGCTCCTTTTGTTGAAATTCTTGCTCTTTCTTATGAAATTCTTGCATCCTTCGATCCCACTCTTGCTGAAAATGGTACGCGTGAATCTGAAGCCTTGTCTCCACGTCTTCAATTTTCCGACCCGTGCGTGGTGTTGGATCCACTACACCATGCAAATCATTATGCAACCATGTCTTGTATTCGTCAATATATCCAGTTTCATACCTATCTTCGGTAACCTCCCACTTCATGTTGACACGTCCGACCCATTCCTGGAGGATAATTTTAGCGAAAGGTATCTTGTCCTTCTCATTGTAATCGACTATGAAAGAGTTAGCATCTCCTTGGACGGGTATGATTTGGACTTTCCCAAATTGCCGCATCACTCTCGTCAGGTTGTAAGGACGCAATCCTCTGATGCCGGGAAGGACTAAAAATGGCAGTTTGGCCCCTTGGGCTGCTATCATCTGAGACTTGAAGCTCGGTAATACCCATTGTATGTCTCCTTCTTTCAAGTCATAAAACACCCTTGACCACGCATCCCTGGTGGTGTGAATTGGAAATTTACGGATACTCAAGTAGAACTCGTAATTATTGAGAGGACTTGTTTGACTTGGTTCGGCCAACTCCTGTGGCTGGGGGTTGTCTCTTTTACATAAATGTTCCGTCAACCACCATTGGAGTAAGATGTTGCAACCTTGGAAAAACGGGAACCCGTTCTTGCACAGACTCAAGGATCGGTAAATGTCGGACAAGATGACTGGGGCCAAACAACAATATTTCTTTTCTTCAGATTTTCTACCGACTCCTCTGAACATGGCATTCACTACCATTATTACCCGAGTGTCGATCTCTTTACCTTCGTCTTTAGGGAACACCATAGTTCCCAAGAGGCATGCGGAGAAAGCGATAGCTTGAGTCTGTCTCCAGGTACTGTAGTCATGGAACTCTTTCGGGAATAGTCTAAAATAATTGTCGTGTCCCCATCTCTCGAAAAATCTCATTAGTGGAATGTCGTGGGTCTCTAACCAATCTGCATTCACTAGGAATAACATGTCTCTCAATTCATTCTTGGTTGGCCTATCTGGTAAGAGAATGTGATGATCGGGACGCTTTTTCCTTTTGCCACACGTCCCAATCGAGTCAAGTCAATCTTTGATCTCTTCTAGTGTGGGCGTTATTTCGACATCTCCAAATCGAAAGACCATTTTATCATCGTCCCAAAATCGGGTGATGACCTCAATAAACGTGGGCCATACCTTGAAATCCATTATCGAAGGTAGGTGACCCAGGTAAATTGAGATTTCTCTCTTCTGACACTCCTTAAGATTGCCCCACCATACTCGAAGAATGTCGGGTGCCTGGGTGACCATTTTGAAGTGAAGGAATTGATTTGACATCTACAAAACATACAACTAGTTAATTTTTCAATCCCCCCGATACAACAACTAGTTGAACACACAATACATCCTTCAAATTTAAACAACAAACATGAGCGTCCTATCGAGCCGTAGGCTCTTTGGACTCAAGGTGGACTTTTCTAATGGGCCCGACACTCCTTGGGTGTCGGGTCATCTTAGGCCAATGCGCTATTTTCGGGATTTTGTTTCGCTCTATCCTAGTTTGACTAAGAGTGGGTTATATTTAAAGTGGAATGGGTAACCCAAGCGGACTACTTGGGCTAGGACAATTAACGATCGTTGACTATCAAGTAATCAACTACACTCGTCAGGGTGCCCCGAGAAGATTTTTGGTTAACGAACGATTGCGAACCCGCATAATCGTCCTTTAGTGGAATGTAAAAAGTGTCATTTGACGGAATATGTATGTTATGCATGCAACAGTTAAAATCTAAATAATTTAAACACTTAAACAATAAATCACAAATAATCAACTACGTTAATCTTAAGGTTAGAATCCTCCAAGTCCCCAGCGGAGTCGTCATTTCTGTTTTATCGAAAAAAATGATTTGCGAAAAGGAGCTTGTTTTATTTTTGACTTTTTTAGGAGTCGCCACTTAATTTTTAAGAAAAATCAAGAAAACTTTGTTTCTAAACAACTTAAACAGAAAAATTGTGTTGAAAATATTTAAATGGGTTCGGGATTCATATTAGTGTCTTAGGAAGGTGTTGAAGGCACCTAAGACACTCCGTTAAATACGGTTTTCCAACGACTAACTATTTGACTATTTTTGTTTTAACTTTTGCAATTTTGAACTTATTGATTTTTATCTAGGCAAGTTTGACAAATTCTGAAACACTTATTATTTTAAGATTCCATTAAAGTTAAAACCTTTTAAACTTAACTCTAAGCAACCTTCAAATTTAAACCCTTATTGTTTTAAAGTTTCAAATTTACGCTTTAATTTCGATAAAGCAAAAGGCGTTCGATGGGGTTTGGAGTTTCTGATCCTAGACTATAAGACATTTAAAACAAAAACGACATAAGCACGTAATAAATACAGAGAGAGAGAGAGAGGGAGAGAGAGAGAGAGATTCGGGTCCAAGTTTCGGATGCTGTTCACCTTGGCCAAAACTCGAACCCACCTGCTTTTTGGGTTTTAAACCCATTTTTGTACCTGTCCTAATCTAAACATATAAAGGAAGTACGAAAAAATAAAATAAGAACAACAAGGCTTATGCCCATTACAAATAAAAATATACTAAATGAATGGAAAGGTCTTCCAATCCGACTTCTTCAAATCTCTTCAACCTTCGTAGGATTTGCTTGGCATGTCTATCCTGATGGTTTGACTCGAATGAAGAGAGTTTCAAGCCTTTACGGCTCTTCCGAATGCGTAGGAAAAGATAGAGCCCCAAAGTGGACTCGAAAAAGTATTTCACATGCAACAAAAATAAAGGCAGTATGAAAACAAGCGGAATCTCGCAGAACAAAGAAGCAAAGATTATACAAAACTACTGTTATTCATCATCTAGGACTAACTCATTTATGTATATCACTGGAAACAACAAGTTATAATACCCATCAATCAAAGTTTTTAATAATGACGCATTCTTAACCAATAAACTAACATGACGAAAAACCATACCGCGGAAAGAAAAGGAAAGAAAGAGAATTCATACATGCTGTTTCGAACTTAAATGTAAGCATACGGGTTCAAACATCTTTTGAAACTCAACAGGTGCTTAGCATATTCATCACTAGTTAATTGAAGAGTCAAAATGATTAACATGGTAATACAATACATGGTTCAAACAATACACACTCACTATTCATCACAAACAAGACTAGCCGTAACAGCATGTTTTCGCCACGATGAGGGCTAAAAATATTCGAACTTGCAAGTGTATATTACAAACCAAAACTGAACAAAATTTCCTCCCTAGTCATTGACGGTGAATATCATTGAAACGGGATCATGAATTTGGGATGAGAAGCGTCAAGAACCTTCAAACAAAAGAACAAAAGAAGTGGCAGCCGGAAAATGCAGACTTGAAAACAGATTTCATCATTTAACTTCAGCTAATCAATAAGTAAAATGTAGCTCGCAATACAACTATAAGCGACCCTTTAAGTTGAGATTCAGACGAAACGACACAAACGACGAGTGTAACGACCAAACACAACATGCGATGTGACTCGAACACAAACAAAGCCAACAAGTATAATCTTCTACACTCACTGCGAGCAAGCCATACATACTCAACACCCGAACATTTAACATGCTTGACAAAGGAAAAAAAATAAAAAAAAAAGAGGACCAGCATACTGAATGGGCAACATCATACATAACGGTTTCAACTATTAATCCGAAAGAGGCTCCAGTCACAACAATGAACCATCACGTCAAAAACAACATGAACAAGGAGTGTTCGGAAAGGGAAAACAGTAAGCAACAGAACAACATAACCACGAATTTTCAAACGGTTTCTACACTACATCGAGTCAACAACAGCTACAACCAACCTAAACAACGAAGTGTAAACAACAGATACAACTAAAAAATCGAGAGTTGAAACGAATGTTACCTTTTTCGGAGCAGCGAACGGAACCGGGACGAGCAGCAACAGCAGCGACTTTCACACGCGAACGGCTAAACGTTCTTATGGACTGGTGTCGCCGGAATGGGAAGACGATGTCGCGATTGACACTGAGGCGAGAAGCTCTGGTTTTGAATGTTCTCAGCCAACAGTCCGGAAAGACGAACGAAGAAGGGGGAGAATCTTCGAATTCGATATCCTCCTTCGTTCTTCTACAGCAAAAGGAAAAGAGACCAAAGTACTCTCGAAAGTGCGCAACAAACAGATAGCAAAATTTCTTTTTCCAGAATTTTCCAACAAAAGAGAATCTTAAAAAAAAATCCTCTCTTAAGCCTTTCAAACTCAAAATTTCCCAATCCCAAAGTTTTCAACCAAAATTCTAACCAAGAAGAAAAACAGTAGAAGAGACCAATGAGAAAATCTAAGTCAAATTTTCCCTCTATGCAATCTTTTCGACAAAATCTCTAAGTATCTAACGATTTTTCCACTCCAAAAATTCCAACGAAAATCGCTAACCAAAAAGAAAAACAGTAGAAGAGACCAGTGAGAAAATCTAAGTCAAATTTTCCCTCTATGCAATCTTTTCGACAAAATCTCTAAGTATCTAACGATTTTTCCACTCCGAAAATTCCAACCAAAATCGCTAACCCCTTTTCTTGAGGACGAAAGGGGTTTATATAGGGGGATATTAAGGTTTTTCGGAAGAGGGAGGGCGGGAACGTGACTATTGATTTCAAATTTGAAATCTCTTTCATTAATGGAGCAACACTTTTCCTGAAGATTTCGTCTTTTTTGGAAATGGAAAAAGGGAGGGGAATGGCTAGGATCGCTCCAATCGTCCTTGAGGGGAGACGTGGATCGATCTCGCGCCCTCAAGGACGAAAACGCGTCTGGCACAGACGAAAACACAGGTCTGCCATAGCCGAAAGCAGGTCTGCTGCGATGGGTTGAAGAAGGAGACGTTGGTGGAGAGAGAAGTCGCGTTGGGAGACGAGAAACGCGGCTGGAGGCTGCTTTTCGTACGTAGCCTCTGCGTTCTCTGGTGATTTCTGGAAATGGCGTAGGTGTTCCGTTTTTCTGGGTAGCGAGAGGGGAAGCTCGCGTGGGGAGACGCGAGGAGAGGAGGAGAGGAAGGGAGAGAGCGTGAGGAAGACACGAGGGTGTTGGGAGAGGGGGAAGAAGAAAGGGGGAAACGGGTTATTGGGTTGGGTCGGAGCGGGTCATAAGGGTTTGGGTCGTTGGGTTTGAATTGGGTTGGGTATTGGATTGGTGTTTAATGAATTGGGTATTTAGGTGTGGGCTGAGGGAAATTTGGGCTGTTGGATAGAGAATGGGCCTCAGAATTGAGGTGGGGTTGACAAGGGGAAAGGGAAATGGGCCGCTCATCCTTTGGGCCTGGGGCGGCTGGAAAGGAGAGGGGGGGGAAATTGGAGTGGGCTGGTAGGTTGGAGAAGGGCCCAATTTCGGCTCTAAAGTGAATAAAAAGGAAAACAAGTCAAATTTAAGAAGAGTCAATCGATTTAAAACGGATTTGATATAAATTCATTAACGAGCCTATTTATTTATTAACATAACTATTTAAATTATAAAACAATGATTCAAAATAATTGATTTAAAACAAGCTAGCTAAACAAAGCCTTTAAATGTATATTTTTTGGTGGTTTTGAATAATCATGAGATACGACTTATATACATAATTATGTAAATATGTATATCACCCGAAAATTATGGCAAAAGTACTTGAAATAACATAAAATTCACGTATTATATTGTTTAATTTTTGCAAAATTTATAAAATTAATTAATTAAAATTATTTGGGAAATTTAGGAAGCTCGATAATTAATTTATACCGCGCCGGTCAAAAATTGGGTGTCAACAGTCCTCATGCGTGTTTTTTTGATATTATGACTAATTACGTACTTGTTTCATTGTTGTTGCTTCTTGTTCAGCAGTTCATATTGCTTCTTACTTTGCTACGTGCCAAGTGCTATAATTGAGTTCATGTTCTTACTTTATGAATATTGGTTTCTATTTTAAGTGGGTAGATGATATCTACTGATCATTACATGTATGTTGTCCTTTTTTGATCCCTACTTGTGATTTTCTTTGTTTTGCTTTTATGGAGTGTAACAAGTGAACCATTGACTTCGATATTAGTGAAAGAATGTAGACGCAAATATGCATTAGTACATGAATATACTAAGTATGAGGGAAATGCAATAAAACATGAGACATGATCATAAGAGGATATAATTAAAAATATGATATGCATGACCAAACTAAGCATAGTAAAACCTTTAGAGAAACATCATAAATCATGAATATGATCGATGTATCTTAAAATCATCATGAAAGCTTTATAAAATCTTTAACAATCACTTAGTTCATACTGTGGGTTATTTACTATTAATCGGTATAGACCATATGAGCTATAACATGGAGTCCGATATCTTGCTCTCACGATAAAAAGAGACGTCCTTACTTGTCAAGGCAAGAACCTTAACTTCTGGCTTAGATGGATCAACTAGCTATGTGAGGGAAACTATTTGTCTTTCACCTTCAAATTCCTTCTTTATGCTTTCATTAATAAAAGTTCAATCGGATCATAATAATGTCGGATTTAAGATGTACTGTTTCTTACTATAAATTTTGTCTATAATTTTAACCAAATTACATATAACCAATATGTAAACATATAAAACTTGAGATATTATTTCTTGTAGAACAGAACAAGAGATCACATCACTATACATGTAACTTTTAAATGTGTATCCCATCACCTAATGCAGATAGATACATGTATTTTAGTAGTGCAACATGAATACTAGTACCAATAAAACAAGAGAAAAATGTTTGATCTTTGTAGCCGAAGACGTTCCTGGATTTACCCTCGTCTCATGCCTCCCCACATCAATCATGATCTCAAATCGACAATTAGAAGAGGTTCGTCCAAAATTAGAGGAGGATGGAGATGGATCAATCGTTGTAATGACCGATAAATTGTGAAACCTTTCACACGACCCCTTCTGTTGATTCATCGTTTGGTAGTACATATTAAACGCGTAGGAAGCATTGCTCTTAACATCCAATCCACCACATGATGAACCATATCCAAGACTCGTGCAATCTGCATAACTACAAGCATAGTTGATACTATCTGGTAAGTTAGGGTCCATAACATTAGCATTAGGAGCCATCACACACCATTTCCTAGCTAAATATCGAACGCCTTTTGCTGCTTTCAAACTTTGGTTGTTACCTAAATTTAGTTGGTACTTGATAGCTCCATCATAGTAAAACACTCCCCAATGTCTCTCGAAATTACCTGGTTGGATGCTCTTGGTGTCTTCATCCACGAGGCCGAAAAGGTAAATGTCTGGTGGCGTAGGACGTTTAGGGGTACCTATGCCACGGCTAATTCGGTCTAGTAGACCTTGATTAAACTTCTTAGCATACTCGATATTTGCATTGGAATCTCCATCAGTTGGCCAACCAATTTCTCCAACAATTATAGGTAATGACCCGAATCCATTTTTCTCTAGAGCCCAAACAAGAGTATCATAATTAGCTTCGAATACATTAGTGTATGATATGGACCCATCCACAACAGGAGATGATGTTCCTGAGAAAAATGCGAAGTCAATTGGGAAATGAGGATCTGCGTAGAGGCTAAGGAACGGGTAGATGTTAATGGTGAGAGGACCTCCGTTATCACTTAGGAATTTGACGATTTTCATCATGAGACCATGAATGTCTGATCTAAAATTTCCACCGGAGGGGACTCCAGTGTCCGTTTCATACACATCAGCATTAATTGGAACCGTAACCTTCACTTGTCGACCAAGGCCTGCTTTGATAAGAGCTGCTTGAACATTTTGGAGGGCAGGATAGGTTGTGTTAACGAATGTGTCTTTGTAGTCTTTCAAAAAAGGCTCATTTCCCACAGCAACGTACCTGACAATTAAAAAATGGATTAATTTTATTATTGCTAATTAATGTAGAAAAAGAACAAACTCACTAGCCTTACTTGTGAAGATAGATAGAAAATTGTCCTAACTAAATTTTATTCGGGCATACAGGAGAATTACTACTCTTGCTCACCATAATGATTAACTAGAGTAATATAAATTACATAAATTTATTTCTCAATTAAATAAGGAGCACAAAAACATATAATTAAGATATCACAATATATATTAAAATTATAAATCACAAACTAAAATTTTATACAAATTATTACATAATAATCTAATAGTTCAAAAGTTATTTTTGCTTTTAACTTCAACCAGAATAAACGACTCATCTCAATAAAATACTTTATTAAGAATGCAAGAAGGTGCGCTTTTGACAAATTAATTTTAATTTTTTTCATTCCCCTCCAGTTCCTTGATAATTAAGATTACTAATAATTCTATTTTTGTAGTAGTATTCATTAATGGATTTAAGAACGCAAAAAGTGAAGACGTACGAAATTTTCTATTACTAATGTAATTTAATATGTTACAAAGGTTATTTATCGTTTATTTTAGGTGACTAATTAAAACTACTATTATGTAATAAAGTTGTGTAAAGCCTTTTAGTTGATTTGATTGCATGACTATATATTTTTTATATGTATAGCATAAACTCTTAATTATATTTTGATATTTTTCTTTTAAAAAATAATAGTTAGTAGTTTGACTCTAAACACCAATATTAAGAAATATGAATAAGTATCATAATATTCCAAAATTATTCTTAAAATAAATGATTTTTAAATAGACTAGTATCATTATAAATTATTTTGGTCAAATAAGTGGGATCTAACGTGAGTTGAATGTTGATAGTGTCATTAAATTTTGTCACATAAGAAAATATATCAATTTTTAACTGACTAAATAGAAAAGTATATTATATAAATTAAGACTAGAAAAATAATAAATAATATTAAATTTTATTGAATAAAATAAAATACTTTTTACTATATATAGTTTTAAATGATCTTATGACAATATAGCACATAAATTTGATGACATCCTATATATCCACATGTCAAAAAGAAAGATATGCATAATAACCTAACGAAACATCACCTTAAACAGATCGATATATTCCATAGTCCATAAATACCTTAGTTTATAAGTAAGTTCTCCATTATATGTAGGTACATTTTTTGTGTTATTATTAATATCATGCATTTTCTGAATGAGGTGGTTCAATAAAAAAACTAGTAGGAAAGTTATATTTTATTATATATTTTTTTTATGAATTCACGAAAATAACTTTTATTTCTTATTTCCTATCTAAGATGTGTATATTTTTTTTACTCTCTTCATTCGCTTTAAGCTGTCATAATTTTCTTTATTTTGAAATTATTTTAATACTGTGTATTGTATGTTTCATCATATTGATAAAAAAAAAGTTTTGAATGTATACTAATTTCCATAATGTTTTTGAATATTTTATTTTAAAATGTTGAATAAATATAATCTAACGAACAAACCTGATATCGACCCCATTCTTAGAAATAAATGATGAAACATTTTGTTGCACCCATTGTTCAGCATTTCGAACACTAGCGGACAATGGTGCTAACAAGTCATTAGGTATCCCAACCATAACTTGAACACCTGATCTACCCAATGCCTTCAACACTCCTGGATCTGCTTCAAACAACTTTACTTTATTGAATCCGTTCTCTTTTAACAACTTCACTACAATATCAGGTGGAAGTGGATGACTTGCTCGCGTCCCCCAATTCACGCCTAGACCCTCCGTGGTTAAACATTTATCCAGCGTAACTAACAAAATCCATAACACGAAGATGTTGTAGAAATACTTCATTATATGAATTAGTAGTGAATGAAGATGGTGCTCATGCATTAATATATGTGAGAGCTAGGGTTTATATATGTTTTGAATTGTGAAAGAGAATGTACGTACTTTAAAAGAAAGGGATCATAACTTTGGAGCAATAGAAAAAGTTAGATGAGAAAAGAGAAAGAATGTTCAAAGAAAGGAATGAAGTATGAATGATGGTTAGGTTTCCTCTACTCAAGTTTTATGCTCAAGAAATGGACCTACCTACCTACCTATCTTAGTTTCTATGGGTAGTCTAAAGTCAAATATATTTTTAAAATGTAAAATGATAGAATAATTATTTTACAATAAAGTTCTTCTAGTGATTCCTAACTTTTTAGCTGATAGTATTACAAATTAATTCATTTTAAGTAAGATTTTGATTAACTATTATTTAAAAAACTTATTTAAGCATTTTTTTTTTAAATCAAATATTTTAAAAAGCTCCTTTTTGAACAATTATTTCTTGAGAATTTTATATGTATAACGAATATTGTAGCGATTTGTTACGTTATTTTGAGAACTAGATTTCTTCCTATCATGAAAGTTTCTTTTCGTAAATATTAAATCAGAAGTTTGCATTATTTATTTACCTACTATTATTTAATTAACAAATATTTATTAAATAATTGATTTTAATTAATAATTAATGAGCAAAGTCTGAAATTTAGTTAATACCTTAAGCTACTTGGCTCATATGTAAAACTAAGTTAAATTACTTGGAGTTTAACATTTCAGTCATGTAACACCCCATAAAAAATTTGAACTAAGATTTGTTGTGAGTAGAATTTTATCAAGGAATTTAAAATTTTTTAAGTATTAAAGTCAGGTCACTAGATGTAACACATTGAGTTCTAAAAAGAACTAAATTGGAAATAGCAAAATTTAAAATTTTGCAAGTTATGCTTAAGTTATGAGTTTTGGGCCAATTTCAGAAGACCACAACTCTTAGTATAGGATGAGTTTTTTTTTGGTCAAGTATAAGATGAGTTAGGTGTGCCATAAGATGGAAAATTAAAGGTCTTTGAATTGTCTTTCCAACACCACTAAGTTGGCTAAGTTTGACTTCGAATGAGTGAGATATGCCCTTTTGAAGTCAGATGGTCCTGTTAAGAAAAGTTATATGAAAATAGTAAGAAGTATTTTGGTTTTTTTACTTATCCAATCAGATTTAATTCATTTTTAGTAAGGTCTTAAGACTGTATTCTGATTAGGTTCAGTTTTATAATCCTAATATACGCCTAGAGTTTTAAAAAAGAGTTCAAGAAGAGAAAAGAGGATAAAATACAAAGAGTTTGTTAAGTTCTTGAGGATTTGATTTCGGACCAAGGGTGTAATTCCTAAGAGGTATGTAAGCTTTCATAGTATTTTGTTCGCTCACCCACACACCAATCATGAGTTTCTTTTGCGAATCTATCCATAAATATTGAACAATTTAATTTCTTGATGAGTTCTTGATAAGTGTTCTTGAAGTTTTCTTGCCGATAAAGTTTTGATGTAAGATTCTACTTGGGTCAACTTCAAACGACCATATCTCTTAGAATATAAAGAGTTACGTGAGTCATAACCTATGAAATTAACGTTATTTGAATCTACTTTCCAACCGCACCGATTCCGTGTCAATCAAATTTCTGAGAAAAAGTTATGACTGTTTTAGTAACATATACAATGCTTTTATGAATTAGCCGACGAGAAAACATTTAAAGTGTTGCTTTTTTTTTAACTATAAGAAAATCGTAAAAGAATTTCTTGATTAATTAAATGCTCAAAACAATTAAATTTTTTATCTTTTAGTCCATCATTCTCTTCTCTCTCAAACCTTAGGGCAAAACCCTAAGGAAAAATCAATGTAGAAAACTTTATTCAAGATTCTTTCAATCTTTTTTCAAGATTCTTCTTCAAGGTAAGTTTTTTCCCAATAATTCCATTCTAACTCATGTTCCTCCATACAAATATAAATCACCAATGAAAATAATAAATCTTGTCCATAGATATTTCAAGAAACTAGTTCAACAATCTCAAGAAAGGTTTTCTTGATTGTTTACCCTCAAGCTAGGGTTTCAAGGGTTCTAATCAAATTCTTCTTTAAGATTCTTTAATATTCTTCAAGAATCTTGTTTCTTTTTCAAGTATGTAAGGCTATTATAGTGTTGGACTAGCCTCACGCCCTATATTTACTTTCAAATTAGTAAAAAAGAAATCTAGTATTCTACCCCTAGGTTTGAGTATTTTTGAAATAAGTTGATTTGAGTTCTTGAGTTCATGTTTCCTTTAAAAGTTCTATTCTTAATTATCAAATTTTTATATTTTTATTAAGATCCTTTATATTATGGATCATAACGCTTGAATTTATAATTCAAATTTAAGAAAGAGTTAGAGTAGAGTTCAAGAAATTTTTTGAGTTTAATTGTAAATCCTTTGAGATCAATTGCCGACTTGAGATAAGTTTTGAGGAAGTAAGTATGAGAATGAGAAGAGTTGTATACCTGAGTTCCATATTGTTATCTAAACCCTTGAGTCGAGTCATTCATGCCCATAAATTCTGTATGAACTCCATCAGTTGAGTATCTTTGAGAGGAGTAGTATTTTCAAGTTCTAAGTATTAAGCATTAAGTTCCTAATAATTTTGGGATCTTATTCCTAATCATGGGGCTACTACATGTTACCCATGAAGTACTTAGAGTTGAGTAGTTCATGCCCATAATTCCGCATGAACCCTATGAGTCTAGCAGTCTTGAGATGAGAGGTATCATTAACATTCTTGAGTTGAGTCTTTCATGTCCATAATTCTGCATGAACCCTATGATTTGATTTATAAATTTTGAAAAGATTTTAGATCCAACAATTGAGTTCTTAAATTGAATTTTGAGAAAGTAAATATGAGTTTTGAGAAAAGAGTTTCTAAAGCATGATTAGTATGACAATCGAGTATGTCATCAATGTATGAGCAGTATGGTATTAGATATACCATCAATGTTTATGTAGTATGACTTCCCGATTCATGAATGATCATATTATAATATGATTTTGAAATATTTTTGATAAAGAGTTTTCAAGTATGAGTACAAAGGGACCATGTATTCCCCGAGGAATCAATTTTTACATTGATAAAAGAGAAACTAAGATTCCTAAATGAGTTCTGAGTTCAAAAGTTATTTCAAGAGCAGACACCTATTTTAAGAGGGTAGTTTGAGAAATTATCTCAAACCATAAGAAGAGTTATGTTTTTAAACATATGATTTGAATATATTTTTGGGAGTAGTATGAGCACCAATATGAGGACGAGTTTAGATAACTCAAGTCTCCATAAACCATGTATCAAATGTGGGTAGAAAGGGTCATACTTTTTAGATGATTCCTTAATGCTTTATAGCATAGACTATTGGATCCACTTAGTTGAGAGGTTCTATACCTTGAGAAGGTATAAAACAATTCTGGTAGCGTGGATGAGACGTTGTATCATCACATAACTCCTAGTGATGGTTGTTGGTTAGAGAAACTCCCACATAGATATTTTGTATTCTTATACACAGAGTTTCTAATTTGTATTTTCATATACAAACAAAGTTTATATTGTATCCTTGTATATAAATTGAGTTACTATTGCATTTTTCAATACAGTGAGTTGCTTTCTACTGTTTTGAAAGTTTTTCATATACTGCATATGTATTGTTGCTTTATATTGAGTTGCTTATCCACAGTTGAGTAACCAAATTCGAGTATCTTATTATTGAGTCGAGCCTTGTTTCACTAAGTTGAATATCTTATCTTTGAGTTGAGTATCTTATTCTTGAGTTGAGTTTAGTTGAGTGAGTTGAGAGAGGTACGTATGTTCCCTTGTTAATAAGTTCAAGCTTATTTTATGCTGTAGAATTTCCCTTACATGCTCGTACATTCCACGTATTGAGCCATTTGGCCTGCATCATTTCATGATGCAGACACAAGTTTTTAGGGTCATCAAATAGGCACTTCGTTGATACCACATACAGTTCAAGTTAGCTATGGTGACCCTCCTTGCTTTTGTTTTCTATTAATGATTGAATATCTTTAAAACTACGCCCATGAAAGGGGTGATGATGTGTGGTAAGAAAGAAAAGTTTAGTCCCTATTATATATTCCTTACCAGTTTGTGAGGCACTTTGGTTAAGTGGTCTATGATCTAGATTTACATGTAGAGTTGTTATAAATGCACTTCATGTGTTTTTATTGAAGAAATGCATTGGTGGTCCAACGACATTTGTGCTTTTAGAGAGTGTTGTTGTAAAAGATAGTCTCTTTTACAATGAGGCCACAATTTAGATTCTTGATGTCAGGTTTGTAAGTTGAGGAATGATGAAGTCACTTTAGTGAAATTCATTTGGAGTAATCAGTTAGTTGAAGGAGCTTTTGGAGGCAAAATCTGACATGATGCCTAAGTACCCCACCTCTTTCCTTCCAGTTAAGTTCTGGTATGATGTAATAGTTCCTCCATAGTACTTCTTTCTATTCACGTCTTTTAGTTATTCTCATGTCCAGTAGTATGCGTATATGTTCTTGAAAAAATTTGACTATTTTTGATGTTTCAGTTTGGAGCCTTTACAACATCAGTTTTTCGTATTTATCTCCAATCTTGATATTGTAGAAAGTTTCTACTCTTTTCAGCTTATTTAAATTCCATTCAATGATGAATGTTCCCGAGGAAGAGATATTGTAACACCAAATGCTTCAAGTATATCAACCATTTTTTTATAATGTTCAAGAAAACATGACCTAGATGTCAATAGCCATATCTTTTTATAATCGAGAAACCCATGATGGGTTCAACCCAGTTAACAATAGATTTGTGTTGCCCCCTTACCCCAAAACCAAAGCTTTGAGGGTGTCAATACTTTTCTTTTTAAAAGTATTTTACATACAAATGCACCAAGAAGGGATGTAGTTTTTTTTAGGGTGTGTGTACTATTTGGATTAAACCAAAAAACCAAACCAAATCAAAACCGAATTCTAATTTGAATTGATTTTCTGAATTCTTGGTTTGGTTTTGAATTTATAATATATTTTGAGTGAAAATACATGCATAGATAGTGGTTTAATGCCAAGGTTTTTTTGCTTTGGTTTCGATTTAGAAAAATGAAAATCGAAAACCAAAAAAAACTTAATTATGTATATATTCATGAAAATTATTTGGCTATCCCAACAGTATATATATATATATATATTAAAAATAATCATTTAAAAATTTCTTTATATAATACCAATTACTTATACTTAATTGTTCTAATTTTATTACTGCATTTCATTGTAGAGCTACTAATCCACTATTTGGGTCTTCTTCTGTTATTAATGTATGTATTTTATTTGTAAAATTATATGGGTTTGGTCCTAAAGATACTAAATACTGAAATTCTGATGGGAATTCTACTTTATAAGCTTTCCATAGAGCTTTAGTTGATTCTCCTAAGAATGTCTCTAAGTATTTATACATAGTTTCAGCATCGCTCTCTATAATTTTTTTATAAAGTCTACTACTACTATTCCTTTCCATAAATCTATTACTGAATTCCATCTTTGTGGATCATGTGCTGCTATATTTAGAATTTTACCTTTACTTCCTCCTTCTTGGAATATTATTGGTTCTTCTATAGGCATTCTTTTTCCTATAGGTTTAACTTCTGTTATTGGAGTATCTCCTTGTCTATATACTCTTCTACGTGGTATATTTTCTGTACTATTGTCTGCAGTATATCCCTGTTCATTTGTTCTTTGGAATGGGCTACCAGAACTTGCTGTTTCCATTAATTCCTTTTGACTTAGTATAGATTCTAACTCAGATATTTCACTATCATTGTCTTGTATTTGTGTCATTATAGTATTGCTTTTTTCTAACTTATCTTTTAAACTTTTTTCTAATCTATATCCTTTGTTATCAGTTCTTTGTTCACATAGTTTAAAATGAGATATTGTTTGTTCTAAATTTAAGTCTTTTAATTTATATCCTTTACATATAAATAGTCTATTCTTATTATCTTTACTTATTTCTTTAGCTTTTTCTATAGCTAAATCTACTGCAAAATCTTCTTCTAATATTATTTCTATATTCATTCCTTCTAAAGGCATTTCTTCTACAATACTTTCTTCTTCAAAGTCTTTTTGAGCTACATAATTATAATCTGTAAATCTAATTGAAGGTTCTCCCTTGAAATTTGTATATATTAAATGAGCATCTGGTATTAATGCTTCTTTTTCTTTAAAATCTCCTAATTTCCATTCTAATCCTTCATATTCTTCAGGACTTATTTTTATAGGTTTTATTAGTTTTATCCGTTTATTTCCCATTACTTCTACTACATCTTTTATTTTTAATTTAAATCTAGTATTACTATTATATGTCATTTTTCCTAAAAATCCTACACACATTAATAAATTCTTTCCACTATGCATTTCTTCGTATCCTTTAGTTTGTATTCCTATTCTTATTTGGTTTCCGAATTCATTTAAATTCATCATAAAATCTGGACTTATGTAGAAAATTCCTCCATTATTAGTCATATCTACTTCTGTTAGTCCTATAATTGCCTTTTTTATGTCTGACCATCTGTTATCATATATTGTAATTAATGTTTTTGTTCCTAAATTTTTTCTGCTTAATCCTTTAATTCCTATTACAATTAATCCTAAATGCATTAAGTCTTTTTTAACATGTTTTATTTCTTTTACAGATTCAGAGTTTATAAGTGGTAGAGATACAGAAGTTTTCCCTAATACTGATAATTGTTCTTCTCTATAATGTCTATATAGTTGAGATTTTGAGTTTGTATTATATAAAACTTTTGGATTTAATAAATTTAATTGATTTTGTTGAAATATTTGTATATCTTTATCTGTATCTATTATTTCTTCTAGTTGTTGATTATTTTCTTCTTTTGTCTTTTTATTTAGTATTCTTGATAGAAAATTATTACTTATTATATTTTGAGAGTAACTTGGTCTTGGTCTTTCTTCTCTTAATCTAGTTGGAAAAATGTTCATTTTTTCTGTTTTTTAATTATTTTTTCTTTTTGAGGAGTAATTTCTATTTTAATCAATTTTTCTATTAATTCTTCTATTCCAGTTGTATCTATATTCCTACTTTCTAATTTTTCTTTAATGTTTTTATCTATCTTATTATTTAGTTGTAATAAAAGCGCTATTATTATATTATTCTGTTGTATAATAATTTGATCTGATTTTGAAGGTGGATTAAATTCTTTATAATCTAATGGGAGGACTATTATTTTTTCTATTAGTTTTATTGCTTCTCTATGTGTTTCTGATTCTATTAAATCTATCATGAAAGAACTATCTCTTTTATTGATGCTAATTCTGTCTTTATTTCTTGTATTTTTATTATTATTGTATTACTAATTTCTTCTTTAGATTTATTTTTTAACTCGTTTAATTTTTTGTTTAAATCTATTCCTTGTTCCTTAAGGTAGTCTAAGTTATTTTCTATGTTACAAAAGAGTTGTTTTTGTTTAATTTGTGTTTCTTCTTGCTCACTTAATATTTTTATAATTCTATTGTTTGATTCTTTTATTTTTTCACTAAGATTGATTATCAAATCTATTAAAGTATTATATTGAGCGTCTTTTGTATGTAAGCTATGATTTCCGTTCTCAAAATTACACTTAATAATATTGTCTGGTTTTACTCTTTGATATTTTTTTCTATATGGATTTGTTAGTCTAAATATTCTATACTTTTTAATGAAGCTATTTTTACTGTTGTTATTTTATCCCAAAGTAGTTGGTTTATACCATTCGTAATAATTTTTTTTTCTTTCATTATATTTATATATTTCTTCTTCTAGTCCTTGTATTTCCCACTTTAAAACACTTATATATTCTTTATTGTCTATAGTTTTTTCAAAGTAAAAAGCATTTGGTATAAAAAATTCGTTTTCGTATATATATATATATATATATATATATATATATATATATATATATATATATATATATATGCTTCTATTGCTTTTTTATTCTTTGTAATCTTTTCTTTGCTTCTATATCTCTATATCTTATCCAATTATGATATCTTATACTCCAGGCAAATGGATGTTTTCTCATAAAGTATTTTTTATTGAAATATTTCTTGATATAAAATGTTTTATTAATTTTTGTTCTAAAATTCTGGCTAAGAAAAATATATAATCTAACTTATTAGTTATTTCTTTTTTAAAGCTTGTAGTTTTTATGTCTTTTAGTAATATATCTGCTTTTACATATAACTCTTGTAATTATTTTTTAACCTTTTTATATTCTCTAGTATTTTTATATGGTCTTCTCATATATTATCCTATTGTATTATAATGTCACGACCCAAATCGGGCTGCGACTGGCACCCACACTTACCCTCCTGTGTGAGCGAACCAACCAAATCTAAACCTTAACATATCAATGTACTATCAACATAAAGTAATGCGGAAGACTTAAACTCATTAATAAAATCAATAACTATTATTATCCCCAAAATCTGGAAGTCATCACCACAAGAACATCTATGATCAAAGTACTAAACTAAGAGTATTCTAAAAAGCTAAAAATACATGAAAGCTAGTCCATGCCGGAACTTCAAGGCATCAAGACATGAAGAGGAAGATCCAGTTCAAGCTAGAAGCTTTACCTCACCATGAAATCCGGAGTAATAAAGACTGGCTAGAGTTGCGGTTGAGTTGAAGACGATGACACTTTTGCTGCACTCCACAAATAACAAAGAAGAAAACATAAAATTAGGGGGTCAGTACAAAACACGGGTACTGAGTAGATATCATCGACCAACTCAAAATAGAAAACAATATATATCAGATAACATCATAAACTCAACTAATATCCTTAGCATGCAGCATTTACAATTACCATAACCCTTGGTTACAACACCAAGCTCATCAATGAGGACTCACGCCTCCTCATCATACTCATTTGGGATTTAGGTTCATTAGATTGAGTATATTACCATCTTTCAAGATTCATTATCTTTATTCCTCTCGTGTCGGTACGTGACACTCCGATCCTTATATACTATCCTGGTACCGGAACGTGGCACCCGATCCATATTCTATCCTGGTGTCGGAACGTGACACTCCGAACCTCATATACTATCCTGGTACCGGAACGTGGCACCCGATCCATATTCTATCCTGGTGTCGGAACGTGACACTCTAATCCTCATATACTATCCTGGTACTGAAACGTGGCACCCGATCCATATTCTATCCTGGTGTCGGAACGTGACACTTTGATCCTCATATACTATCCTGGTACCGGAACATGGCACCCGATCCATATTCTATCCTGGTGTCGGAACGTGACACTCCGATCCTCATATACTATCCTAGTACCGAAACGTGGCACCCGATCCCCTAATCTCCTTCTATCAATTCATCAAGCCTTCTTTCTTACCAAGGGCATCATCAATCTCATTATTTTAGTTCATCACGCCTTCTTTTATACCAAGGCCTCATCATTAACAAAGAGATTAAGGTTTTTCAAGATTTGGGATTCAATAACTTCATCATGCTTATATAATCACAATTATATAATTATATTCATGCAAGCATACAAGTAAGCACATAGCAGGGTTTACAATATTATCAATACACATCATTTGCTATTAAGAGTTTACTACGAATATCGTAAGAGAAACCATAACCTACCTCCACCGAAGATTAGTGATCAAGCAAGAATTTCCCAAAGCCTTGTGTTTTTCCTCTTCGTTCGTCTCTCTCTATCGATTCTCCTTCTCTCTCTTTCTGTTCTTTTCTTTTTCTTATTCAAACCCTCTTTCTTTTACCCTAATTAACATGTAATTAAGTGTAAAAGATGACAATAATAACCCACAATTTAACTCAAGGTTACCTCTTTTATCCCCCAAGAAATTAAACTTATTAACATAAACCCACTAACTTTATAATTAAAGTAGGAATAATCCAAAACGTTCCTTAAAACATGTAAAGAAATCCGATCCAGACTGGGATTACGCAACCTGTGACGGCCCGTCGTGCCTGCGACGGTCCGTCCTGCAGGTCGTCGCAAGGTTCAGAGACTCAATTTCCACCAAAGAGTCTGTGACGGTCCGTCACGCTCGTGACGGTCCGTCCTGCCATTCCGTTACGAAGTTCAGAGAGTCAATTTTCAGTACCCAATTTCAGAATTTCTAAGAGTTTTGAAACGAGACCCCTCGACGGTCCGTCGTGCTCATGACGGTCCGTCGTAGGTTCCGTCGTCTCAGCTTGTTTTTTCAGAAATAAAATCTGCTGCTCAAAACGACTAAACAGGTCGTTACATTAGATACCAATTTACCCATCGTTCGTCCCCGAACGATCACAAGAAGGAAAACAAGGGCGAAAAGGAGTACCTGAATCTGTAAACAGGTGTGGGTATCTTTCTCGCATATCAACCTCTTTCTCCCAAGTGGCTTCTTCGACTGGTCGATTCTTTCATTGAACTTTGATGGATGCAATCTCCCTTGATCTCAACTTGCAAATTTCTCTATCTAAAATAGAAACAGGGTCCTCTTCATAAGACAAATTCTCATCAAGCAAAACGGAATCCCAACGGATGATGTAGTTTCCATCCCCATGGTATCTTTTCAACACCGACACATGGAATACCGGATGTACTCCGGACAGCCCTGGAGGCAAGGCTAACTCATAAGCCACCTCCCCTACTCGCTTAAGTACTTAAAAAGGACCAATGTACCTTGGGCTTAGCTTGCCTCTTTTACCAAACCGCATCACCTCTTTCATTGGCGAAACTTTCAACAAGACTTGTTCACCCTCCATGAACTCTAAGTCTCTAACCTTTCGATCTGCATATTCTTTTTGCCTACTTTGCGCTGCTAGAAGCTTTTCTTGAATAGATTTCACTTTCTTCATCGAATCCCTCAAAAGATCAGTACCCCAAGGTCTAACCTCGAACGCATCAAACCAACCAATGGGGGACCTACATCTCCTACCATACAATGCTTCAAATGGAGCCATATCAATGCTTGAGTGATAGCTATTATTGTATGAAAACTCCGCTAAGGGTAAGAAGTTATCCCAATGGCCACCAAATTCTATTACACACGCACGAAGCATATCCTCCAACACTTGAATCGTTCGCTCAGACTGGCCATCGGTCTGAGGATGGAACGTGGTACTAAGGTCCAACCTAGTACCTAATTCTGCATGCAATGTTCTCCAAAACTTAGAAGTAAACTGCGTACCTCTATCTGATATGATGGAGAGTGGAACCCCATGCAACCGAACAATTTCTGAGATATAGATCTTGGCTAACTTCTCGGCATTGTAAGTCACCTTGATCGGAATGAAGTGAGCAGACTTAGTTAACCTATCAACGATTACCCAAATAGAGTCAAACTTCCCCAACGTCTTTGGAAGACCAACCACGAAGTCCATTGCGATTCTCTCCTATTTCCATTCCGGAATGGGCATTCTCTGAAGTGTTCCTCCGGGCCTTTGGTGTTCATACTTTACTCTTTGACAGTTTGGACATTTGGCAATAAAATCCATAATATCACGCTTCATTCTACTCCACCAAAAGTGTTGCTTTAGGTCACGATACATCTTGGTTGCACCCGGATGTATCGAATACCTTGAACTATGAGCCTCTTTCAAAATAGTGTTGATCAAATCATCGACGCGGGGTACACATACCCTTCCCTTAATCCTCAAAACACCTTCCTCATCGATTTGTGCTTCCTTAGCCTCTCCTCGCAATACCTTATCTTGGATTCTGCGCAGTTTCTCGTCATCAAACTGTCTTCCCTTAATCTTGTCAAGGAAGGAAGATCTTGCCTCCACACAAGCTAAAAATCTTCCCTTCTCATTTACTTCTAATCTCATAAGGTCGTTAGCCAGAATCTGAACTTCTCTAGCCAATGGGCGTCTAGAAGCTTGCAAATGAGCTAGACTTCCCATGCTTCCCGCCTTTCTACTGAAAGCATCTGCTACAACATTCGCCTTCCCCGGATGATACAAAATAGTGATGTCGTAGTCCTTCAGTAGTTCCATCCATCTCCTCTGTCTCAAGTTCAAATCTTTCTGAGTAAAGACATACTGTAGGCTACGATGATCCGTATAGACCTCACACTTAACCCCATATAAATAGTGTCTCCATTTCTTTAATGCAAACACTACTGCGGCCAATTCCAAATCATGAGTTGGATAGTTACGTTCATGCACTTTTAATTGTCTTGAAGCATAAGCAATCACATTCTTCTCTTGCATTAGCACTGCACCCAAACCCGAATAGGATGCATCACAATAGACAATGAAATTTTTACCTTCCACTGGCAAGGTGAGAATTGGTGCAGTAGTCAACAAAGTCTTGAGCTTCTGAAAGCTTTCCTCACACTCATCCGACCATACAAAGTGAACATTTTGCTTAGTCAAGTTCGTCAGTTGGGAAGCAATGGAAGAGAATCCCTTGACAAATCGACGGTAATAACTAGCTAAACCAACAAAGCTCCTTATTTCTGACACATTAGTGGGTCTTGTCCAACTCTTTACTGTCTCAATCTTAGAAGGATCAACCATCACTCCATCCTTAGAAACCACGTGTCCCAAGAAGGACACTGCATCTAGCCCAAAACTCACACTTAGAGAATTTGGCATAAAGCTTTTTCTCCCTCAACGTTTCCAATACCATTCTCAAATGCTCTTCATGTTCCTTCTTGCTCTTTGAGTATACCAATATATCATCAATAAATACGATCACAAAGAGATCCAAATATGGCTTAAAAATCCCGTTCATCAAGCTCATGAAAGCAGCAGGGGCATTCGTAAGACCAAAAGACATTACTACAAATTCGTAATGCCCATACCTTGTTCGAAAAGCAGTCTTTGGCACATCCGTTGCCCGTATCTTCAATTGATGATAACCGGATCTCAAGTCAATCTTAGAGAAGACACACGAACCTTGTAACTAATCGAACAAATCATCAATGCGAGGAAGAGGATACTTGTTTTTTATGGTTACCTTGTTCAACTGCCGGTAGTCTATGCACATCCGAAAACTCCCATCCTTCTTCTTCACAAACAAAACCGGAGCACCCCAAGGAGATGCACTTGGTCTAATGAAGCCTTTGTTCAACAACTCTTGAAGTTGGGCTTTTAACTCTTTTAACTCCGTGGGAGCCATTCTATAAGGGGGTATAGAAATGGGGCGAGTACCTGGTTCAAGATCGATACAAAATTCAATATCCCTATCTGGTGGCAATCTGGATAGTGCACGAAATTTAGCCTCATATGCATTGACCGACATCCTACCTTGCTCTAGGCTCAAGAACTCATCCCTTTTCCTATCCCTCAAAGTCCATGGGATATACTTCTCCATAAACGAGCTAGAAAATGAGGCCCAAGTCATAGGTGGTGCCTCTGTTGGTTGAAACTCAACATGTGACCGCTACCACATTTTGGCGTTCCCTTGAAACTGATAAGTCACAAACTTCACACCAAACCGTTCTACTATACCCATCTTGTGTAGTAGCTCGTGACAATCAACCAGAAAATCATAAGCATCCTTCGATTCAGCACCCTTGAAGACTGGAGGTTTCAAATTCAAGAACTTACTGAAAAGTTCATGCTGATCATTTGTCATTACAGGCCCTGTAGTCAGACGAGGAAATGTGCCTATTTCCAATGAGGCATCCATGCGGGGAGCCACAGTAGCCGCATGTTGTACCTCCGGAGCCTGAGGTGCTGGTGCAGAAAACACTGGAGGTGTCTGGCCTTGATCAGATAACCCGCTAAGATAAGCAAGAACCTGATTGATCATTTCTGGGGTAGGTTGGGGTGGCAATTCCTCATTCCACACTTGTTCATTTTCCCCATCCTCCCCTTCTCTTATTACTTCTTCAGTTGGTGGGGGAGTCACCGCCCTAGTATCAGATGGGCTAGGTGCTCGTCCCCTTACTCTAGAGGACGTCCTCCCACGACCTCTACCACGGCCTCTTGCCGCTACTCTTCCTCGAGCTACAGCCCCAGTGGCTGGCTCAGACGCTTCTTATCTTGCCGATGTTGGTGTTGGCGCAGTCGTTGCTCTAGTTCTAACCATCCGCGAAATAGAGTGAAGATGGTCAGATACCAATTTGTATCACCTAGATACCAATTGGATCCAAGTAGTAGCACGAAAGAAAGAAAGAAAGAATGGAATTTTTCCTAAAGTCTTATAGCCTCTCAAAGAAAAGTAAAGGCGTCCCCCTACCGTTCCTTAAGGCTCTACTAGACTCGTTCTTGTGTGATGAGACCAACGAACCTAATGCTCTGATACCAAGTTTGTCACGACCCAAATCGGGCCGCGACTGGCACCCACACTTACCCTCCTGTGTGAGCGAACCAACCAAATCTAAACCTTAACATTTCAATGTACTATCAACATAAAGTAATGCGGAAGACTTAAACTCATTAATAAAATCAATAACTATTATTATCCCCGAAATCTGGAAGTCATCACCACAAGAACATCTATGATCAAAGTACTAAACTAAGAGTATTCTAAAAAGCTAAAAATACATGAAAGCTAGTCCATGCCGGAACTTCAAGGCATCAAGACATGAAGAGGAAGATCCAGTCCAAGCTAGAAGCTTTAGCTCACCCTGAAATTCGGAGTAATAAAGACTGGCTAGAGTTGCGGTTGAGTTGAAGACGATGGCACGTTTGCTGCACTCCACAAATAACAAAGAAGAAAACATAAAAGTAGGGGGTCAGTACAAAACACGGGTACTGAGTAGATATCATCGGCCAACTCAAAATAGAAAACAGTATATATCAGATAACATCACAAACTCAACTAATATCCTTAGCATGCAGCATTTACAATTACCATAACCCTTGGTTACAACACCAAGCTCATCAATGAGGACTCACGCCTCCTCATCATACTCATTTGGGATTTAGGTTCATTAGATTGAGTATATTACCATCTTTCAAGATTCATTATCTAAATTCCTCTCATGTCGGTACGTGATATTCCGATCCTCATATACTATCCTGGTACCAGAACGTGGCACCCGATCCATATTCTATCCTGGTGTCGGAACGTGACACTCCGATCCTCATATACTATCCTGGTACCGGAACGTGGCACCCGATCCATATTCTATCCTGGTGTCGGAACGTGACACTCCGATCCTCATATACTATCCTGGTACTGGAATGTGGCACCCGATCCATATTCTATCCTGGTGTCGGAACGTGACACTCCGATCCTCATATACTATCCTGGTAGCGAAACGTGGCACCCGATCCCCTAATCTCCTTCTATCAATTCATCAAGCCTTCTTTCTTACCAAGGCATCATCAATCTCATTATTTTAGTTCATCACGCCTTCTTTTATACCAAGGCCTCATCATTAACAAAGAGATTAGGGTTTTTCAAGATTTGGGATTCAATAACTTCATCATGCTTATATAATCACAATTATATAATTATATTCATGCAAGCATACAAGTAAGCACATAGCAGGGTTTACAATATTATCAATACATATCATTTGCTATTAAGAGTTTACTACGAATATCGTAAGAGAAACCATAACCTACCTCCACCGAAGATTAGTGATCAAGCAAGAATTTCCCAAAGCCTTGTGTTTTTCCTCTTCGTTCGTCTCTCTCTATCGATTCTCCTTCTCTCTCTTTCTGTTCTTTTCTTTTTCTTATTCAAACCCTCTTTCTTTTACCCTAATTAACATGTAATTAAGTGTAAAAGATGACAATAATAACCCACAATTTAACTCAAGGTTACCTCTTTTATCCCCCAAGAAATTAGACTTATTAACATAAACCCACTAACTTTATAATTAAAGTAGGAATAGTCCAAAACGTCCCTTAAAACGTGTTAAGAAATCCGATCCAGACTGGGATTACGCAACCTGTAACGGCCCGTCGTGCCTGCGACGGTCCGTCCTGCAGGTCGTCGCAAGGTTCAGAGACTCAATTTCCACCAAACAGTCTGTGACGGTCCGTCACACCCGTGACGGTCCGTCCTGCCATTCCATTACGAAGTTCAGAGAGTCGATTTTCAGTACCCAATTTCAGAATTTCTAAGTGTTTTGAAATGAGACCCCTCGACGGTCCGTCGTGCTCATGACGGTCCGTCGTGGGTTCCGTCGTCTCAGCCTGTTTTTCCAGAAATAAAATCTGCTACTCAAAACGACTAAACAGGTCGTTACATATAATAATAAGGATTATTTTTAAATATTTTAATTCTTTCTATTACGTTTTTTTATTTCAACCTCTACTTGTTTTAATTCTTCACTAATTTGTTGTTGGGCTTGTCTAAGAGTTTCTCTAAGTGTTTTTACTGAATTTTTATACGTATAAGTTAAAGATAATCTTAGTTTTAATGTAAATAGATGATTTTCTAAGGATCTTTTATATAATTTTACTATTTTTAAATGTTGTCTATTATAAAACAAAGTTCTATGGTATGCAAATGATTTTCTATAATAATAATCTTTTTTCATATGAGGTCTTTTAGATCTAAGGCTCTAATACCAAAATAGAGTGATATTTTGATGGCGTGATGGTTTTTCAATAAAATCGTTAAACTTTTAATGTTGTAAAATCCTACTTCGTTTTTTCAATAAATTCGTTAAACTTTTAATTTTGTAAAATCCTACTCAGTACTCCTTCACTCTCTTGTTCTATTATGTAATTATCATATTACGTTCTAGTTTTAACTTCCCCTTTTTTTAATGGACTCTGTCCATTCATGAATCTATTATTACTGTTCATCTCTTTCTCTTAGCCTTTGTTCTTAAAAGTAATCTTCTTTAACCACACCCCGGATTTGGTTATTCAT
Source organism: Solanum lycopersicum (assembly GCF_036512215.1). Classification (NCBI taxonomy): domain Eukaryota; kingdom Viridiplantae; phylum Streptophyta; class Magnoliopsida; order Solanales; family Solanaceae; genus Solanum; species Solanum lycopersicum. The sequence continues at coordinate 10,176,518 of NC_090806.1, read as the reverse complement.
AGTTCCTTTCTCAGAACATTTAACCTGACAATGTCCTAGGAATTTACAGGTTAATCCATCGATACTAATAAGAAGCTAAGAGACTAACCATATACTAGGTAATATAGATTCATGATGATATTCATAAATTTACATGAATTTACAAGATTTTAAATAATTAATATTTTATAAACACACATAATTTAACACACATAATTTACATATATGGGAAGTTTACTAGACACTTAAATATGAAAACTTACATTATTTAGAACAGAGTGAAGTTTCCCTTTCGGGGAACCCGAAAAGCTTCCAAGGTTTTACTTAAAAACAAACTTTAGAATAAAGAGCTGAAAACTTTTCTACAATTTTTTAAAGATAATTTTTTTTAAAAGACAATTTCTTGAGGATTTTGGGAGAGTGTTTATAGTGGTTGTCTTCTCCTTTTTTTGCCTTTTACTCTTCTTGTCTTGATAAAGCTTTCTTTTATAGTGGTCTTCGGACTTCAGAATCCGGATTTCAAATGGTAAAAGGAATCATATCATCTCAGCCGGGTACACATTTGGGCCCTATCGTCACGTGAAATAATATTCCTTTCTTTGCATTATTGTCCTTTTAATCTGATTGTTGTCCATCAATACTTATCTAGATGCCTTGAAGTTCTTGCATGGACTAGCTGTTTAGTTATTTTAGTTTCTTAGATACTCTTAGATTTAGTAATTTGAGGATAGATGTTCTTGTGGTGATGACTACCAGATTATAGTAATTGATAAATTTTAGAATTTATTTATTGGTTATATTAATGAGTTTTAAGTCTTCCGCATTTTATTCTGTTTATTATGTTTGAAAAGTTGGGGTTTAGATTGGTTGGTTCGCTCACATAGGAGGGTAATTGTGGGTGCCACTCGCGGCTCGTTTTGGGTCGTGACAAACTTGGTATCAGGGCATTAGGTTCGTCGGTCTCATCACACAAGAATGAGTCTAGTAGGGTCTTGAGGAACGGTAGGGGGACGCCTTTTCTTTTCTTTGAGAGGCTACAAGACTTTAGGAAAATTCCATTCTTTCTTTCTTGCGTGCTATTACGTGGGTCCAATTGGTATCTAGGTGATACAAATTGGTATCTGACCATCTTCACTCTATTTCGCAGATGGTTAGAACTAGAGCAACAATCGCGCCAATACTAGCATCGGCAAGACAAGAGGCGTCTGAGCCAACCACTGAGACTGTAGCTCGAAGAGGAGCAGTGGCAAGAGGCCGTGGTAGAGGTCGTGGGAGGACGTCCTCTAGAGGAAGAGGACAAGCACCTGGCCCATCTGGTACTAGGACGGTGACTCCTCCACCGGCTGAGGAAGTAGCAAGAGAGGGGGAGGAAGGGGAGAAAGAGCAAGTGCAGAATGAGGAATTACCACCCCAACCTACCCCAGAAATGATTAATCAGGTTCTTACTTATCTTAGTGGGTTATCTGATCAGGGCCAGACACCTCCAGTGTTTTCTGCACCAGCGCCTCAGGTTCCGAGAGTACAACATGCAGCTGCTGTGGCCCACCGCATGGATGCCTCATTGGAAATAGGCACGTTTCCTCGGTTAACTACAGGGACCATAATGACAAGTGATCAGCATGAACTCTTCAGTAAGTTCTTGAAATTGAAACCTCAAGTCTTCAAGGGTGCTGAATCTGAGGATGCCTACGATTTTCTGGTTGATTGTCATGAACTACTACACAAGATGGGTATAGTAGAACGATTTGGCGTCGAGTTTGTGACCTATCAATTTCAAGGGAATGCCAAAATTTGGTGGGGATCGTATGTTGAATGTCAACCAGCACAAGCACCACCTATGACTTGGGCATCATTCTCTAGTTTGTTTTTGGAGAAGTATATACCCCGGACTTTGAGGGATAGGAGGAGAGATGAGTTCTTGAGCCTAGAGTAAGGAAGAATGTCGGTTACTGCTTATGAGGCTAAGTTTTGTGCACTATCTAGGTATGCCACCCAGCTTTGCTTCAGTCCACAAGAGCGGATTCGCCGTTTCGTGAAAGGGTTGAGGTCAGATTTGCAGATTTCAGCCTTACAGGTAGCTGCTGCAGCAAAATCCTTTCAGGAGGTGGTAGATTTCGTGATAGAAGTGGAGGGAGTGAAGCCAGACAACTTCACCATGGCATCGACATCTATGAGGTTTCGTAAAGGAGGCGAGTTTAATGGTTCTTACTCTAGAGGGCAGAGTTCAGGAGGTTATCCAGCCCGCCCTATTCAGTCTTCACTACAGACTGTAGCTGGGGGTCCACCGCAGACCGGTCAGCACTTCTCTGAGTTTGGAGGTTATCCCAAGACTTCATCGTTCTCACAGAGACCTATGCTTGAACCCAGAGAGGGTTATGGATGTGGGGAAATTGGACATATTAAGAGATATTTTCCAAAACAGAGTTACAGACCCCCAATAGTCAGGGGTAGAGGTGGTCATGGAAGAGGCCGCTATTCTGGAGAACGTGGTGGCCGAGGTAATGGTGGTCACCAAATCAACTGGGGTGGCGGGCAAACTGGAACTTCTGCAGCACAACATGGTAGGGGCAACGGATAGACAGGTGATAGGGCCCATTGTTATGCTTTCCCTGGGAGATCTGAAGTGGAGACATCTGATGCTGTCATCACAGGTAATCTTTTGGTTTGTGCTTGCATGACTTTTGTATTATTTGATCCTGGATCCACATTTTCATATGTATCTTCCTCATTTGCTACTGGTCTTAATTTACATTGTGAATTGCTTGACATGCCTATTCGTGTTTCTACTCTGGTGGGTGAGTCTGTGATAGTTGAAAAGGTGTATAGGTCTTGTCCTGTGACTTTTATGGAGAGCAATACTCATGTAGACTTGGTTATCTTAGAAATGGTTGATTTCGATGTAATTCTAGGTATGACTTGGCTTTCTCCAAATTTTGCAATCTTAGATTGCAATGCCAAAACTGTTACATTGGCCAAGCCTGAGATAGATCCGTTCGTGTGGGAGGGTGACTACACTTCCACTCCAGTTTGTATCATCTCCTTCATTAGTGCTAAGAGAATGGTTAGAAAGGGTTGTTTAGCTTTCTTGGCACACCTCAGGGATGATACTACCCAAGTACCCTCAATTGAGTCGGTTTAAATAGTCTGTGAGTTTCTGGATGTGTTTCCTACAAACCTTCCGGGTATGCCACCGGATAGGGATATCGACTTTTGCATTGATCTGGAGCCGAGTACTCATCCCATTTCCATACCCCCTTATAGGATGGCTCCCACTGAGTTAAGAGAGTTAAAGGCCCAACTTCAAGAGTTGTTAAGCAAAGGCTTTATTAGACCAAGTGCATCCCCTTGGGGTGTTCTCATTTTGTTTGTGAAGAAGAAGGATGGAAGTTTTCAGATGTGCATTGACCACAGACAACTGAATAAGGTAACTGTTAAGAACAAGTATCCTCTTCCTCGCATCGATGATTTGTTCGATCAGTTACAAGGTGCTTGTACCTTCTCAAAAATCGATTAGAGATCTGGTTATCATCAATTGAAAATACGGGCAACGGATGTGCCCAAGACTGCTTTTCGGACTAGGTATGGGCATTATGAGTTCTTAGTAATGTCTTTTGGGCTTACGAATGCCCCTGCTGCTTTCATGAGCTTGATGAACGGGATTTTTACGCCATATCTGGATCTCTTTGTCATTGTATTCATTGATGATATACTGGTATACTCAAAGAGCAAGAAAGAAAACGAGGAGCACTTGAGAATGGTATTGGAAATGTTGAGGGAGAAAAAGCTTTATGCCAAATTCTCTAAGTGTGAGTTTTGGCTCGATTCAGTGTCCTTCTTGGGGCACGTAGTTTCTAAGGACGGAGTGATGGTGGATCCTTCCAAGATTGAAGCAGTGAAGAATTGGGTAAGACCTACTAATGTTACAGAGATAAGGAGCTTCGTTGGTTTAGCTAGCTACTACCGTCGATTTGTCAAAGGATTCTCTTCCATTGCTTCCCAATTGACAAACTTGACTAAGCCGAGTGTTCCATTTGTATGGTCGGATGAGTGTGAAGAAAGCTCTCAGAAGCTCAAGACCTCGTTGACTACTGCACCAAACCTTACCTTGCCAGTGGAAGGTAAGAATTTCATTGTTTACTGTGATGCATCCTATTCTTTTTTGGGTGCAGTGCTAATGAAAGAGAAGAATGTAATTGCTTATGCTTCGAGGCAATTAAAGGTGCACGAACGTAATTATCCAACCCATGATTTGGAGTTACCGACAGTAGTGTTTGCATTAAAGCAATGGAGACATTATTTATATGGGGTTAAATGTGAAGTCTATACGGATCATCGTAGCCTACAATATGTCTTTACTTAGAAAGATTTGAATCTGAGACAGAGGAGATGGATGGAACTACTGAAGGACTACGATATTACTATCTTGTATCACCCAGGAAAGGCTAATGTTGTGGCAGACGCGTTAAGTAGAAAAGCAGGGAGCATGGGAAGCCTAGCTCACTTACAGGTTTCCAGACGCCCGTTGGCTAGGGAGGTTCAGACTCTGGCTAATGACCTCATAAGGCTAGAAGTAAATGAGAAGGGAGGGTTTTTGGCCTGTGTGGAGGCAAGATCTTCCTTTCTTGACAAAATTAAGGGAAAGTAGTTTAATGATGCGAAGTTGATTCGGATTCAAGATAAGGTGTTGCGAGGAGAGGCTAAAGAAGCAAAAATCGACGAGGAAGGTGTTTTGAGAATTAAGGGAAGGGTATGTCTACCTCGTGCAGATGATTTGATTCACACTATTCTTACAGAGGCTCATAGTTCAAGGTGTTCTATACATCCTGGTGCAACCAAGATGTATCGCGACCTAAAGCAACATTTCTGGTGGAGTAGGATGAAGCGCGACATTGTTGACTTTGTTGCTCAATGCCCGAATTGTCAGCAAGTAAAGTATGAACACCAGAGGCCTGGAGGAACACTTCAGAGAATGCCCATTCCTGAATGGAAGTGGGAGAGAATTGCAATGAACTTTGTGGTTGGTCTTCCAAAGACACTGGGTAAGTATGACTCCATTTAAGTAATCGTTGACAGATTAACCAAGTCTGCTCATTTCATTCCGGTCAAGGTGACTTACAATGCAGAGAAGTTAGCCAGGCTCTATATCTCAGAAATTGTTCGATTGCATGGAGTTCCACTTTCCATCATATCAGATAGAGGTACGCAATTTACTTCTAAGTTTTGGAAAACATTGCATGCTAAATTAGGTACTAGGTTGGTTCTTAGTACTGCATTTCACCCTTAGACCGATGGTCAGTCTGAGCGAATGATTCAGGTTTTGGAGGATATGCTTCGTGCATGTGTGATAGAGTTTGGTGGTCATTGGGATAACTTCTTACCCTTAGCAGAGTTCGCATACAACAATAGCTATCACTCAAGTATTGATATGGCCCCATTTGAGGCATTGTATGGGAGAAGATGTAGGTCTCCCATTGGGTGGTTTGATGCATTTGAGGTTAGACCTTGTGGTACTGATCTTCTGAAGGAATCGTTAGATAAAGTGAAATGCATTCAAGAAAAGCTATTAGCGGCTCAAAATAGGCAGAAGGAATATGCAGATCGAAAGGTTAGAGACATGGAGTTTATAGAGGGCGAGCAAGTTTTGCTGAAGGTTTTACCCATGAAACGGGTGATGCGGTTTGGTAAGCGAGGTAAGCTTAGTCCGAGGTACATAGGTCCATTTGAAGTTCTGAAACGCGTGGGGGAGGTAGCTTATGAATTAGCCTTGCCCCCAGCACTCTCAGGGGTGCACCCGGTATTTTATGTGTCTATGCTGAAGAGATACCATGGTGATGGAAACTACATCATTCGCTGGGATCCAGTCCTTCTTGATGAGAATATATCTTATAAGGAGGAGCCTGTTGCCATTTTGGATAGAGAAGTACGCAAGTTGAGATCAAGGGAGATTGCATCCATCAAGGTTCAATGGAAGAATCGACCAATTGAAGAGTCCACTTGGGAGAAGGAGGCTGATATGCAAGAAAGATACCCACACCTGTTTACAAATTCAGGTACTCCTTTTCGCCCTTATTTTTTTCTTGTGATTGTTCGGGGACGAACGATGGGTAAATTGGTATCTATTGTAACGACCTGTTAGTCATTTTGAGCAGTAGAGTTTATTTTTGGTAAAAACGATCTGGGTCAACGGATCCCACGACGGACCGTCATGGGCACGACGGACTGTCAAGGGTGTGTCGTTCCAAAACACTTAGAATTCTAAAAAATTGGGTACTGAGAACAACTCTCTAAACTTCGCGACGACATGGCAGGACGGACCGTCGTGGGCACGACGGACCGTCACAGGCCCTTTAGTAAAATTCAGTCTCTGAACTCTGTGACGACTCAGCAGAACGGACCGTCGCAGGCACGACGTCCCGTCACAGACTCCGTAACCCTGACTGGGTCGGATTTCTGTTAAAAGTTTTAAGGGGAGTTTTGGACTATTCCAGCTTATAATTATAAAGTTAGTGGTTGAATGTTAATAATTCAATTTCTTGGGGGTTAAAGGAGATAACCTTGAATTAATTAGTGGGTTACTTTGGTCATTTTTATACTTATTTATATGGTAATTAGGGTAAAAGAAAAAGAGTTTGAATAAGGAAAAATCAGAAAAAAGAGAAAGAGACGAACGAACGAGAGAGGGAGAAACGAAGAAGAAATCAAAGCATTGGAAAAGTAGATTTCTTGACTTCAATTCTTCGGTGGAGGTAGGTTATGGTTTTATGCTATTCCGTAGTAAACTCTTAATAGCGAATGATATGTATTGGGTAGTATTGTAAACCCTTCTATATGCTTAATTGTGTGCTTGCATGATGTGATTATATAATTGTGATAAAATAAGCATGATGAGGCTGTTGAATCTTAAACCTTTAAAAATCTCTTTGTTAATGATGATGCTTTGTATAAAAGAAGGCTTGATGAACTAAAAGAATGAGGTTAGGGGATCGGGTGTCACGTTCCGACACCAGGATAGTATTAATGGATCGGGTCGCACGTTCCGGCACCAGGATAGTATAAATGGATCGGGTGTCACGTTCCGGCACCAGGATAATATTAATGGATCGGGTGTCACATTTCGGCACCAGGATAGTATTAATGGATCGGGTGTCACGTTCCGGCACCAGGATAGTATTAATGAATCGGGTGTCACGTTCCGACACCAGGATAGTAGTAGTGGATCGGGTGTCACGTTCCGACACCAGGATAGTATGAGGAGGATCGGAGTGTCACGTTCCGACACCAGGATAGTAAAGAGAATGAATCTTGAATTATGTTAATATACTCAAATTAATTAACCTATTCCCAAATGAGTATGGTATGGAGGCTTGAGTCCTCATGGGTGTACTTGGCGTTATTATCAATGATTCTTGTACTTGTTGCTGCTACCTGTTGAGTATTGTAGTTGATTTTATGATATTATCTGATATATATTGCTTTCTATTTTGAGTTGGCCGATGATATCTACTCAGTACTCGTGTTTTGTACTGATCCCTACTTGTATGTTTTCTCTTTATTATTTGTGGAGTGCAGCAAACGTACCGTCGTCTTCAACTCAACCGCAACTCTAGCCAGTCTTCATCACGTCAGATTTTAGGGTGAGCTATTGTTTCTAGCTTGGACTGGATCTTCTTCTTCACGTCTTGATGCCTTGAAGTTCTGGCATGGACTAGCTATTTAGTTATTTTAGCTTCTTAGATACTCTTAGATTTAGTAAGTTGAGGATAGATGTTCTTGTGGTGATGACTTCCAGGTTTTGGGGATAGTAATTGATAAATTTTCGAAGTTATTTATTGGTTATATTAATTTGTTTTAAGTCTTCTGCATTTTATTCTATTTATTATGATTGAAACGTTGGGGTTTAGATTGGTTGGTTCGCTCACATAGGAGGGTAAGTGTGGGTGCCACTTGCGGCTCGTTTTGGGTCGTGACACTAAGGCTTCTGTAAAATCATTAAAACCTTTAAAAAGAGGTTTTTGAAAATCTTTAATGGAGCCTAAAACTTCTATCCATGTCTGAAAAACACCATTAGTTTTACCATGAATTACCACATAATATTTAAATTTATTTTCTTTATTTTTATTAGTAAAAAATATCCTAAAGCATTTAAAACAGCAATTACATATTTAGTGTCTTTTTTATTATGAGATATCCATATATTGTCTATGAGGCATTTTTGTTGTTTGTCTTGTTGACAGTTAGATAAATGTCTCGTAAGCTATTAGATTTTGTTGTCCAAATTGTAGTCTTTCTATTCTAACATCATCTATTTTATCTAGAGGTTTAAAATGTAAATTTGCTAACATTACATGTTTATAAGAGTCTGCCAAACCTGAGGTTGAAGGTTGAACCTTTTTACCTTTGTCTGATAGTAGAGGTCTCATTCTGTAAAATTTAAACTTTCATTAGTAATCTACTTAGTTGATCTGCAATACTATTATCATTCCCTTTTATATGCTCAAAGATTATAGAATGATAAATTGATATTGTGTCTAAAAAGTTTAACCATCTTCTTCTACTACTAGTTTTATCATTAATTTTTTGATGAAATTTTACTATAGCTTCACAGTCTGTTCTTATTAATATTTCTGGTTTGTTTAAAATATAAATTCTAAAACTATTTTAACCATATATTACAGCTAAAATTTCAACATATATACTAGCTTTATTACCTTTTTCTTTGAATTTTCCACTCTCATAAGCACATATATTTTCTTCTTGTTTAGAACTATATTTATGTGGTCTTGATTTTAGTACTGCACCCCATCCTTCAAAACTTCCATCTGTCTCTATTATTAAATAATCTGATTCCAATGGCATATTAAGGTCAGTAATATTTTTTATTTTTTCTTTTATGTTTTGTACTAATTTTATGTCTTCAATATTAAAATTTCTTTGTCCCTTATTTCCTGTCTTAGAGTATAATGGTCCTGCTATTTTTCCTAAATTTTTAATAAAAGGTCTTGCGTAATTAACTATTCCTAGAAATTTTTGTAAATCTTTTAAATTATTTAATTTATCTGGCATATCTAGAGCTTTTTTAGCTATATGAGGTTGTAGTTTAACTTTTCCTTATCCTAAGGTTATTCCTAAAAAATTTATATAGTTTTTACATAATTCTATTTTCTTTTTGCTAATTATTATTCCATTATTAACAAATAATCTAAAAATTGTTTGTACATGTCCTAGATGTTCTTTTATGTTTTTACTAAATACTAGAATATCATCTATATATACTAATACAAATTTTTTATATTCTCCAAATATTTGATCCATTTTTCTTTGGAATATTGGAGGTGGTGTTTTAACCCGAATGACATAACTAACCATTCAAAATGTCCTTCAAGACAGGTGAAAGCTGTCCATTCTATGCTATCTGGTGCATTTTTATCTGCCAATATCCTGATTTACAATCAAAATTACTAAACACTGTTTTTCCTTGGATTCTATTTATTAGTTCTGTTTTGTCTGGTAATTTATAACCATCAGTTCTAGTATTGTCGTTTAGTCTTTTATAGTTTATAACTATTCTAGCTTTTCCTCTAACTATTTCACTATGATTTCTTACCGTAAATGCTGCAGATCTATGTTTTGATGTAGATCTTCTTATTACTCCTAATTCTAGTAATTCTTTAATTTGTATTTTAAAGTCTTCTTGATCTTGATTTGTAGCTTCTATTGAGGATGTTTTTATTATATATTCTGGGTTTATTATTTCTAGCTTGCATACTATTTGGTTATTCTTCCAATGTTTTAAGGGTTTTTCTCCTATTAAGTTGGACGACTCGTAAGCTATTAAAAGTAGAATTCCCATCAGAATTTCAGTATTTAGTATCTTTAGGACCAAACCCATATAATTTTACAAATAAAATACATACATTAATAACAGGAGAAGACCCAAATAGTGGATTAGTAGCTCTACAACGAAATGTAGTAATAAAATTAGAATAATTAAGTATAAGTAATTGGTATTATATAAAGAAATTTTTAAATGATTATTTTTATTATTGCACAATTAGTGGAAATGCCTTTGACCAAGACCCAGGTAAAAAATTATTTAACAAACTACCAGGAGCCTAAGGAAGAGAAATAAAAGAAAGATGCATAAAAAGAGAAGGAGTAGCACAAAACCCTCAAGCTAAATGGTCAATAGGACATAGAATACAACATATAATGGAAATATTACAAGAAAAATGTACTAATTTACAAATAAAAAAACAATTAAAGCAGAATGAAATGAATTTCTGTAAAGATATAATATATACAACCCAAAATTATGATAAAAGTCAATATAAAAAGAAAAAGTACAATAAATATAACCCACAGAATAATAAAAGATATAATAAAAAAGGATATTTTCTTAGAAAATCTTCAGCCAGAAAACCATATCTGAATAGGGATAGACATGTTAGAAAATATAGAACAGATATAAATTACAAAAATAAATTAGAATGTTTTACATGTGGAAGTATAGAACATTTAGCAAACACTTGTCCTAAAAGATATAATGCTAAGACTAGAAACACTCAATTAGTAGAAGAATTCAATGAAGCATTATTAAATGTAGATGAATATAGGTCAGATAATGAAAGTATTTATTCTATAGCAAGTATTGATATAGATGAAAGTAACAAAGAAGAAGACTCTTCGAATTCAGAAGGAGAAGAATTAATTAATGAAATAAGAATAGAAAACTTAGACATAGATAACTTAAAAATAAAATTTATGAATATAATAGAATGTGAACATAATTTTGAAAAAACACAGGATTAGATAGTAATCCATGTAATTGGTGTAGATGGTATCCAAATAAACACAAAAGAGCTAAATGTAATAAATGTTTTATAGAAGGATGTATAAGCTGTATAGAGACACAATTAGGAATAATAACTCAGAAAAAGAGGGAGCTACATACAAATGAACCGTTAATGAATTTAAAAGTATTAGTATTAGAAGCAAAAGTTAAAGAATTAAAAGAAAGAATAGTAAGATTAGAAAAAGGAAAGAATGTTGAACAACAACTACAATTAGACAATCAAGAGTTAATGAATGAAGAATCTAATACTTTAATATGTAATGAAGATAAAAATATAAATACTGTTAAAATATTAGCAAAACTCCAAATTGGAAAATATGAGATAGAGACATTAGCATTAATAGATTCAGGATGCACTAAAAGTATTTTAAATAAAAAAAATTGTACCTCTAGAACTAATAAAAACTATAGAAAAACCACTTGCAACTATGCAAATGGATGGAACACATAATATATACATATATTATATAGATAAAGCTCAAATAAGCGTCATAAATACTTGTTCAGAATTCTATAAACCTACCTATAAGATGGATAAAATATGGGTAAGAGATTTAGATATAAGAGTAGATTTTGTGTTAGTACTAGACTTTATACTACATAATAAAGGAGGAACTTTAATAACTAAAGATGGGATACTTTTCATGAAAAATACTACTTATACCTCAGTCTTAACTAAGAAAATTGACACTAAAGTAATCTCTTACCCATATTTCATCCATATTATAGGTAGGTTTATAGAATTCTGAACAAGTATTTATGAAGCTTATTTGAGCTTTATCTATATAATATCTATATATATTATGTGTTCCATCCATTTGCATAGCTGCAAGTGGTTTTTCTAAAGTTTTTATTAGTTCTAGAGGTACAATTTTTTTTATTTAAAATACTTTTAGTGCATCCTGAATCTATTAATGCTAATGTCTCTATCTCATATTTTCCAATTTGGAGTTTTGCTAATATTATAACAGTATTTCGATGGCGTGATGTTTTTTCAATAAATTCATTTTTTCAATAAATTCGTTAAACTTTTAATGTTGTAAAATCCTACTTCATTTTTTCAATAAATTCGTTAAACTTTTAATGTTGTAAAATCCTACTCAGTACTCCTTCACTCTCTTGTTCTATTATGTAATTATCATATTACGTTCTAGTTTTAACTTCCCTTTTTTAAATGGACTCTGTTCATTCATGAATCTATTATTACTGTTCATCTCTTTCTCTTAGCCTTTGTTCTTAAAAGTAATCTTCTTTAACCACACCCCGGATTTGGTTATTCATAGTTCCTTTCTCAGAACATTTAACCTGACAATGTCCTAGGAATTTACAGGTTAATCCATCGATACTAATAAGAAGCTAAGAGACTAACCATATACTAGGTAATATAGATTCATGATGATATTCATAAATTTACAAGATTTTAAATAATTAATATTTTATAAACACACATAATTTAACACACATAATTTACATATATGGGAAGTATACTAGAAACTTAAATATGAAAACTTACATTATTTAGAACAGAGTGAAGTTTCCCTTTCGGGAAACCCGAAAAGCTTCCAAGCTTTTACTTAAAAACAAACTTTAGAATAAAGAGCTGAAAACTTTTCTACAATTTTTTAAAGATAATTTTTTTTAAAAGACAATTTCTTGAGGATTTTGGGAGAGTGTTTATAGTGGTTGTCTTCGCCTTTTTTCGCCTTCTACTCTTCTTGTCTTGATAAAGCTTTCTTTTATAGTGGTCTTCAGACTTCAGACTCCGGATTTCAAATGGAAAAAGGATTCTTATCATCTCAGCCGGGTACACATTTGGACCCCATCGTCACGTGAAATAATATTCCTTTCTTTGCATTATTGTCCTTTTAATCTGATTGTTGTCTGTCAATACTTATCTATACATAACGACGCGTCCCAACAGTTTTTCCACATGTGTGGTAGTGAGTAAAGTGGGACTCACATTTGACAAAAGAGGTATTCCTCTTTAAGACTATATACATATATATATAATAATATAATTTTTTTTAAGTATCTAAATTATGTAACGCAACTAAATCAAAACTCATACCCGAGTCATCATCATTTGGGTCTTGAGCAAATTGCATTGTGTCTGACATATTATCTGAATTATTTGGGCTTGAAATAGAATCTTGTCTTGGGCTTTGTATTGGACTTGGGTTTATATGTTTGTCTTTTTCTTATTTTTGTTTAAGTAATTTTTCTACGGTTTGGGTTATGAGGGATTCTAAATCTTTATTTTTTTGGGATTTTTTAACTTTTTGTCTAATAGTCTAGTTGAAAGAAATTGGTAATCTTCTTCTTGTAGATGATCCTTCATCTTTTTCACTTTTTGGCAAAGTGATAGCCATTAACGGATTTGATAAGTCTTTACCGGCTACCGTTTGAACCGGACTAGCTGTATCTTCACACGATACAGTGGATTTCTTAGCATTTAGTGGGGAATGCACACCCATCTCATCCATTTTTATGTGGGATGGAAAACCCTGTATATTTGTCTGAGTTTGTACATCTTGTTTTCCTTTCCTTTCCATTTTTTGAAGCTTTTCTCTGAGCTTGACATTTTCTTGCATTAAGGCATCATTTCTCAAGTTTAGCATTTTGAATGCTTCGGTCATGGAAGAACAATGGTCACAAAATATTATTTTATCTGTGTCTTGTTTGATATTGTATTGTGGGGCTTTATCTGGGTTTTGTCTTAGGGCTGGAGAAATATAATAATTTGGTCCTAATATTCCTCTAGCATAGTCTAAGGCTTCTGTAAAATCATTAAAACCTTTGAAAAGAGGTTTTTGAAAATCTTTAATGGAGTCTAAAACTTCTATCCATGTCTATATATATATATATATGTATGTATGTATGTATAAATATATATATATGTATATATATGTATGTATATATACATATATATATGTATATATATGTATATATATATATATATATATATATATGTATGTATGTATGTATGTATGTATATATAGTCAAAGAGAAACACTCCTTATTGGATCATTTAAAAAACTTAACAAATTAATTATATGCAGATAAAATGTGCATGGTCTCTCGAGCACGAGACAAAGTTATATTAACATTTTATTTGAAATGTGTTAAAAGGATGAGTGATTTGCTTCAATACGATCGAGAACATGGTAGTACACCTCTTGGATTAGTGATGATATATGACCTAAACTAAATGTTTATTGTGACTTTTTAATCAAATACTCTTGGAGAGGCCTAATAGTCTTACCAAAGAAAATCACTTTGCCTAGTAACATTTTCGTTATAAACATGTTGTCAAACCTTTGCCTCATTCTAGACTCACCACGTACACTTCATCTGCAGAAAATTAATTTGTTTTTTTTGATTAAATTGTTCAATAAGAAGTATATTTATTTTAATGATATATACATCACAACCGATTCATTGTTTATTGATTATGTTTTTTATAATTGATCTAGATAAAGAACAAGCCAAGGTATTACACAAAAAGGGGAAACTCAAATTTTTATAGCATTCGAACCTGTTTCGAAGTAGGTTATGGTTAATATTTTCCTGTTTGTGTTATACGTTCTTGTTAAGTGCCCCATTATATACTCATTGGTGGTGGTGATTGCATTGAGTGCTTGTTTGTTGGAACGGGTACTACACCGGTACTTTAATAATCCGGTACCATTGGAAAAATGCCAACGTGTACCCTGTTGCTAAAGTAACGATGGGAAGGGATATCAATCTAAGACACTAAAAATAGAATTAAGTACCACGGTAGTTCATTGACTATTTGTATGTGGAGGTTCCATGAGACAACATGAGTGACTTGTTCTGTTGTGATGGTTTGTTATTCTTATGTATATCAATTTAAAGTGAGGAACGGGAGTATGGGTTATTTTGTACTTGCGTTATGATTGTGTATAAATAACGTTCCTAAGTTGTAGTTGCCTATTTGTATTTAACATAAATGGACCAAGCAGATGAACTAGTATATTGTGATTGTGTATTGATACTACACTTGGTCTTTCATTATTGACTACTAGCATATTGAGGCGACTGTTTTGCGCGCTCTCTCTCTCTCTCTCTTTATATATATATATATATATATATATTATTATTATTATTATTATTATTATTATTATTATTATTAAATAGAAACACTCCTTATTGGATCATTTAAACAACTTAACAAATTAATTATATGCAGATGAGTGTACATGGTCACTCGAGCATGAGACAAAGGTACAAGAAATATTTCTTAGAAATGTGCTAAAAGGTTGAGTGATTAGCTTTAATATAATCTAGAACATGGTAGTAGGCCATCTAGGATTAGTGAAGATATATGGCCTAACCTAAATCAGTATTGTGCCTCTTTAAACCAATACTTTGGAGGGCCCAATACTCATATTGAAGAAAATTACTTAAGCTTTTAACATATCCTCTATGAACATATTCTCTTACCTTTTCCTCATTCTTGACTCACCATGTACACTTGATCTACATATAATTAATTTTTTTATTAATTAATTTATCAAATAAGAAGTAATTCTATTTAAACGATATATACATCAAACATGGTTTAATGTTTATTAATTATGTTATTTTGTAATTGTTCTAGACTAAGAACAAGCCAAACTATTCCAAAAAGGATAAACTCAAATTTTGTAGAGCATTCAAGACTTGTTTTAAGGTAGGTGATGACTAATGTTTTGCCGTTTGTGTTACATGTTCTTGTTAAATTCCTCGTTAGTATAGCATGCATAAAATATGATTAGGGGGAAAAGAAAGAACATTGATGTGAAATGAAATGATTATTTCAATTGCATCCAATGAATGGGTTACTTATATGTACAAGGGTGATTGATACTCATTGTGTTGGTGATTGTATTGTGTGTTTGTTTGTTTTAACGGGTACAATAGTTTGAACTGGTACTACTGGTACAATGTGAATATGCATAATGCTAGTAAACTAACAATGAGAATGGGTACAAATATGGCACACTAAAAGTGGAATTTGATACTATGCTGGTCAGTAACAGTTTGCATGCACGTGTTCCATGAGAGAAATGGAGTGGCTTTTTCTGTTGTGATAGTTCTTCTTATTATGTATAACAATTCAAGGTTAGGAATAGAGCATGGGATGTTTTTTACTTGCATGTGTATAATTAGCGTTCCTAAGTTGTAGATTCCTATGCATACTACATAAATGGACCTAGACAATGATCCAATCTGTATATTGTGATTGTGTATTGATACTGCAGTTGATCTTTCTTTATTAACTAGATGACATATTCAGGCTGATTTTTTGCTATCCCAAATGTCATACCTCAATTATATGAATTCAAGATTGATCCACTTCCTCTAAGCTGATATGGATTCTTCAGTACTTTTTATTATATTTGTTCAGAATCAAACATTCTAGACTTGTAATTTTCTTGTTTTGGGGTTGTATCCCCTTTTTCAAGATAGTTAGAGTTTTTCTATTGCGAATTTCAGTTTCTAGGGGGTTACTTACATATTTGTTGAGGACACAAAATAATTATATGGAAATGAGTGTGCATGGTCACTCGAGCATGAGGCAAATGTGTAAGAACTTTTTCTTAGAAATGTGTTAAAAGGTTGAGTGAATTGCTTCAATATAATCAACAACATGGTACTAAGCAATCTTGTATTAGTGAGGATATATGGCCTAAGCTAAATGAGTATTGTGCCTCTTTAATCCAATACTCTGGAGAGGCCCAATACTCGTACTGAATATAATAACCTAACCTTTTAACATATCCTTTATGAACATGTTCTCTAACCTTTGCCTCATGCTCAACTCACCATGTAAACTTGATCTACATATAATTAATTTATTAATTTAGTTAAGTTATTCAACATGAAATATTTCTATTTAAATGATATACACATCATAAATGATTCATTGTTTATTTATTATGGTATTTTGAAATTGTTCTAGATCAAGAAAAGGCGAGGTACTCCAAAAAGGGAAAACTCTAGTTTTCTAGATCATTCAGACTTGTTTCGAGGTAGGTGATGGATGATGTTTTCCCGTTTGTGTTATATGTTCTTGTTAAGTGCCTCTTTAGTGTAACATGCATGATATATGATAAGGGGGAAATGAAAGAACATGATGTGAAATGAAATGATTCTTTCAATCACATCTGTTCAATGAGTTACTTATATTTAAAAGGGTGATTGTTGCTCATTGTCCTGGTGATTGTATTTTTTCTTGTTTGTTTGAATTGATACAATGCCGGTATGTTAATAGTTTGAACTGATAACCACTCATACAATGTGAACATGTACCATGCTAGTAAACTAACAATAGGAATGGGTACCAAGCTGGGACATTAACAATGAAATTTGGTACCATGCTGGTACACTAAAAGATTGTATATATGTGTTCCATGAGAGAATTGGAGAGGCTTGTTGTGTTGTGATGGTTCTTGTTATTATGTATAAAAATTCAAGGTTAGGACTTGAGCAAAGTATGTATTGTACTTGCGTTATGATTGTGCATAATTAATTTTTCTAAGTTGTAGTTGTCTATTCATACGACATAAATGGACCTAGTCGATGATCAAACCTGTATACTGTGATTGTGTATTAATTTAAACTTTTTCTTTATTGACTATATGACATAAATAGACTGTTTTTTTGCTATCCCAAGTGTGATACCTTAGTTATTTTAATCCAAGGGTGAGCCAATTCCTCTAGGCTGCTATAGATTCCTCCTAATTTCCTTTGTACATTTGTTCGGACTCAAACATTCTAGACTTATGAATTTCTTGCATTAGGGTTGTATATTTTTCTTCTAGATAGTCAGAGTTTTGATACTATGACTTTATTTTTCTAGGGGTTACTTCAAAATTTGTTTATGGCTATGTTCTTCTTATTTATAAACATGTTTTGATTTAAAACTACATCTTAAATATTTGGAATTGCTTACTTTAATCTCATTATACAACCTTCTAAATTAATTTTATGTAGATTAGTATGCACTGTCACTCGAGCACGAGGCAAAGGTATAAGAACATTTTCTAAAAATGTGCTAAAAGGTTGACTGAATTGCTTCAATATAATCGACGTCATGGTAGTAGGCCATCTTAGATTAGTGAGGATATATGGCCTAAACTAAATGAGTACGGTACCTCCTTAATCCAACAATCTGGAGAAGCGTAATACTCATACCGAAAAAGTAACTTAACCTTTTAACATATCCTCTATGAATATGTTCTCAAAACTTCGCATCATGCTCAACTCACCATGCACACTTAATCTACATATAATTAATTTATTTTATTGGTTAAATTATTTAACATGAAGTATTTCTTTTTAAATGACATATATAGAGCATTCAGACTTGTTATTTTGAAATTGTTCTAGACCAAGAAAAGGTCAGAGTATTCCAAAAAGTGTAAAGTCAAGTTTTCTAGAGCATTCAGACTTTTTTCGAGGTAGCTAATGGATGATGTTTTTCCATTTGTGTAATATGTTTTTGTTAAGCGCCTAGTTAGTATAACATGCATGATATATGATAAAGGATAAATGAAAGAACATGATGTGAAATGAAATGATTCTTTTAATCACATACAATGAATATGTTACTTATATTTACAAGGGCGGTTATTGCTCATTGTCCTGGTGTTATATATTGTGCTTGTTTGTTTGAACGGGTACAATGTCGGCACATTAATAGTTTGAACTAATACCACTAGTACAATGGTAACATTTACCATGCTAGTAAACTAACAATGGAAATGTGTACCAAGCTGGGACAGTAACAATGAAATTTTGTACCATTCTGGTACACTAACAATTTCTATGTATGCATTCCATAAGACAACTAGAGTGGTTTGTTGTGTTGTGATGTTTCATATTATTTTGTTTAACAATTCAAGATTATGACTAGAACATGATATGTGTTGTACTTGTATTATGATTGTGCATAATTAATGTTCCTTAGGTGCACTTTCTTATTCATACGACATAAATGGACCTAGTCGATGATCAATCCTATATATTATGATTTTACTTTTTCTTTATTCACTATATGACATATTTAGGTGCTCTTTCACTATCCAGAGTAGGATACATTCTTTTATCTTAATCCAATGGTGATCCACTTCCTCTGGCTGCTATGGATTCTGCATTAGTTCCTTAGTACATTTTATCGGACTCAAACATTCTAGACTTATCCTTTTCTTGCTTTGGGGTTGTATTCTTTTCTTCTAGATAGTTGGAGTTTTGACACTATGATTTTCAGCATCTAGTGGGTTACTTCTATATTTGTTGATGGCTATGATCTTCTTATTTACAAACACATATTAACTAAAGACTTCTTCTTAAATCTTTGGATTTACTTTCTTTAATATCATTAAAAAACTTAATAAATTAATTATATGCATATTAGTGTGCATGGTCACTCGAGCACGAAGCAAAGGTGTAAGAACTTTTTCTTAAAAATGTGCTAAAAGGTTGTGTGAAGTTGTTTGATATAATTGACAACATGGTAGTAGGTCATCTTAAATTTATGAGGATACATGGCCTAAAATAAATGAGTATTGTGCCTTTTTTGATACAATACTCTGGAGAGGCTTAATATTCATACTGAAGAAAATAACTTAACCTTTTAACATATCCTCTAGGAACATGTTCTCTAAACTTTGCCTCATGCTCTACTCACCATGTACACTTAATCTACATATAATTAATCTGTTGGTTAAATTATTCAACATGAAGTATTTCTATTAGAATGCTATATACATCACAAATGATTTGTTGTTTACTGATTATGTAATTTTTAAAATTCTTATAGTCCAAGAAAAACTCAGGATATTTGGAAAAGCGTAAGATCATGTTTTCTAGAGAATTCGGACTTGTTTCGAGATTGGTGATGGATGATGTTTTCCTGTTTGTGTTATATGTTCTTGTTAAGCGTCTAGTTAGTATGACATGCATGGTATATGATAAAGGGGAAAGGAAAGAACATGATGTGAAATGAAAGGATTCTTTCAATCATATCCTATGAATGTGTTACTTTTATTTACAAGATAGATTGCTACTCATTATCCTGGTAATTATGTTTTGTGCTTGTTTGTTTAAACGGGTACAATGACGATACTTTAACATGTACAATGCTAGTAAACTAAAACTTGAATGGGTACCATGCTGGGACACTAACAATGAAATTTCTTAACATGCTGATTCACTAACATTTTGTATGTATGTGTTTTAAAAGAGAACTCGAGTGGCTTGTTGCAGTTGTGATGGTTCTTATTATTTTGTATAAAATTCCATACGACATAAATAAACCTAGTCTATGATCAATACTGTATATTATGATTTTGTATTGATACTGCACATGTTCTTTATTTTTTGACTATATGACATACTTAAAGTGATTTTTTGCTATCCAGAATGGGATACCTCAGTTATCTGAATCCAAGGGTGAGCCTTTTCTTCTAGGCTCCTATGTATTCTTCATTATTTCCATAGTACATTTGTTTGGAATCAACATTCTAGACTAATGCTTTTCTTGCTTTGGGGTTGTATACTTTTCATCTAGATAGTTTGAGTTTTGATACTTTAACTTTCAATTTCTAGGGGGTTTCTTCTTTATTTGTTGACGGCTATGATCTTTTTATTTACAAACATGTCTTTATTAAAGACTACTTGTTAAATCTCTGGAACTCCTTACTTTAATCTCATTAAACAACTTCATAATTTAATTGTATGAAGATTAGTGTGCCTGATCACTCGAGCACAAATCAAAGGTATAAGAACTTTTTCTCTTAGAAACGTGCTAAAAGGTTGAGTGTATTTTCTTTAATAAAATCGACAACATTGTAGTAGGCCATGTTAGATTAGTTAGGATATATGGCCTAATCTAATTGAGTATCGTGACTCTTTAATCCGATTTTTTGGAGAGGCCTAATTTTCATACCGAAGAAAATATCTTGACCTTTTAACATATCCTCTAGGAACATGTTCTCTAGCCTTTGCTTCATGCTCGACTCACCATGTACACTTAATTTACATATAATTAATTTGTTTTATTGGTAAAATTATTCAACATGAAGTATTTCTATTTGAATGATATATACATCACTAATGATTCGTTGTTTACTCATTATGTTATTTTGAAATTGTTCTAGACCAAGAAAAAATCAAGGTATTCTAAAAAGTGTCAAGTCAAGTTTTTTAGAGCATTCAGACTTATTTCGAAGTAGGTGATGGATGATTTTTTCCTGTTTGTGTTAATGTTCTTGTTAAGCGCATTGTTATTGTAACATACATGGTATATGATAAGGGGGAAAGGAAAGAACATGATGTGAACCGAAATAATTCTTTCAATCACATCCAATGAATGTGTTACTTGTATTTACAAGGGAGATTGTTGCTCATTGTGCTGGTGATTGTATTTTGTACTTTTTTGTTTGATCGGGTACAATGCCGATACATTAAAATGTAAAATGCTAGTAAACTAACACTGGAATGGGTACCAAGCTGGGACAGTAACAATGAAATTTTGTGCCATGCTGGTACACTAGCATTTTGTATATATTTGTTCCATAAGAGAACTCGAGTGACTTGTTTTGTTGTGATGGTTTTTATTATTATGTATAACAATTCAAGGTTAGGATTGAAACATGGTATGAATTGTACTTGCATTATGATTGTGTATAATCAAAGTTCCTTAGGTGTAATTTTCTATTCATACGACAAAAATGGACCTAGTCAATGATCAATCATGTATATTATGATTTTGTATTGATACTGCAAATGCTCATTCTTTATTGACTATATGACATACTTAGGGTGCTTTTTTGCTATCCTAAGTGGGACACCTCAGTTATCTGTATCCAAGGGTGAGCCACTTCCTCTGGCTGATATGGATTCTTCATTATTTCCTTAGTACATCTCTTTGGACTCAAACATTCTAGACTAATGCTTTTCTTGCTTTGGGGTTGTATCTATTTCGTCTAGATAGTTGAGTTTTGATACTTTAACTTTCAGTATTTAGGGGGTTACTTCTATATTTGTTGATGACTATGATCTTCTTATTTACAAACATGTTTTAATCAAAGACTACTGCTTACTTTAATTCTATTAAACAACTTAATAAATTAATAATATGCAGATTAGTATGGATGGTCACTCGAGCACGAACGAAAGGTATAAGAGCTTTTTCATAGAGATGTGCTAAAAGGTTGAGTGAATTTCTTTATATAATCGACAACTTGGTAGTAGACCATCCTAGATTAGTTAGGATATATGATTTAAACTAAATGAGTATTGTGTGTCTTTAATCCAATACTCTGGAGAGGCCTGATACTCATAACGAAGAAAATAACTTTACTTTTGATCATATCCTCTAGGAACATTTTTTCTAACCTTTTCTTTATGCGCGACTCACTATGTACACTTAATCTACATATAATTAATTTGTTTAATTGGTTAATTTATTTAACATGAAGTATTTCTATTTGAATGATATATACATCATAAATGATTAGTTGTTTTTTGATTTATTTTATTTTGAATTGTTCTAGACTAATAAAAAGTCATGGTATTCCAGAAATTGTGATGTCAAGTTTTCTAGAGCATTTACACTTTTCTCGAGGTAGGTGGTGGATGATGTTTTTCTGTTTGTGTTATATGTTCTTGTTAAGTGCATGGTTAGTATAACATGCATAATATATGATAAAGTGGAAATGAAAGAATATGATGTGAAATGAAATGATTCTTTCAATCACATCCAGTGAATGTGTTACTTTTATTTACATGGGCGATTGTTGCTCATTGTCCTTGTGATTGCATTTTGTGTTTGTTTGTTTGAATAGGTACAATGTCAGTACGTTAGTAGTTTGAACTGATATTACTGGAACAATGGTAACATGTACCATGCTAGTAATAAAAAAATGAGAATGGGTACCAAGCTGGGACAATAACAATGAAATTTTGTACCATGCTGGTACATTAACAATTTGTATGTATGTGTTCTGTAAGAGAACTTGAGTGGCTTGTTGTGTTGTGTTGGTTCTTATTATTTTGTATAACAATTCAAGGTTAGGACTGTAACATGGTATGTATTGTACCTTTCTGATTCATAGGACATAAATGGACCTAGTCGATGATTAATCCTGAATATTATGATTTTTATTGATACTGCACATGCTCTTTATTTATTGACTATATGACATATTTGGGGTGCTTTTTCGCTATCCAGAGTAGGATATCTCAATTATCTGAATCCCAAAGGTGAACCAATTCCTCTTGGTTGCGATGTATTCTGCATTATCTCCTTACTACATTTGTTCGGACTTAAACATTCTAGACTTATGCCTTTATTGCTTTGGGTTTTATCCTTTTCTTCTTTATAGCTAGAGTTTTGATACAGTGTCTTTCAATTTTTAGGGGGTTACTTCTATATTTGTTGATGAGTATGATCTTTTTATTTGCAAACATGTTTTAATTGAAGACTACTTCTTAAGTCTTTGGAATTGCTTACTTTAGTATCCTTAAACAACTTAATAAATTAATTATATGCAAATTAGTTTCATGGTAACTCGAGCACGAAGCAAAGGCATAAGAACTTTGTCTTAGAAATGTGCTAAAAGGTTGAGTGAATTTCTTTAACATAATTGACAACATGGTAGTAGGCCATCTTAGATTATTGAGTATATATGGCCAAAACTAAATGAGTATTGTTCGTCTTTAATCCAATAATCTAGAGAGGCCTAATGCTCATACCGAAGAAAATACCTTAAACTTTAAACATATCCTCTATGAATATGTTATCTAACCTTTGGCTCATGCTCGAGTCACCATGTACTTAATCTACATATAAGTAATTGTTTTATTGTTAAATTATTCAACATGAATTATTTCTCTTTGAATGATATATAAATCACAAATGATTCGTTGTTTATTGATTGTGTTATTTTGAAACTATCTTAGACCAAGAAAAATTCAGGGTATTCCAAAAAGTGTAGAGTCAAGTTTTCTAGAGCATTCAAACATTTTTTGAGGTAGGTGATGGATGATGTTTTCCGGTTTGTGTTATATGTCTTGTTAAGCGCCTAGTTAGTATAAAATCCATGATATATGATGAAGGGGAAATAAAAGAAGATGATGTGAAATGAAATGATTCTTTCGATCACATCCAATGAATGTGTTACTTTTATTTACAAGGGCGATTGTTGATACTTGTTCCGCTGATTGTATTTTGTGCTTATTCTTTTAAACAGGAACAATTTCGGTAAGTTAATTGATTTAACTGATATCACTGGTGCAATGATAACATATACCATGCTAGTAAACTAACAATTGGAAACGGTAACAAGCTGGGAGTAACAATAGAATTTTGAACCATGCTGGTAGACTAACATTTGTATGCATGTGTTCCATAAGAGATCTAGAGTAGCCTCTTGTGTTGTGATGGTATTTATTGTTTTGTATAACTATTCAAGGTTAGGACTGGAACATGTAATGTATTGTACTTGCATTATGATTATGTATAATTAATGTTCCTAACTTGTACTTCCCTATTCATATAACATAAATGGACCTAGTCGATGATCAATCCTGTATATTGTGATTTTATATTGATACTGCATTTGATCTTTGTTTGTTGACTACATGACATATTTAGACTGCTTTTTCTCTATCCTAAGTGTGATACCTCAGTTATCTGAATCCAAGTGTGAGCCACTTTCTCTAGGTTGCTATATATTCTTCATTATTTCCTCAGTAATTTTTTTTGGACTCAATCATTTTAGACTTATGCTTTTATTCCTTTGGGGTTGTATCATTTTCTTCTAGATTGTTCGAGTTTTGATATTATGACTTTCAGTTTCTAGGGGGTTACTTCCATATTTGTTGATGGCTATGATTTTTTTATTTACAAACATGTTTTAATTAAAGACTACTTCTTAAATATTTGTAACTTCTTACTTTAATCGTATTAAGCAACTTAATAATTTAATTATATAGAGATTAGTATGCATGGTCACTCGAGCACGAAGCATAGGTATAAGAACCTTTCCTCATAATTGTGCTAAAAGATTGAGTGAATTGCTTTAAGATAATCGACAACATGGTAGTAGGCCATTTTTGATTAGTGAGGATATACGGCCTAAACAAAATGAGTATTCTCCCTCTTTAATCCAATTCTTTAGAGAGGCCTAATACACATAAAGAAGAAAATAACTTATTGTACGGTTCTTGATTGTCTTGTCAATTAAACCTAGGGTTTCTAGAACATTGATATAACTTCATGATTTAGATAAAATATATGTTCTAAATCAGATTATCATGTCATTAATCAGTTATCGCATGAATTTCAGAACGCTAGCTTTATATTTCTTTAGTTCTTGAAATACATATGCTAGGTTAGATATTTCAATTATGCAGTTATACATGCTTCAGTTTTTTAATGCATCATTATCAGATAAAATGTTGCATTTTTCAGTT
Organism: Solanum lycopersicum; assembly: GCF_036512215.1. Lineage (NCBI taxonomy): Eukaryota > Viridiplantae > Streptophyta > Magnoliopsida > Solanales > Solanaceae > Solanum > Solanum lycopersicum. Next base: position 10,151,200 of record NC_090806.1, on the reverse strand, counting down.
TGCATGTTCAGTTTTGAGCTATCCAGTATTTACAAAAACTCAAACATAATCAGTATATTTATAGAATTCATTGGGAGCATCATAATTCCGAGTTGGACTAGGGTTTAACGTACCCAATAGTCCCAGAACTACTAGCCAAGTAGGTCAGTTTAGTGATCACGCCCCAGCATGCATTTATACCTTTGGTAGGGTATATTGGGTCCTCTCAATAGGGTGTATATATCGGACTCCACATTTAGCTAATGTGGTTTTCTTATTGGTTATTAGTAGCTCCCACAGATAAGTCAGGCTCTCTGCATTGACCATTTATTAGTATATTTAGTATTAAGTTTCAGCATGTCAAAAATTGGTCATTGCATCCAATTAGCTAAGAATTCATTTAATCATGTCAGATTATTATTATACTTGATTTTATGCTTGTGGAGTTATGATTTATTTTAGCTTTATTCTATCCTACATGTCCAGTACCTTTCAAGTACTGACACATACGTGTGCTACATCTTCTTGTGATGTAGGTTCAAGTTCTCAGCATTCAGATCACGCATAGATCGATTTTCCGTTCTCCAGTTCAGCAGATTCTGTGGTGAGTCCTCATTCTCTGAGAACCATAGTCATGAGTTCATTTAAGTTCTCGTTTAGTCATTTTGTTCCAGTTTTGCAAGATTTAGCTGGGGCTTGTCCCATTATTTCTAGTCTAGTTTAGAGGCTTATTTCAGACATAGTTAGATTCAACTTAGTATTGAGTTAATATTTCCTTTGTATTAAACTCATTGTTTTCAAATATCTCAGTTATAGAATATGGGTATCCCCCATCTTTTAAAATTTAATTATAATTTAGCTTCTGCATCAATTTATTATCTTTAGTATGCTTATGATCATGCCAGCAGGGTTAGCTTGAGATCACTTGTGGTCCTTGGTTTCGTATTTACGTCTCGGGAGTAGCTCGAGGTGTGACACTTATCATTTTAACATATACTCTATGAACATGTTCTCTAACTTTTGCCTTTGTTTGTACTCATCATGTACACTTGATCTACATATAATTAATTTGTTTTATTGGTTAAATTATTCAACATGAAGTAATTCTATTTAAATGACATATTGAGAGCATTCAGACTTGTTATTTTGAAATTGTTCTAGACCAAGAAATAGTCAGGGTATTCAAAAAAGTGTAAAGGCATGTTTTCTAGAACATTTAGACTTGTTTCGAGGTAGGTGATGGATGATGTTTTCCGTTAGTGTTATAGGTTCTTGTTAAACACTTGGTTAGTATAACATGTATGATGTATGATAAAGGGGAAAAGAAAGAACATGATGTGAAATGAAAAGATTCTTTCAATCACATCCAATGAATGTGTTACTTATATTTACTCATTGTCTTGGTGATTGTATTTTGTGCTAGTTTGTTTGAATGGGTACAATGCCGGTATGTTAATATTTTGAACTGATACAACTTGTACAATGGTACCATGTACCACGCTAGTAAACTAAAAACGGGAATGGGTAACAAGCTCGGACAATAAGAATAAAATTTTGTACCAGGATCGTACACTTAGAATTCTTATGTATCTGTTCCATAAAGAATTGGAGTGGCTTTTTGTGTTGTGATGGTTCTTATTAATTTGTATAACAATTCAAGGTTAGGACTGGAACGCGATATGTTATGTACTTGCATTATTATAGTGTATAAATAATTTTCCTATTCATACGACATAAATGGACCTTTTCGATGATAAATCCAGTATATTGTGATTTTGTATTGAAACTACCCTTGCTCTTTCTCTATTTACTATATGACGTATATAGGGTTCTTTTTCGCTATCAAGAGTGGGATACCTCAGTTATTTGAATCCAAGGCTAAGCCACTTTCTCCGGGATTCTATGGATTCTACATTGTTTCCATAGTACATTTGTTTAGACTCAAACATTCTATACTTATGGTTTTCTTGCTTTGGGGTTGTATCCGTTTCTTCTAGATAGTTAGAGTTTTGATACTGTGACTTTCAGATTCTAGGGGGTTACTTCTATATTTGTTGATGGCTATTATCTTCTTATTTACAAACATGTTTTAAATAAACACTACTTCTGAAATCTTTGGAACTACTTACTTTAATCTCATTAAGCAACTTAATAAATTAATTATATGCATATTATTGTGCATGGTCATTCGAGAATGAAGCAAAGGTATAAGAACTTTTTGTTAAAAATTTGCAAAAAGGTTTAGTGAATTTCTTTGATATAACAGACGACCTGGTAGTAAGCCATCTTAGATTAGTGAGAAATATATGGACTACACTAAATGAGTATTTTGCATCTTTAATCCAAAAATTTGGAGAGGCCTAATACTCATACCAAAGAAAATATCTTCACCTTTTAACATATCCTCTATGACCATGTTCTCTAGCCTTTGCCTCATGCTCGACTCACCATGTACACTTAATATACATACAATTAATTTGTTTTATTGGTTAAATTATTCAACATGAAATATTTATATTTGAATAATATATACATCACAAATGATTTGTTATTTATTGATTATTTTATTTTGGAAATTGTTCTAGACCAAGAAAAAGTCAGGGTATTCCAAAAATTATAAATTCAAGTTTTCTAGAGCATTCAGACTTATTTCAAGGTTGGTGATGTATGATTTCCTGTTTGATACTGTGACTTTCAGTTTCTAGAGGGTTACTTCTATATTTGTTGATGACTATAATTTTCTTATTTTCAAACATTTTTTAATTAAAGACTACTTCATAAATCTATTGGAACTACTTATTTTAATCTCATTAAACGACTTAATAAATTTGTTATATGAAGATTAGTGTGCATGGTCACTCGAGCATGAACCAAAGGTCTAAGAACCTTTTCATAGAAATGTTGTAAAAGGTTGAGTGAATTTCTTTAATATAATCGACAACATGGTAGTAGGCCATCTTGGATTGAGTATTGTGCCTCTTTAATCCAATACTCTGCAGAAGCCTAATACTCATACTGAAGAATATAACTTTACCTTTTACCATATCCTCTATGAACATGTTCTTTAACTTTTGCCTCGTGCTCGACTCACCATGTACACTTAATCTACGTATAGTTAATTTTTTGTATTGGTTTAATTATTCAACATGAAGTATTGCTATTTGAATGATATATACATCACAATTGATTCGTTGTGTATTGAATATGTTATTTTGAAATGGTTCTAGACAAATAAAAATTCAAGGTATTCCAAAAAATGTAGTGTCAAGTTTTCTAGATCATTCAGACTTTTTAGAGGTAGGTTATGGATGATGTTTTCCCGTTTGTGTTATATTTTCTTGTTAAGCGTCTTGTTAGGATAACTAACATGCATGATATATGATAAAGGGGAAAGAAGAGAACATTATGTGAACTGAAATGATTCTTCTAATCACATCCCATGAATGTGTTACTTTTATTTTCAAGGGCGATTGTTGCTTATTTTCCTGCTGATTGTATTTTGGGATTGTTTGTTTGAATGGGTAAAATGCCGGTACGTTAATCGTATGAACTGATATCACAGGTACAATGGTAGCATATACAATGCTACAAAACTAACAATGGGATCGGATAGCAAGCAGGGACACTAACAATGAAATTTTGTTACATGCAGGTAGACTAACAATTTGTATGTATGTGTTCAATAAGAGAACTCGAATGGATTGTTGTGTTTTAATGGTTCTTATTATTTTTTATAAACTTTCAAGGTTAGGACTGGAACATGGTATGTACTGTACTTTCATAATGAATGTGTATAATTAACGTTCCAAAGGTGTACTTTCCTATTTATACGACATAAATGGACCTAGTCGATGGTCACTCCTGTATATTGTGATTTTGTATTGATACTACACTTTTTCTTTCTTTATTTACTATATGACATATTTAGGGTGCTTTTTTTTCTATTCTAGAATGGGATACCTCCGTTATATGAATCCAAGCGTGAGCCACTTCCTCTGGGCTGCTATGGATTCTGCATTATTTCCTTAGTACATTTGTTCGGACTCAAACATTCTAGACTCATGCTTTTCTTGCTTTTGGGTTGTATCTTTTTCCTCTAGATAGTTTGAGTTTAAATACTGTGACTTTCAGTTTCTAAGGGGTTACTTCTATATTTGTTGATGGCTATGATTTTCTTATTTACGAACACATTTTAATTAAAGACCACTTCTTAAATATTTGGAACTACATTAATCTCAACAAACAACTTAATAAATTAATTATATGTAGATTAGTGTGCATGGTCATTCGAGCACGAACCAAAGGTATAAGAACTTTTTCATAGAAATGTGCTAAAATGTTGAGTGAATTTCTTTAATATAATTGATAGCATGGTAGGAGGTAATCTTAGATTTGTTAGGATATATGGCTTAAACTAAATGAGTATTGTGCCTCTTTAATCTAATACTCTGGAGAGGCATAATACTCATATCGAAGAATATAACTTTACCTTTTAACATATCCTCTATGAACATGTTCTCTAACGTTTGCCTCGTGTTTGAGTAACCATGTACACTTATTCTACATATAACTAATTTTTTGTATTGGTTAAATTATTCAACAGGAAGCATTTCTATTTAAATGATATATATATCACAAATGATTTGTTGTTTATTGATTATATTATTTTGAAATTGTCTAGACAAAAAAAGAAGTCAGGGTATTCTAAGAAGGGTAAACTTAAGTTTGGTAGAGCATTAAGACTTGTTTCGAGGTAGGTGATGTATGATGTTTTTTGATTTGTATTATATATTCTATAGCGTCTCGTTAGTATAAAAACATTATATATTATAAGGGAAAAAGAAAAGATCATGATGTGAAATGAAATGATTCTTTCAATTGCATCCAATGGGTCACTTAAATTTACAAGGGCGATTGGTAATCATTGTCCTGGCAATTGTATTTTCTGCTTATTCGTTTGAATGGGTACGATTTCGGTACATTAACAATTTTAATTGATACCACATGTACAAAGGGAACATGTACCATGCTAGTAAACTAACTTAGAAAGGCTACCAAGATAGGATACTAACAATGGAATTTGGTACCATACTAATACACTAACAATTTTTATGTATGTGTTCCATGAGAGAACTCGAGTGGCTTGTTGTGTTATGACGGGTTTTTGTTATTATATATAACAATTCTAGGTTAGGACTAGAGCGCCTGTATTTTACTTGTGTTATGATTGTGTATAATTAAAGTTCCTAAGTGGTAGTAGCCTATTCATATGTCACAAATGGACATAGTCGATGATCAAATCTGTATATTGTGATTGTGCATTGAAATTTCACTTGCTCTTTATTTATTGACTACATGACATATTTAGGCTCCTTTTTCACTATCCCAACTGTGATACCTCAGTTATCTGAATCCAAGGGTGAGCCACTTCCTCTGGGCTGTTATGTATTCTTTATTATTTACTTAGTACATTTGTTTGGACTCAAACATTCTAGTCTTATGCTTTTATTGTTTTGGGGTTGTATCTTTTTCTTCTATATAATTATATTTGATACTGTGAGTTTATGTTTCTAGGGGTTTACTTCTATATTTGTTGATGACTATGGTCTTCTTATTTGCAAACATGTTTTAATTAAAGAAATCTTCTTAAATCCTTGGAACTACTTACTTTAATCTCATTAAATAATTTAACAAATTAATTATATGCAGATGAGTGTGCATGGTCACTCGAGCACGAGGAAAAGGAATAAGAACTTTTTCTTAGAAATGTGCTAGAAGAGTTGAGTGATTTGGTTCAATATAATCGACAACAAGGTAGTAGGTCATCTTGGATAAGTGAGGATATCTGACCTAAAATAAATTAGTATTGTGCCTCTTCAATTCAATACTCCGGAGAGGCCTAATACTCATACCGAAATAAACTACTTAACCTTTTAACATATCCTCTATAAACATGTTCTCATACTTTTGCCTCATACTCGACTCACCATGTACACTTCATTTACATATAATAAATTTGTTTTACTGCTTAAATTTTCCAATAAGAAATATGCTTATTTAAATGATATATACATCACTAATGGTTACTTGTTTAATGATTATGTTGTTTTGTTATTGTTCTAGACCAAAACTAAGCCAAAGTATTCTAGAAAGCGTAAACTTAAATTTTCTAGAGCATTCAGACTTGTTTTGAGGTAGATGATGGTTGATGTTTTCCTGATTGTGTTATATGTTCTTTTTAAGTGCCTCATTAGTATAGAAAGGATAATATGTAATAAGGGGTAAAATAAAAGAACGTGGTGTGAAATGAAATGATTCTTTCAATCGCATATAATAAATTTGTTACTTATATGTACAAGGGTGATTGTTGCTCATTATGCTGATAATTGTATTTTGTGCTTATTTTGTTGAATGGGTACAACACTGGTACTCCAATAGTTTGAAATGATACCAAAAGTACAATGGGAACATGTACCATGATAGTAAATTAAAAATGGGAATAGGTACCAAGTTGGGACACTAACAATGGAACTTGGTACCATGCTGGTACATTAACAGTTTGAATGCATTTGTTCCATGAGACAATGGAGTGACTTGTTGTGTTGTGATGGTTCTTGTTATTATGTATGACAATTCAAGGTTAGGACTAGAGTATGTCATGCATTGCACTTTAATTATGATTGTGTATAATTAACGTTCCTAAGTTGTCGTCTCCTATTCATACTTCATAAATGGACCTAGTCGATGATCAAACATGTATATTGTGATTGTATATTGATACTACACTTTCTCTTTCTTTATTCACTATATGAAATAATTAAGCTGCTTTTTTGCTATCCTAGCTGTGATACCTCAGTTAACTATCTGAATCCAATGGTGAGCCACTTTCTCTAGGCTTCTATGGATTCTTCATTATATTTAGTACATTTGTTTATACTCAAACATTCTAGACTTACACTCTTCTCGTTTTGTGGATTGTATCCCCTTCTTCTAGATAGTTTGTGTTTTAGTTCTATGACTTTAACTCAGTTTTTAGGGGGTTACTTTCATATTTTTAGATGAGTATGGTCTTTTATTTACAAAGATGTTTTAATTAAAGACTACGTCTTAAATCTTTTGAACTGCTTAATTTGATTGCATATTAGACTATGTGTGGGTAGTTGATTGGGTTCTCTCATTGATCTCATTGTTCCAAAATAGGTCTAGTAGATTCTTGAAGAATGGTATGGAGACATCTCTTCTTTTTTTACCGGAGGCTACAAAACTTAAGAAAAATTCTATTTTTTCTTCTTTCCTCGTGTTCAAACTTGATTCCAACTGGTATTTGTCAATCCAAATTGGTATCTAACCTCTTTTATTATCTATGCAATATATTCAGAGTACCAATTTTAGGAAACCAACGGTCAAAAGTATAAGAAAGGTAGAGGCGAAGGTAGAGGCATGGGAAGAGGGAGGGAAACACCCTCTAGGGACTGAGCTCATACAATTTTTTTGCGTTTTCCCACCAATTTCTTCGATAAAGGTAATTTAGTTACTTCCCTAAGATGTAATTTCTCTTAAGCCTTAGAATCTAGGGTGTTACGATTGTTATTCATTATAGTGGTGATTGTGTTATGCATTTATTTGTTAGAACGGGTACCACACTGGTACACTAATAGTTTAAACGGTGGACCACACCTATATAATCTATAATGGGAACATACCACGCTAATATAATAACAATTGAAACAGGTACCATACTCGATGCACTAAAAGTTTATATGATAGGTCCCGTAAGATAACCTAAATGGCTAGTTGTGCTTGATGTTTCATGTTTTTGTACATACAAATTCAGGTTCAGGACTAGAGTTTGGATTGTGTTGTACTTGAATTATAATTGTATATCGCAGGGTCCCCATTTTCCTCTACCCGAAATTCTTGGGCAAGGGGAACCTGCGGGTTCGCCCCCTGTCTCCCGCTCAAAGTTTCTTGTAAACCTGTCACAAAAGGCGCGACAGCTTCTAGTAAGTCGTTCATTTTTGTATTTTAGAATCGATTCCGCCCCTAAGGCTAGCTCCTACTCCTCCTCCTTCTCCTTTAGGATATTTTTTTGTTTGTGTTACTAAGATGTATTTGCATTTCCATATTTTACATAACTGGAACTAGTCGATAATTCTACAGATAGTCTATGGTTGTGTATTCATATTGCACTTTCTCTTTCTTTGTTCAGTACATGGTATGTTTAAACTGTTGCTTTGTAACCTCAATTATGAGACCTTAGTTATATGAATCCAAGGGTGATTCACTTTCTTCATGCTTCTCAAGACTCCTCGTTATTTTCATATTACATTTGTTCTGACTTGGACATTCTAGACATACATTTTTCTTGTTTTAGGGTTGTATGCACTTATTAGTTAGAGTTTGGTGATGTGTCAGTTTCTAGGGGGTTGCTTCCGCATTTGCTGATGATTATGGTTTTCTTATTTACAAACATGTTTAATTAAAGACTATTTTTAAAATCTCTTGAATTGCTTACATGATTGCATATTAAATTGTTTGTGAGTAGTTGGTTGGTTCTTCTACCGAGGGTTAGTGTGGGTGACACTCATGGTCACTTAGGGTCGTAACTATCGAAGGTCTTTTTTTCATTACTGAAATGTTAAAAATTAGACTACATATTGTAGAATAGTTTACCAAAATGGGAGTAGTAAAAGATGTGAGGTGTTGTTTGTTGCAATGAAAATGCACCTGAAATATTCCAACATTGGTTTTTAACTTGCTCTACAACTATGAGGGTGTGGAAAACTCTTATTAGTGCTATTAAGAATCAAATTTCATTTCTACAGCTTTAAGTAATAACTAAAAGATGGTGAGAAGTGAATTACTCAACTAAGACAAAGCCAGTGCACAACACTATTCCTGCTTTCATTGTGTCCTGTCTAGAGAAGAGAAAATGTTACTAAGTTAGGATGATAAAAGGACTGCTAGCAATTTGATTTTTGAAACAAACAAGAGTCTCTATGTATTAGATAGAACAAGGTATCCATGGTTCAATTATATACCTAAGAAATAACCCTTCATAATGCAATTTTTAGAAGAGTATGTCCTGATAATAATCCCCAAGATAGTAGTTAGTGAAGAAAACAAAGAGACATCTTCAAATGCAACTGTGATGGACTATCAAAACGAAAGTCAAGGCCTAGTGCAATGGGTTTCTGTATAAGGAAGTGGGAAGGTAATTTGAGATGTTAAATCTAGGAAATAGACTAAAGGCATAAGTTTAATAGCTTAAGCAAAAACAATTAAAGTTGGTATATAATTTTGCTTCAATAATGGGAAGACTCAAGTCGTGGTAGATATTGATTCATTATTTATGAAGAAGGTCTTGGATGGAGTTTGCGAGGCACTTGGAGTATCGCTTTGGAGATTCAGTACAAAAAGGATTAATAAGAAGGCACATATTTATGTGAAGCATGTTTATTGAAAGGGAAATATGTGACCAGACTATTGAACTAACTTAGATGTATATTTTGCAGGTACTTTAATCTTTCAATCTACAAAAGTTGCAAGCAAAAAGGAATAATACTCTACAAATTGATAAAATTCATATTGCAAACATCTGGACATAAAAATACTGAAAATCTAATTTTGGCATTCAAGATACTATAGCTACCAGCTACATCAAAAACATCGATATATTCTACTTATGGATATCGATGAACAGTAGTCTCATGTTTTAGATTTGAGTTCAAAATTTAAATCTATAAGAGGGAAATTTTATGGATTGTACCTGGAACGCCTTGATGATTAATCCGCTATGAATCTCTTTTCTAACAATGGTATTAGCTTTTTTGGCTCAATCTATTGAAAAGATAAAATAGTGAATTGGTCATCAACATTCTTTATAGTTGTCATCCTAGTTGTTACTAAGTTTATATCAATAAATATCAAGAGAAGATTTATTACCAACCTTGTGTCGAAGAAATCTCAGATAGAAATGATTACATGACATCAGTGAGAGCTTTTGATGTATAAAGTGAAACCGACCAAACACATGTGAGATCTAGGTCATTGAACAAGCATCACATGGTAAAAGTTCCAGTTTTTCCTAGAGGTTGAATTTCTCATGCAGATTTTACGGAGCCGAAGGACGGCATAATTTCGAGCACAACCTTCCGCTATTAGGTTTTCAAAATTTTCTGGAGTATTCTGTCATTTGTTTCCTTTTTATTTGTTTTATTCCCTAATCTATGTTGACATGGGCTTATTCGAATTGGACTTTGTGTACTATTTTTTTTTCTTTCAGAATAAAATGTTGCCATTGCAAAAACAAAAAAAAAAGATGAAAGAATAAATTAGAAAAATACATGTAATTTAAATGGAAAGGGTGAAATTGTTAATAAAGTCTAAAAAATAAAGTAGAATAGATAGCATTTACTATATACCCTTAACATTTATATTTAATCTCCAAAAACTAATATATTTAAATTGGAGAACTCTTACCCACAAACTAGAACATAAAATGCGAAGGGGAACAAAATATAAGCTAAACACCCTATTAAGTAGGGAAATACTTTTCAAATATATTTAAAACAATTAATTTTGAGAAATACATTGATCTCTTCCAAGGAACTAGCCTAAACAAGTTTCATGCAACCAGAATATTGTCAAATGGCATAGCAAGAGTAGTATGCATGTACTTTAATCTTTCATAGTCTACAAGAATTGCAAGTAGATGGAAAAAAATTACTCTATAATTTGATAAAATTAAATTGCAAAAATGCCAAAATTCTACCTTTGGAATTCAAGATACTATAGCTACCAGCTATGTCAACAACATCAATATATTTTACTCATGGATATCGATGAACAATAGTCTCATGTTTTAGGTTTGAGTACAAATTTTAAATCTATCGAGAGGGATTATGGTTCATACCTGGAATGCCTTGGTGATTAATCCGCTATGAACCTCTTATGTAACTATGGCATTAACTTTCTTTTTGTTGAATCTATTGATACGAGAAAATAGTGAATTGGTTGTCAACATTCTTTATTGTTGTCATCCTAGATGTTCTAAGGTTATATCAATGAGATATAAATAGAATATTTATTACCAACATCGTGTCGAAGAAGTTTTTGATGGAAACGATTAAATGAATCAGTGAGAGCTTTAGATGCATAGAGTGAAATTAATCGAATAGATGTGGGATCTTGGTCATTGAAGAATCATCAAATGGATAAGATCCAATTTTCCCCATAGATTGTCTTTCTCATGAATAATTGATGGAGCCGATTGATGGTGTAACCTTTTGGCGCAACTTTCCCCCTTTGCATTTTCACCATTTTCTGGAGTGTTTTATCATCTTATTTGTTTTGTTCCCTAATCCAAATGGACATAGGATTATTCAAATTGTCTTTGTGACTTTTTTTCATTTTTTCGGAATAAAAGGCGGCCTCTATAAAAAAGAAGAAGAAAACAATCAAAAGAATACATAGTTCAATAACTTTTTCTTTACTTTTAGCATAAGATATAAATAAAAAAAATATAACATTTATTTAATAATATTTAATTAATATAAATTGTGATTAAAAGTATTAATTATATTAAGTTTATTAATTTGATAAAAACTCAAATTTTTAAAATGGAAAATATAGTGAGAAACTAAATGGAAGAAAAAAGAGTAGACATTATCATTAGAATAAAGGAACGGCGGGGGGTGGGGGGGGGGGACTTGACCACAAGTTTTATGTACTTGTCAATTTAAGAAGTGCACTGGGCCCTATAAATTCATTAACTTTTTAATATGTGGCAGGATATGACCTGTATAATTTGAAAGGGTAAAGTTTTTTGGAATTGTTAATAAAATTTAAAGGGAAAATGCACAAGTAATCCCCTCCCCTCCAATCTATGCTCGCAATCTCACTCAACTTAGAGAATTTATCTTGTAAAATCATTGGACTTTATTTTATATCAATAAAATTACTCAATTTATGAATTTGTATCAATAAAATCACTCAACATATGTATTTGTATCAATAAATGAATCAACTAAACTGGGCAAAATGAAAATTTTATTTTTATACCATGCAACATAAATCCCACAAGTGAATAAAATAAATAAAACACATTAAGAAAATTAATGGACAAATTTATTAATTAGTGAAACAAATACTCTTATGACATAACAATAAAAATATACAATAATATTATATGAAATGTCATGCTTTACAATTATCATTTCTAGGTAAAAAGTTTAAGTACCAATCATTTTCCATGAAATTGAAGTGTTCCACAAATATTTGCATGGAAAACACATTAAAAATGATTCAAACTAGAAGTTCAATACTCACCTTTTCTTGTGGATAATACTCACCAATGCGATGCATTCTGAAATTTATCGTAAACAAAGCATATTTTTTTTAAAACAAATACTCGCAACTTTCTGAAAATAGAATAAATAAAAAGTCGTACACAGAAGTGAAAAAACAAAGTTGAATTTTTTAACCTTCGACTTTTCGTCGTGAATTTGTTTTGAATATCAGTGCATATTTGTTTATTGTAATGTAATATCATAAGAGTATTTGCTTAACTATTTAAGTTTGTCTTTAATTTTTTTTCTTGAGTTATAAAATTTTGATTTATTGTGGAGTTTATGTTTACATGTTATAAAAAGTAATTTAACGATAAATTTATTTGAGTGATTTTATTGATATAATATACAAATTGAGTGATTTTATTGATACAAAACAAAGTTTAATGACTTTACTAGATAAATTCTCTAATTTTTTGTGACCTTTTATGATATTAACTCTAAGGTCCTATTACTCCCTGAACTTATTTTATAAATAATTTCTACCCCTTTTCAGCTTCTGTGGCACTATCTTGTGGGCGCAACCGCGTGTTGACATTTTCTTAAGCTAGTGTCACGTAGTCTAAAAATGGGTACAAATATAATTTATAAAATAAGTTTAGGAGCGTAATATGATCTTAGTATAGTATAAGTGTGTATGTGGATTTTCAGGCATAGGTTGGAGAGGTACTTATGCATTTTCCCAAATCTAAATAATAAAGTAGAAAAGATAGAATTTCTTAGTAAGTTGATCTTGTAAGATGATTAAAGACTATAATATATTTTACATTTTTATTTAATGTCCAAAAACAAATATGTTTAAATAGGAAATCTCTTAGCCCCAAATGAGAACATAAAATACGGAAGTGAACAAAATATAAGCTAAACACCCTATGAAATACATAATTACTCCCAAATATATTAAAAAGAAGTAGTTTGCGAAATACATTGATCCCTTCCAAGGAACTAGTCTAAACAAGTACAGAAGCTTCTAAGAGAATAAAATGTTTTAAATTAAATACACATAGCTCCCCCATAAAGTAAGAGGGTGTAGAACATGTCGAATATCATATTCTTCTTCACATAATACACATCGATTATCATGCAATCAGACTATGCCAAATGGTATAACAAATACAACCACACGTATTGGAAGGCAACATTGGTTAACCCGAATCTACCATATAATATTAAGCAAGCAATCAAAGAAAACTTGGGACAAATAATTATAACCCAGATTTTTCATTCACCACCCTTACTACCACATAATATTATCCTTAAGCTTATACACTTCATCTCAAGTCACCTCACCTCCTTCCGCTGCTAACTTCACCATCTATCCCATTTACCTTCATATCAGATCCTTTTAATCACATGGAAACTTTTTGAACCACTCATTCTTCCAACACCAGGATTGCTATACTATTTCCATTCTTGAATCTAAGTTCAGTGATAACTCTGTTAGTTATCCTATTACTCTCCTTCAAGGTCTCAAGCAAACTGTATGGCCGTGGACTTATTTAGTAAACCACAAGCAATATTTTTGCTTAACCTCCTTGACTTGAATTCCCTTTATCATATATCTCTCAAACCAACTAGACTAGCTAAATATTGCAAGTTAGTGCATCAGAAAAACTCGGCATCAACATACCTACATAGTAATAACCCAAAACATGTTCAAAAATATAGCAATCACCCACCTCTGATTCATCACACCTTTCAAGAAATCTAGACCATCAAAATCCTTATGACATCATCTAAAGTGTTTAACATACTGTCCAAATATACACGAGAACCATCCCAACATCAGAACATAAATATCGACCACTCGTGACCAACATGTAATAATCATGTAACAAAGAAGTAAACTTGATTCTCTAATGGAACTTACACACAAAATATCATTGTACCATACATGGTACCTTACCCAATCATTAGTAATTTATACCAGTGTGGTACTTGAGTCAACTTTAGTATGTACCAGGCGTGGTAGCCTATCCAACTATGGGAATATGTAGTATCGATTGTAGTAACTGAGCCAACGAGCAATCACATTATAATTATTATCATAATGTATAGAAATACACCATGCATTCACTACTAATGAAGTAGTTATTAAAAACATATACCATAAATGGGAAGCAAACAACCATTACCTACTCTAAACTAGTTTCATAATGTTCCCTTTCTATTACCCGCAATCACCTTCCGCAAGTTAGGACCCAACGATCATCATAAGATAAACATTAAATAATCATGAGTTTTGACCCTCTTTGCACCAAAATCCCTCCCCTCTATTGTTCTAAGGCTTAGGAGGGTTTTTGAATAACCCTTGTTTAGTTTACAAATAAAAGTTGGAGGAAAAATAAAAGACATTGTATTTTATAGGATTTGATTCTCCAACACTGCAATAGTGGCCATGCATGCACTATGGAGGTGTGCCATATTGTGAGTCTTACATATATGCTGGGCTAATGTCAACCCGAATGATTTAAATTCAGATTATATTGTTTGTTCTCATGTTACCCCTATTTTAAATTTGCAACATATTAAAAAACTATGAGACCCACACGAGGTTCCTTTTAAATAACAACGGGAGAGGTCGTAATTACAATAGCTCGGGGCCTAGTGCAGTTGGTTTCTATATAAGGAATTAAGAAGTCAATTTGGTGAATGTTGAACTAGTAAAAGTACAATAGCTCGGGTCCTAGTGAGGTTCAAAACTCTGTACAACCAAAGTTTTCTTCAAGCTCTAAAGGAAGCCCATTGAACTCAAGGGGGACTGGAAATAGGCACCACATTTGTATTCTGAACCAATATAAAATTCTTTAATTCATTTTCTTTCCGCAATTCGATTCTTGCAATTTTTCAAATTACTAATTTGCAGGTGAGTCAACTATTATATACATAAAGTCAACTAAAGAATTTTTAGTTCACCCCCCCCCCCCCAAACTTTCACTTGGAGTATTTTTTGGAGATATAGTTCATAAATAGTTTAATAAAGAAGGGGTATATTTATACGAAGCATGTTTATAGAAAGGCAATAAGTGAGCAGCCTATGTAACTAAGTTGTATATATTGTAAGTAACATAATATTTCGTAATCTACAAGAGGTGCCAGTAAAAGGAAACGATACTTTAGTCTTTAGTAAAAGTAATATTTCAAACATCACAATTCAAAAATGCCAAAATTCTAGTTTTGACATTCAAGATACTACTAGAGCAACCAACTACATCAACAACATTAATACAATCTAATAATGTATATCGATGAACAATAGTCTCGTGGTATTAACTTTTTTGGCTCAACCTATTGAAAAGGACAAATAGTATATTGGTCATCAATATTATTTATAGTCATGAATTCGTCATCCTATTTGTTAATAATGTTATCTATGGAAGATTGAGAGATAATTTATTACCAGCATCATGTCGAATAAGTCGTTGATGAAATTGAATACACGAAATCAGCGAGAGCTTTTGATGTATATAGTGAAAATGACTCCAACACATGTGAGATCTTGGTCATTGAACGATCCTTTCATTGTATAAGCTGCAATTTGCATAGAGATTAGCTTGCTCATGAAGATTTGATGGAGCTGATGGACGGTTCAACTTTTGGGTGCAACTTTCCCCTTTTGCATTTTCCAAAGTTTTCTAGAGTGTTATTTGCTCCTTTTTTTCATTTTTAGTTCCTTTGTTCCCCGATCCAGGTGGATATGGGCTTTGTGGACTATTTTTCTTCTTTTGGAATAAATGATGGACTTTGAAAAAAAAATCAGAGGAAAACAAAGTTCCACCAAAAGTAAAAGCATAACGAAAATTTTGCTTTTAGCATAGGAGAGAAATAAAATGAAATGTACAACATTTATTAAATATACTTAATTAATATAAATTATAATTTACTAAAACTATTTATTATATTAAGTTTAAATAATTTCATAACCACTAAAATTTTCAAATGGAAAATATAGTGGCAAATTATATGGAAGAAATTAAACTAGGCACCATCAGTAGATTGAAGGAAAGAGGCAATCTTGAGAATAAGTCTTATGTACTTTTTGATTTTAAGAATTCATGGACCCCACCAATTCAATGATGTTTTACTAAATATGATCTATAATTTTGTTGGAAAGAGTTTTTTTTCTCGAAAATGTGAATAAAGTCTAAATAATAAACAAGAAATAACATTTCTTAGAAACCTGATATTGTAGAATGTTTCATACACTATAACAACCATAAAAATTTTATTTAATGTCCATAAACTATCATGTTCAAATCACTGTTTTTAATATAGTGATAATTGATATTAAAGGAGCTTGAACATGCATGTCACTTTAAAAAAATATTTATTTTATTCAATGTTAGTATTCACATTAAGGGTTGGGTTTACCTAGGAAATGTGTGACATTCTGAATTCATGTTGTGTAGGACCCACTAAATAAGAAAGAACTTCCATCAAAATGTCATTCTTAGTCGCCGTTAATTGTTGATAACCCAAACGGAGGTCAATGTTGGAGAAATAACTCGCTCCTTGGTGTTGGTCAAACAAATCATCAATCCTTGAGATAGGATAATTTTCTTGATCGTGACCTTATTCAATTGTCAATAGTCAATTCCCAACACATTTGGAGAGAACTATTTTTTTTCAAACAAACAACACCAAAGCACCCCATGGAGAGATACTTGTTCTAGTAAAACACTTACCTAACAAATCTTTCAAATGGTCCTTTAACGCCTATAGTTCTGTTGGGTCTATATGATTAGGAGGAATAGAGATAAGTTGTGTATATGGAAGGAGGTCAACACCGAAGTTATTTCCCTTTCGAGAGGAATATCGAGAAGATCATCGAGAAACACTTCCAGAAACTCATTATAATTAGAACTAACTCAAGAGTAGGGGTTTTAGAATCTACATCCCTAACCCAAACAAGACAATAAATGCAAACCATAGAAATCATTTTCCTAGCTTTTAGGCAAGACACGAGTTGACCCTTAAGAACATAATTTCACTATTACCCTGACATGATAAGTTCATTCAAAACCTTAAATGTGACCGATCAGATCCTACAATCTATAAAAGCATAAATGCATGAAGTCAATCCATCCCAAGGATACATTAAAGTCTAATATATAAACTCTACAAGGTTAAAATGGGTGACTATGAGAAACAGAAATAGGACTATCTAAGCGACATAGCATCACCGAGGGGACTAGATTCATTAAAGGGATTAGTTAGGATTTTGGGTGCAACATAAAATCACATGGGCATATAAGGAGTGATAAAAAATAAGGTAGTATCGGGATCAAGTATAGCATAAACATCAAGATGAAAGATTTTCAACATATTGATCACCACATCCGAAGAAACCTCACGATAAGAGCATATGATCCATTTTTCTTTATATCACCAAAAGAGGAATCACTAGGTTGAATTTTCCTACCATCCCTTACCTTATTAGGAAGCAATGTGCAATCTCACATTTTGTGATCACTCTTTCCACACTAAAAGCAACCATCTATAGCGGCCAAACACTTGTTGTCATGTTTCCTACCATACTTAGTGCAAGTATCCATTATCACTATTTCCTCCTTAAGCCTAAGAGTTTGACACGTTATCGTTGTTGAACATAGGAGCCGAGACATTAGAAGAATATTGACCGAAAAACTTTGTCGTTAGTCGCCATCACCGCTCTTTTCTCTCTTGTTTGACCTTTCCTTGAGCTTTTCCTTCTCAATTTGTTGGGGATGGATCATCAAACGACATATATTCATCTCATTAATCAGCATGGTGGTATGAAACTCTTTGACAACCAACTCGGACAAACCCGACACAAACATACTCATTCTTTCCTAGAATCGGCAACCATACTTGGAGCATACATAGTCAATTGAGTAAGCTTTAAAGAACACTCATTCACACTTACATTGCCTTGTCGGAGATTAATGAATTGTAGCACATTCAATTCTCTTATTTAAAAAGTAGAGAAATGATCAAGAAAATCTCCCATAAATTTTTCTCAATCAAAAGGACCCATATCGACTTCCCTCTCACTTTTCCATTAGTAAAACCACACTTGAGTATCACCCTTCAGTTCATAAGCGGCCAACTCCACCTTCTCAACCGTAGAAAAACCCATAGTACCTACTATCATGTAAAACTCATAAATGATCTCTTAAGTATCCTTATCAACCATTGAACCATGTAATTCGAGAGTATTCATCCTAGTGAATTCCCTATCCTTGCTGCCTTTGTACCCACATTTAGGTTCGCCGGAGCTTTAGCCTCTTTATTGGACTTTTCCATTATAGCTTAAATCAAAAATTGGAAAAACGACTTAAAGTTCGGTATAAGCCACTTGATCGGTCAAACGGTTAACTAAAACTGGAGGAACCTCAAGCTCCACATTGTCGTTACCCGCATTCCTTTTCACATAAGCTCTTTGAGGGGCCACATCCTAAAAAGGATTGAACACGATATAGGAGAAGTATATTTGTAGAGATAGACTCCATGACATTAATTTAGAAAAATGAAAGAATTTGAATTCCTTGAACTCTTTATACCCTCCAATTCATAAATTTGATGCGCTTCACACTCATGAACAAGTTTCTACTCAATGGGGCTTACCAAACATCGTAATACTTTTTTCTAAAACATTGTGCTCTAAATTCCAAGTTTTTCATGACCCAAAATACACATATTCGTGACATGGTGTCTAAGACGTCGAGAGACCCTAAAATGTCACTTGACATGCATATACACAATGAAATAGACAAAAGTAGAGCATTCTATATCAATATAAAAAGAGTTTGACTTTTCTAAGAAGAAGTCTAACACAGTCTTGACAAGCCATCTATTACATCATAAGTAGTGGTTGGTACGTAACTCGTACACCATGTATAACATCCGAAAGTAAATACATAATTAAGAAATAAATAAAGGTGATATGGTCCTCATAGTATAAGGACTCACCATGTCTTCAAATGCCTAAAGTGATCAACTAGACATGAATGGAGGGAAAGGAGGCGTCAAGCCCTATATTGGTGAAACAATATAGGCAAAATCATAAATTGCATGACCAAGCTAAACATCCTAAAATCCCTTAAGGGAACATCATAAAACATTAATATGGTCAATGCACCTTAAAACATACGAAAGCTACATAAAATATCTGAAAGTAACTTAGTTCATTTCGTAGGATATTTACTATTAACCAACATAAGACATATGGGTTATAACTTGAGATCCGGTGTCTTGCTTCGAAACTGATAAGAAATGTCCTTACTTGCCAAATCCAGAACCTTATCATCTATCTTAGGTGGATCAACTAGATATGTCACTTAAAAAACCTATGTGGACATGTAGTTAGGGACAAAGAGAATGATACTACAGACCCGACCTCTACTAATAGAAGATCCTCCATCTCAATATCCTCGATTATAAATAAAATCCCAATGAATAGACATAATCATAAACATAACATCATCCATGGAAAACACAATTAAGTTACTAATCCAAGCTAAAAATATCATCAAGCTTCTTAAATCTTGTATCATACATGAGTAGAAATCCTTTTAGCATACCATGATCCCTTAATGTGAAAAAACCTTTCACAATTGAATTGATGTCATTCTCTATACAACGTAGATCATAAGGCATTTATTTTCATAAATCATGCATGTCTTTCATGAGAACATCATTCATAGCGTTATAGCTTCATTAAAAGTTTATGTATATTGGGTTCATAGACAAAGTAATGATCAATGTATGGGTTCATATGGAATTGAATTGAAAGCATGTAATTGAATCCAGATAACCATAACATGATAAAAAATCAAACAGTTAAAACCATACAAGTAGAAACCATGAGGAATTGAATGAAAATCTAATTAATTTAAGAAAATTGAATAGCATATATTGGAGAATACTTTGGGAGTCAATGGTGAATGGAACCCATTGATGATCTCCCAACATACATTGATCTTGAAGCCCTAATCAATGATAAAGAAAGGAGACTTGAATTTGATAAGCCCTAGAATCTCTATTCTTCTTTCATTGAGTTTAAGAGGTAAATTTAGGAGGATGAATTTGATTAGTATTTGGATATAAGGGGACTCTTAGGACCGAAAAACCGTATATAGGATTTTGAATTAGGGTAAAAATCAATAGGCATTAAACACATAGGAAAAGACCCAAATAAACTTGTAAATATAACTGTTGGCAGACCCTACAGTAGTGACATACGGACCCTAGAAGTTCCTACGGATATTACAGGTCAACCGTAGGTCAAGTAACTGGGCTTAAAACTTTTGGGGAATCCTACGAATCATTTTTATGGACCATTAAACTTTCTATGGTTCGTAGATTTCAGCCTTTTACTTAAATTTGACTAAGTCTGGAACTTTTCGACCGGATCTTCCTATGTCTATAGTCTATTAAGCGAACCGTCTTGATCAATCAAAGAATGAGTAGTTAGAGCTTGATTTCCAAAATATTTTTCCCACTTCCTACATATTAGTCTATGACCCATAGAAGTTTCTATAAACTGTCGACTAGGATTGTGAACTTGAACCTGTAGCCATAATTTGGCATTTTTTCCCTTTTTTGAATTCCTAGTTATTACATGAGGGATCGTAGGGATCAGTTATACTCTTCAAAATAAGCATAAACTAAACTATTATAGGAATTAAAAATTGAGAAAAGACCAAATTAACCAATGAGAAGTAATTATCGAATAGGAATCATGACAAAGTTTATGGACCATACTTTCTTTTATGGATTGCAGAGTTCGTTTGAGTAAAGATATTGAAATTTCCTGATATCACTACCTTAAACTACAAGCCATATTTTTACGACCATTTATACCTTCCATGATCCGTAGTGTCTAATCGTAGAATCTACTATTGAATTATTGTTCCTAACTTGTACTTCCCTATTCATACAACATAACTGGACCTAGTCGATGATCAATCCAGTATATTGTGATTTTATATTGATACTGCATTTTCTCTTTGGTTGTTGACTATATGACATATTTAGACTGCTTTTCCACTATCTTGAGTATGATACCTCAGTTATCTGAATCCAAGTATGAGCCACTTTCTCTAGGTTGCTATGGATTCTTCATTATATCCTCAGTAAATTTTTTTGGACTCAATCATTTTAGACTTATGCTTTTATTTCTTTGGGGTTGTATCATTTTCTTCTATATTGTTCGAGTTTTGATATTGTGACTTTCAGTTTCTAGGGGGTTACTTATATATTTGTTGATGGCTATGATTTTCTTATTTACAAACATGTTTTAATTAAAGACTATTTCTTACATATTTGTAACTTCTTAATTTAATCGTATTAAACAATTTAATAATTTAATTATATAGAGATTAGTATGCATGGTCACTCGAGAACGAAGCAAAGGTATAAGAACCTTTTCTCATAAATGTTCTAAAAGAATGAGTGAATTGCTTTAATATAATCGACAACGTGGTAGTTGGCCATCTTTGATTAATGAGGATATACGGCCTAAAATAAATGAGTATCATGCCTTTTTAATCCAATACTCTAGAGAGGCCTAATACACATAAAGAAGAAAATAAATTATTGTAACACCCGTAGCAAAAATAGACCAAAAATTAGTTTTTTGCTTCAAAAAAATATGCAGGTGCAACCAAAGGTGGTATCTACGGTCCGTCCTGCACAACCGTCGATGGGATCAGAAACTCCCAAAAATTTCAGTACTGAAAAATTGGCTAAGTCTTGATCGACGGACGGACCGACGGTCCATAGGTCAGATAACGGTGTGTAGGCCGTGACCATCGATCGAGAGCCCCATTCACCCACTCTTTGACAACAACTACGGATTACCAGCACAATCCGTAGGTGGACCTACGGTCCGTAGGTGGAAAATTTGCAAACAATTAAGGGGAAATGCAATTGGGTCAACTTCAAATGGTCAAAAATCTTAGATTAAAATGAATTAGGTGTCCCATGACCTACCCACAGATAGATAATTGAAATAGCTTTTCATATCCACCAACCTTGCTAAAATCAGACCTCCAACTAAAAATTTATGCAAATTTTAGTAAATGCCTATCGAACAAGACCAGTCAACGAACCCAACGACGGGGCGTCGGTCAGACGACGGACTGTCAGTGTTAGCTGTTGTTTGGTCCGACAGCAACTTACCCAGGGGTCTTTTGGTCTTTTACCACTTTTTTTAAACCCTAAGTTATGTCTTTTTGATCCTAAATCATCATATTTTCGTCAGTTTAATCCTAGAAATAGAATTAAAACATATCTAAGTCAAATCATTAAATCAAAAGTTAGAAAATTAGAAGCAAGAAAAGAGAAAAAGCTCAAGAACCCTAGTTCAAGAACGAAGCAAGTTTCCAACAGTTCTAGCCCCAAAATTAAGTGTTTCTTCGTGAATTTCATCACCAGGTACGTGAGATTACACCAGTGGGTTCCTTTCACACATTGGGTCCCTAGTTTTTAGTCAGCTCTTGATTGTTTTATCAATTAAAACTAGGGTTTCTAGAACATTGATATAACTTCATAATTTAGTTAAAATATATGTTCCAAATCATATTATCATGTTATTAATCAGTTATCGCATGAATTTCAGAACCCTAGCTTTATATTTCTTTAGATTCTTGATATACATATGCTAGGTCAGATATTTCAGTTATGCAGTTATACATGCTTCTGTGTTTAAATGCATCATTATCATATTAAATGTTGCATTTTTCAATTTGCATGTTTAGTTTTGAGCTATCCAGTATTTACAGAAAGTCAAACATAATCAGTAAATTTATAGGATTCATTAGGAGTATCATAATTCTGAGTTAGACTAGGGTTTAGCATACCCAATAGTCCCAGAACTACTAGCCAAGTAGGTTGTAAGTCCCCTCTGTGGGCAATCAGTTTAGTGATCATACCAGCATGCCTTTATACCTTTGGCAGGGTATATTGGGTCCTCTCAATGGGGTGTATACATTGGACTCCACATTTAGCTAATGTGATTTTCTTATTGGTTATTATTAGCTCCCACAGATCAATCAGACTCTCTGCATTGACCATTTATCAGTATATCAGTATTCAGTTTCAGCATGTTATAAATTTGTCATTGCATCCAATTAGCTCAGAATTCATTTTATCATGTCAGATTATTATTATACTTGCTTTTATGCTTGTTGAGTTATGATTTATTTCAGCTTTATTCTATCCTACATGCTCAGTACCTTTCAAGCACATACACATACGTGCGATACATCTTCTCTTGATGTAGGTTCAAGTTCTCAGTATTCAGATCAAGCATATATCAATTTTCCGATCTCCAGTTCAGCAAATTCTGTGGTGAGTCCTCATTCTCCGAGGACCATAGTCATGAGTTCATTTAAGTTTTCTTTTAGTCATTTAGTTCCAGTTTTGCTAGATTTAGCTGGGGCTTGTCCCAGTATTTCTAGTCTAGTTTAGAGGCTTATTTCAGATAGTTAGATTCAGCTTAGTATTGAGTTAATATTTCCTTTGTATTAAACTCATTGTTTTCAAATATCTCAGTTATAGAATATGGGTATCCCCCATCTTTTCAAATTTAATTATGATTTAGCTTCTGCATCAGTTTATTATCTTTAGTATGCTCATGATCATGCCAGCAGGGTTATCTTGAGATCACTTGTGGTCCTAGGTTCCGTGTTCTCGTCTCGGGAGTAGCTCGAGGCGTGACACTTATCATTTTAACATATCCTCTATGAACATGTTCTCTAACTTTTGCCTTCGTTTTTACTCACCATATACACTTGATCTACATATAATTAATTTTTTTATTGGTTAAATTACTCAACATGAAGTACTTCTATTTAAATAACATATTGAGAGCATTTAGACTTGTTATTTTGAAATTGTTCTAAACCAAGAAAAAGTCAGGGTATTCAAAAAAGTGTAAAGGCAAGTTTTCTACAACATTTAGACTTGTTTCGAGGTAGGTGATGGATGATGTTTTCCCGTTAGTGTTATATGTTCTTGTTAAGCACTTGGTTAGTATAACATGCATGATGTATGATAAAGGGGAAAAGAAAGAACATGATGTGAAATGAAATGATTCTTTCAATCACATCCAATGACTGTGTTACTTTTATTTACTCATTTTCCTGGTGATTGTATTTTGTGCTAGTTTGTATGAATGGGTACAATGCTGGTATGGTAATATTTTTAAATGATACCACTTGTACAATGGTACCATTTACCACGCTAGTAAACTAATAACGGGAATGGGTAACAAGGTCGGACAATAAGAATACAATTTTGTACCAGGCTCGTACACTAAGAATTCTTATGTATGTGATCCATAAAGAACTGGAGTGGCTTTTTGTGTTGTGATGGTTCTTATTAATCTGTATAACTATTCAAGGTTAGGACTGGAACGTGATATGTTATGTACTTGCATTATTATAGTGTATAACTAATTTTCCTAAGGTGTACGTTCTGATTCATACGACATAAATGGACCTTTTCGATGATCAATCCAGTATATTGTGATTTTGTATTGATACTACACTTGCTCTTTCTTTATTTACTATATGACATATATAGTGTTCTTTTTCTCTATCAAGAGTGGGATACCTCAGTTATCTGAATGCAAGGCTGAGCGACTTTCTCCGGGATTCTGTGGATTCTACATTGTTTCCATCGTACATTTGTTTGGACTCAAACATTCTATACTTATGCTTTTCTTGCTTTGGGGTTGTATCCTTTTCTTCTAGATAGTTAGAGTTTTGATATTGTAACTTTCAGATTCTAGGGGTTTACTTCTATATTTGTTGATGGCTATGATCTTCTTATTTACAAACATGTTTTAATTAAACACTACTTCTGAAATCCTTGGAATTACTTACTTAAATCTCATTAAGCAACTTAATAAGTTAATTATAGCATATTATTGTGCGTGGTCATTCGAGAATGAAGCAAAGGTGTAAGAACTTTTTGTTAGAAATTTGCAAGAAGGTTTAGTGAATTTCTCTGATATAACGGACGACGTGGTAGTAAACCATCTTAGATTAGTGATAAATATATGGACTACACTAAATGAGTATTGTGCATCCTTAATCCATAAATTTGGAGAGGCCTAATACTCATACCAAAGATAATAGCTTCACCTTTTAACATATCCTCTATGAACATGTTCTCTAGCCTTTGCCTCATGCTCGACTCACCATGTACACTTAATATACATACAATTAATTTGTTTTATTGGTTAAATTATTCAACATGAAATACTTATATTTGAATAATATATACATCACATATGATTTTTTATTTATTGATTATGTTATTTTGGAAATCGTTCTAGACCAAGAAAAAGTCCGGGTATTCCAAAAATTATAAATTCAAGTTTTATAGAGCATTCAGACTTATTTCAAGGTAGGTGATATATGGTTTCCTCTTTGATACTGTGACTTTCAGTTTCTAGAGGGTTACTTCTATATTTGTTGATGACTATGATTTTCTTATTTTCGAACATCTTTTAATTAAAGACTACTTCATAAATCTATGAAACTACTTATTTTAATCTCATTAAACAACTTAATAAATTTGTTATATGCAGATTAGTGTGCATGGTCACTCGAGCATGAACCAAAGGTATAAGAACTTTTTCATAGAAATGTTGTAAAAGGTTGAGTGAATTTCTTTAATATAATCGACAACATGGTAGTAGGCCATCTTAGATTGAGTATTGTGCCTCTTTAATCCAATACTCTGGAGAAGCCTAATACTCGTACTGAAGAATATAACTTTACCTTTTAACATATCCTCTATGAACATGTTCTTTAACTTTTGCCTCGTGCTCGACTAACAATGTACACTTAATCTAAGTATAGTTAATTTTTTGTATTGGTTAAATTATTCAACATGAAGTATTGCTATTTGAATGATATATACATCACAATTGATTCGTTGTGGGATTGAATATGTTATTTTGAAATGGTTCTAGACAAATAAAAATTCGAGGCATTCCAAAAAGTGTAGTGTCAAGTTTTCTAGATCATTCAGACTTTTTAGAGGTAGGTTATGGATGATGTTTTCCCGTTTGTGTTATATTTTGTTGTGAAGTGTCTTGTTAGGCTAACTAACATGCATGATATATGATAAAGGGGAAAGAAGAGAACATTATGTGAAATGAAATGATTCTTCTAATCATATCCCACGAATGTGGTACTTTTATTTACAAGGGCGGGTGTTGCTCATTGTCCTGGTGATTGTATTTTGGGCTTGTTTGTTTGAACGGGTAAAATGCCAGTACGTTAATCGTATGAACTGATATCATAGTTACAATGGTAGCATATACTATGCTACTAAACAAACAATGGGATCGGATAGCAAGCTGGGACACTAACAATGAAATTTTGTAACATGCAGGTAGACTAACAATTTGTATGTATGTATTCAATAAGAGAACTCGAGTGGTTTGTTGTGTTTTAATGGTTCTTATTAGTTTTGATAAAATTTCAAGGTTAGGACTGGAACATGGTATGTATTGTACTTGCATAATGAATGTGTATAATTAACGTTCCAAAGGTGTACTTTCCTATTTATACGACATAAATGGACCTAGTCGATGATCACTCCTGTATATTGTGATTTTGTATTGATACTACACTTGTTCTTTCTTTATTGACTATATGACATATTTAGGGAGCTTTTTTTTTCTATTCTAGAGTAAGATACCTCCGTTATATGAATCCAAGCGTGAGCCACTTCCCTTGGGTTGCTATGGATTCTGCATTATTTCCTTAGTACATTTGTTCGGACTCCAAACATTTTAGTCTCATGCTTTCTTGCTTTTGGGTTGTATCTTTTTCCTATAGATAGTTTGAGTTTAGATACTATGAATTTCAGTTTCTAAGGGGTTACTTCTATATTTGTTGATGACTATGATTTTCTTATTTACAAACATGTTTTATTTAAAGACCACTTCTTAAATATTTGGAACTGCATATTTTAATCTCATTAAACAACTTAATAAATTAATTATATGCAGATTGGTGTGCATGGTCACTCAAGCACGAACCAAAGGTATAAGAACTTTTTCATACAAATGTGCTAAAATATTGAGTGAATTTCTTTAATATAATTGATAACATGGTAGTAGGTAATCTTAGATTTGTTAGGATATATGGCCTAAACTAAATGAGTATGGTGCCTCTTTAATCTAACACTCTGGAGAAGGCATAATACTTATATCGAAGAATATAACTTTACCTTTTAACATATCCTCTATGATCATGTTCTCTAACCTTTGCCTCGTGTTTGAGTCACCATGTACACTTATTCTACATATAACTATTTTTGTGTATCGGTTAAATTATTCAACATGAAGCATTTCTATTTAAATGATATATATATATATATCACAAATGATTTGTTGTTTATTGATTATATTATTTTGAAATTGTTCTAGACAAAAAAAGAAGTCAGGGTATTCTAAGAAGGGTAAACTTAAGTTTGGTAGAGCATTAAGACTTTTTTCGAGTAGGTGATGCATGATGTTTTTTCATTTGTATTATATATTCTATTTAAGTGACTCGTTAGTATAACAACATGATATACTATAAGGAAAAAAGGAAAGATCATGATGTGAAATGAAATGATTCTTTCAATCGCATCCAATGAATGGGTCACTTATATTTACAAGGGCGATTGGTACTCATTGTCCTGGCAATTGTATTTTCTGCTTATTCGTTTGAATGGGTACAATTTCAGTACATTAGCAATTTTAATTGATACCACATGTACAAAGGGAACATGTACCATGCTAGTAAACTAACTTGGAAAGGCTACCAAGATAGGACACTAACAATGGAATTTGGTACCATACTAGTACACTAACAATTTTTATGTATGTGTTCCATGAGAGAACTCGAGTGGCTTGTTGTGTTGTGACGGGTTTTTGTTATTATGTATGACAATTATAGGTTAGTACTAGAGCATGGTATGTATTTTACTTGTGTTATGATTGTGTATAATTAACGTTCCTAAGTGGTAGTAGCCTATTCATACGACACAAGTGGACATAGTCGATGATCAAATCTGTATATTTTGATTATGTATTGAGATTGCACTTGCTCTTTATTTATTGACTATATGACATATTTAGGCTCCTTTTCACTATCCCAACTGTGATACCTCAGTTATCTGAATCCAAGGGTGAGCCACTTCCTCTGGGCTGCTATGTATTCTTCATTATTTACATAGTACATTTGTTTTCCCTCAAACATTCTAGCCTTATACTTTTATTGCTTTGGGGTTGTATCTTTTTCTTCTATATAATTATATTTGATATTGTGCCTTTATGTTTCTAGGGGGTTACTTCTATATTTTTTGATGACTATGGTCTTCTTATTTGCAAACATGTTTTAATTAAAGACATCTTCTTAAATCCTTGGAACTACTTACTTTAATCTCATAAAATAATTTAACAAATTAATTATATGCAGATGAGTGTGCATGGTCACTCGAGCACGAGGAAAAGGAATAAGAACTTTTTTTAGAAATGTGCTAGAACAGTTGAGTTAATTGGTTCAATATAATCGACAACATTGTTGTAGGTCATCTTGGATTAGTGAGGATATCTGACCTAAACTAAATGAGTATTGTGCCTCTTCTATTCAATACTCTGGAGAGGCCTAATACTCATACCGAAATAAACTACTGAACCTTTTAAAATATCCTCTATAAACATGTTCTCATACTTTTGCCTCATACTCGACTCACCATATACACTTCATTTACATATAATTAATTTATTTTACTACTTAAATTTTCCAATAAGAAATATTTTTATTTAAAAGATATATACATCACAAATGGTTACTTGTTTCATGATTATGTTATTTTGTTATTTTTCTAGACCAAAAACAAGCCAAGGTATTCCAAAAAGGGTAAACTAAAATTTTCTAGCGCATTCAGACTTGTTTTGAGGTAGATGATGGTTGATGTTTTCCTGATTGTGTAATATGTTCTTTTTAATTGCCTTGTTAGTATAGAAAGGATAATATGCAATTAGGGGTAAAATAAACGAACATGGTGTGAAATGAAATGATTCTTTCAATCGCATACAATAAATTGGTTACTTATATGTACAAGGGTGATTGTTGCTCATTATGCTGGTGATTGTATTTTGTGATTGTTTTGTTGAATGGGTACAACACTGGTACTCTAATAGTTTGAAATGATACCACAAATACAATGGGAACACGTACCATGATAGTAAATTAAAACTGGGAATAGGTACCAAGGTGGGACACTAACAATGGAACTTGGTACCATGCTGGTACATTAACAGTTTCTATGCATCTGGTCCATGAGACAATTGGAGTGACTTATTGTGTTGTGAAGGTTCTTGTTATTATGTATGACAATTCAAGGTTAGGACTAGAGTATGTCATGCATTGCACTTTCATTATGATTGTGTATAGTTAACGTTCCTAAGTTGCCGCCTCCTATACATACTTCATAAATGGACCTAGTCGATAATCAAACATGCATATTGTGATTGTGTATTGATACTGCACTTTCTCTTTTTTTATTCACTATATGACATAATTAAGCTGCTTTTTTGCTATCCTAACTGCGATACCTCAGTTAACTATCTGAATCCAATGGTGAGCCACTTTCTCTAGGCTTCTATGGATTCTTCATTATATTTAGTACATTTGTTTAGGCTAAAACATTCTAGACTTACACTCTTCTCATTTAGTGGATTGTATCCCCTTCTTCTAGATAGTTTGTGTTTTAGTTCTACGACTTTAATTCAGTTTCTAGGGGGTTACTTTCATATTTGTAGATGAGTATGGTCTTTTATTTACAAAGATGTTTTAATTAAAGAATACGTCTTAAATCTTTTGAACTGCTTAATTTGATTGCATATTAGACTATGTGTGGGTAGTTGATTGGGTTCTCTCATTGATCTCATTGTTCCAAAATAGGTCTAGTAGAGTCTTGAAGAATGGTATGGAGACATTTGTTCTTTTTTTTTTTTGGAGTCTACAAAACTTCAGAAAAATTCTATTCTTTCTTCTTTCCTCGTGTTCAAACTTCATTCCAACAGGTATTTGTCAATCCAAATTGGTATCTGACATCTTTTATTATGTATGCAATATATTCAGAGTACCAATTCTAGAAAACCAACGGTCAAAAGTAGAAGAAAGGAAGAGGCGAAGGTAGAGCAATAGGAAGAGGGAGGGAAACACCCTCTAGGGACTGAGCTCAGACAAATTTTTGCGTTTTCCCACCAATTTATTCAGTAAAGGTAATTTAGTTACTTCCCTAAGTTGTAATTTCTCTTAAGCCTTAGAATCTAGGGTGTTACTCTTTGGGAGTGGTTTTACTTGAATTAATTATGGCAAAAGCCTTGGTTTGGGTAGAATGATCATGAAATTGCCTTAGGGTTAGGATTAAAGTAATAATTTGATTTTAATTAGGACATTGTTTAGTGATTATTCTATTATTTAATTGTCGTAGAGCAAGAACAAGCTAAGGCATTCCAAAAGGGAAAAACTTAAGTTCATTGGATCATTTAAGCTTGTCTCAAGGTTGGTGATCCTTTATGTTTTTGCATTTCTTTTATATGTGGTTGCTATTTGCCTCACTAGTCCTGTATGCATGATATATGATTAGGGGGAAAAGGAAATAACATGATGCGAGATGTTGTCAATAGCATGCAATGAATGAGTTTCTTGAATGACAAGGACGATTGTTATTCATTATAGTGGTGATTGTGTTATGCATTTATTTGTTAGAACGGGTACCACACCGGTACAATAATAGTTTAAAAGGGGAACACACCTATATAATCTATAATGGGAACATACCACGCTAATATAATAACAATTGAAACCGGTAGCACACTCGATGCACTAAAAGTTTATATGATAGGTCCCATGAGATAACCTGAATGGCTAGTTGTGCTTGATGTTTCATTTTTTTGTACATACAAATTCAGGTTCAGGACTAGAGTTTGGATTGTGTTGTACTTGCGTTATAATTGTGTATTTGTTGTGTTACTAAGTTGTAGTTGCATTTACATATTTTACATAACTGGAACTAGTCGATAATTCTACAGATAGTCTATGGTTGTGTATTCATATTGCACTTTCTCTTTCTTTGTTCAGTCCATGGTATGTTTAGACTGTTGCTTTGTAACCTCAATTATAAGACCTTACTTATATAAATCAAAAGGTGAGTCACTTTTTTCATGCGTCTCCGGACTCCTTGTTATTTTCATATTACATTTGTTCTGACTTGGACATTCTAGACATATGTTTTTCTTGTTTTGGGGTTGTATGCCCTTATTAGTTAGAGCTTGGTAATGTGTCAGTTTCTAGGGGGTTGCTTCCGCATTTGCTGATGATTATGGTTTTCTTATTTACAAACATGTTTAATTAAAGACTATTTTTAAAATCTCTTGAATTGCTTACATGATTGCATATTAGATTGTTTGTGAGTAGTTGGTTGGTTCTTCTACCGGGGGTCAGTGTGGGTGACACTCATGGTCAGTTAGGGTCGTAACTATCGAAGGTCTTTTTTTCATTACTGAAATTTTAAACATGAGACTACATATTGTAGAAGAGTTTACCAAAATGGGAGTAGTAAAAGATGTGAGGTGTTGTTTGTTACAATGAAAATGCACCTGAAATATTCCAACATTTGCTTTTAACTTGCTCTACAACTATGAGGGTGTGGAAAACTCTTATTAGTGCTATCAAGAATCAAATTTCATTTCTACGGCTTTAAGTAATAACTAAAAGATGGTGAGAAGTGAATTACTCAACTAAGACAAAGCCAGTGCACAACACTATTCCTGCTTTCATTGTGGCCTGTCTGGAGAAGAAAATATGTTACTAAGTTAGGATGATAGAAGGACTGCTAACAATTTGATTTTTTAAACAAACAAGAGTCTCTATGTATTAGATAGAACAAGGTATCCATGGTTGAAGTATATACCTAAGAAATAACCCTTCATAATGCAAATTTTAGAAGAGTATGTCCTGATAATAATCCCCAAGATGGTAGTTAGTGAAGAAAAAAAAGAGACATCTTCAAATGCAACTGTGATGGAATATCAAAATGAAAGTCAAGGCCTAGTGCAATGGGTTTTGTATCAGGAAGTGGGAAGGTAATTTGATGTATATTAAATCTAGGAAATAGACTAAAGGCATAAGTTTAATAGCTTAAGAAAAAACAATTAAAGTAGGTATATAATTTTTCTTCAATAATGGGACGACTCAAGTCGTGGTAGATATTGATTCATTAATTATGAAGAAGGTCTTGGATGGAGTTTGCGAGGCACTTGGAGTATCGCTTTGGAGATTCAGTATATAAAGGATTAATAAGAAGGCACATATTTATGTGAAGCATGTTTATTGAAAGGGAAATATGTGAGCAGACTATTTAACTAACTAAGATGTACATTTTGAAGGTACTTTAATCTTTCAATCAACAAAAGTTGCAAGCAAAAAGGAATAATACTCTACAAATTGATAAAATTCATGTTGTGGACATCTGGACATAAAAATAATGAAATTCTATTTTTGGCATTCAAGATACTATAGCTACCAGCTACATCAAAAACATTGATATATTCTACTCATGGATATCAATGAACAGTAGTCTTATGTTTTAGGTTTGAGTTCAAAATTTAAATATATAAGAGGGAAATTTGATGGATTGTACCTGGAACGCCTTGATGATTAATCTGCTATGAATCTCTTTTCTAACAATGGTATTAGCTTTTTTGGCTCAATCTATTGAAAAGATAAAATAGTGAATTGGTCATCAACATTCTTTATAGTTGTCATCCTAGTTGTTACTAAGGTTATCTCAATAAATATCCAGAGAAGATTTATTACCAACCTCGTGTCGAAGAAATCTCAGATAGAAATGATTACATGACATCAGTGCGAGCTTTGGATGTATAAAGTGAAATCAACCAAACACATGTGAGATCTAGGTCATTGAACAAGCATCACATGGTAAAAGTTCCAGGTTTTCCTAGAGGTTGAATTTCTCATGAATATTTTATGGAGCTGAAGGATGGCATAACATCGAGCACAACCTTCCGCTATTAGGTTTTCAAAATTTTCTTGAGTATTATGTAATTTGTTTCCTTTTTATTTGTTTTGTTCCCTAATCCATGTTGACATGGGCTTATTCGAATTGGACTTTGTGTACTATTTTTTTCATTCAGAATAAAAGGTGGCCATTGCGAAAACAAAAAAAAGAATAAATTAGAAAAATACATAGGTCAACAAAAAAAATAGTAAAATGAAAATTTTATTTTTAGCATAAGAGACAAATAAAAAAATGTATAACATTTATTTAATAATAATTAATATAAATTATGATTTATTAAAATGATTTAATTCTATTAATTTGAATAATTTGATACAAACTCGGATTCTTAAAATGGAAAATATAGTGAAAAACTAAATGGAAGAAATTAGAGTAGACATCATCATTAGAATAAAGGGGGAGGGGACTTGAGCACAGGCTTATGTACTTGTCAATTTAAAAAGTTCAATGGACCCCACAAATTTACTGACTTTTAAATATATGACAGAATATAACCTGTAATTTAAAATGGAAAGGGTGAAATTGTTAATAAAGTCTAAAAAAAAGTAGAATAGACAACATTAACTATACACCCTTAACATTTATATTTAATCTCCAAAAACTAATATATTTAAATTGGAGAACTCTTACCTACAAACTAGAACATAAAATGCGAAAGGGAACAAAATATAAGCTAGACACCCTATTAAGTACGGAAATACTCCCAAATATATTTAAAACAAGTAATTTTGACAAATACATTGATCTCTTCCAAGGAACTAGCCTAAAAAGTATATCATGCAACCAGAATATTGTCAAATGACATAGCAAGAGTAGTATGCATGTACTTTAATATTTCATAGTCTACAAGAATTGCAAGTAGATGAAAAAAAATACTCTATAATTTGAAAAAATTAAATTGCAAAAATGCCAAAATTCTACATTTGGAATTCAAGATGCTATAGCTACCAGCTATGTCAACAACATCAATATTTTCTACTCATGGATATCGATGAACAATAGTCTCATGTTTTAGGTTTGAGTTCAAACTTTAAATCTGTCGAGAGGGAAATTTTATGGTTCATACCTGGAATGCCTTGGTGATTAATCCGCTATGAACCTCTTATCTAACTATGGCATTAACTTTCTTTTTGTTGAATCTATTGAAAAGAGAAACTAGAGAATTGGTCGTCAACATTCTTTATAGTTGTCATCCTAGATGTTCTAAGGTTATATCAATGAGATATAAATAGAATATTTATTACCAATATCGTGTCGAAGAAGTTTTTGATGGAAATAGTTACATGAATCAGTGAGAGCTTTAGATGCATAGAGTGAAATTAATTGAACAGATGTGGAATCTTGGTCATTGAAGAATCATCACATGGATAAGCTCCAATTTTTCCCATAGATTATCTTTCTCATGAATATTTGATGGAGCCGATGGACGGTGTAACCTTTAGGCACAACTTTCCCCTTTTGCATTTTCACCATTTTCTGGAGTGTTTTATCATTTTATTTATTTTGTTCCCTAATCCAACTGGACATAGGATTATTCAAATTGGATTTGTGAACTTTTTTCATTTATTCGAAATAAAAGGAGGCCTCTATAAAAAAGAAGAAGAAAACAATCAAAAGAATACATAGTTCAATAACTTTTTCTTTACTTTTAGCATAAGATATAAATAAAAAAATAACATTTATTTAATAATATTTAATTAATATAAATTGTGATTAAAAGTATTTAATTATATTAAGTTTATTAATTTGATAAAAACTCAGATTTTTAAATGGAAAATATAGTGAGAAACTAAATGGAAGAAAATAGAGTAGACATTATCATTAGAATAAAGGAACGGGGGGACTTGACCACAAGTTTTTTGTACTTGTCAATTTAAGAAGTGCAATGGGCCCTACGAATTCATTAATTTTTTAATATATGGCAGGATATGAACTGTAATTCAATTGGAAAGGGTGAAGTTTTCTGGAATTGTTAATAAAATTTAAAGAGAAAATGCACAAGTAACCCCCCCCCCCCCTCAACCTATGCTCGCAATCTCACTCAACTTAGTGAATTTATCTTGTAAAATAATTGGACTTTATTTATATCAATAAAATTACTCAATTTATGAATTTGTATCAATAAAATCACTCAACATATGTATTTGTATCAATGAATCAATCAACTAAATTAGGTAAAATGAAAATTTTATTTTTATACCATGCAACATAAATCCCACAAGTAAATAAAACAAAAAAACACATTAAGAAAATTTATGGACAAATTTATTAATTAGTGAAACAAATACTGTTATGACATTACAATAAAAATATACAATAATATTATATGAAATTTCATGCTCTACAATTATCATTTCTAGGTAAAAAGTTTAAGTACCTATCATTTTCCATGAAAATACACATTAAAATGATTCAAAATAGAAGTTCAATACTCCCCTTTTTGTGGATAATACTCACCAATGCGATGCATTCTGAAATTTGTCGTAAACAAAGCATATTTTTTAAAAAAGAACAAATACTCGCAACTTTATGAAAATAGAATAAATAAAAAGTCGTACACAGAAGTGAAAAAACAAAGTTTAATTTTTTAACCTTCGAGTTTTCGTCGTGAATTTGTTTTGAATATCAGTGCATATTTGTTTATTGTAATGTAATATCATAAGAGTATTTGCTTAACTATTTAAGTTTGTCTTTAATTTGTTTTCTTGAGTTATAAAATTTTGATTTATCATG
This sequence comes from Solanum lycopersicum, assembly GCF_036512215.1. Classification (NCBI taxonomy): domain Eukaryota; kingdom Viridiplantae; phylum Streptophyta; class Magnoliopsida; order Solanales; family Solanaceae; genus Solanum; species Solanum lycopersicum. The sequence continues at coordinate 10,115,030 of NC_090806.1, read as the reverse complement.
GAGTTTATGTTTACATGATATAAAAAGTAATTTAATGATAAATTTAGTTGAGTGATTTCATTGATATAATATACAAATTGAGTGATTTTATTGATACAAAACAAAGTTTAATGACTTTACTAGATAAATTCTCTAAGTTGAGTGACCTTTTAAGATATTTACTCTAAGGTCCTATTACTCCCTGAACTTATTTTATAAATAATTTTCTACCTCTTTTCAGCCTACGTGGCACTATCTTGTGGGCGCAACACATTTAGACATTTTCTTAAGCTAGTGTCACGTTGGCTAAAAATGGGTAGAAAATTATTTATAAAATATGTTTAGGAGGGTAATATGATCTTAGTATAATATACGTGTGTATTTGCATTTTCAAGCATAGGTTGGAGAGGTACTTATGCATTTTCCAAAATCTAAATAATAAAGTAGAAAAGACAGAATTTCTTAGTAAGTTGATCTTGTAAGATGATTAAAGACTATAATAAATTTTACATTTTTATTTAATGTCCAAAAACAAATATGTTTAAATAGGAAAGCTCTTATCCCCAAGTGAGAACATAAAATAAGAAAGTGAACAAAATATAAGCTAAACACCCTATTAAATACATAATTACTCCCAAATATATTAAAAACAAGTAGTTTGCAGAATACATTGATCCCTTCCAAGGAACTAGTCTAAACAAGTACAGAAGCTTCTAAGAGATATAATGTTTGAAATTAAATACACATAGCTCCCCCATAACGGAAGAGGGTGTAGAACATGTTGAATATCATAATCTTCTTCACCTAATACACATCGATTATCATGCAATCAGACTATGCCAAATGGCATAACAAGAGTATCAATACAACCACACATATTGGAAGGCAACATTGGTTAACCCGAATCCACCATATAATATCAATCAATCAATCAAAGAAAACTTGGGACAAATAAATATGACCCAGATTCTTCATTCACCACCCTTACTACCACAGAATATTATCCTTAAGCTTATACACTTCATCTCAAGTCACCTCACCTCCTTCCGCTGCCAACTTCACAATCTAGCCCATTTACCTTCATATCATAACCTTTCAATCACATGAAAACTTTTTGAACCACTCATTCTTCCAACACCAGGATTGCTATACTATTTGCATTCTTGAATCCAAGTTCACTAATAACTCTGTTAGTTGTCCTATTACTCTCCTTCAAGGTCTCAAGCAAACAGTATGGCCTGGACTTATTTAGTAAACCACAAGCAATATTTTTGCTTAACCTCCTTGACTTGAATTCCCTTTATCAAATATCTCCCAAACCAACTAGGCTATCTAAATAGTGCAAGTTAGTGCATCAGAAAAACTCGGCATCAATATACCTACATAGCAATAACCCAAAACATTTCCAAAAATATAGCAATCACCCAACTCTGATTCATCACACCCTTCAAGTAATCTAGATCATCAAAATTCTTATGACAGCATCTAAAGTGTTTAACATACTGTCTAAATCTACATGAGAACAATCCCAACATCTAAACATAAATATCGACCACTCGTGACCAGCATGTAATAATCATGTAACAAAGAAGTAAACTTGATTCTCTAATGGAACTCAAACACAAAATATCAATGTACCATGCATGGTACCTTACCCAATCATTAATAATTTATACCAGTGTGGTACCTGAGTCAACTTTAGTATGTACCAGGCGTGTTATCCTATCCAACTATGGGAATATGTAGTATCAAGTGTAGTAACTGAGCCAACCTGCAATCACATTATAATTATTATCATAATGTATAGAAATACACCATGCATACACTACTAACGAAGCAGTTATTAAAAACATATACCATAAACGGGAAGAAAACAACCATTACCTACTGTAAACTAGTTTCATAATGTTCCCTTCTCATATTCTATTACCCGCAATCACCTTCCGCAAGTTAGCACCCAACGATCATCATAAAATAAACATTAAATAATCATGAGTTTTGACTCTCTTTGCACCAAAATTCCTCCCCTCTATTGTTCTAAGATTTAGGAGGGTTTTTGAATAACCCTTGTTTAGTTTTCCAATAAAAGTAGGAGGACAATTAAAAGAAATTGCATTTTATAGGGTCTGATTCTATCAACACTGCAATAGTGGCCATGCATGCACTATGGAGGTGCTCCATATTGTGAGTCTTACATCTATGTTGGGCTGATGTCAACCCGAATGATTTAAAATCAGATAATATTTTTTTCTCATATTACCCTAATTTTAAATTTGCAAAATATTAAAAAACTATGAGACCCACACGAGGTGCCTTTTGAATAACAACGGGAGAAGTCGTAATTACAATAGCTCGAGACCTAGTGCAGTTGGTTTCTATATTAGGAATTAAAAAGTAAATTTGGTTAATGTTGAATCTAGAAAATTAGCTTAACACACAAGTTTAATATCTTAAGCATGGATATTTGGATAAGGTACAATGTTTTCCTCTAATAATGGGAAGATACAAGTGGTGGTAAAGATTGATTCATGAATCTAGAAAATTTTGATTTTAGCATAGAAGAGAAATAAAATGAAATGTACAACATTTATTAAATATAATTAATTAATATAAATTATCATTTACTAAAACTAATTATTATATTAAGTTTAAATAATTTCATAACCACTAAAATTTTCAAATGGAAAATATAGTGCTAAATTATATGGAAGAAATTAAAGTAGGCACCATGATTAGATTAAAAGAAAGAGGCAGTCTTGAGAATAGGTTTTATGTACTTTTTGATTTTAAGAATTCAATGGACCCCACCAATTCAATGACGTTTTACTAAATATGATCTATAATTTTGTGGGAAAGAGTGATTTATTGAAAAAATTGTGAATAAAGTCTATATAATAAAGAAGAAATAACATTTATTAGAAACCTCATCTTGTAAAATGTTTCATACACTATAACAACCATAAAAATTTTATTTAATGTCCAGAAACTGTCATGGTCAAATCATTGTTTTTAATATAGTGATAATTGATATTAAAGGAGCTTGAACATGCATGTCACTTTAAAAAATATATATTTTATTCAATGTTAGTATTCATATTAGGGGTTGGGTCTACCTGGGGAATGTGTGACATTCTGAATTCATGTTGTGTAGGACCCACTTAATAAGAAAGAACTTCCTTCAAAATGTCATCCTTAGTCGCCGTTAATTGTTGATAACCCAATCGGAGGTCAATGTTGGAGAAAAAACTCGCTCCTTGGTGTTGGTCAAACAAAACATCAATCCTTGAGATAGGATAATTTTTCTTAATTGTGACCTTATTCAATTGTCAATAGTCAATGCCCAACACATTTGGAGAGAACCATTTTTTTTCAAACAAACAACACCAAAGCACCTCATGGAGATATACTTTTTCTAGTAAAACACTTATCTAACAAATCTTTTAAATGGTCCTTTAACTCCTATAGTTCTGTTGGGTCTATATGATTAGGAGGAATAGAGATAAGTAGTGTATATGGAAGAAGGTAAACACCGAAGTTATTTCCCTTTCGAGAGGAATATCGAGAAACACTTCCAGAAACTCATTTATAATTAGAACTAACTCAAGAGTAGGGGTTTTAGAATCTACATCCCTAACCCAAACAAGACAATAAATGCAACCCGTAGAAATCATTTTCCTAGCTTTTAGGCAAGACATGAGTTGACCTTTTAGAACATAATTTCCCCATTCCCCTGACATGATAAGTTCATTCAAAACCTTAAAAGTGACTGATCGGATCCGACAATCTATAAAAGCATAAAATGCATGAAGTCAATCCATCCCAAGGATACATTAAAGTCTAATATATTAAGTCTACAAGGTTAAAATGGGTGACTATGAGAAACGGAAATAGGACTCTCTAAGCGACATAGCATCACCGAGGGGACTAGATTCATCAAAGGGATTAGTTGGGATTTTGGGTGCAACATCAAATCACATGGGCATATAAGGAGTTATAAAAATAAGGTAGTATCGGGATCAAGTATAGCATAAATATCAAGATGAATGATTTTCAACATATTGATCACCACATCCGGAGAAACCTCATGATAAGAGCATATGATCCATTTTTCTTTGGATCACCAAAACCAGAACCACTAGGTTGAATTTTCCTACCATCCCTTACCTTATTAGGAGGAGATGTGCAATATCACATTTTGATCACTCTTTCTACACTTAGAGCAACCATCTATAGCGGCCAAACACTTGTTGTTGTTTCCTACCATACCTAGTGCAAGTATCCAATATCACTATTTCTGCCTTAAGCCTAAGAGTTGACACGTAATGTTTGTTTAACATAGGAGCCGAGACATTAGAAGAATCTTGACCTAAAAATTTTGACGTACGTTAAGCACGCCTATGTCCACTGGGCCCAGAATTAGAAAAGTCGTCGTCACCGCTCTTTTCTCTCTTGTACTCTTTTGCCTTTTCCTTCTCAATTTGTAGGGAATGGATCATCAAATGACATATATTAATCTCATTAATCAGCATGGTGGTATGAAACTCTTTGACAACCAAGTCGGACAAACCCGACACAAACATACTCATCCTTTCCTAGAATTGGCAACCATAGTTGGAGCATACTTAGTCAATTGAGTAATCTTTAAAGAATACTCATTCACACTTACATTGCCTTGTTGGAGGTTAATGAACACAAGAACATTTAATTCTCTTATTTAAAAAGTAGAGAAATGATCAAGAAAATCTCCCATAATTTTTTCTCAATCAAAAGTACCCATATTGACTTCCCTCTCACTTTTCCATTGTTAAAACCACACTTGAGAAACACCCTTCAATTGATAAGCGGCCAACTCCACCTTCTCAACCGTAGACAAACCCATAATACCTACTATCTTGTAAAACTCATCAATGATCTCTTAAGTATCCTCATCAACATAGAACCATGTAATTCAAGATTATTTATCCTAGTGAATTCCCTATCCTTGGTGCCTTTGTACCCACATTTAGGTTAGCCGGAGCATTAGCCTCTTTATTAGACTTTTCTATCATAGCTTGAACCAAACATTGGAAAAACGACTTAAAGTTTGATATAAGCCACTTGATCGGCCAAACGGTTAACTAAAACTTGAGGAACCTCACGCTCCACAATGTCGTTACCCGCATTCCTTTTCACATAAGCTCTTTGAGGGGCCAAATCCTGAAAATGATTGAACACGATATAGGAGAAGTATATTTGTAGAGATAGACTCCATGACATTAATTTAGAAAAATGAAAGAATTTGAATTCCTTGAACTCTTTATACCCTCCTTTTCATAAATGTGACGCTCCTCACACAAATGAACAAGTTTCTACTCAATGCGGCTTACCAAACATCATAAGACCTTTTTCTAAAACATTGTGCTCTAAATTCCATGTTTGTCATGACCCAAAATACACATATTCGTGACATGGTGTCTAAGACCTCGAGAGACCCTACACATGTCACTTGACATGAATATACACAATGTAATAGACAAAAGTAGAGCATTCTATATCAATATAAAAAGAGTTTGACATTTCAAAGAGGAAGTCTAACATAGTCTTGACAAGCCATCTATTACATCATAAGGAGTGGTTGGTACATAACTCGTACACCATGTATAACATCCGAAAGTAAATACATAATTAAGAAAGCAATAAATATGATATGGTCCTCATAGTATAAGGACTCACCATGTCTTCAAATGCCTAAAGTGATCAACTAGACATGAACGGAGGGAAAGGAGTCGTCAAGCCCTATATTGGTGAAATAATATAGGCAAAATCATAAATTGCATGACCAAGCTAAACATTCTAAAATCCCTTAAGGGAACATCATAAAACATTAATATGGTCAATGCACCTTAAAACATACAAAAGCTTCATAAAATAACTGAAAGTAACTTAGTTCATTTTGTAGGATATTTACTATCAACCAACTTAAAACATATGGGTTATAACTTTGGATCCGGTGTCTTGCTTCGACACTAAGAAGAAATGTCCTTACTAACCAAATCAAGAACCTTAACATCTATCTTAGGTGGATCAACTAGATATTTCACTTAATAAAACCTATGTAGACATGGAGTTAGGGACAAAGAGAATGATACTACAGACCCGACCTCTACTAATAGAAGATCCTCCATCTCAATATCCTCAGTTATAAATAAAATCCCAATGAATAGACATAATCATAAACATAGCCCATCCATGGAAAACACAATTAAGTTACTAATCCAAGCTAAAAATATCATCAAATAGCTTCTTAAATCTTGAATCATGCATTAGTAGAAATCCTTTTAGCAAACCATGATCCCTTAATGTGAAAAAACCTTTCACAATTGAACTGATGTCATTCTCAATACAACCTAGATCATAAGACATTTATTTTCATAACTCATGCATGTCTTTCATGAGAACATCATTCATAATGTTATAGCTTCATTATAACTTTATGTATATTGGGTTCATAGCCAAAATAATGATCAATGTATGGGTTCATATGGAATTGACTCGAAACTATGTAATTGAGTCCAGATAATCATAACATGATAAAAAACAAAAAATTAAACCCATACAAGAAGAAACCATGAGGATTGGAATGACAATCTAATCAATTTAGGAAAAATGAATTGCATATTTTGGAGAAAACTTTAGGATTCAATGGGTGAATAGAACCCATTGATGAACTCCCTATATACATTGATCTTGAAGCCCTAATCAATGATAAAGAAAGGAGACTTGAATTTGATGAGCCCTAGAATCCCTATTTTTCTTTCATTGAGTTTTAGAGGGCAACTTAGGAGGATGAATTTGATTAGTATTTGGATATAAGGGGAAATAGTTTCCAGTGGGTACTCTAGGACCTAAAAACCATATATAGGATTTCGAATTAGGGTAAAAACTTGTAAATATAACTGTTGGCAGACCCTACAGTAGCGACATATGGACCCTAGAAATTCTTAAGGATATTACAGGTCAATCGTAGGTCAAGTAACTAGGCCTAAAACTTTTGTGGAATCCTACGAATCATTTTTATGGACCATTAAACTTTCTATGGTTCGTAGATTTCAGCCTTTAACTCAAATTTTACTAAGTCTGAAACTTTTCTACGGGATCTTCCTATGTGTATAGTCTATTCAATGAACCGTCTTGATCAATCAAAGAATGAGTAATTAGGGATTGATTTCCAAAATATTTTTCCCACTTCCTACACATTAGTCTATAACCCGTAGAAGTTTCTATAAACCGTCGACTAGGATTGCGAACTTGAACCAGTAGCCATAATTTGGCATTTTTTCCCTTTTTTGAATTCCTAGTTATTACATTAGGGATCTTAGGGATCAGTTATACTCTTCAAAATAAGCATAAACTAAAATATTATAGGATTTAAAAGATTGAGAAAAGACCCGATTAACCTATGAGAAGTAACTATCGAATAGGAATAATGACAAAGTTTATGGACCATACTTTCTTTTATGGATCATAGAGTTCGTTTGAGCAAAGATATTGAAATTTCATGATATCACTACCTTAAACTACAAGCCACCTTTTTACGACCATTAATACCTTCCATGATCCGTAGTGTCAAATCGTAGAATCTACTATTGAAACTCTATGGTTTTGAAGAATGAACCAAGAACCTTCATTTAAGACTCTTATTCCAATCTATGACTCATACAATCCCCTCGTAGAAGTCCAATGTAACACCCTAAACACTTCTAAGCTAAGTCTGGAATCATTCTTCATTTGTCTTTTAAGGTCGTATTGGGTGATTCTTAAATTCTTATTTAGTGTTAAGTTCAATTCTTTAGTGTGGGAATAGATTTGGATATGAAATAAGGTCTTAAGAATCCCCTAAGACAAAGTTAAGTTGAAAGTTTTCTTACTGATCAAATTTTGATATAGGATTCTACTTAGATTAACTTCAAACGATCATATCTCCCAGCATATAATGAATAAGGTGGCTCATGACTATCAAATAATAACTTCGAGTAAAATGTTATGATTGCTTTGCCAGAGAGTACCATAACAGAGTTTTCTGAGTTAGTGACCTATGAATTTCTTCTACGAGTCATAGATTGAACTACTATCAGTCCCTGGAGCTACCCTCAAGGCATAAACACGAGACCAAGAATCATGAGTAACTTCAAGCTAACCGTACTCGTATATCATAAGCATATTAAAATAAACTGAAACAAGTAATATTATGTGAAAGCGTAAAACATAATATAAACTGAAATGATGGGGAATACCCATTACTATCTGAATATAATTGAGAAGAGTTTAAGATACTGAAACTAAACTCAAAAACTAAAGTTGAATCTATTATGTCTGAAATAAAGCCTCTAACTAACTAGAGATGTTGGGACATGCCCCAGCCAACTCTAGTGAAACTGAAACTAAAATGAAAGACTAAAATATAAAGAACATGTATATCGTCCTCGAAGATAGAGATCGGGAACTGATGTATGCTGAATTGAATGTTGAGAACCTTAAACTACATTATGAGAAGATGTAAAACACAACCTAACTTCAAAACAGGTATATCTCCCTCATACGAGCTCAAAAATTAGCAAACTCACTGCATTGGAAGAGGATTCCGAGATCCAAGAAATTACATTTGATATATTATAGGCCACCTAACCCATCATGTACTAAAAGTTATGGTCGTTTGAAGTTGGCCCAACATTCATAACTTATGCCTAACTTGCAAAATTTCAGATTTTTCTATTTCCATTTAGTTATTTCTATTTTTAGCTCTTTCAAATACCTTGGTGTTATATTAAACATGTATGTATTATTGATACGCTCAAATTTACTTCTCGAAACAAAGTAAAAGCGGTCGCATCAAGTAAAGAACCCAACTACTAAGGTTGGGATTGTTCCCATGAGGAAAATAGTTCAGCCTTAACTTTATTCTATTATTACTTCTATTTAGTCAATTATTTCTAGAAAACAAATAACTAAAAAGGGGTTTTGATTAATGAAAGCAATTAGCTAAATTAAAGTAAACAAGTGATAGGTTCAAGTATTGGAGTTTAATCAAGTAAGGAGAGTAACTAGGGCGTAAGTGTTCCCCACAGGCTCCTAACTCGGTAATTCTAGCTATAACAATCCTTTCCTAGTATCTTGCATGCAAAGTGATAAGTTAGGTATCTCTACATCCTTGGTCTGGTATCTGGAGAATTTCGCTCCGCACCTTGGTCCGGCTACGTGAATTGCTTTACTAACCATTATCTTTACCTCATATTAAGCATCTTATTTGATATTTGATTAAGTTTTTACTTCATACAAACCGACACTAGCCTATTAGATAGTATACACTAAATCTATGTTGATAGTTCTTTTCCTACTATCTACTTCCTTGGTCCGACAAGTAGCAATAAGGCGAGTTCTAACATTTTTCATCTGTTAAAAAGACTTCTAAGCAGATGAATTATCAATACATGCAAGACACTATTCTAGAATCGTTATTTTAGCTTGGTTTTACCTTGTTATTTACCCATGGTTCCCATAACCCTGGTTATGGAGTTTAGTTACCCATTCTAATAATCACACAATTCATAATAATAATGTAAGACTTCATGCACTTACTTTGATGAGAATGAACAAAATCCAGAAATATACTTGAATAAATCACAAAACACCAATAATCTATTCCAGAAAAGTAATATCAAATCCTAAAATCGGAAGTTCAATACTAAGACAATCAAACTGAAAATTATCCAAGAGTCTAACCCCAATAATGAGGTTTTTTGGACTATTTATAAGAAACAAAACCTAATAAAAGAGGGAAATCTATTTAAGGAAAAATCTGTCCAAAATGCGTCGGTATCGATGACCCTCGTGACGGACCGTCGTGGTCTTCAGTCGCTCCATACTTAGCTCTTTTTCTGTTGTTTTTCTTCATCAACTCTTATTTACCCTCGACCTAAAGGTGAGACGGACCGTTTCAAGAAAGACGGTCCTTCGAGGGGCTTCGTTCCATGACACTTAGAATCTTCAGAAGTTGGGTAATGGGACTACTCTCTGTTAGCATTGATGAAAGTGCAGAACGAACCATCGTGGCTATGATGGTCCTTCGTGAGCTTTGTAGTCCCACAATTGGTCAGAGTTCCTCAATTTCCTTCAGCAGCCATTATTTTCTCACGACAGTTGAACCCTACGGATAGTCACAGTCACGACGGACCGTCGTGGGGTCCGTAGGTGGTCACTTCTGCAACTTCAGCTCAAAATCTCCGCATTATCCTTTGGACAAATTTCTTGGAAATAAATAGAAAACTACATCAAAAATCAATACAAAAAGCCTTTAGACACACACTAAACTTAAGGAGAAGGCATTGAAAGTACCGTGAAACCACGGTACATCAACACCCTCAATTTAAATTCGTGGTTTGTCCTCAAGCAATGCACTATGACTCACTACAAAATCTTTGCACAAGAGTATCCATATTTTAGCTTTCGCAATCATTTGGCTATCAATCCTGATTATTCTCATTATGTTCATGCATGTTATCACTATTAGGCTTGAAATATGTGGATCAGACCATGACAGAGACTCACCACAAAATGACACCTATCCACTTCGATCTCTCACTTAGGTGCTAATTTTTTCAGGTATTGCAACTAGTGTCCTCACTTTAAAATAACATCCTCATATTTCACATAATGATTGCAGTTTAAGTATAAGGATTACTTTTCAACACTCGCTCTTAGAACAACTTCACAACTCATTTACATATATAGCCATAGGCTTGCCTTTATTTTCACTATTTTAAGTTCGCCATAACAACTCTTAGGATCACGATAGGACTTTCTTAGATTGTAATATAGGCTCAGGGTTAGGTAGGGTATACAGAGGTATATTTTAGTGACTTGTTGCCCTCCTTGACATATAGGCTAAGCGTCCTACCTTTTTATCCCTATTTCTCAATTTTCTTTCACCTTGCTATTCTCGCTCTCTTCTTCTTATATGTAAGTGACTCTTCTATTTTCTTGTGTTTATTTTCTTTTTACTCTTGAGTTACTGTTGTTTTTTTCTTTCTTCCTCTTTATTCTTTCAACTCCACTCTCCAGAGTATTCCTCATAATAGCCACCCTCAATTCATGGCTTTGCTATGAGTCAAGGTTCACAATACCCAAGATTGAGTCAGGGCCACGACAAGGTTGTTTTCTGCATTAGCCACCCTCAACTTATGCTTTTGGCATAAGCCGAGGTGCACATGTCCAAGGAGGGACCAGGGCCAACACATTGTTCCCAGAAAATATCAGATGGGGTGAAGAAGAAAGATCTATTTTAAGCTCAAACTATTTGATCAATAAGGGATTACTTCATTTGTTTTTTCTGTTATTTTAGGCTAAATATTGACTATTTCGAACAAGGGCCTATGATCCTTTCCTAATTTTCTATTAAGGGTTACTTTTAGCAGGATTAACTAGGCAAGTTCTAGATCAGTACCAATGGTGGAATATTCAAATATTCCTCACTCTCACTTGATATCTCATTACTCTACCAGGTTATCAGACACCTAGTTCGAATCTTAGATTTAGGGTCATGCCATAGTGTATCTCTATGTCATGCTTAGAGCCACACATTTATCAGTTTCTATGCTAGTCATGCATCATTTTCCTTACATCAGGATATCATTTCTGTTTTAGCCATCATGCTTGAGAGTTATACTATGTACACAAGATATAGACATGTCGGTTCAACAATAAAAATAATCATTCTCTTGGGGAAAAAGAACACAGGTAAGAAAATCCCAAAAGAGGATCGTGAGTTAGGCTACTCAGACTTTAACCTAACACTCATTTTCCATTTACCCCACCCCAACAAAAAGATATACAATTGTCCCCAATGAATAAAAGAATATAAAATAATAGAGTAGGTGGAGCGAATCTAAGGCCAAAGCACCGGCGATCAATAAGCTGGTAGGTCCGATGTGCTGGAACCCACTCCTTTTGTAGTTTGGACACGGCGAGTCCCTATCGACGGTTCGTCAGAGGCTCGATGGCCAGTCGTGGGGGTTCGTCATGCGTGCCCTAACTTAGAAAAATTTGAAAAATATACCTGGGCATGATGGATGCTTGCGACGATCTGGCGCAAGCGTGATGGTCTGTCGATGGGTCCGTCAAAGGGTGCTGCAAACCAATTTTCTGGTGATGTGATACCTCCAAATTTAACACACATTAAGCTATTCTTTTTGTATTTTCTGTACATTCTTTTTGGACACGGACCCTAAACTATGCTCTAGCCAACACTTATAACAAGAAGAAAACTAATATTTAGAAGGGACGTTTAAGGAAATAAAAGCAAAGAAACATGCAACTATAACTAGAAAATCATGAAAAACCTATAGTTGGTTAGAGGATACATATTGGGTTTCCTCCCAACCAGCGCGTTGATTTCACGTCGCGACATGACGTAGGACACTTGATTACTCAGACTTAATCAAGATGGTATGCCTCGATCACTTTATTTGTCGTTTCAGCGTGCCCCAGATAAATTTTGATTCCCTGTACGTTCACCATATCAAAGAATATCGACATCATACATCTATGAAATGTGGCGGGTGCATTGCACAACCCAAAGGACATTCTCTTGAATGCAAAGGTCCCATATGGACAAGTAAAGGTGGTTTCTCTTGATCTTCTGGTGCAATAGAAATCTGACTATACCCTCGAATAACCATCAAGAAAATAGTACCACCCCTTTCCGGCAAGTCTATCCAACATTTGATCCATGAAGGGCATAGGAAAATGGTCTTTTTTGGTTCATGCATTTAATTTCTGGTAATCCATACACACCCTTCAACCAGTCACCGGTCTCATTGGAACAAGCTCATTTTTATCATCGGGGACCACAATCATTCACTCTTTCTTAGGTACACACTGAACAGGGCATACCCAACTACTATCAGTGATTGGATATATCACTCCGGCATCCAACCACTTGATAATTTCCTTCTTCACTACCTCTTGCATAGGTGGATTTACACGTATCTGATGCTCAATACTTGGCTTATGATTGGGCATGAGTTGGATTTTATGAGAACAAATACCGGAAGGGACCCCAAAAATATCCACAGTAGTCCAGCCAGTAGCTTTTTTGAACCTTTTCAACACTTTCACCAAAATTTGAACTTGATGCACATTCAAATCTGATGCAATAATAACCGGCAAAGTGTCATCTTTTCCCAAGAATACAATCCTCAAATGAGGTGGTAGAGGCTTAAGTTCTAATTTTGGAGCCTCTTCAATAGACGGTTTCGCGGGTGGAGATTCGCAATAGTGCATATCTAACTCAAATTTCTTTGGTTTAAAACGAACATTACCTCGATCATGTGCCGGGACTAATGAACCATACTCTTCAATGCCATCACTATCAGAATTCATGATCACTGTCGTCAATGCTTCTACACCCAGAAGTTCAATTTGTACCTCAGATGACTGTTCAACTCTGTAGGATATAACAGATACCGATTGGAGCACACTACTCTGCCTCATGGACCTACGAATGTTGAAGGTCACTTCTTCATTAATCAACCGGAATTTCATCTTCCCGTTTTCCATATCAACCAAGGGTCTACCCGTAGCAAGGAATGGCCTCCCAAGAATAATATGCACCTCAAAATCGACTTCACAATCAAGAATCACAAAATTGTCCAGAAATATAAACGACTCCACTTTTACTAGCACATCGTGGAGTATACAAATGGGCCTTTTTACCGTTCAATCGGCCATCAGTAGCCGCATCACAGTGGGCTTTGGGTCACCCAAACCCAACTTCTTATAAAGCAAGAAGGGCGTGAGATTTATTCTTTCCCCAAGATCACATAATACTCTCGCAAAATGTAATAACCCGATTGTTCAAGGAATAGTGAAAGCGCTCGGATCTTCTTTCTTTTGCACTAGAGATCTTGTAGCAATAGCACTACAGTGTTGCATTCTATCATCATCCTCAAAAGTAACTGATCTTTTCTTCGTAACCAAATCTTTCTTGAACTTGGAATAGCCGGACATTTGTTCAAGAGAATCTACCAAAGGGACATTGATAGAAAGTTGTTTTAACATTGTTATAAAACGCCGGTATTTACCATCCTCGATTTTTTTACTAACATTTGTGGGAAAGAAGGTGGTGTTCTAGGCATGGGGGTAACCTTTTAGGGCTCCTCAACATCTTCTACCGTTTTATCTTCTAACTCACCACTAACCTCCACCACCATATCATCATCTTTTATAACCTTTTCTACACCAGACGGCATAGGTGGGTCAACAGTTTGCTTACCAACCTGAGTAGTGATTGTCATACAATGCCCATCATTTTTTGGATTTTGGATAGTGTTGCTAGAAAGAGTGCTCGGTTGCCGTGTGTTCACAGTTGCAGACAATTGGGCCATTTTCAACTCAAGATGCTTAATCGAGATTGCATGTGTATCAACTTTTTGCCCATTACCCGCTAAGTCATTTCTTAACTCTTTAATGTGCGCATCACTAACATCGAACCTCCTCATCATTTTAAGCATCATATCCTCAACTCGTGCCATACTACCTCCACCATCCCTAGGAGCAACTTCACGATTTGAGGTGGAACATAGGGCCTACTTCTATCATTTCTGTTACAATAGTTATCCCGGTTGAAGTTGTTGTCACGGTTGTAATTTCCATCTCGCACATAATGACCCTCGTGGTTATGATTACCATAGTTCTGACCTCGGTTTCCTTAATCTTGGCGCCAATTCTCCTGATTGGAGCCTTGGGCGTTCGTTCGAAAACCCCCATCTGATCATTCACCGCATAGGAGTCCTGCTCATAGTAATATTCATCATTTGGCGGTGGTGGTTTAGACAAGTAGTTCACCGCATTTAACTTTTCCGTACCCCCAGCAACATGTTTCAACACCAACCCAAGCTCAGTTCTCATTTGATCCATCTCTTCACGAAGATCATCTGCGACTGAGTTGTGTGCGGATTTGACTATGAAGGTGTTTCTCCCTGTATCTGACTTCCTATTACTCCAAGCTTTATTATTTCAGGAAATTTTCTCTAACTTTTTAGCAATATCGGCATAAGGACACTCCCCATAAGAACCACCCGCTATCGTATCCAACATCGCTTTGTTATTATCATCTTGTCCTCGATAGAAATACTCTTTCGGAGACTCATCATCTATGCGGTGATTGGGAACACTTCATAAAAATGAAGTGAACCTATCCTAAGAACTTTTAACTGACTCTCCCGGTAGATCCACAAAGTTGTTCACTCTGTCTTTGTGGTTAAATTTCTTAGACACCAGGTAGAAGCGTGCTAAGAAAGAATCCCTCAGTTGATTACAAGTGAAGATTGAGTTATAGGAGAGCTCAGTAATCCAGATAGCAGCCTCTCCCGTCAATAAGAGAGGAAAAACTCTTAGCTCGATTACATCCATATTCAAATAGGGCCTCCCTAAACAAATTTTGCACACTACCCTTACCTTAGCGATGTGGGCATGTGGATCCTCAGAAGGTAGCCTAAAAATAAACCTCTTGAAGTGAGCATTTGCATCAGACTACTAGTTACCACAAAAGTGTGGCTGTGTGGTAGAGGGGGCAAGACGAGTGTCCTATCAGAGTCTGCGATATTTTCATGGCCCTTATTGTACTCTTGAGGGCGTGGAGCGGGAGGTTGTCTTTGTATTTCACCTTCCCCACGAATATCAGGTAATAAAGGGCCATGAGCATCGACCAATGGTGGCATTTGTGGGTCGACCTCATCACCTTGGATGTCAAAATTTTGATTCATTCTTCTTAAAGTATGCTCTAGTTCAGGGTCAAGTTTAATTACGGGTATTCTTCTACTCCGTGTCTTTGGTATATAAAGAAGATAGACTTGCAGGAGACAAAAACAAAAAAAAAGTAAAACTAGGAAAATGTTGACTTAACTTCGGTAATAAGCAGAAATTTAATCTAAAAGCCACTTTCCCCGGTAGCGGCGCCAAAATTTGATACGCTCAAATTTACTTCTTTTCAAGAAGTAAAAGCGGCCGCATCAAGTAAAGAACCCAACAAGTGAGGTTGGGATCGTTCCCATGAAGAAAATGGTTCAAATTTAACTTTATTCTATTATTACTTCTATTTAATCAATTATTTCCCGAAAACAAATAACTAAAGGGGTGGGGTTTTGATTAATGAAAGCAATTAGCTAAATTAAAGTAAACAAGTGACAGGTTCAAGTATTGGAGATTAATCTAGTAATGAGAGTAAATAGGGTGTAAGTGTTCCCCACAGGCTCCTAACTCGGTAATTCTAGCTATAACAATCCTTTCCTAGTATCTTGCATGCAAAGTGATAGGTTAGGTATCTCTAAATCCTTGGTTCGGCATCTAGAGAATTTCACTCCGCACCTTGGTCCGGCTACGTGTGTTGCTTTACAAACCCTTATCTTTACCTCATATTAAGCATCATATTCGATATTTGACTAAGTTGTTACTTCGTACCAACTGATGCTGGCCTATTGGATAGTATACACTAAATCTATGTTGATAGTTCTTTTCCTATTATCTACTTCCTTGGTCCGTCAAGTAGCAATAAGGCGAGTTCTAACGTTGTTCATCCGTTAAAAAGACTTCTAAGCGAAATAATTATCAATACATGCAAGACACTATTCTAGAATCGTTATTTTAGCTAGGTTTTACATTGTTATTTACCCATAATTCCCACAACCCTAGTTATAGAGTTTAGTTACCCATGCTAATAATCACACATTCATAATGACAATGTAAGAATTCATGCATTTACTTTAATGTGAATGAACAAAATCCAGAAATTTACTTGGATAAATCATAAAACATCAATAATCGATTTCGAAAAAGTAATATCATATCCCAAATTCAAAAGTTCAACACAAACCTAATAAAACTGAAAATTATCCAAGAGTCTAACCCCAAAAGCGAAGTTTTTTGGACTATTTATAAGAAACTAAACCTAATAAAAGAGGAAAATCTTTTTAAGGAAAAATTTGCCCAATTCGCGTCTTAGTCGACGACCCTCGTAACGGACCATCATGGACACGACGGATCGTCATGGTCTTTCGTCGCTTCATACTTAGCTCTTTTTCTACTACTTTTCTTCATCCGACGGAAAGGGTGTCACGAACCATTGCAAGCACGACGGTCCGTCGAGGGGCTTCATTCTATGACACTTAGAATTTTCAGAAGTTGGGTACTGGGACTACTCTCTTTTAGTATTGACGAATGTGCAGAACGGACCGTCATGGCTATGATGATCCGTCATGAGATTTCGTAGTCTCACACTTGGTCAGACTTCCCCAACTTGCTTTAGCATCCATTATCTTCTCACGACGGTTGACCTCTACGGACCGTCACAGTCACGACGGACCGTCCTAGGGTTTGTAGGTGATCACTTCTGCAATTTCAGCTCAAAATCTCTGCGTTCTCCTTTGGACATATTTCCTGGAAATAAATAGAAAACTACATCAAAAATCAATACAAAAAGGCTTTAGACACACAATAAACTTATGGAAAAGGCATTGAAAGTACCGTGAAACCACGGTACATCAATTATCCACAATATTGTCCAACTCCATAGAATATGTAGATTTATTTGCAGCATCGGTAGTATTAAAAAATTCATATATTATTGTCATTCACAAAGCATATACCCTGGACATAGATGACACTGGAGAACCAATACTGGTCCCTAAGCGTATCCTTCGCATGACTGACTACTTATCAAAAGAGTGACTTACGCATTTAAAGGCTTAAAATAGAATTAAATCATTAGAACTATAAGATTTTCAACTCATATTATCTGGAAAAAATACTCAATGCAATGATAATTTGCATAACATCTCAAAGGAAAAGACCCACGACACCTTAAATGACTAAACTGAAAGAAAAGGGGAGAGTCCTCCAGAATCTAATGAGTCTCACCAAAAGCCAACAGGAGCGCTAAATGATATCAATGGAGCATATGTTGATGATCCTTCACCATATAATGATGCATGTCGAATTACATTAGTACATTAAATGTACAAGTATGTAAAAAGTTGAATGAATAAATAGTTACACGGATAAGATAGGTAGAATACTCACCTCAACTTAACTCAATACAAAGCAATAATAAGAGAAAATGGGTAATCTTCATAAATAAAAGATATATATATATATATATATATATATATATATATATATATATATATATATATATATATATATATATATGAAAAATACAATAAATTACTCTTTACTATTATATGAGAGATTTTCTAGCCGAAAACCATGACTATGAACAATGTGATAACACAACGTCTTTCCCATGATATCAGAATTGTTCTATACCTTGTCATAGTATAGAACACCTCAACTAAGTGGATCCACTAAAGTTATGCTCGAAGCAATAAGGACTCGTCTAAAAAGTAAAATCATTTACCTATGTTGGCTATATAGTTTATGAGGAAAGTGAGTCGTCTGAACTCATCCCATATTAGTGTTCATTACTAACCCACTAATTATATGTAATCATGCTCAAGTATAAATATTTTTTTATCTGGTTTGAGGTAATTACTCATAATAAGCTCTTAAAAGAGGTATCTCCTCTGAAATATCTTGAACTCATAAACTCTTTTGAGAAATAAAAGTTTCTCTTTTCTCAATTTAAAAGTGTTACATTTAGGAATACTTAGTTCACTTATATTTTTTATTAATTACATATGGAACTCTTCTAAAGAATCATCCTTACTTTTTCAGAAAAAATTAGTTTAAGATCATTGTTGGTCAAAAAGGGTTCTCAATGATAACTCCATAAAAGCTCATGACATTTCCTCTTAAGATCAATTTAGTTTTGAATGTGCATTAAGACATGTGATTAGGATATGCAGGAATTTTAAAAGGTAAATGAAGCTTATAGGAGCTAATATAGAGAATGGAAATATGAGCACAACTTAAAGGAACATGTGTGGGATGAAACAAAGAAAATAATTGGCCCAACAATTTGTGGCGTACTATTGGCGCAGGGAACTAGGCCATGAACTGCGAAAGTCAGGCCTGAGTGCATTGTTGGTGCAAGGCACCATGCCTTGAACTTCACAAGTAAGGCTTGGGCACATTATCGGCACACCACCCCGAGCTTGAACTACTGAAGGATAAACTTAGCGCAGTACTGGAACGCCTCCCCAAGGTCTTCTACAACATCCTCGACCAATTTTCAAGTTAAATTTGGATCCCAAATTAGTTTAGAATTGAGAAATTTCTCTTAAAAACAACTTGTTTCTCAAATCCAAAACCAGTACATGAGAACATCAATAGGTCTCTACCCTGGCCGGTCACTTTTTTGTGTCGAGATTGGTAAGTGGAAGTCATAATACAAAACTATTTCTCTTCACACCACATATCCATAGCGAGAGAGATCTCTTGTCTTTGTCGCCTACATCTCTATAGAAATATAATATCACGGTAGTAGCCTTAACCTATAACAACTGTAAATATCGAATACATTTAAGTGAAATAGTATCCCGAGCCCCAAAACCTAACACTATCTTCGACTATCATCAACCAAAAGGCACTTTCCGGGTACCCACTTCGAACTCATTACTCCATTTTTGAGAGTGTATTCTCTTTATATCAGTCCAATCATAGTGGAGGAATTATAGCAAGCTAAGCTTAACACGCTCTAAGGAAGCCAAAATACCTTCTCACTTTGTTTGAGCTTAATTACATCCATTCTTTCATAGCCGAAGGCTCTGCAACACATCGCAGAGCTTTTGCATACCGCCCAACCCTAAAAATCCCATTCCCATAGAGTTCAGAAGTAATTCTCATTCTCACATCATCCTTCTTAAGCCAAAAGAAAGCTGGGGAAGAATCTCATGGTAGTACGAAGGGGGAGCATAATCATATCTAGGAGTGGTTCTTCGAATCAATCAAAGATTCTTGGCCTCGTGAACTTTCAACAATTCATTTTGAAAACATGAATTTATTAAATCAATAAGTTTCTTGCGGTACCAAGTATGAAAAACAATACAAGATTACAAAAATAAAAGAATCAACACGTCAATTGTTAAAAATCGAATTCAACATCAAGAACTATGAATGGATCCTTTAGATGTGAACGATACTGGTTGAATTGAGAAGTAGGGTCTGACAATGAACTAGTCCAACTTGAAGAAAGCTTGAACCCTCGGAACATTCCTCTGGTTCTTCCAAGTGTTGTATAACGTGAAAAGATGTTTTAACACTGATTAGACCCTCAATTAGATGGAAAAAAACATGGCTTAGGCTTAGAAGGGGTGGGAAATATCAAACTACACCTCTTAAAAATTGACAAGGTGCCTTAAAAGGAAGGTTCTTTAAAACAGACATGTATTTTTACTCAAAACTCGAAATGAAGTAAACTTGGTGGCGTTGAAAAGAGAACTCAAAAACCTTTAATTTGATGGGTCATGGTCTATCTAATTCTTTATGTTTTGAGATATATTAGTAGTTTGAACTAGACCCAAAACTTAAAATTGATAGTTGACTTGTACAAACCCTTCTTTAGCCCTTTTCAAAGTTCGAGGTGTTATGATATCTCCCCTCGAGAACATTCCTCCTCTCTGATATTTATTTACAAAAAACCAATATACTTTAAAATATTATATTTTGTATCTATATGTAGGGTTTTAAACTATTGTTTTTCCTTTTGAGTTAATTTTAAATTTAATTAAAAATTATATTTAAAATAAGTTAATTCCGAATTACTATAAAATAAATGAAGAAAATCAAATAAAACGTTAAAATATATAATAAAGCTAGATGTAAAGGAGGTAACTAACATGCTTCTAAATTCAAGAATGACATTTTTTTCTCAATAATTTATATTTATTACTTTATATGTCTCTATTTATGTGGCATTTTTTGTTTTTCGATGAGTCAAATAACTTAAGGTAAGCTCGATCTTTTGTTTTGGGGAAAACGATTCATAAGCCTTCAACAGGATAAGAAACTTGAGAGGATCGAAGAAGCTAAGAGCGGGATCCAGAATTTTAAGAAGCGACTGGAGTTTAACTAGAAATTAGTGCACGGAATCTTCAAATTTTTTGAAATGAAATTTAGATATTTATAAACTACGTAGCAATTAGTATAAGTCACAATGATCGACAATTCAAAATATTAAAGATATATGAAAAATTTAGGGAAAAAGGTCTGAAATAGGGGCAGAACTACAGTTTCCAAAGGGCGTTCGACTTAACCCACTAATTTTTCCGTGGACCCTATATTTGTATTAAATTATGAAAAAGAATGTATATATGTATTTCCTGTGAACCCATAGTAACATTTAAGCGTTTGGCTCAGTGGTTAATGTGTACCCAGTGAAGTCATTCGCCCTCGCACGTTGTGTTGTTCGATTCCTGGTAGACACACTTCTTTTTGAATAATTTCTAAGCGTTTTATATAAAACGCTTAGAAATTATTCAAAAATATAAACATGCATTGTGTGTGTGTGTGTGTGTGTGTGTGTATATATATCATTATATTAAAAAAAATAGAATAACAGAAAAATAGTATTTGTATCGTATTCTGAAACTATACAAATTTAACTCATTTTTCCCTAAAAGTTAGAACTCTAACTTTTATTGTTGATCTAACTGCTGCCATCTCCTGTGCATACTTTTGTCTATCCCTTTTTATTTTTTTCCTTATTAGTTTGCTTTAACATTGTACAATTAGTTATTTAAAAATTGATTTTCAATCTTTGATTCTAGCATTATCCAACACATTAGTAAATAATTATATTATATTATATTAATTGTTGTTTGCTTTTTAAAATTCTAATGCATTAATGATTCAAGGTGATAGCGAAACTAGTAAAATTTTTTGTTTAGGTGTCAAAATTAATGGTAAATTTGATAAATTTAGCCTCACTTAGAACAATATAGAAAATTATAGTAAAATGTTCAGAACTTGATGG
This sequence comes from Solanum lycopersicum, assembly GCF_036512215.1. Classification (NCBI taxonomy): domain Eukaryota; kingdom Viridiplantae; phylum Streptophyta; class Magnoliopsida; order Solanales; family Solanaceae; genus Solanum; species Solanum lycopersicum. The sequence goes on along the minus strand of NC_090806.1, from coordinate 10,093,087 downwards.
TTGTTATTTTAGGTTAAGATAGTTGCTTTTTTAAAAAAAAGTAATTCTAAATGTGTTATATATATATATATATATATATATATATATATATATATATATATATATATATATCGAATGTATGTTTATATAAAAGAAATTTAAAAAATATCAGAAAAATTGTATTTGTATCTTACTCTGAACCTACAATATCTTACTATTGATTTATAGTAAAGTGTTCAAAATTTGATGGTTATTATTTTAGGTTAAGATAGTTATTCTTTTTCAAAATTTAGAACCTATTGGTATAAAATCTTTGCTCCATTTTTGGTTTCAAATATATCCAAACTTTTACGAAAATTATTGTTACGATACCAAACTTTGGAAAGGACCATTTATTCCTTGCATTATTTAATAGTGTATTTTAAAAGTATATATGTATCCACGTTGACATAAAAAGATTTGCATAATTATAAATAGTAATGTGTCCACGTGCTTAATAGTTCAGGAGACTCCATAAAATTTCGTATCTTAACAACAATTCGGCCAAAGTTGGAGTATTTTTCAAACTATTTTCACAAAAAATTATAGTCAAAGATATAATTTTTTGAATCTTAAAATTCAAAAAGTGTCACATAAACTGAGAAATAAATTTTAAGGACTATTGAAATTTATATTTAATGAACAATATGACATATATTACTAATAAAATATGTTTTTTTTATAAAATAACCTTGAATTCACAATCTTCATGTGAAGTAGATTTGTATTTTTCAATAATCTTATTGTCATTAAAAATGTAACAATCCTAAACACTTCATCTTAATTTTGATTGTCTTTAATTCCAATTGAAACTTATATGTATTGTCCACAATTGTAACACCTCTAAAATGACTTAGGTGAAACTAGTGCCTAACAGGTTTGTCATGAGGGTCTAAGGTCCTAAAATGATTCATAATGTGGTAATGAGGCAGTGTCTACAGATTTAGGTGATTTGGAAGTGAAACGTCAAGGGATGACCAAGACGTTTGACGACTAAGTCACCTATATATGCCTTATGTGTTTTTATGTGTCTATGTGTGTGTCATGATCTTATGAAGTTATTATATGATTAACAACATTGTTTATAGGCAGTGTGTCAAGTTTCATGAGGTTTGCAGGTCAAACGTTCAAGAACGTCCATGATGTTCGAAAGGTTTTCTTTGAAGTGACCTTGTGTATCTTAGCATGTTTCGTTGAGTTTTATGTGTTTGTTTTGGATGAAATTGATGTGAGAGGTCTTAAACTCGTATACGGACATATTAGAGTTGGAAATGCCCGAGCAAACATCCCCTAGGACCAAACAAGGGCCCTTGAGAAAGGACCCTTCACAAGAGCCAAAAGTTGTCAAGCCAGCCCAACTTACGGTTGGAAATCGATGACCAATAGGTCAGTCGATGCCCTATAGGTTGGAGGCATAGGCTGACGTTTAGGTGTGGGGAAGATGGTCATCCAAGGACCAGCCTCTGACCCAAACCACGGACCAACAGGAAGGTCCGTTGGTTGGGTGATGGGGCGTAGGTTGGCCAGTCATAGGTTGAGCCTGCAACTACGCAACTCACTGTAAAATGCAAGAGTGAATTGGTAAATTCACCCAATATCCAAATAATTAATTGGACGGTTTCTTAATGGTATTCTAGGTATTTTAAGTGATTTTATAAGTCCTAACTACCTAGATGAATTCATTATTCTAAAATCAAAACCCAAAACCTCTAAAGAGCTCCCTAGAACTCCATCGAAACTTGAAGGTTGATTTCTCCACAAATTTTTATCAACTTTTGTGGATTAACATCAGTTAAGGTATTGTGTTTCATCCTTGGAACTCTTTTCTTCAAAGAGTCAATCTTCAAAGTGATTTTCTAAAATCTTCTAAAGATGAACTTGTCCAATTTTGTAATCTATCCATGGGGTCTTGCATTAAAGGTTTGGAATCATCGAATATTGATTGAATTTTTGTTAATTAGATAATTTTAACTAAAAAAAACTTTACGAATCCATGTAATTCAAGTAACCCTAGATTTGATTACTTTATGGGTGAATTGATTATGTCTTAATGTTATTGACTTCTTATGTAGTTTGATTAGGGCTATTGAATTATGGATGAATCATACAAGAATTGTTAGTTGGTTGCACTATAAATCTATATTGAAGTATCTTTGATTCATTATGTATTAGAATTATTGGATTGAATTGAGGATCATGACCATTGGTAAGGGTCTTGGTATATTGTGATGGTTGAGTTGACTATGGATTGAAGTTGTGAGGTTGGAATCAATAGTATGTTGACCTAAATTTCTCTATATTATGTAGTTTAGTTCTTACATGATGATGATTCTTGATATGGTCTGCTTATGGTGGTGGTGCTATGTATTTTACTTGTGAATTATATGGACTCATCGGCCTTACTTTATGTATTATAATGTTCATGGCATTGTCGGCAACTACTTGATGATTGAGGTGAATGTATGTGTTCTTCTATTGATGTTGTTAGGTGATCGTGTTAGACTATGACTATGTATTTATGAGTGTAGTCTTAGAGTTGATGCAGGCCCAATTGTCTATGTGAGTATTATGATGGTTATGTCGATGACATCATAGTAGTGTGTAGGATTACTAGTAAGTATAGTTAGTTGGCTTTATGTGCTTCTAGAATGATATGTTATATGTGAAGTATGTTGTGTCTTGTTTTGGTAGACTTGTGTCCCTTACTTGATACATGTATAATGAGAATATGAGTTCTTGACTTATGATGCTAAAGACTCTTAGTATTGTATGGATGAATGACATGTGACCTTGAATGTTGCTAAGAAGGTCCTTATGTGGAGCCTTCAACCTATTTGTAAGATTATGATATCCTTGAAGTCGAAAGTCGTAATGGTATCCTTCTTGTGTGAATGGTGGACTTAGAAATTGATTGACTGGAACGACATGAAATCATCCTTAGGAAAATTATTAAGCTATCCTAACAATTGTAAGGCAACTTTAGGGGACCTCTTTGGTAAGTTGAATGTGATTAGGTTATGAACTAGATATGGAACCTCTTCATGTACTTCATTTTTGAAATACTCTATGAGAACAAAGGATAGAACCAAGTGAGTATGGCTAGGGGAATTTCTCAATGAGAATGGAGAACAAAGAAACTCTTCATATTCCTTAACCGTGTGCCTACATGGGATGTGTTCAAGTTCTACTGTTGGCAAGTAGTACACCCTCCATCGGAGTAGGTTACAACTTCAGATTCCATGCTTAGCTACCATGGTCTATGTTGGTTGTTACATATTCTCATCATATGGGATACCCTCTAGTATTGGAGAAGTTCTGTGAAGTTTAGGTGGTGGTATGGAACGCTATCTAGACATTGCACAATAGGCTTTGAATGTGTTACCATTACTTGAATGTTCTTATGTTGATGAATATCTCTTAAGTGAGCTAGTAAATATAATGACTTAAGTTGGAAAGTATGTAAATGAATAAATATTTACCTAGAGTAGTTAAGGGTTGTCTAGTTAAGGTATGAAGTGGGCATAGGAATGGTCACTTCAAGTTTTACCTAGGGAAGTCCTAAGAATGACTCTACATAGGTAAAATAACTTGAATAAGCAGGCATGATCTAAACTTAGGTGGTAAGGATTATTTAGGTAAGCTTGGAAAGGATGTATGGGCGCTCTCTTCTTGCATTACTTAAGTAAGTATTTTTGATAACCTTTGGAAAGAGAATGTCATATACTATATGTATACTATTATGTGTAGTGAGAATGATCTTATCCTAGGTAGTCTAAAGGATCTCTTAGCTGTGTGTGAAGGGATTGTATAGGCGGTGGCTTCACAAGTCACTCAAGTGAATCTTAGAATCACTTTTGATAGGAAGATCTCATATGTATGTGTTTGGTGTATTGTAAGTGTATTTGTCTCATTATAGGTGGTCTCAAGGATCATTTAGGTGTGCCTGGAGAGGTTGTATGGGCGGTCTCTCTTTGTCTTACTTAAGTGAGTCTTAGGATAACAAGTAGTGAGGATTGCATGCTAAATGAATTCACTGTAAAGTTGAGTTAGTTCACTGTAACATTGGCTTAGTTTACTATAATAATTCTAATTGTTTGATAAAATGCTTACGTGATATCTTATATGTTTCTAAGGTGTTAAATGTTGTTCTTAGGCTTATGATATGATGTTTAAATTAAAAAGAGCATATTTCTAATAAATGTTTATTTTCATGATTTTATGCATTAAGTCATACTTAGTACAAGTGTTTGTACTAATTTCATACATTTTGTTATATCTAAAGGTGTAGGTGCAAGGTGAGAAGGATCTTGAAGAAAGCTTGGATTCTAGTTATCATTCAAACAAAGTTGAAGTATGTCCTCAGTTGACTCGAGGGCATAATCGTCTTTAGATGTCTTTTAAATTTTATTGTTAAACTCCTATCCCCACCCCCCAGCCACCCCCAACCCCAAAAAAGTTAATTTTATTTTTTTAAAAATACTATAAAATTTAAATTTTTATTTTTTCACTCCTACCTCCCCCCCCCCCATGCCCCCTCTCCCACCCCCACCCCCACCACCCCAAATAAAAATTATTTTTAAAAAAAATATTTTCAATTTCATAAATTATTTTCTACTCTAGTAAAAATAAAAGATGTCTCTCAAAAACATTTTTCATTCATAAATCAAACACTAAAAATTATTTCCGGAAAATATTTTCTACTTACCAACCAAACATGAGAAAATAAGTCTAAAATCTACTTGTTTTCTAGGAAAAAATAGAACATTTTGATTCATACCAAACACACCCATAGTATTCACTTCTTTTCTTTCTTCTAGAGTTTGATTTTAATAAATCAATAATCTCAATTTTGTGTGTAATTATAATGTATGGTCATGTTAATGATCATCAAAAGTGATGAAATTACAATTATTTTGAAGGCTTGAGGTTGAGCCTCATTATGGGTAAGACGATAGATTTAAGTTATATCGCACCAAAAGAATAAGACGGTGGATTTATGTCCAATCACAAAAAGAGGGTAAGATATTGGGTTAAAGTGCTGATGCACCATGATGATAAGATATTGGGTTCAAGATCCATCGATTTATGACCTAAGACACTTTATATGGATAAGACATTGACTGTGAGTCTCAACGCACCATATTGATGATATCATAATGACTAAAAAAAAACTAACGTGTTTTTATGAGAAGACATGAAATTTACTGAATTAGCTCCATTGCGTAAAGTGAATGTGGTTGTAGTGCATAATATGTCTGAAAGAAGACAAGTAATTGAATAATACACATAGATGTGGAATGAGGTACATTAGCTATCATTATTTGATATGCTCACATATTTGTGTTTCATTCATGAAGAATGAGAATTTTTGATAAATGCTAAAAATATAAATCCATTCTCTAAAGGGAATGAGGTGTAAGTCACCGTTCTAGGCATGAGAAAGATTGCGACCTTTGGTTAACGATGTGGTATCATCAAGAATGTCTCTAAGAAGACATGTATTACACAAACGTTTCATGCTTTATCTTCAGGCTTGTATTGGACAAGAATTAGTTCAACTGAGGCACATTTTATGATAAATAAGAAGTTTTCTAATTTCAATACTTTCTTAATTTGGCATGATTGTCTGAGACATCATTAGTCTATAATGTTTAGACGAATTATGGAAAATTGAAATGGACATCTATTGAAGAACCTAAAAATTCTTTTAAATGGTGAGTTTTCTAGTAATGATTGTTAGCAAGGCAAACTAATTGTGAGACCATCATAAACGAAAGTTGAGATTGAATTTTCTGCGTTCTAGGAACATATACAGATATTTGTGGACCTAGTCATCCACTTAGTGGAATTTTTGGATATCTAAGGGTCCTAGTAAAGTTTCTTCTATATGGTCTCATGTGTGCCTATTATTATCTCGCAGCTTGATGTTTGCAAAAATGTTGACACAAATAATATGTTATATGCACAATTTTCTTCAGATTAGTTCATTCAATGATGGGATCACGACTCACCTAAAGGGTGAAGTAATTGAGAAGAAATAAATCTGAAGATTACTCTTGGATTAATAAAATTGAAAATTACTCATATAATAGTAAATCAGAAATTTACTAAAGCAAAAGGCACATGACGTAGTAAACTTGGAGTTTACGCATGAATAATTTGGTCATCTCAAAGATGTGCATACTGAGTGATTGCCATACATTGAAAAACTAGAAGATTCTTCAAGAATTTTTTACGTTGCCTGTTCTCGTGATAAAGTTGATTGGATCAACTAAAGTTGAGACTAAATCCCAAAATTCTGAAAAGTATAAAAGGTTAATATGGTCTCGTTCACCTATCATGTGATATGATAAAAAGATGCATTTATAAGATAATCACATTTGCGTTTGTTGTCAACATGTAGTTTGACATTCACAAAATTATTTGTGCAAAAATAATTGAGTTAAGAGTACAATTTCAGAATATGTAATGAAGACAATTTATTTTGATAATACTGATAAATACTCACGATGATGTGACACTAAATGTCTCAAATAGTAAAATCATTGTTCATGAAAATCAAACTTCATATGTTGATATGAAATACAATATTGCATACGAAAGTAATTGTACGCATCAGACCGATAAATTATGATCAAATTTTCTTTCAATTGATTTATGATCGGGGATCAAATATTTTTCATTTGATTATTTTAATATGTGGTATATAATCAATGAATATACATTGATGCACAAGGATATATTCTCCAAAGATTGAGATATATCTTAGTTTGCCTAACATAAAGGGGAGATTAGAAGCAACACAAGAGTTGTAAATACTCTTATTGAATGTCCCTTAAGGATAGAGTCTACGACATGCATGAAGCATGATAGACTAATCAATTGTAAATAAAATAATCCTTCAAAAAGGAGTAGGATTAAAGAATCAAAATGATCATAATAAGATAATGTGCTCTTGGGGAGCCTACGACATAACAATTTATGAAACCTCATGAGAGGGGTAGCTACCTAAAAATAATAAAGTGATGAGATCTCAATAAGTTATGTTGTATTGTGAATCAATGCAAAATGATATATCGTTGATGGTATCTTTGATACAATAGCACGCAATATTACAAAAGATTATTATGATATAAATTCTACGACTATTAAAGCATGCTGGTGTAAAAATAATTATCAAGTGAAAAGTGGATTGATGCATCTTGGTAAGCGTAAAGCTTATTTGACTTGTAATCTAGGCACTAGAAGATGTCATACATCTAATATTAAATGTTGTCACTTGACAAAACTAATATGAAAAATCCAATGGGTTCGAAATCTAGCATATACAAAGTTTTGGAAAACTTGTTTATCATCCTCATAAGGATTAAATAGATTCAAAATGCATAGAGCATATACAAGTATTGTTATGCAAGTTGATAACTATAATTGAAACTCTTGAAGAGTTTTCAAAAGGCAACTGATTATTTGCTTAAAGAAGTTAAACTAAGGAACTTAGAGAAATATTTGACCCTGAAAGGAAGATTCATAAAAGGAGATAGAAGAAAGTATATTTCGTCAAGGTTTTTCTACACTCATGGGCTCCCAAGAATGGTGATATCAACATGCAAGAGGTATGTTCAAGTAATATTATTGTTGATTTATTCACCAAGTCTCTACCAAAAACAACTTTCAAGAAGATGGTGCACAAGCTTGGAAAACGAAGATTCTAGTCTCTGAATTGATGTTGTCATTAGGGGGAGTTAATACGCGATGTACTTTTTTTTCCTCACAAGGTTTTGTCCCACTGAGTTTTCCTTGTAAGGTTTTTGATGAGGCACCCATAATGCATATTATTAGATTTGTGTACTCTTTTTCTTTCACTAGATTTTCTTCCTACTGGGTTTTATCTAGTAAAGTTTTAACGAGGCACATAATCTACTGACATTCAAGGGGGAGTGTTAAACATATTTGTGTTATAGTGAATGTCTAATTATGTGGAGTCCTTTTAGGATATTGTTAGGAATCCTACTTGGTGACAAAGTTAAGTTTTCCCTATAAATAAAGGATTTTCATTCATTGTAAAGAAAATCAATGAATCCTAAATATACTTAAAGATGAATAAGAAATCTTTCTCTTTTTCGAAATTTATTCGTCTTCTAATTTCATATAGTTTCATAACAATTTTTTTTTCTATATTATTGTGTTACTTATTCTTACTTCAATTATCATTTATACTAAATACTCATTTATATTGTCATTATTTTGTAGATATAATTGAAGAAGTTGTGAGTAATGATAATTTTGTAAATCAGTCTGCATATCCAATGGAGTTGGACAACATTGTTGTCAAGACCCGCATGTACACCCTAGAAGTTAGGATATTCTTAGGTTGTGGCACAACGTACTTGACCTCTCGGAGGTCTTGTACAAGCCCTTTAACATCATTCATCGCATACATGCATGAAAAGTAGTGCAGAATTAAAACCTTTCATACGAAATATCTTAAAACATCTTTAATATAAAAATTATAGAAAATACTAAGTCTCAACATATGTCAATCTTAAACTCAAGAATACTTGGTACACGATCCATACAATACGAATATAAAAATACTTAGTCTATTATAATATTTTAAATTTAAAAGACATCTAAAGATGATTATGCCCTTGAGTTAAGTGAGGACATACTTCAACTTTGTTTGAATGATAACTAGAATCCAAGCTTTCCTTCAAGAACCTTCTCACCTTGCACCTACACCTTCAGATATAACAAAATGTATGGAATTATCACAAACACTTGTACTAAGTATGGCTTAATGCATAAAATCATGAAAACGGATAATTATTAGAAATATGCTCTTTTTGATTTAAAATCATATCATAAGCCTAAATCAACATTTAACACCTTAGAAACATATAAAATATCACGTAAGCATTTTATCAAACGATAATAATTATTACAGTAAACTAAGCCAATGTTACAGTGAACTAACTCAACTTTACAGTGAATTCATTTAGCATGCAATCTTCACTAATTGATTTATATGTACTTATTTTTTAATTTCATTTCAAAAAGAAAATAAATTTTAAATTTTATGTTTTCTTATATAGCATATTAAAGATCACAAAATTAAAAAATATTTTAATATATAAAATTTAATATACGTATAAATTTTAATTTTAATTTTGATTGATTCCACCTAATATTATATTTGATATATAATTATTAAGATCTAAGCATAATCATTATTTATTAACTTTGATATAATAAATAGATATCACAATAACTCATAAAAAATGAAAAAATATCAAAATGTAGTAATACTAATAATAATACCTAAAAATGTTTGTAGACCTATTTAATTTTTTAGTTATCATTCTTGGTAGATTTTTGCTTGCATGAGTTACATTTTTATCTTTGATCATCATTCACTTCATATATAGAAAAATATTTCTGAAACTGTTTATTCTTGATAGATTTTTGTTAGAATGAAATTACATTTTTGTTTTGGTCATCATTATTACAAATATATCATCCTATTCATTTTCATTTGTAAAGTTACTTTTAACATCTTTTTCTTTAATTTCAATCTAATATATATTATTAATTTTATCACACTAATTTATTTTCAAGTATATTAATTCGAGTCAAAATAACGATTGAAATGATGAATTCATGATATTTTTATATAAAAAATAGGCGAACAAATAGAAAAATTATTAAGAATTAAATTAAAGCAAAAGCAAAATAGATAATAATAAAGTAGATATCACAATAACTCACAAAAGAAATAAAAAGGAAATAATGCAACAACAAAATAAGTTAATGGTAATAATAATAACTTAAGATGTTTTTAGAACTATTTAATTTTTGTTATCATTCTTGGTAGATTTTTGTAAGCGTGAAATTACATTTTTATCCTTGATCATTATTCACTTCAATATCTAAAAAGATAATTCTAGAACTATTTCTTATCTTTCTTCATAGATTTTTTTAGCGTGAATTACATTTTTGCCCTTGATCATCCTCCGACTTTACTCTTCTATATAATAAAAATATTTGGGGTCATAACTATAAGTTCTAACATATAAGATTTTGATAAATTAAATCTTTAAAGTTAAAACTATTCTTTAACATAATAATATTTTTTTAAGAAAATTGAGAAAATATATTTTATACAAAAAAAGTAACAAATTTAGATTTTTTTAATGAAGAGTTTGACCCATACTCCCGTGAGAGAATTAACTATAAGGTTGCAAAAACATGAATGCTTATTATAATCTAAAAATATTTTTTCCGTTACTATTTATGTATATTAGTTAAATTATACCACATAATTTGTAAGAAAGAATTTTTATTTTTTTTTTTGCCTTTTCTTTCCATAACATCATTTTAATAATAAAAATAATTCAATACAAAATCTAATGATTTTTTATTCTTTTATGCTGATAAATTTAGAATATAAACTCAAATAACTAAATATTGGTAAATTGTATTTACAAGTCACAAAGGTAAAATCTTTTTTATATGTTCTCCGAGTTAATAAATATATACTTCATTTAAATTAATTTAACATTTTTTTAATAAACTATTTATTAGGAGATTATTTATTAAAATTTAATTTTATCAGTTATACTTTAAAAATATAAATATGACTACTAATAATCTTATATAGTTATTTAATGATATATATAATACTAAAAGATAAATTGTAAATAAATTGTTTTGACTATAAAAGCTTAATAATAAAATTCTATTAAATTATTTAACTATATTAAATTTAAACAAAGTGTAAATAAATTGTTTTGAATATAAAAGTTAAATAATAAGATTTTATTAATTTATTTAACTATATTAAATTTAAACAATTTAATATGTATATGTAGAGATATAAAAATCTAGTTGATAAAAAAAAAAAGAAGAAGATAATCTAACCAGAAAAAAATCATGCTAAATAATACAAAATCAAAAAGGAGCCAATAAGAGAAAAAGAAAGAAAAAAGAAAAAAAAAAGAGAGAGAGAATAACTGACAAAATTTCTACTATTATAGAAGCATGAGAAGCAGCTCAATATGAACATGTCAGCTTCTTGAAAATAAATTTGCATCCAAGAAACCGAACCAATGAAATTGGATTAAGCAGACAACATTGCGTTGCTAATTCAACAATATCTACATCTTCCCTCTAGCAGCTACATTCTACTGAGCAATATCCTATTCAGCGAGAAGATTGTTTATATCAATTCGAATTAGGTCAAAAAATTATATTGATATTTCTTTAGAAAAATATTATATAGATATATGCTAAATACATGTACATGGCAGGCTCGACATCAACTGCGCATGAACAGTGTAACGAACACACTATAACAACACAAACAGCCATCAATTATCATATGTTCAAATCCGTTTCAAAATGTAATTTTTGCAGTGCAAAAAGATTTGAATATGAATCAGCGGGGTTTTGCTGTAGTAAAGGTGCTATAAAATTAATTTCCCACCAATTTCCATCAGAACTGCAAAATCTTTACTTACAAGACAACAATGCATCAAAGCTTTTTCGAACTTATATAAGAACCTATAACAACATGTTCGCATTCACATCCTTTGGAGTAAACTAAATACATGGATATCTTTAAAATCACCATTAGAAATTATGATGCTGATAATATGTGATTTAAAATCATCGCATGTCAATCGTGTTCCATTACACATACCCACCGAAGGATTTAGATTTCTTAGTAATATAATTGGGCAATATTTTTTTAGAGATAATTTGTAAGGAGGCAACCCCGGGGGTTTAAAGTATGCATAAAGTCTTCATATCCACTTTGCTCTTTCGGATCTAGAGTTTCATCATCAGCAGTATATAACATTATCATTTATTTCGTCAATAAAGTCAGTTTTGGTTGTTAGAATAGCGCGGGAAGTAATGAAAGAGATATTTGAAGTAGATGTATATGACTCACTCTTACAATGTTTGACAGCTTCCACCATCAACCTGAAGGATTAGAATTTGGTGTGACAAAATTTTTAACAACTTATACTTCTCATTAACCATAACTGTCCAACAACTTAAGCTCTTGTCTAATTTATATATTATTTCTCTGCAAGATATCCTTGCCATTGTGATGAACGTCGCCTTACCAACATGTGCAGCTAATGGATCTAGAATTCAAGAATTAATTATAATGGATAATCAGTAAGTAAACATTAATTAGCATTTCTACTTTTGCTGCTATTCTTTTGAAACTTATATAACAAATTAACTATCATACAAATTGATCATGACTGCTCTTCTAAAAGAAAATTTGATGGGTTGCCTATTTGCAATTATTCTTTTGGTTCTTGCTGCTAATATCTTCCTTCTTCAAAAAGTATTCGATTTTTATGAAGAAATTAGAACCCCCACACAGAAAATTATAAGTTGAGATAGATAATACCTTTCTTGTAAGTCTTTATCTTTTACTCTGCAGATTTTTCTTCTCCATTCTAATGTTTGTTTGATTATATGACTTTGGCATTTATGTGAATGATGGCTTTTCTGGCAAATGGTTATTGTGCAGATTATACTAACTGAAACAGTTAGATGTGTGAGAACACTGTAACAAAAACAGCAAGACCATTCCTAAAGATATCAACCATCTATTCTGTAGCCATTAATTCTAAAAGATGGATATTACAGGCTATGTGTTGTTCATCTTGTATTCCAAACATACTTAGAACAAAACTTTAAACATCTTTGTAAGACAACAAAATTTAAGAACATTTTCACAACTAGAAAATTAAAGCTAGTAGCGAAACTAGAATTAGAAGCATATTTTAAAAAATATATATACGAAATATTTTTCTTAAATAAGAATTGTTGTTAATATGTGTCTAAAAAATCTTACTAATTCCAACAAACTTTGCAGAAACACGAAGTTACCAAGTTTAATGAACCAGTGAAGAACAAAAGAATAGAAGAACTGAAATTAATTCACAAATCTAAAATTTGTAAAACACGTACCAAAATCTGGATAACTTTTAATAGGAAAAAGATCAAGTCCACTTGACTCACAGTGTCCCCTTATTGTTCCCCTCTAGTATCCGAGGTTTGATTTGGAATATGACCTCTTAGGGTAAAATGATCTCATTCACCAGAGTATAGATACCAAAAACTTCTGTGTCAGCGAACCACTCAACGGCAGTAAAATACACTTCGAATACTAGATTTAGTAGTTGAAGAAGAAGTCTATGAATTGTCTATTAAAAGGAGAGGAAATCCCTCAATTTATAGAAAACAGAGGGTAGTGCGAAAAGTTTCTTATTGTGCTTTACCGGAGAGGTCACAAATCTTTGGAAAGTCATAATGTGTCAGAAAGGTCGTCACCTTTCATAAAAGTCACACCTTTCATAAAAGTCACAACTTTCCATAAAAGTCGCAACTTTTCATAAAAGTCACAACTTTTCATAAAAGTCGCAACATTTCATAAAAGTCACAACTCTTCATAAAAGTCGCAACTCTTCATTTTCCATTCACACCTTTTTAAAACCCAACAATCCCCCGCATGAATGTGGAATGACTCGAAGATAGAGAAACGGAGAAGTATGTGTGCTTTTACAAGCAAAAATTAATTGCATCTGGATAAGTAGGTTTCTCCTTGGACTTTCCGTGGGGAACATAAGTCGGATATACTCGGTCGATCGGTAGATGTGATATCTTTGAACCGTCGAACTTTGGTGTATACCTAGACAACCATATGTCACACAATTAACTCTTTACCATTTATGGTTCTTACGATTGTGTTTGTTTTAGCCATGAACACCTCCTACTTTCATAATTATATAGAGATATGGGCTTTTAACAATCATCTTCTTTGAAGAGGCTTACACTTCACACTCACATAGGTGATTTCTAACCGTGTTATGGTGTAGATACACTATTTGGTCAACTCTGCTTAGCAAATCATAAAACCATTAATCTTTATTCACTCATTAACAAGCCTTAATGTTGTATCCTTGTCCGTGAGCATTGTCTTCATCATGAGAATGGATTGAGTTTGTTGACAATGCTGAACCGTCATTCACAACTTTGTTTTTATCCTTGAATCTAGATCTTGGGATCTCAAGTCTGCTACATAGAGTTACATCCATGATGACTTGTCCTAAGCCGTAAATTCATTCCCTTAGATGATCTTTTAACTTCCTCTCTAGTTAGGCCTTTTTGTAAGTGGATCCGACACATTATCCTTTGACTTTCCATAGTCAATTCTGATAATTCCACTAGAGAGTATTTTTCTAACGGTATCATGTCTATGTCGTATATAATGAGACTTTTCGTTATACGTCATGCTCCATGCCCTACCTATTGCATCTTGACTGTGAAAGTGTATGCATACAAATGCCAATGGTTTGGGCCAAAATAGAATATCTATCAAGAAATTTCGGAGTCTTTCAACTTATTCACCGACCTTATCTAGAGCACCTAGCTCAAAGATCATTGTAGAGTTAGCGATACATGTCTCTTTTGAAATATTACTAAGAGACTGCTCCTCTACCAATAGTAAATACATATGAACTCGTGTATTTTACTTCATTCGTCCGTTGATCCAATTTGCATCACTATATCTTTCAATATTTTTTGGATATTGTTATAATGCAAGACATAGATTTAAGTATTATTTAAATACTCCAAAACTCTATTTATTGAAATCTAATGAATTTATTTGGGATCACTTGTGAACCGACTGAGTTTAAAATAACAATTACTATATCTGATCGCACACACTATATGATATACATCATGCTTTCCAAAAATCTAGCACAATCCAATTGTGAGTCACTTTTGTTTTCACTCTTTTGAAATGCAAAGCTCACATTTATTGGAGACTTGACAATATTGACACCCAAATATTTGAACTAGTTAAATACCTTTTCAATGCAGTGAGACCGTGAAAATGTTAAACATTATGAAGTTCTACGAATTCTTATATCTAAGATCTCATTAGCAACTCCAATAATTTTCATTCCACTTGCTTTATAGCATACGTTTAGTAGCATTTATGTCATTAGTGTCTCTATTGATGATCAACATATCACACATATAAAAACAAACAATGACCTTATGATTTTAATGTGAACACATTTATCACATCCATCATTCTTCAATCCATTTGCCGACATGATTTGATCAAATTATGTCATTGCTTGGGTGCTTCAATAATGTGAGTTAACAAGTTCACACTTTGTTTTTTTTATCAGGAACCACAAAACCCTCGGGTTGTTCCATAAAAATTTCTTTCTCCAATTGTACATTGAGGAAAGTTATTTTCACATTCATTTGATAAATTTGGAATGTAATTCTAATTTCTAACGAGAATATATATATTGACAAGATCAAAACCTTATTTATTTATTTTTTAAGTTTTTGACACAAAGTTTTGCTTTATATTTTTCAACAGTTCCATCAACTGTTATTTTCCTTCTAAAGATTTACTATGAGCCCAAAGGTTTATTTTCTTGAAGAAGATTAATTTGTTTATTGACACCATCTTTCCAAAGAATGTGTCTACAGAAGACACAAGAAATGTTACAAAATCATATTCGAAGGAAGTAAATGTCCTTTAACATTTACTAAGCCTCTGAATCTCTTTATTAAATACATTATCATTTTCATTTCCTAGGCCTTTTAGACCCTTCTCTAGACTACTCAAGTCTGATTTTACAGTCCACAGTCATAGGTCCTACTTTAATTCTTTTAGGAATAGAAACTTGGACTTTGACTAACTCCCACACTTTGAAATATTTCAAGTTGGATTTCCTTCCTTTCCATTTCTCATATGGAAAATATTGTATTCTGATAAAAAACAATCGCTTTCTTTCTAAAAAGACATTTTTTTGTTGTTGCCTTTAGCAGTAAGGATAATTCCTCCACACAAGTTTTGTGTAAATCCAAACTTATAAATAATGCATCCATCATTTCTTCAACGTTCGGTTTTTCATTAGATTGAGGTGAATATGGCAGTAGTTTGATGGATATTCCACTTTCCAAACATATTTCTACACAATGAGATTTATACTCTCCATTCTTATCACTTCTTATATTTTTTCACACTGATTTTCAACTTCGATATTACAGTGTCTGGACATTTCTATTGCTTCATCCTTACCATTCATCAAATAGACACAGTCATTTCTAATGCAATTCTCAATAAAAATAACAAATACTTTTTCTCACCATGAGATAGTGTTAACTTCGTATCACAAATGTCAGTGGAAATCAATTCTAAGGGATTAGAATTCCTTTCAACAGATTTATAAGAATGTTCAACATACTTAAATTCCACAAAAACTAGACATTTTTATTTATTGTACTCAAAGTTAGGCAAAACTTTTAAGTTGATCAGTTTTTCTTAAAAGGTTTTGTAATTGACATGCCCCAAGTGTTCATGTCACAGACATTGACTCAAGCAAGTAAGAACAAATAAAAACATTCCTCACTAATATTTTGTTCCTATTTCATACAATTTTGTGTGATACAAACATTGGTTTGATTGTCAAATGTCCTTTTCAGAAGGACATTTCCATAACTTTCAATATTATTGATATAGAACTAGCCATGAACAAAGTTTCATCGAGTTCAATAAAGACAATATAATCCAAATGTTATTTTTACAAAAACATAACAAATGACCATTCACCAATATTCATGTCTATGCAAATACTTTTATTATAATAGACATATCTTTTCATGAAAAATCACAACATTTTAAGTGATATTTTTTTCCATAAAAGAACACAATTATTTTGAACAAGTATACATATAATTTGGATGTTTCATACTAGTCACACTATATACTAGTAATAGAGAAACTCAACAATCACAATACCAAATATACTCCAAGAATTTTGTGGGTATAACATAATACAAAAGTATCATTGAATTTCATATCTTTTGCTCCAAAGTTAAATTAGACACCAAGTCTAATCATAAGAAAATAACCCCCTCATTTCAAATGTGATCTCAAAAATATTTTTCAAGTATTTGAAAATAGTTTTTCTATATATTTTAATGCTGGAAACATTATATTACGAAGGAATTATAGTGTTGCAATTCTCTTTGACAATGTTTACACAATGTCAAAGTTCATTCCATAGAGACATCAAATCATAAATTCTAAGTCACTGGTATTTTTCCTCTATCATAAATAGACATTCGACTTAGTATTTTAAATACTAACAATAAGGA
This sequence comes from Solanum lycopersicum, assembly GCF_036512215.1. Taxonomy (NCBI): domain Eukaryota; kingdom Viridiplantae; phylum Streptophyta; class Magnoliopsida; order Solanales; family Solanaceae; genus Solanum; species Solanum lycopersicum. Next base: position 10,075,858 of record NC_090806.1, on the reverse strand, counting down.
CAAAAAAATTGTACAATTTATTTCTATATTACATTAAAGTTTATAGAAAATCAAAAGTACAACACTGACTTATTATGTGAAGTTTTCATATTCTTCAAACCAATTGCATAGTCCAATTTATCCAGAGTATAAAACCATAAAAGTTTTTAGTCTACAAAAATCAGACACACTAACATTTCTCATGGAGTACAAAACTACAAAAGTTTTGTTTTCCTTCCAAACAGAACAACACATATTCTTTATCACATAGAAATATTTTTCTTATCAAATAGTCTTCAAACTATAACATTTTGACATACTATTTTATCAAACAAAAATATGCATCTCTCATTTTTGCAAACTAAAGAATTTTAAAAGCAACAATATTTGCGAAGTAAAATTCATTCCACAACATATGATTTGCAGATCTTTTTCCAAAGATACACATAATAAAAAAAATCAAAGATGATTACTCTAAGAAACTATGTTCCTCCTTAGATAATTTAATAAGAAGGTTACATGGTAATCTTCAAACGGAATTTCTGTTACATTCTTACTTCGACCTAACTAAACAAAGCAACGAATTATGGAGCAGTAGTGCATTTATCTTCTACTTCCATGATCAGATTCTCTCAATCAGCAGAATACAAAAAATACTAATAGTATATAAATTTCCTTAAGATTGTTGTTCATCTTGTATTTCAAACATACTTAGAACAAAACATTGAACATCTTTGTAAGACAACAAATTTTGAGAACATTTTCACAACTAGAAAATTAAAGCTAGTAGGGAAACTAGAATCAGAAGCATATTTAAAAAATATATATACGAAATATTTTTCTTAAGGAAGAATTGTTGTTAAGATGTGTCTAAAGAATCTTACTGATTCTAACAAACTTTGCAGAAACACGAAGTTACCAAGTTTAATGAACCAGTGAAGAACAAAAGAATAGAAAAACTGAAATTAATTCACAAATCTAAGATTTGTAAAATACGTACCAAAATCTGCAAAAAAAAATTAATAGGATAAAGATCAAGTCCACTGAACTCACAGAGTCCCCTTATTATTCCCCTCTAGTATCCGAGGTTTGATTTGGAATATGACCTCCTAGGGTAAAATGATCTCATTAGAGTATAGATACCAAAAACTTATGTGTCAGCGAACCACTCAATGACAGCAAAGTACACTTAGAATACTAGATTTAGTAGTTGAAGAAGAAGTCCATGAATTCTCTATTAAAATGAGAGGAAATCCCTCAATTTATAGAAAATAAAGGGTAGTGCGAAAAGGTTCTTATTGTGCCTTACCGGAAAGGTCACAAACCTTTGGAAAAGTCATAATGTGTCAGAAAGGTCGTCACCTTTCATAAAAGTCACAATTTTTCATAAAAGTCGCAATTTTTCATAAAAGTCACAACTTTTCATAAAAGTCGCAACATTTCATAAAAGTCACAACTCTTCATAAAAGTCGCAGCTCTTCATTTTCCATTCACACCTTTTTAAAATCCAACATAAAGATTTCAAGATTTTTATCACAAAGAAAGAATTAAGTGGTTGTTCATAATGCATAGCCCAAGCAGCCATTGGTACCCCCATAGTAATACACTCTATGCAAAAATTCCATCTGCAATGACTCATGAACCCTCCCTTAGAAGAATGACCCAAGATCTCAAGTTGTGGCGCCCATAATCTGACCACTAAACCAACACCTTCTACTCTTTCTTCAAAACCGTCTGGCAACTCAAATCTTTTAGCTTCCTCACTAAAGATATTATCTCTATCACCATCTCTCAACACCCATACAAACTTTTGTTTGCTTCGCTCTAGTCCCATCCCCAGCTCCATCACCTCTTTATCAGAAAATATAGTTGATGATCCAAATGAAACATAAAGAACTGATCTTGGAGGTTGCTTATCAAGCCAATCTAAACATTTGTTTCTCTTATCTGATATATGATCTACTTTAGCAGCCACAAATATCGTTCCAATTGCCCATTGCTTCTTGTTTTGTTTACTTGCAAATTTTTCCATCATATCAATAAAAGTACCTGTTGGGATTGAAATAATCATACAGCACGCGAAAGCTAATAATTGCAAAATATAACAAAGAAAGTTATTCTCTCCCTAAGAAAAACTCTTTCACAACTACATTGTGGATGGTATCGTATTCTTGTGGTAAAGAAAGGATTTTCCGTTTATAGAAGTTCGAAACTTCACTACAAGAAACAACATACTCGGCGTAGTCCCATAAATGGGGTCTGGAGAGGGTAGAGAGTACGTATACCTTATTATCTCTACCTTAAAGAGACTGTTTCTAATAAGACTGTTTTGAAAATTATAGTTGAATTACAAAAGGTGTGAATGGAAAATGAAGAGTTGTGACTTTTATGAAGAGTTGTGACTTTTATGAAAAGTTACGGCTTTTATGAAAAGTTGTGACTTTTATGGAAAGTTTTGACTTTTATAAAAGATGACGCCCTTTCTGAAAGATTGTGCCTTTTACAAAAGAATTGTGACCTTTCCGGTAAGGCACAATAAGAACCTTTTCGCACTATCCTTTGTTTTCTATAAATTGAGGGATTTCCTCTCTTTTTAATATAGAATTCTTGGACTTCTTCTTCAACTACTAAATCTAGTATTTTAGGTGTATTTTACTGCCTTTAAGTGGTCGCTGACACCGGAGTTTTTGGTATCATCTATACTCTGGTGATTGAGATCATTTTACCCTAGGAGGTCATATTCCAAATCAAACCTCGGATACTAGAGGGGAATAATTTCCTTAAGGGGACATTGTGAGTTCAGTGAACTTGATCTTATTCCTAGTAAAAGTTTTCTAGATTCTGATATGTGTTTTACAAATTTTAGATTTGTGAATTAATTTCAGTTCTTCTATTCTTTTGTTCTTTACTGGTTCATTAAACTTGAACTTCGTGTTTCTGCAAAGTTTGTTGGAATCATTAAGATTCTTTAGACACATATTAACAACAATTCTTCTTTAAGAAAAATATTTCATATATTTTCTTTTAAATATGCTTCTGATTCTAGTTTCGCTACTAGCTTTAATTTTCTAGTTGTGAAAATGTTCTTAAACTTTGTTGTCTTACAATAATGTTCAAAGTTTTTTTCTTAGTATGTTTGAAATACAAGATTAACAACAATCTTAAGAAAATTAATATACTGTTAGTATTTTTTGTATTGCTGATTGAGAGAATCTGATCATGGACGTAGAAGATAAATGCGCTACTACTCCATAATTCGTTGCTTTGTTTACTAAGGTCGAAGTAAGAATGTAACAGAAAATTTTTATGGTATTCCGTTTGAAGATTACCGGGTAACCTTCTTATTAAATTATCTAAGGAGGAACATAGTTTCTAAGAGTAATCATCTTTGATTTTTTTTTATTGTGTGTATCTTTAGAAAAAGATCTGCAAACCATATGTTGTGGAATGAATTTTACTTCGCAAATATTGTTGCTTTTAAAATTCTTTAGTTTGCAAAAATGAGATATGCATATTTTGGTTTGATAAGATAGCATGTCAAAATGTTATAGTTGGAAGACTATTTGATGAGAAAAAATTTCTATGTGATAAATAATATGTTTTATTCTATTTAGAGAAAACAACGACTTTTGTAGTTTTGTACTCCATGAGAAATGTTAGTGTGTCTGATTTTTGTAGACTAAAAACTTTTGTGGTTTTATACTCTGGATAAATTGGACTATGCAATTGGTTAGAAAAATATGAAAACTTCACATAATAAGTCAGTGTTGTACTTTTGATTTTCTATAAACTTCAATGTAATATAGAAATAAATTGTACAATTTTTTTTGTCCTTATTGTTAGTATTTAAAATACTAAGTGGTATGTCTATTAATGAACTTAAAGTATGTGGAAAAACTATTTTCAAATACTTGAAAAATATTTTTGAGATCACATTTGAAATGTGTGGGTTATTTGCTTATGATTAGACTTGGTGTCTAATTTAACTTTGGAGCAAAAGATATTAAACTCAATGATACTTTTGTATTATGTTATACCCATAAAATATTTGGAGTATATTTGGTATTGTGGTTGTTGAGTTTCTCTATTACTAGTATATAGTGTGACTAGTATGAAACATCCAAATTATATATATACTTGTTCAAAATAATTGTGTTCTTTTATGGAAAAAAATATCACTTAAAATGTTGTGATTTTTCAAGAAAAGATATGTCTATTATAATAAAAGTATTTGCATAGACATGAATATTGGTGAACAGTCATTTATTATTTTTTTTTGTAAAAATAACATCTGGATTATATTGTCTTTATTGAACCCGATGAAACTTTGTTCATGGGTAGTTCTACAACAATCATGTTGGAAGTTATGGAATATCCTTCTGAAAAAGACATTTGACAATCTAAACAATGTTTGTATCATACAAAATTGTAAGAAATAGGAACAAAATATTAGTGAGAAATAAACTACGTCGCGAAGAGCTTTTCAAACTCAATGTTTTATTTGTTCTTACTTGATTGAGTCAATGTTTGTGACATGAACACTTGGGGCATGTCAATTACAAAACCTTGTAAGAAAAACTGATCAACTTAGAAGTTTGCCTAACGTTGAGGGCAATGAATAAAAATGTCAAGTTTTTGTGGAATCTAAGTATGTCGAGCATTCTTATAAATCTGTTGAAAGGAATTCTAATCCCTTAGAATTTATTTACACTGACATTTGTAATATGAAGCTAACACCATCTCATGGTGGGAAAAAGTATTTGTTACTATTATTGAGAATTGCATTAGAAATGACTATGTCTATTTGCTGAATGGTAAGGATGAAGCAATAGAAATGTCTAGACAATGTAATATCAAAGTTGAAAATTAGTGTGAAAAATATAAGAAGTTATAAGAATGGAGAGTATAAATCTCATTGTGCAGAAATATGTTTGGATATCCATCAAACTACTGCCATATTCACCTCAATCTAATGAAAAATCGAACATTGAAAGAAATGATGGATGGATTATTTATAAGTTCGGGTTTAAACAAAACTTGTGTGGAGGAACTATCCTTACTGCAAAAGGGAACAACAAAAAGTTGTCCTTTTAGAAAGAAAGTGATTTTGTTTGATCAGAATACAATCTTTTCCATATGAAAAATAGAAAGGAAGGAAATCCAACTTGAAATATTTCAAAGTATAGGAGTTAGTCAAAGTCCAAGTTCCTATTCCTAAAAGAATTAAAATAGGAACTATGACTGTGGACTATAAAATTAGACTTGAGTAGTCTAGAGAAGGTCTAAAAGGCCTAGGAAATGAAAATGATAATGTACTTAATAAAGAGATTTAGAGGCTTAGTAAATGTTAAAGGACATTTACTTCCTTCGAATATGATTTTGTAACATTTCCTGTGTCTTTTGTAGACTCATTCTTTGTAAAGATGGTGTCAATAAACAATATTGGAAGTTATTGATCTTCTTCAAGAAAATAAACCTTTGAGTTCAAAGTGAATCTTTAGAAGGAAAATAACAGTTGATGGAATTGTTGAAAAATATAAAGCAAGACTGTGTCAAAGCTTTAGACAAAAAAATAACATTTTGATCTTGTCAATATATATATATATATATATATATATATATATATATATACTCGTTAGTAATTAGAATTACATTCGTTAAGATGCAAAAATTATTAGTGTGGTATATGACGTCCAAATTCATCAAATAAATGTGAAAAGAACTTTCTTAAATGTAGAATTGGAGGAAGAAATTTACATGGAACAACCCGAGGGTTTTGTGGTTCCTGATAAATAAAAGATAGTGTGTGAACTTGTTAAGTCACGTTATAAAAGCACCCAAACAATGACATAATTTGATCAAACCATTTCGGCAAATGGATTGAAGAATGATGGAAGTGATAAATGTGTTCAGATTAAAATCATAAGGTCATTGTTTGTTTTTATATGTGTGATATGTTGATCATCAATAGAGACACTAATGACATAAATGCTACTAAATGTATGCTATAAAACAAGTGAAATGAAAAATATTGGAGTTGCTAATGCGATCTTAGATATAAGAATTCGTAGAACTCCATAATGTTTAGCATTTACAGTCTCATTGCTTTGAAAAGGTACTTAATTAGTTCAAATATTTGGATGTCAATATTGTCAAGTCTCCAATAAAAGTGAGATTTGCATTTCAAAAGAGTGAAAACAAAAGTGACTCACAATTGGATTGTGCTAGAGTTTTGGAAAGCATAATGTATATCATATAGTGTGTGCGATCAGATACATCATTTGCTATTTCAAACTGAGTCGGTTCACAAGTGATCCCAAATAAATTCATTAACTTTCAATAAATAGAGTTTTGGAGTATTTAAAATAATACTTAAAACTATGTCTTGCATTATAACGATATCCAACAATTTTGAAAGATATAGTGATACAAATTGAATCATCGGATGAATGAAGTAAAATTCACGAGTTGATATGTATTTACTATTGGTAGAGGAGCAGTCTCTTATAAATATTTCAAAAGAGACATATATCGATAGATCTACAATGATCTTTGAGCTAGATGCTCTAGATAAGGTCGGTGAATAAGTTGAAAGACTTAGGAATTTCTTGATAGATATTCTATTTTGGCCCAAACCATTGGCATTAGTATGCATACACTTTCACAGTCAAGATGCAATAGATAGGGAATGGAGCATTATGTATAACGGAAAATCTCGTCATATACGACATAGACATGATACCATTAGAAAAACTACACTCTAGTGAAATTATCATAATTGACTATGTAAAGTCAAAGGATAATGTGTCGGATCCACTTGCAAAAAGGCCTAACTAGAGAGGAAGTTAAAAGATCATCTAAGGGAATGAATTTACGGCTTAGGACAAGTCATCATGGCGGTAACTCTATCTAGCAGACTGGAGATCCCAAGAGCTAGATTCAAGGAAAAAACCAAAGTTGTGATTGACGGTTCAGAATTGTCAACAAACTCAATCCATTCTCATGATGAAGACAAAGTCAGGGACAAGGATACAACATTAAGGCTTGTTAATGAGTTAATAAAGCTTAATGATTTTAATGACTTTCTAAGTTTGGCAGAGTTTACCAAATAGTGTATTTACGCAATAACACGGTTAGGAATCACCTATGTGAGTGTGAAGTGTAAGTCGCTTCAAAGAAGATGATTTTCAAAAGTCATCTCTCTATACACTCATGAAACCAAGAGATGTTCATGGCTAAAACGACACAATCGTAAGAACCATAAACGGTAAAGGGTTAATTGTGTGACATATGGTTGTCTAGGTATACACCAAAGTTTGACGGTTCAGACATATCACATCTACTGATTGACCGAGTATATCCGATATATGTTCACTACGGAAAGTCCAAGGGGAAACCTACTTATCCAGATGCAATTAATTCTTACTTGTAATGTACACATATTTGTCCGTTTCTCTGTCTTCGAGTCATTTCTCATTCATGCGGGGGATTGTTAGATTTTAATAAGGTGTGAATGGAAAACGAAGAGTTGCGACTTTTATGAAGAGTTGTGACTTTTATGGAATGTTGCGACTTTTATGGAATGTTGCGACTTTTATGAAAAGTTGTGACTTTTATGAAAAGTTGTAACTTTTATAAAAGGTGACAACTTTTCTGAAAGATTGTGACTTTTCCAAAGGTTTGTGACCTTTCCGGTAAGGCACAATAAGAATCATTCTCACTACCCTTTGTTTTCTATAAATTGAGGAATTTCCTCTCATTTAAATATAGAATTCATGGAATTCTTCTTCAACTACTAAATCTAGTATTCTAAGTGTACTTTACTTCTGTTGAGTGGTTCGCTGATACCGAAGTTTTTGGTATCTATACTCTGGTGATTGAGATCATTTTACCCTGGGAGGTCATATTCCAAATCAAACCTCGAATACTAGAGGGGAATAATTTCTTAAGGGGACACTGTGAGTTCAGTGGACTTGATCTTTTTCCTATTAAATTTTTTTCAGATTCTGGTACATGTTTTACAAATTTTAGATTTGTGAATTAATTTCAATTCTTCTTTTCTTTTGTTCTTCACTGGTTCATTAAACTTGGTAACTTCGTGTTTCTGCAAAGTTTGTAGGAATCAGTTTGATTCTTTAGACACATATCAACAACAATTCTTCTTTAAAAAAATATTTCGTATATTTTTTTGGTTAATCTGTTTCTGATTCTAGTTTCGCTACTAGCTTTAATTTTCTAGTTGTGAAAATATTCTTAAATTTTGTTGTGTTATAAAAATGTTCAAAGTTTTGTTCTTAGTATGTTTGAAATACAAGATGAACGACAGTATATGTATAGGGTGGAGTCTTAGCCTTCTTGGGGTTGCTTTTATCTTTGAATCACAAAATTGGAATGACTTAATGTTGAGCAACAAAAATAGAAAACAACCTTATGCTAAGCTAATCTGTTGATAGTTGTTACAAGCTTGAGTTTGTCGTGTGAGGCCAATTTTTTAACAGGTTTTGAGTATGCATACAATTCACCTGTATCTGTGAATAGTTGAAAATTTCATATTAGATGACTTCAATCATCTGTATGCATGTAGCTATGATGATGAAGGAATAACCAAAGCCATGAGCATTATGAATGGTTAGCTAAGTTTTCATTGAATAACTTACTGCTTACATAAAAAATTCTTGCTAACTTAATAGTAACATCATGTCCTCTTCCCTTACATTCTGTAGAGCTGCCTGTGTATGATCATTCATATTTAGAGAATAGCACTTTTGCAATACTTATATAGAAGCAAGCCCATTTGCAGCTAGCAATAGCAGTAACAACAGAGAACAACCAAACACTAAAATGTGTTCTGATACTCGATTTCTACCTTTTTTGGTCTAGCATTTCAGTCCCACAAAATCCAAATAATAAAAAAGATGGAAAACCCAAAAAAGAAAGAAATAAAAATCAAGTTTCTTAATCCTGAACTTTTTCTTTTTCTAAAACATATATAAATAAAGTCTTTTCACAAATGATCCACGACTTTTTGTTCAATAGCAAATTTGTGCTAAAAGATTCATTAAATATATATATATATATATATATATATATATATATATATATATATATATTAAATTAAAATAAAGCGATATTAAACTCGTCATTCTGAAAATGTAGAAGTCATAAGTTGGAATCTCAACACCTCAATCCTCTAGTAATAGAAAAACATTGTTAATATGTGTTTTGATACTCGATTAAAATATCTCATATAATTCCAGCGTCTAATAAAATAATTTCATAATCTTTTAAGGAATTGTTATTATGTAACTCATTTTAGCTTAATGTATTTTGATTAATTTATTAACATATATTAATATGGTTGGTTTAATTATTTCAACTTATTATCTTTACTAAAAGATTAGAAGATTAGACCATTGATTAAGCCTTGTTGGTATATCCTCCAAAGACCTATCTAATTGACTTTGTAAATTTACACAATAAAAATAATTTAAATGATTTTTTTAAATATTGCTAAAATTTAAATTTGTGATTAATTTTCCCCACATAGAAGACTATGATATTGAATTTAAATACTTTTCTTTTAAATAAGTAAAATTCTTGACCTATTTGTTTTCATTTTATAAATTAAAATCATAAACTAAGTAAACTTTATTCATCGAAATAGAAAAAAAAAAGAAGGATATTCTTGTAGCCACAAGAGGAATATTCATTTGATGATAAACACTGTAAACACAAAATTCACATGGTTGATGTAACCAAAACACTTTTCATTAATTAGCTTAATCTTTTTTAATTTTTTTAAAATTTTTTTGGACCATTTCTCAAATTTTGCATGTCATTCTTACATATGCTAATTTTCTCTGTATCGTTCTAATTTTACCAGATTTCCCCAAAGGGACAATTAGCTTAATCTTTTGCTATGTTGATGTACAATTTTGTTTATAGCATTTGATTAAATTCATCTTACTTGTATATTGTTTTATTAATTTATAAAGAGCCAAGAGAATTTGGAGTTCCTCTGCAATTTGAATAGAAAAAAATGATTGTTTTTCAGATTTCATATGTGTAAAAAAAAGAAATTATGTAATAATCAAATGAAGATTTCTTATAAGGAGTGCTATAATCAAATGAAGATTTCTTATAAGGAGTGCTAATTAACATGTTAACTCATTCTTTTACTAAATTCAACCTATATGGTATTATGAGGTGTGAAAAAGTAAATATGTTCATTTTAATATGACAATTATGATTAATAAAAAAAAATATTCTCCAAATCTATTTAGAAAGGATTTCTAAGTTTTAAAACACGAAAAGTTATTTATCTTGTAAAATTTATTGGTAATCAATCACACAGTATTTTAAATATTTTTATCAGTGAAAAGCCAATGCCGCCCACATTTTGCAATGGTTGGAGCCATTTTCAATTGCTGCTGCAAGCGTATCCATACAGATCGCTTTCCTTTTGATATGTAAATAAAATATACATACCTACATCATGAAACTTGGCTCCAACGCCTAATATATAATTTTGGTTGTGCCATGATTGTTATATACTTAATATGCTTCATATGCGTGCTTCACTTGAAATGTTGGGCCTGTGTTAGCACGGGGCCAACAGATGCCAATTTGACATCACCATTACATACAACAGCGGTTCAACAACAGCACTAATCGCAGACCAACCTGCCGAGACAATGTTGCATCTCACTTCAGAAGAAATCTATGACATTCACTACACTAAGGTATATATTACGGTTATCTAAAATAAATACAATATAAATGCATATTATTAACTGATCTTCTCTTATCCATCAAGAAACAAATATTGCCTCTTGCAAATGTGACAAGACAATTAGCTGGAAAAACATTCACCATCCAAGTCAAAGAGGCATTTGCTAAAACTATGGATGGAACTCCTGGAAAAATTAATCATCTTGTCGTACGCCAAAAAACAGAACATCATCAGCGCACCATCATCGCCAACTCCAATGGACACAACAACAAGCAGCAAATGAAAGATTGAAAATCATGTCACAGACAAAAAAGACAAGAAAGAATCCACTTCCCATGGCAGCCATGCTCCAGAACCCAAAACTTCCCCTCCAAAACACTATAGCAAGGTATATACACTTCTGCGGAACTCTTATTTTCTATTTTTAAAACTTTGACTAACTGCTGTATTTTAAATATTTTTATCAGTGAAAATCCAATGCCGCCTACATGTTGCAATATGGTTGGAGCCATTTTGAATCACTGCAGCAACCGTATCCATACAGATTAGATCGCTTTCCTTTTCCTATGTAAACAAAATATGTGAATAAAATGTACATACCTACGTAATGAAAACCTAACGTCAACACCTAATATATAGTTTTTGGTTGTGCCACTATTGTTATATACTTAATATGTCATCTTCATATGCATGGTTCGCTAAAAATGTTGGCACGGGCCACCAAATTCTAGTGTGTGTATATATATATATATACAAATATTTTTTTAAAAAATTAATTTAAAAACTCGCCAAGACCCAATTAGAAAATTGGGCTGAACATCCTTTCTCCTCTCCAAACCCGACCCGAATGAGACCCATATGGGTTAGGGCAATTGATGCATCCCCTAGATATTAGGGTTGAATTCTTCTCTACCTGTAATTTTGCCAACTCTTTTTGTTGCTACACAAGTAATTTTGTGTGTGTGTGTATAAATATATATATATATATACAAATATTTTTTTAAAAAAAATAATAATTAAAAAACTTGCCCAGACCCAATTAGAAAATTGGGCTGAACATCCTTTCTCCTTTCCAAACCCATCCTGAATGAGACCCATATTGGGCTAGGGCAACTGATGCATCCCCTAGATATTAGGGTTGAATTCTTCTCTACCTGTACTTTTGCAACTCCCTTTGTTGCTAGACATGTAATTGTATATGGTTTCTTTCGACATTTACACAATTAATTTCCATCGCATGAAAACCCCTTTTTCTTGGTGTTGAATAGCACAAGGACATTGTGTTGTTCCTTTTTTTCATGAGTTTTTGCTAGATGTTTGGAAATGTATCTTTTTTAGTATCGTTATGATAAGTAGGGGAAGCTTTGTGCAGCGTTTATTTAGTATTAATCATCAAAATTGGTCTTTAATGGCGTTTACATCATCTACCTTTTCTGTTGGACCTGAAGATTCTTCCTTTCTATTATCTAACAAATGGTACAATCAGATTTTGTCATGTGTTATATCTACCTCCATTGATCCAAAGGGCGGTGGAGGAAAATACCCTTTTAACAATGTGGCAATGAGTCTTAGGCTTTGGGGTTTTGGTTCTTTTTCTAATGATTCAAATATAAGTTGTGCAGGTAGCAACAATAAGTATAAGAATGGATTTCAGGTTTTTGCTCCACCCCATTCGATTTTGTTACATGATGATGAGGAATCTAGTACTAGTAGTGCTACTATGAATTCTAATACTAACAATGATCCATCTAACAAAGGAAGCTCTGATGGATTCTTTAACCAGGATTTACATGGTAAAATTGTTGTAGCTGTTGATGTTGATGAAGGTACTTGAATCTAAACTTTCTGGTTGGTACAATTGTGGTTAATGTCTGCAACCATGGTATCTAGCAAGGTCAATTTCACCCGAAACCCCTTTCATAGATGTTGAACCCTTTGACCCTAATAGTACATTATCAACATTTTTGTGTAGTTCTGTAATCCTGATTTGCTAGTCCTATCCACTTTCTTGCACTATCTTTTCCTCGTAATTCTTATTTTTTAGAAATTTGTGTTGTGTCTCTAAATATTAAATGATTGTGTGTGCTCGCCTGTCATCCTTATCTGTTTTTATTTGTTGATTTGCAGTCCTCGGGAACTTTGTTTCAGCTCTCAACGAATTTGTTGCAGATCGTTACTCATCATACCATTCGGTGTCTGAGTATCATGTATATGAATTCTTCAAGGTACCATACTTATCAATTGTGTTGCGTATTGTTTGGCATCTGTGAATTTTGGTGTTTTTCACCTTTGATAACACTGAATATAACTAAAAATTCAGCGCCCTATATCTTCCAATCATTTGATGGAACTGATGAGAACAGAATGTGCCCTGTCCTTCCCAATTTGGAATAGATTTATAATGTGATTTATATACTATTGGATATGGGAAATGCACAATTGATTACTTTTGTTTTTTGTAAGTGTTTTTTCTTTAAAAAAAAAAAGGAGAAGTTGGAGTGCTTAATCTCCTGGTGCCTGATTTAATGTAAGAGCACACGAAATAGTTGTATTAAATAAAAATAGGTGATACATGTATTAAGTCTTTTAGGGAAGTGGACATAGATTGGTGAAGTTCATTAAATGGAAGGAGAACTATTTTTTTAGGACAGATAAATGAGAAGATATCACATCAAATAGAAGGTTAAATTGTGAGTTCAGTCCTCCTTTACAAAGAAAAGTTGAGAGTTCAATCCCATTCTCCATCCTGCTGTGATGGTGGACTTGCTTCTCCTCTCTCAATTCAAAATTGATAGCGCACAGAAAGAATGAATAACAATTCAACATGAGTAGAAGTGTCAAGATGCTCAGTAGACACACTTAAGATGACAAAATAGTTATTGGGATTCTGATGTTATGATGGAGAAGCAAGGTAGATTTGGAAAGTGGGACAAATGTGAAGTTCAATTACATGATTTGACAATACCCTTAGTTGTAGCGGAAGAAAATGCAATAGACTTAATGACAAATATTGGGAAACTTTGGAAGTGTCTTGGGGTGAAAGTGAAGACAGGCAAGGAGTCATGACAAATTGATGAAACATGTCTAGAAGGTCGGTTAAGAGAACAAAAAAGAAGAGATCAAGTACAAGATAACAATCTGATTAAGACTTTAAAGTGTGTTTAAATTATGGTAGTTGGAACTTGGAAGTAATCTAGGTGAAAAGGTTTTAGTTTGGATCCAGGAAGGTAGATTGTGTTGTTAGAAATTGTAACTTTCGGTCATTCTGGGTTCCGTGTTTAATTGTTTTTGTATGTTGACTTTTGTGTATATTTATTGGCTTCTTTTGCAAATGGTCCTCTACTTGATTGCTCATTAGTGTTAACAATTAATCCACTTTTACCTATCAAAAGAGTTAAATTGGTAAACAAAGAAATGGTAGTGAAATTTTGAAATGTTGTTGTAACTGAGGAGATATCACTTGTTTCATTACATTAATATATCTCTTCTCCTGCAATACTGTACTTTTCTGAGCTACCTTTTCGCTAATTATTGCAGATATGGAAGTGCTCAAGAGATGAAGGTATTAGTGGGTCTTTTTTTCAGTTGAGTTATTTAGGTAGAAGCAACTATTTTAAGGTGTTTTCCCAACTTTTGTTCTCCTTTTGTTTATCCACTTCCGATTGGAGGTATTTGAAGTGCTCGTCTTTGTGATCTTTGAGTTTAAGTAGTGAATGACATTTAGGGTACAGTTTAGGTGGAGTGAGATATTTTTAGTTTTATTTTGTTCATAATATTACTACTAAGTTGCACCCAAGGGTGTGTCTTAGCAGTCAATTAAGGGGAAAACTTGGAGACCAAGTTCAAACCCTAGTAGAGGGAGGCTAAGGTTTATGTCCTCCACTGTGTTTTTCCCTTTTCTGACATATGTACCAGGTGGTCTTTGAAAAAAAATATCTAGCATAGAGGCCATAAACCATAGGTGATCTTTGCCATTTGCTGAAGCCTTGATGGGCAGAGTTATCGGGGACCGTTAAGAGTTAGCAGGTACCCCCCATGGAATAGTTGGATACCATCATTTTCACAAAAAAATTAATTAAGATCCTTTTTGTTTTCCCCGATGTGCTATTATAACCAATTTGCTTCCATTGATAAAATCGACATTGTGGTCTCACTTTACTCTCTCTTTTTCCCCTTAAATTTGAAATTAATGCTTCTGCAGTGGCTCAAACATACAAGATGACCTACTGTAGATCCCATCTTGGCATTCTTTTATCACCTTACCTACATGATCACTATATTATCTAGGACCCTACATTTGGCAGATTTGATGCAGAAATTTCTTCACACTAAAAGTTAGCTATAATAGCATATAAGGGGATAACTTAGAAGTCCCTCATGATGGTGACAGATAGTAGACACCTGTGATGGTGAGAGATAGCAGGTACCCTATGGAATTTTTGGACATCATTGTTGTCAATGTGACAAAGCTCTATTATATTTTTCCTTTTGTATGCCATTATGGCCAAGCTCCTTCCTTTGATAAAATTGTCTCCTTTTCTCATTTTAGTCTAACTTTTTCCAATAAGATTGAAAGTAATGCTTCTGCAATGTTGGCAACTCTGTCAAAGATGACCTATTGCAAAGTTTACCTTTGTGATCTTTTATGATTACTATATTATCTGATCCACGACCCTGCATTTGAAAGATTTCATAGACAAATTTCTTCACTCTTTAAGTTAGTTTGCTATATCATAATATATGATTGACAGTCTCTCTCCCCAAAAAACTGAAATGAGACACTAAAAGGAATGGATTTCCTGTAAGAGACTATCGGTAATAGTGTGAAAAGTTATTGCAATAAAGCACATTAACATTCAGTGTGGTGAACTATAATTGGTGTCATTTTCTAAGTTATCGTTCCCTTGCAAAGGGCTAAAGAAAAGGAGAGGATTAAGGCTTTCGGTAATATCAGTTGCATCCTTTGCGGTTTTGCCTGTCTTCATCCAGGATTCAACTTTGAATGCTCGCAACTTCTCAATGTTTGGTCTATATTCCAGTGTATAAGTACAGTTAGCCATCTTTCTTTCTTCATTTTTTGGGTTAGTTTTCCTATATCGTCTTCTGCAATTTTTGCTTTGCTATTCCTATTGATTCTTCCTCCCTGCACTCTTCTCTTCTTTTTTGTCTTCTACTTCTCACGTGCCACTTTTTCCTTTGTTTTGGCGCCAATCCTGCTTCTTTTTCTCCTCTTGGACGTTTCTGTAGGAAATATGAAAGAAAAAATATTATCTCTAGACAATGCTCAAGTTTACTATAGGCTACTTAAGGCCACTTGAGATGATTACAATCATCAACTACATCACTATTTATACTACTCAAAATAGAAAACAAAAAGTCTTGCACAAATAACTAAATACATGTATCACAATTTACTAGATACATGCACTACGGAATTCTAAAAAGACTTCTTGAAAAACTAAGAGACAATTTTGGAAGACTAAATATTGATGCATTAATTCCAATGCTCCCCCTTAATGCATTTGCTTGATAACTCCAATGCGTTCTTGAAGATAGCAAATTTTTTCTCTAGGAAGTGCTTTGGTGAAGATGTCAGCAAGTTGTTCTCCTGTCTGACAATAATGCAACTGAATTTCGCCTTTCTCTTGTGCTTCTCGGATAAAATGATATTTGATGGAAATATGCTTTGATCTTTCATGGCTAACTGGATTCTTGGCAATTGCAATTGC
Source organism: Solanum lycopersicum (assembly GCF_036512215.1). NCBI lineage: Eukaryota > Viridiplantae > Streptophyta > Magnoliopsida > Solanales > Solanaceae > Solanum > Solanum lycopersicum. Next base: position 10,059,418 of record NC_090806.1, on the reverse strand, counting down.
TGATTTGTTATCACAATACAAAACAGTCCCTTTTTTTTCACCAATATCTTCAAATATTCTCCTAAGCCAAATAGCTTGAGAAGTAGCCTTGGATGCTGAAACATATTCTGCTTCGGCAGTGGATTGAGCAACAACACTTTGCTTTTTTGATAACCAAGAACAAATGCTTGATCCAAATAAGAAAGCATAACCAGAAGTACTCTTCATGTCATCTATACTTCCAGCCCAATCACTATCAGAATAACCAATTAAGTTCAAATTTCCACCAAATTTGTACATTATCCCATAATCCATTGTTCCTTGCAAGTAGCGTAGAACACGCTTTGCAGCTCCAAAATGCACTTGGCTTGGTTCTTGCATGAATCTGGATAATAAACTAGCAGCAAAAATAATATCTGGCCTTGTGAAAGTAAGATATAGCAAACTTCCAATCAAACTCCTAAAAAGTGAGCTATTAACTTTCTTTTCTCCATCATCTCTTCTAAACTTCTCATTTGGTGCAAATGGTATGGCCACAGACCTGCAATCCATCATTTTGAATTTTTGAAGAATACTTTTAATATACTTCTTTTGAGAAATGAAAATTCCTTCTTTCACTTGAGAAACTTCGATGCCCAAGAAATAATTTAGCAATCCAAGATCACTCATTTCATAAGCTTGCATCATATCTTGTTTGAAATTTTGCATCATCTTTACATCATTTCCAATAAAGAGCAAATCATCCACATAGAGACAAACAATGATAATGTTGTCATGTTCTTTCTTCACATATAGAGTGGCTTCGCTTTTACTTCTCTGAAAATTATTTTTCAGAAAGTATGTATCAATTTCATTGTACCAGGCTCTTGGAGCTTGTTTCAGCTCGTAAAGAGCTTTTTTTAGTCTATACACCTTTTCTTCTCCCCCTTGAACAAAAAATCCTTGAGGTTGCTCAACATAAATCTCTTCATTAAGTTTTCCATTCAGAAATGCTGATTTAACATCAAGTTGAAATATCTTCCATTTCTTTTGTGCAGCAACAACAATTACAGTTCTAATTGTCTCAAGACGAGCAACTGGGGAGAAAGTTTCATAAAAATCAATACCTGGTTTTTGCGTGAAGCCTCTAGCAACCGACCTAGCTTTGTGATTTTGAATATCCCCTTCCTGATTGAGTTTGATTTTGTAAATCCATTTTAGACTTATAACTTTTCTTTCTCTAGGAATAGCCACAAGCTCCCAAGTATTATTTTTTTCAATAATTCAAATTTCTTCTTCCATGGCTTTCTTACGAACATCATGCTTTATTGCTTCTTCATAATTTTCTGGCTCAACACCGGCAAAATTACATCTTTGATAAATGTCACTCAACATTCTGAATTTGGGATTTCTCCCCCTTGAGAGACATCTTCATCTTTCTCATCCTCTTCTTGATTTGAAGATATGATAGTTGTATTCTCTATCTTTTTATCCTCCCAATTCCAAGTTGTTTTTCATCAAAAATGACATCTCTACTAACAACAAGTTTATTAGTTTTGACATCGAGAAGCCTATATCCTTTTGTCACATCACTATAACCAAGAAAGACGCATTTTTGACTTTTTTCATCCAATTTTGTTCTTCTCTCAGCAGGTACATGGGCATAACAAATACACCCGAAAATTTTAAAATGACTTACAGAAGGTTTAATTCCACTCCAAACTTCAACTGGTTTCTTGTCCTTTAGTGCCTTTGTTGGACACCTGTTAAGGATGTGAACTGCTGTATGCACTGCTTCTGCCCAAAAATATTTTGGCAGCCCTTTCTCAATCATCATAGTTCTGGCCATTTCAACAATTTTTCTATTTCTTCTTTCAGATACACCATTTTGTTGAGGAGTATACCCTGCTGTAAGTTGCTTCTGAATGCCTTCATTTTTGCAATATTCTTCAAATTCTTGACTTGTGTGCTCACCTCCTCAATCACTACGAATGGTTTTGATGCTGCAACCTTTTTGCTTCTCAACAAGGGCTTTAAATTTCTTGAATGTAGCAAATGCTTCTGACTTTTCTTTCAAGAAATAAACCCAAGTCATTCTTGAGAAATCATCAATAAATATTAGAAAATACCTTTGACTTCCAAGAGATGGAGTCTTCATTGGTCCACAAATGTCGGTATGAATTAGTTCCAAAAATACATTTGCTCTCCAAGACACCCTTTTTGGAAAAGACTTCCTGTGTTGCTTTCCCATTATACAACTTTCACATGTATCCACGTCAGTATGTATCTCAGGAAGGCCTTTCACCATGTCCTTTTGCTTGAGAAGCTTTAAACCATGAAAATTCAACTGACAAAATCTTTTGTGCCAAAGCCAAGAATCATCTACAATTTTATTTTTTAATGCATTGTAATGAAATTGCAAAGAGAAGTTTCTTTTTATCATCTTAACTTCAACAATGACTTGATTTGGCTCAATTTTATCATAAATCTTGCAATAATTATCTCTAAACACAAGAGAATAACCATTTTCCATAAGTTGACCAACACTAAGCAAATTTTCTTCCAAGTCAGGAACATAAAGAACATCATGAATTTGCTTACCGCATCCTTTCATGTTGATCGAAATAGTACCTTTACCTTTCGCATCAACTAAGGCTCCATTCCCCATCTTCCCTTTAGTAGTGATGCTATTATTAATTGAGAGGAAAGTCTTGCCATCTCCAGTCATGTGATTAGTACAACCACTATCAACATACCATTCATTGCTTTTTGTTGAAGCATCAGATTTAGAAGCAAAGAAAAGATTTTCTTCCCTTTCTTCCTCATGTTTTTCACAAAAATTTGCTTGCTCCCGTTTCTTGTGCCAATAATCCTTTTCAACGTGGCCAAACTTTTTCCAAAAGTTACATTGGAGCTTGCCTTTGTACCAACATTTTTCTGCATTGTGATTAGTCTTTTTGCAAACTTTACAAAAAAGACTAGAGTTTTTCTCACCTTTTTCTTCAACCTTCTTGGAAGAACCATCATGATCCTGCTTCTTTTTTGGCTTTGGATTTTTCTTCTGATGAATTTTTGAGAAATTTTGAGAATTCTCATTTATTTTAGATTGGAAAGTCGTCTCTTTGGGTTGATCTTCACGAAAAAATCTTCGCTTCTCGTGTGCACGAAATGATCCAACTAGAACTTGCTTGGAGGAATAGAGGCAAAAAGAGCACACTCAGAAGTAGAAACTGTTGGAATTAATGCATCAATGTTTAGTCTTCCAAAATTGTCTCTTAGTTTTTCAAAAAGTCTTTTTATAATTCTTTAGTACATGTATCTAGTAAATTGTGATATATGTATTTAGTTATTTGTGCAAGACTTTTTGTTTTCTATTTTGAGTAGTATAAATAGTGATATAGTTGATGATTGTAATCATCTCAAGTGGCCTTAAGTAGCCTATATAATAAACTTGAAAAATCTCTAAAAGATAGTATTCTCCTTCTATATTTCCTACAAATTGGTATCAGAGCAGGGTTTTGTTCTTAATCTGGGGTTAGGTGAAGAAAAAAATATGGCATCCATTGAAGGTGCTGATTCTTCAGTTGTTCTTACTCCATTTTTTGATGGAAGTGCGTACCTTTTCGTCACCATACACATCAGTTTTCAAAAAATTCGAAGCTTTCTTTGCAGTCTCACAAGTAGCAATTTTTGCAAAATATGCTCTTGAGACTTCCATCTGGATTTTGCTCAAGGCCTTTGCATCTTGACGATACTTAGCCTCAAGATTTTTCATCTCTGCTGATGTAAGATCACCATCGTTTTCTGGCTCTTCAAAGCCATTTGCAACAGTAGTCCACAAACCTTCAGCTTTAAAATGTGTTCTCATTCTTATCTTCCAGTATTCAAAATCAGTTCCATCAAAAAATGGAGTAAGAACAACTGAAGAATCAGCACCTTCAATGGATGCCATATTTTTTTTTCACCTAACCCCAGATTAAGAACAAAACCCTGCTCTGATACCAATTTGTAGGAAATATAGAAGGAGAATACTATCTTTTAGAGATTGTTCAAGTTTATTATATAGGCTACTTAAGGCCACTTGAGATGATTACAATCATCAACTATATCACTATTTATACTACTCAAAATAGAAAACAAAAGGTCTTGCACAAATAACTAAATACATATATCACAATTTACTAGATACATGTACTACAGAATGCTAAAAAGACTTCTTGAAAAACTAAGAGACAATTTTGGAAGACTAAACATTTGATGCATCAATTCCAATAGTTTCTACTTCTGAGTGTGCTCTTTTTGCCTCTATTCCTCCAAGCAAGTATCTCTTGTTTTTCCACACCTTTTTTTTCTTGTTCCTTACCTCTATTGCTCTTCTTAATTTTAATTGACATGTATAATACATTGACTATCCAAGAAAAAAAAAACTTTAACTATAGAAGAGACTTCAATTGGCAACTGAAATTGTTAAAGTATAAATAAACAGATTGTATGTTGTTTGTTTTCTATTGTAGTGCTAACTGAAAACTTGATGGGTGTGCACTGCTGAAATTCTTTAGACATATGGCATCAGATTAATTTGGTTTTGATCCTTCAATGCCTTCATTTGGTTTTTCAATGGGATATTTGTGTATGTTATTCTAGGTTATTTCATTTGTGGTCCGACAACATTGCAGTTTTTAAATTTACATAAATATTGTGTCAGCTGATATCCGTGTTCATGAATTCTTCAAGACCTCTTATTTCAAGACCGGAATTCATCCAATTCCCGGTTCTCAACAGACTCTTCAAAAGTTGTCTAGATTCTGTAATCTATCAATTGTGACGTAAGTAATTTGAGGACCCTTTCATTGCTTCAATTAATTGATACCTTTTGCATGGGGTATTTTCTTAGGAACTAATTTGACCAATGTTTTATAGGTCCCGACAAAATGCCATCAAAGACCATACGATTGAGTGGATTGAGAGGCATTATCCAGGTTTGTTTCAGGAAATGCACTTCGGGAATCATTTTGCGCTGAATGGGAAATCAATAGCCAAATCAGATATTTGCAGGTATATGTTATCAATCACCCTTCACATTTTTCTTCATCTTTCTCTTTGTTCTATTTTTCTGCAATGCCTCGCCATTTTCAGATAATGTCATAAGCAGAAGATTGATGCCACCATCCATTTTGATAACTAGCTAACTTGCAAAATTATATTCCTTAGAGGCCTCTTTAACTCCTGTTATTGTTGGTTATTTGACCTTAGATGCACCATTTAGTTTTTTTCACATAATGTTACAAAGACGACGACCTTAGATACACCATTTTCAGTTTGTAGCAGACAATTGTTGCCCCTCTCTTGTTTTTTTATCTAGATAGAAGACCATATTCTCCGTCTCAATATGTTGTCTTGTTAGACCTGTGGAAGACTTAAGTATGTACGTTGTTTGCCTAACTTTATATAACTGGTTATGCTAGGTCCTTGAGAGCAAATGTTCTGATTGATGACAATCCAAGGTATGCTATTGAGTGCGCGGAAGTTGGAATCAAGGTTCTTCTATTTGATTATGAAAATTCATACCCATGGTCGAAAAGCGAGTCACTTAATGGGCATCCCATGGTTAAGAAAGTGCACAACTGGGGAGAAGTGGAGCATCAATTAGCTTCATGGATAGTTCCGACGAACTCCTCTCCAAAGTAGACTCGGGAAAGGAAGAAAAGAAAAGAAAAGAAAATGCATTGATTTTTTTCTTTTCGACTCGATAATTTTAGAAGCAATGGTAACCTGGTGATTGAAGGGGGGGTTAAGCCTCTGCTGTTGAGAAGTTGGTAGACATGTAGAGTATTCTTATCTTTCCATTTAACCTTTATTTCTCTGTATAGATATAAAATCTTCACATTGACTTAGTAAATGAGGACTTCTTTAGATAGTTCTGAGTTGAAGCCTGAGATGGGCTCACTCTACAAAAATTCATAAGGTAAAGACAATATTCTAGAAATTTAGTTTTTAGTTGAAGTATGTTTTCTGTCTTCTTTTATGGCCTCTGCTATTTAAGTTAATTTTTGGGTTCAAAGATACACAGTGTTTGCAAACTTCATTTCAAACTTTCCAATGCATGCCTAAATACATTTCTTTCGATTTGAAAGTAATAAATTTGTTGAGACTATATGTAGCTAGTTCATGAAGAATCAATAAGCCAGATACTGTGAATTCGATTATACAATACTAGAGTTATTATACAAACAAAGTAATTCAATTAAGAGAAAGTGTAACTATCTGATTTGAGATGGGATAGGTAAAACTAAAATAATGGATTTTGATGGACTTGTGCATAAGGTTTTAATAGTTTTCCTAAATTTTAAGTGTTGGGTTTGAGAAAATGATTAATTTAAGGGAAATTTTTTTAAAATGTCATTATTTTAGTATTTAATAGGGAATAGTGTCAACACTTTCAATATTTAGTGATATTGTCAAATTTTACCTTATTATGTATTTTAATTATATTTAAAATATATTTTGTTTAATTAAAAAGAATACATAATTTAAATATCAAACAGGAGCTATTTAGGGGAGAAAAAAATTATAAAAAGTAACAGATGCTTAAAACTCTCAACATCAGTTAGAACTTATTGAAAATTTGAAAAATATATCTGTCCATTATTCATGATGTTCATCAAAAAATAATATTGCGAGGTTTATGTTTTGGAAAATAAACTGGGTAAAAGATTTTCGGAAAATAAACAAAATAGAAAAGTCGAAAGTCAGGTATGTTTTAGTTAATTAATCCTAACATTTTTTGTATTTGATTGTGATTTGATGCGATTTTGTTTGTATAATAATTATTCATACGTATTTGTGTTTTGAATTATTATGTAATTTAATCAATGCGATTATCTCTATTTTTTCTGGGTTTGTTGACATTGTATTTTTTAAATCCAGATTTACTGATATATTGATAAAATAAAGAGTATTCTGATTTGAATTTGTTTTTGTAACTTTTGTATAAAAAATTATATATCCAACAGAATACGTATGTGATGCATCAAAAGTTTAGACAAGGAATAATGTTTGAATCGTATATTTGAATTACTATTGTAACTTTATTGTTTTGTATTATTGATACAAATTAATGGTAATGTCATTATTTTCGTATCTAATATTGACTATGTGATTTTTATTTTTTTTACTAAAAAGCATATATGGGGAGCATTAGTTTTATAATAAAGCATTCTGGACATTGGACTGAAGATAATTGCTATGTTGATTACTCAACTGAGGCAATTATGATTAAAGAATATGCATCGTATAAAGATTTAGTTGATGAAGTTGCTAAGCAGATTGTGGTAGATTTGAGGTATAACAGATTGAAACTTAAGTATAAAATAGAAGGTAGCATTGCACCTTTGGAGATACACAATGATATGGGAATGAGAGTATATGTCTCATTGAAGAAAGAAACCCGAGAATTCGCAAAGTACCCCATTTGTGTAACTGTATTTATGAACAATTGTGATATAAATTGTAGAAATCAGTATGAAGAAGATATTGGCATGTGTAGTATAAATGGAGGAAGTACTATTGATAACCAAGCATTAGTTATTAGTGCACCATTAGTCAGTACTGAGTTAAGTAACTCTATTATCGCAATATCAATAATAAAGAAGTCATTGAGGATCAAGTTTATAAGAATAAACGTACTTTGAAAGCTGTGACGATGAAATATGCCATTGATAATAGATTTCAGTGGAAGACAGAAAGATCAAGTGTAGTAAGGTATTTTGTATTTATATAGATTTTATCTTTTGTTGTTATATTAATTATTTCATATAATATCATGTATTAATTTGTTTTGTTTATTTTCTTTTATAATTTGAGCAGTTATACACTTGTTTGTGTATCTGAAAATTGTGGATGGATAATGAAGGCTTCCAACATCAATAAATCGGGAATGTTTAAAATTAGAAAGTTTGAAGATGAGCATACATGTCCATTAAAATATAAGGTGTATAGTCAGAGAAAAGCAACAAGCAGTCTTGTTGGAGGTATAATAAAGCCCAAGCTAGTCGATCATAAAAGAAAGTTGACGCCCAAAGACATACAAGTTGATGTTAGACTCGAACTTGACGTTTTGTGGTATGGAATGCTAGGGTAAAGACAATAAATACATTAAGGGGGACATCATCTGATTCATATAGTAAATTGCCCAGTTATTTATACATATTGGACACCACTTATCCTGGATCACATATAAGAATGAAGAAGACGAAAGAAAATGAATTTCTATATGTCTTTATATATTTGTTTCCTTTCATAAAAGGTTTTGAAAGTTGTAAGCCAATACTTGTAGTAGACGGCAACCATCTAAGGGGGACTTATAATGGCATATTTGTGTCTGCTAGCACACTGGATGGAGCAGGTAACTATTAGATATTTATATTTTCTATAAAGAATTATGCACTGTTATATTATTAAAAAATGTATTTGTTTATTTGTCGATGTGTATCCTAATGTTTAGATTGTATATATTCAGTAAATATATTGTCGCTAGCATACTGTATATTGATACGAAAAATGATGCATCTTGGAATTGGTTTTTTGAACAGTTTAGAGAAGTTCATGGTTTAAAGGATAAATGTGTGTCGTATCTGACAGAAACGAGAGTATTATTAGAGCAGTTTCAAGGATAATATGATATACCACTTTATGCTTGCATGTTTCATCTTTGGAAGAACGTGAAGACACTTTACAAAAAGTCACATGACAGTCTTTCAGAAGTATTTTATGCAATGACAAAAGGCATACAAACATTCTGAATATAATGAACTGATGAAAAAAGTAGAACATGTTGATATTAGAGTGAAGAATTATTTGGAATCGGCTGGTTATGATAAATGGGCAAGAGTGTATGCAACAGTTGATCGAGGCACTGTGATGACATCAAACATAGTTGAATGCATAAATGCATGCCTTGTGGAAGCAAGATAATTACCTATATATGATTTTCTTGAGGAAATTAGACAAATGTTTGGTCGATGGAATTTCAAAAATCATACATCTACTTCTAATACATTCACCACACTTTGTGGTAAAGCACAAGAAATGCTCGCTGAAATGAAGAACTTTTATTCACTGCGTATGACAGTATGTTTATGCTTCCTTAAAAGTGTTGTATTTTGCATTTCATCCAGTAAAAAGTAAAGATTGTATAATTGGTATGATTTAACTTCCTTTTAACTTTGTGTAATAGTAGTTGCGACAAGTAATTATGTGCACAGTGTTCATTATGAAGGGGAAACATTTATTGTTTGTCTTGCAAGGAAAACTTGCACATGTATGAGATTTCAAGTGGATGAAATACCATGTTCGCACGCTTGTGCTGTTTTAAAGAAGAAATTTCTTGATCCTGAACCGTATTGTTCTGACCTTTACAAGCCAAATACATTACTTGTTACATATTCAAATCCAATCAATCCATTACCGGATTGAAAGGATTGAAATGTGCCTACATATATAGAGAATGAAATAGTTAAGCCTTCAAAGTTCAAAAAACTACCTGGTAGGACTCCAAAAAAGCTTCGTGATAAGTCGTACAGTGAGCTATATGAAAAGAAGAACAAGAATTCTTGTAGTAATTGTTGTCAAAAGGGACATAATAGGCGATCATGCAGGAATGGGCCACGAACTAAATAATTAGATATGTTTGACTTCGTTTTGAAAAATAAATTTGCATGTGTTTGTAAAAATTGTTTATCCTTTGATATTTGTATTTGATGTTTTTATAATGTTCAATGAATAGTATTTTATCAAAATATATTCGTTTGCGCATATATACTTATATCCTAATAAAAATTTTATATTTGTAATATATAACTTAAACGTTCTTAAAAAATAAAGTAAACAAAAATTAAACAAAAAAAATAGAATACAAAAAAATATTGTTTCTGATGAAATACAGAATCATTTGATAGCTCACTCAATATTATTGCCTATCACATTGTATATGAATAAGTTGAGAATTCAATATGTATATGCATATGCAAGAACACTAAAAAATATGATTTGAGAAACTGTGATTTAATGTTCATAAACAAATATATTTGACACTGTATAATACAACTAATGTGCCCACATTTAAAATAAATTAGATTTCAATACAGACAATACAACTACAACTAATGTGACGCAATAAATACACAACATAATGAAAAACTTGTCAAAGTATATAATGTAATACAACAATTTACAACGATGGATACAAAATACAAATACAACACATGGAATCAACTAACATAATATATATACATAAAACCAAAATGAAAAGTATGCAGAATAAACTGCTACACAAACGTTAATCAAAATAATAAGTATGCAGAATTATCTACTACATAAAAGTTAATCAAAAATGATAAGTATGCAAAATATACGGCAACATAAAAGTTGATCAAACATAAATTAAGTAGTTTTAAAACAAGAAGAAAAATCTTCAACAAATGCACAACTACTCTATTTCAATTGGAGCAGACCCAACACGAACAGATTGAGGCATGCTATGCCTTGGGGGTGCCTCGGTGTCACTAATGGCTCCGTTGTCTTGTTTTTGCTGAGCATAATTCCAAAAAAGTGCAGCATATCTTGACCTTAAAAACATTACGTCAAAGATACCACTTGGATTTTCTTGACCATAAGACAGCCACTCGGCAAAAGCAGGCATATAGATACCGCAATCCCTGCATAAAACATGAGAATAAAAAATTAAAATTCAAATACAAATAAAAATGATATATTCTGTTTGTATTCTGTATTCTGTACTATATTTATGTTTAACATTAATTTTTTTCTATATTTGTAAGTACTTTATTTCATTATCCATAGTGATTAAATATATGTTGATTGTTTTTGTGTCCAATATATCTTCAGAACAACATAAACAATCATAATGCTGCTCAAGGACCACAACATTTTACAAGTCCAGTTGTATGAGAAAATCAAAATCAGGTAAAGATAACTCATTTTGAAAATAAAGATTATTATTTTTGTATTCTGTTTTTCTTACTATGTTTATGTTTAATTTTAATTTGTATTCTATATGTTGTTAAAACTGTATTTTATTATAACTATTTTTTATTTATATGTTGATTATTTTTGTATCAAATATCTACCTGGATTGAAGGGACTTTTTAATGATGAGAAGACGGAGTGTGATGAAAGCTTAAATGATGGCAGCAAGGAAGTTTTCCAAGTATGTTATTATAAATTTTGTATTTTTTAGGGATAATGCTCAAGTACCCCCTCAACCTATGTCCGAAATCTCAGAGACACACTTATACTATACTAAGAACCTATTCCCCCCCTGAACTTATTTTATTAGTAACTTTTTACCCCTTTTTAGCTTACGTGGCACTATCTTGTGGGCTCAACGATGATTGACTTTTTTTTTCAAACTAGTGCCACGTAGGCTAAAAAGGGGTAAAAAATTACATATAAAATAAGTTCAGGGGGTAATAGGACCTTACTATAGTATAAGTGTGTCTCTGCAATTTCGGGCATAGGTTGAGGGGGTACTTGAGTATTTTCCCTATTTTTTATATGGTTTACCGGTATTGTTTTTATTCAATCTCCCTTTTTCAAGGATAGTTCAATTTTTGAGAATTCAAATCTGAGAGACATACCAGATATTGTTGGGGGTGCTGATAAACAAGTATGTTGGTTAACTTGACATAATAATATAGTTCAGTTGGGATTATTTTGATTATTGTTTATAATTAATATTTTTATATTTTAAAGTTTGATTGTGACAATTCTCCTGTTCGTACTCTGATCACTGTAGATGCCAGTTTAGTTTGTCTAAATCAATAATCCCAAGTGTATGTTTTTTAATTATATAAATTAATTACTTTTTATTGTTATTAGGCTAATTTGCATTTGAATAATATTATTTTTTTTATTAACTAAGATACCTCAATCATCATTTGTATTTGACAAACCCAATATAATTAGATCGCTTGTTTTTTAAGGACAACATGATTTTTCAGATCAAGATGACAATGATGAAGAGGATCAGTTCAGATTTACTACCCCTATTCAGTCTATAGTTTCCATGGAAAGGTCACAACAATCACAGTTTGAGTTAGATAATTCTCTGATGCCAAGTCTCAGTAACATAAAAAGTATTTGTGTTACTGAGAATACCATTAATGCAGAGCAGAGCATCATCATGCACATTCAAACCACAAGCAATGACAACTCAAATATGCAAAAACAAGCTAGCATAGAGAGTCAAAACAAAATAAGTCCTGTTCAAACACCATTACCTGCGCATAGGATTAGACGTCGAGGACCTTTCAATACATCCTCATATCTGACATCGTTCGGCTCATCTGCAGGTATAAAGACATAACAAATTTTAATGTCTTTTAAATCTGATTTATATATTTACTCTAATTTTTGCATATGGTATGTTATTCTTTAATTTAATATTTACAACAAGTACTTCATACGTGCAACCAATTATTTTTTAACTGAAATGCACGTTCATCTTTGATCTTAATCCTGGCAATCGTGATATCATTATATGGGATGCACACCGGTCATGGATTCGCGAAGGTCTTCTTGCAAAACATGAGAACAAGTAAGTATTTAAAACACATACAAATATATTAAAAAAAAGTGTATCTTGTATTATGTATTCTCCGTTTTTTTAGTATATGCTATGTTTCTTTTTATGTATTCATGATTATTATTTTGAGGTTGTTTTGCATAATCAGTTATTAATCTGAATCGTTTTTTTTTTAACTTTATTCTAAACATGTTAGTGTATTTTCAATTAATCAACTGATTGAATGCTAATGTACGTTGTATTGTAAAATGATTGAAACAACTCATCTACTGTTCGTTAATTTTTTTTAAATTTTGTATTGTAATAACATTACAGATCTTGATTTGTTGTTAGTTATATTACTCTAAATTCTGGTGAATAATTTCACAAATACATTAGATATCTATATAATTTCTACATTTTATCACAAAATTGTATTATTACTATTATGTTGTATTCAATATGAAATTATAGCAAATTGTATACCTTATAAATTTTGTGTATTGTATAGACGTCATGATCAGGACCGATACAAGAAGGGTAAAGCACGCATTCCAGAGCCATTGACTTTGGTATTGATATTGTAGATAATAAAAATTGGTTCTACAATTTGTACTCAAAAGGACAATAGTTGATGATTCAATAAGTAAAACTGTACTTATTTAGTGATTTTTCGTTGTTTTATTGTTATCTAATCATTATTTATTTTTTATTATTTAGCATATCAATGTTTTCTATTATTTGAGAAAGAAAGTCAAGTATGATGCTGACAGCAAAATAAATTCACAAATGTGGATTGTGTGTTTACGTTCAAAATTTCATTAATTAGGAAGAAGTATGAATATTTAGATAGTGATGTATGTTGCACTGATGAAGAGTATTTTATAGGTGATTACATTAGAGGGTATAAAGTTCATGCCGGCATTCCGTGGCATTTGATGGATCACGTATTTATCCCTGTAAATGTAAAGGAAAAATTTCACTGGGTATTGGTGGTACTCTCTCTTAATAATAGACGTATATACGCTTATGATTCTTACAAAGCGACTGGTCATGATGCAACAATCAGGAAAGAGATTACCAAGTTGACTCAAATCATTCCGCTTAAATTGACTATGTATGATTATTACAAGAACAGAGGTTTAGATAGATCTGTAACTCATTCTCTTCTTGACTAACATATCTATCTAAACCTCTGTTCTTGTAATAATCATACATAGTCAATTTAAGCGGAATGATTTGATCCAACTTGGTAACCTCTTTCCTGATTGCTGCATCATGACCTGCCGCTCTGTAAGAATCATAAATGTATACACGTCTATCATTAAGAGAGAGTACCGCCAATACCCAGTGAAATTTTTCATTTACATTGACAGGGATAAATACGTGATCCATCAAATTCCACGGAATGTCAGCATGAACTTTATACACTCTAATGTGATCAGCATAAAATGTTCTTCATCAGTGCAACAGACATCACTATCTAAATCTTCATATTTCTTCCAAATTGATGAAATTTTGGATGTAAACACACAATCCACAGTAGTGTATTTACACCTGCTGTCAACATCACACGTGGCTTTCTTTCTCAAATAATAGAAGATAATATTAATATGCTGAACAATAAAAAATAAATAATTATTAGATAACAATAAAACAACAAAGAATCACTAAATAATAAGTAAAGTTATTACTTACAGAATCGTTCAACTATTGTCCTTTTGAGTACAAATTGTAGAACCAATTTTTATTGTCTACAATATCAACACCAAAGTCAAATGTCTCTGGAATGCGTGTTTTACCCTTCTTGTATCGGTCCTGATCATGACTTCTAAACAATACACCAAATTTATAAGATATACAATTTGCTATAATTTCATATTGAATACAACATAATAGTAATAATACAATGGTGTGATAAAACATAGAAATTATATAGGTATATAATGTATTTGTGAAAATATTCACCAGAATTTAGATTAATATAACTAACAACAAATCAAGATCTGTAATGTTATTACAATACAAAATTTAAAAAAGATTAACGAACAATAGATGAGTTGTTTCAATCACTTTATAATACAACGTACATTACATTCAATCAGTTGATTAATTGAAAATACACTAACATGTTCAAAACAACCTCAAAATAATAATCATGAATAAATAAAAAAACATAGCATATACTAAAAAAATGGAGAATACATAATACAAGATACAATTTTTTATATATATTTTTATGTGTTTTAAATACTTACTTATTCTCATGTTTTGCAAGAAGACCTTCGCGAATCCATGATCGGTGTACGTCCCACATAATGACATCACGATTTGCCAGAACTAAGATCAAAGATGAACGGGTGTTTCAGTTCAAAAATAATTGGTTGCACCGATGAAGTAGCTGACGTAAATATTAAATTAAAGAATAACATACCATATACAAAAATTAGAGTGTGTGTGTGTGTGTGTGTGTATATATATATATATATATATATATATATATATATATATAATTTAAAATACATTAAAATTTGTTATGTCTTTATACCTGCAGATGAGTCGAACGATGTCAGATATAGGGATGCATTGAAAGGTCCTGGACGTCTAATCCTATGCGCAGGTAATGATGTGTGAACATGACTTATTTTGTTCTGACTCTCCATGCTAGCTTGTTTTTGCATATTTGAGTTGTCATTGCTTGTGGTTTGAATGTGCATGATGATGCTCTGCTCTGCATTAATTGTATTCTCAGTAACACAAATACTTTTTATGTTACTGAGACTTGACATCAGAGAATCATCCAACTCAAACTGTGATTGTTGTGACCCTTCCATGAGAACTATAGACTGAATAGGGGTAGTAAATCTGAACTGATCCTCTTCATCATTGTCATCTTGATCTGAACAATCATGTTGTCCTCAAAAACAAGCGACCTTATTTTTTTGGGTTTGTCAAATACAAATGATGGTTGAGGTATCTGTAGTTAATAAAAAAAATAACATTATTCAAATGCAAATTAGCCTAATAACAATAAAAGTAATTAGTTTATATAATTAGAAAATATACACTTGGGGTTATTGATTTAGACAAACTAAAACCAGCATCTACAGTGATCAGAGTACGAACAGGGGAATTGTCACAATCAACCTTTAAAAATATAAAAATATTAATTATAAACAATAATCAAAATAATTCCAACTACACTATATAATTATGTCGAGTTAACCAACATACTTGTTTATCAGCAGCCCCAACAATATCTAGTATGTCTCCCAGATTTGAATTCTCAAAAATTGAACGATCCTAGCAAAAAGGAGATTGAATAAAAACAATATCGCTAAACCATATAAAAAATATAAAATTTATAATGAACATACTTGAAAAACTTCCTTGCTGTCATCGTTTGTGCTTTCATCACACTCCGTCTTATAATCATCAAAAAGTCCCTTCAATCCAGGTAGATATTCGATACAAAAATAGTCAACATATAAATAAAAAATAATTATAATGAAATATAGTATTAACGACATATAAAATACAAATTAAAATTAAACGTAAACGTAGTAAGAAAAACAGAATACAAAAATAATAATCTTTCTTTTCAAAATGAGTTGTCTCTACCTGATTTTGATTTTTTGATACAACTGAACTTGTAAAATGTTGTGGTCCTTGAGCAGCATTGTGATTGTTTCTTTTAACCATAGGCTTTCTTCTGCTTGCTGCTTTTCATAAAGTAGTCACCTGCAAACACTACATATATACAAAAGCAGCCAGCCTTCCAACACATTAATGATAAATTTCTTATTAACATAGCTACAGAAGCAGTCACAAGTAGGAATAACGAAAATTCAATACTAAACCTTATGCCATTAAGAAATAACAAAAACCCAATTCAAATTAACAAGAATTACACAGTATACAAACCTCTAAATTAGCATAGAAGTCACAAAAAAATCAATTTTAACTCATTGAGCTTGAATCTGGAAGAAGTCTAAACCCAAAAAAAAGCGAGAGAAAGCTTAAATCTGGGAAGAATCTGAACCTGGGAAAATCGACTTGAACTCTCACTGCACCAAGCAAGATATATGGTCGGAACCAAAATCAAAAAAGAACTTAGAATTTGCTATGATCTTTCTGTAAAGAAGTGAGACCAGCGGGTAACTTTAGAATCTAGGTTTAAGAAATTGGGTTGAAGTGGTGAATATATTGGGCTCAACTCAGAATTAATTTAGAACGAGTTTATTGGGTTGGTTGAAAACTGACCCAAATCTGAATTATGTTGAACACAACCCGTTAAAGTATGGGCGGGTTGGGTCGGTTATTAAGTTTGGGCTCAATTTTGACACCCCTAGGCACATAAGCACATGTAGAGTTCATTTGTTTGCTTAAAAATAGGATAGCTTTGTGCACTAAGCTCCCGCTATGCACGGGATCCGAAAAAGGGTCGGACCACGAGGGTCTATTGTATGGAGCCTTACCTTGCATTTCTGCAAGAGATTGTTTTCATAGCTCGAACAAGAAACCTTATGGTCAAATGGTAACAACTTAGCTAGTTACGCCAAGGCTACTCTAGTGATGCGTGAACGTGAATTATCCATTTCTATGCAAACAATGCATTATTGGCAAGTATCTTTTTCTCCCTAGATAAAAATTAAAAACCAAGCTAAGGGTGCTGAATTACCTGGCTCATAGACTTCTGGATCAATAGGCCTTAATTTACCATTTGCTTTAATCTTGTTTGCAAGTAATAGCTGCAATTGGCAAAAGCGAGTGAACTATGGATTCATCCATAGCACAGAGATACTTGTGATCATTATGCAAATATTAAATAGAATAATACCAGAGCTCCAGTGGCTGCTGGAATCCCTACTGTAAGAGCCATGGACATGGCGGTTTTCCCGTTCTCCGTCCTTCCCATTGCCAAGAGTGTCGATCTATGAGTTTCAGCATGGTCGTCTGGGTAATCTACTACCACTTCATGGTGTAAGAGCATTATATCTGACACAAGTGATATTAGTGGTAATCCGGCATGTAATAAGTTGGCATAAAAAGTGATTATGAGAACTACCTGCTCTGTTTTGGAGTATGCTAATTTCTCTTCCATGCGCAAACATGTTACTTCAAATGGAGATTTGCAGGATGATGGCATTTTCATAGCTCTTGAAATCCCAAAAAGCTATTTGGATATTAAGTAAGCTCCTTATCATTCAACCAAAACATGTTTCTTATGAATAACAAACAATACTTCACTTTTTATACCAATATATTCCCTTTAAAGAACATACTTGTTCAATGCTTCAAGTGGAACTGATTGAACCTTAAATAGTCGTTTCAACTTACATTATTGTTTTTGCTATATTGACTGCAGTGTCCTTGTGTGTGCAAAGCCCAGGAGCTAATATCCTATCGGTGATGTATTTCTTCATCAATTACTGATTCAGGCAAAATCTTTCCATCGATCCCAAGAAGTCCAAGCAAAAACGCGTTGTGCGTGGGTCTGATCCCATCCTTAAGAATCAGAGTAGATTTTGTACTGAACAATCCTATATTCACAAGTGTCCCCATTATTTGACTAAAACTTGTGGAAAATATCTATTCTTAAGACGTCAACCAAAAATCTGATTATATGAAAACGATCAAGTCTATTACTCCCACAATCTTAAAGAATTACACACTTAAGTTGTATTCAAAGTTCAATCTTTTTAAGGACTGAAAATAAATAAATAAATAAATAAAACCATCCCACAAGGTTGCCATTTACAAATATATTCCACATGCTTGACTAAACAAAAGAAGCAGTTGCTCCCATGTGAGTGGTGTCTTACAGACCTAAATAAATAAACAAATAAAAGCTTTTAGACGAGGTAGTGACACAATTCATAGGAATAGGTGTGACTTGCCAAAACCATAAAGCAGATTATTTGAGAAGGGTGGTGTTTCAACTTCTTTTAAACATTATATTTTCCCCTTTGAATGCATTTTATGGATGTAAGAAATATTTAAAAGCTTCTTTCTATTGTCATTATTCCTCAACTAATTTGAGCCATTGGTCAGAACTCGAGTCTCTTTAACCAAGAGCTTTGTATGAAGCCCAGTAAATGTA
This sequence comes from Solanum lycopersicum, assembly GCF_036512215.1. Lineage (NCBI taxonomy): Eukaryota > Viridiplantae > Streptophyta > Magnoliopsida > Solanales > Solanaceae > Solanum > Solanum lycopersicum. The sequence continues at coordinate 10,040,774 of NC_090806.1, read as the reverse complement.
ACTTACCTTCATAGCGGAGTGTTCCTCGGAAGATGGTTGATGCTTCTTCTGATATAAGTCTTCATACACTAAGCTGTTGCGATTTGGGAGACACTCTAATGCAAAGGCTGGAAAATCAGGAAGACGAAGCTTTGCAGCTGAATCATAAAGCTTCTGACCAGCATTTAATATATTGTTAGTAAAGCAAAAGCACATATATGACTGTTAAATTAGGTCTTGGGCCAACTCACACCACAAAAACCACAAAAGTTAGCTCAAAGGGAGGGGGATTGTCCAAGCCTTATAAAGAGTCCACACATCTCATTAACCACCGATGTTGTATTTTTGTTATTATTTAACACCCCACCTCATGCCCAGTTCTTAGTATATGGTGCGTGGACAATTTTTATTTTGGAGGCTCAGCATCAGGTGAGACGGGTCCTGCTTTGATACCATATTGAAGTGCATGACCATCTTATCTAAAAGCTTAAGCTGTTAGAGAGACTACACTTTATTATTTGATTATATTCTCAACACGCCCCCTCGCGTGCGGGCCTAGATTTTTTTCATGGGCCAAGCACGTCCAATTCTTTTTTTTTTTGATGAAGTAAGAAGAATGTCATTAACAAAGCATCAAGCAGATGCACAGGTTACAAAAGAAAGAAATATTAGTTCCCAAAAAGGCAAAAAAAGCTATCTAAACAACTAACAACAGAGATCTATGGAGCTGATAAATTCTAGGTAAGAATTGACACTAAGTACATGAGAGAGATTAACCCAACCAAAAAGAGTAATCAAACATCTTGCTTTAACGGTAGAGATGGGAGTTGGGGTACCATTAAAACATCTTTTATTCCTCTCCGTCCATAAGCACCACAAAATACAGGCTGGAACCAATGACCAAATCTACTTGATGGACTTCCCAACTTTCCAAGAACTCCAACACAGAAAGGCCTCCCTCAATGATCTTGGCATGACCCAAGTGAGTCCAAAAAGTGAGAAGAACATGTTCCATAGGCCTGTTGCAATTGTGCAATGAAGGAACAAGTTATTAATAGATTCTGAGTTGCACAAGCACATGTAGCATCTGTTGGCTATTTGGAATTTCCTCCTCATGAGATTATTCTGAGTCAAGCAAGAGTCTTAGGATTAATTTCCATGGTCATTGATCAATTAAGGTCTTCTTGGAGATTTGTTGAATGTAGCATAAACTGAGTAGGATCTGTCCCTGCTATGTCTCCAGATAAGTTTGTCCCTACGTTGACTGTTGATTGCACTAGTCTGAATGGTGGCCATAAGGCTAAAAAGCTCTTCCAACTCCCAGTCATTAAGATTTCTCCTTAGGATCAGATTCCACACATTGTCTTTCCTATCCTGTGAGATGGTTGAGTCTGGATGAGATGCGATCTGGAAAATGTTTGGAAAAACATTCATTAGAGGAGTGTCCCCTAGCCAAATATCTTTCTAAAAGTGAATATGTTCCCCATTTCACACCACAAGTGAGACATCACTGAAGAATATTTCCCACGGTTTCCTTATATCTCTCCAGACCCCCATGCCATAAGAGTACCGACTTAATTAGAGCACCAATGACTATCACTACCATACTCTACTTGGATCACTTCCTCCCACAAGAAGTCGCCTCTTGATTGTATCTCCAGTGCCACTTTAATAGCATACACTTGTTATGTAAGGCCAGGTCTTTTATCCCCAATCCTCCATATTGTTTTGGCATAGTGACTTTGGCCCATTCAACAAGGTGAATTTCGTGGTCCTTGTTGTTGCCTTCCCAGAGAAAGTCTCTCCTAATTTTGTCAAGTCGATGTTTCACCTGAGCTGGCATAAGGAGTAAGGACATAAAATAGGTGGGAATGTTGTCCAATACACTATTGATGAGTGTTAATCTTCCCCCTAGAGAGAGGTATTGTTGTTGCCAGGAGGCTAACCATCTCTCAAACTTTTCCACAATCTCATTCCAAACTTAAGATGATCTTATGGCACCCAAAGGCATACCCAAGTAGGTGGTGGGAAAGGAGCCAGTAGGGCAACACATAATATCTGCCATATCTTCCAGATCAGGGGCCTCATTTACAGGGTATATAGTGCTCTTGGATATGTTGATGTGGAGACCTGATAATGCTTCGAAGAGCATAAGGGTGAGACTAAGACATTGCACTTGAGATTTCTTAGCTCCACAGAAAACCAAGGTGTCATCAGCAAATAAAAGATGTGAGATCGAGACAGGTGAACCATAATCGTTGCCCACCTCAAAGCCTTCTATACATTGAAGTTGTTTAGCCTTCTCCAACATCCTACTCAAACACTCCATAGCCAGAATAAAAAGGAAGGGTGATAAGGGGTCCTCTTGCCTGATGCCTCTATCGGGAGAGAAAAAACCCACAAAACTTCTATTCACTAGTACAGAATATTTTATGGTGGAGAAGCTATACTTGATCCACCTAATCCATCTCTCTCCATATCCCATTTGCCTTAGGATTGAAACAAGGAAAGACCAACTCAATTTATCAAACACCTTCTCAATATCAAGTTTAAAAAGCAGACCTGGAGTACCACTTTTCTGCTTCCAATCTAGAACTTCATTAGCAATAAGTGTTGCATCAATGATTTACCTTCCCTGAACAAAAGCATTCTGAAAACCAGGGACTAGATTCCCAATCACCTTCTTTAGCCTTTCTGAGAGCACTTTGGCCAAAATTTTGTACACACTACCAATAAGACTGATAGGCCTAAAATCCTTAAGTTCTATCGCACCTTTCTTTTTAGGGACAAAAAGTGCAATAAAAGAGGCATTAAAAGGTTTCACCATGTGGCAATTGTTGTGGAAGTGAATGAGTGCACCCAAAATATCTTGCTTGATAATTCCCCAGCACTTCTAATAAAACCCCATAGAGAAGCCATCTGGCCCTAGACTTTTGTCTGGGGCACATAAGTTGATTGCATTCAATATTTCTTCTTCTTCAAAGGTTAACTCCAAAGCAATCTTCTCTTCAGAAGTCAAACTGCCCAGACCCTCAAAAGAAGCAGTAGGCCTCCATAATTCGTTTTCAGAGTATAACTCTTGGTTGAAGTCAAGAATTACCTCTTTCACTTGGCTCTTTTCCTTCAATGAGGTCATTTCCTACCTGCAGTCTGTCAATGTGGTTGTATCTCCTGTGGGAGTTGGCTATTCTATGAAAGCATTTTGTGTTTCTATCCCCCTCATTTAACCTTATTTTGTGTTCCAAATTCTTTTTGATTTGTGGTTGTATCTCCTGTGGGAATTGGCTATTCTATGAAAGCATTTTGTGTTCCTATCCCCCTCATTTAACCCTATTTTGTGTTCCAAATTCTTTTTGATTTAGATGGCGGTGAGATTCGATCTCAGGACTTTTGTCTTCTCTAGTACTTAGGTCTAACTCGCACCCTATAAGCTCAAAGGGAGGAGGATTATCCAAGCCTTATAAGGAGTCCACCTATCTCATTAACCACCGATGTGGGACTTTTGTCATTCTTTAACACCCCACCTCACGCCTAGTGCTTAGCATCGGGTACGTGAGCAATTTTGATTTTGGGGGCCAGCATCGAGTGAGACTGATCCAGCTCTGATACCATGCTAAATTAGGTTTTGGGCCTTACTCACACTCCAAAAGCTAGCTCAAAGGGAGGAGAATTGTCCAAGCTTTATAAGGAGTCCACTCATTTCATTAACCACCGATGTGGGACTTTTGTCATTCTTTAACAATGACAACCACCATCCATGCCAATGGTCCATGAATGGTGGAGATAACTTAAGAGATGGCAGTTGGAATTTTGGAAAGCTAGTGTGGATTATCATGGGAGATGAAGCTATTAATTTTGGCTGCGAGAGACCAAAAACATATAATGAGGCCATAAACTCTTTAAGATTGTCAAATGATATACAAAGGCAAGTAGAAGCAGATTCTAAAGTTGTTTTCCAATTTTAAGTACAATATACTTCTTCATGGACAGAAATCAATACAGTTCTTATGCTAAACAACTCACCTTCGACATGGCTAATTTCCCCTTGATATTTGTAGGTTGTTGGATTCCACCCAGCTCTTATCTCTCCGGCTCGACTCCAACTAGATATTGTTTCAACACAACAATATTAATAATGAGTAAAATGATTGAGATGTGAAATCAACAGAGTAGGGAGAATACTAAGAAGTAAATGATAACAGAGAGATTATGTCTACTTCACTATAACCAAAAAAGTAAGATAAAAACTAACTACCACAGAATGGAATGTGGTAAACATCCATGTGAATATATTACATTCAGTAGGTTAAAGTGGATAATAAATCAAGTGAGTGAACATAAATAATTATCCACTTTATGTGTATGCGGTCTTACCTTGGAAAAAAGAGAAGTTACTCTCTAGTTAAAAATTTAGTTGACGTTTTAATCGCCAAGGAAAAAGGCAATGTTGAGGAAATTTGGAGAGGCCAGTATATGTGTTTTCATTTGCAATAAGTGCCAATGAAGAAAGCAGAAGAAATACCCGACAGTTTTTTGCGAATGTCTTACCAAGTAGCTAATACAATTGAGCTATTAGGGTCATTTAACCAACTTTTTCCTCAAAAGAATATAATGAAGATGAATTTTATTATTCAAGCAGATTTTAGCCACATCTTCACAACTCTATTTTTTTCTCAGCATTTCATTACCCACCTATTCAAGGACCGAAAATGTACAATAATACAAGGAAATAAAGTACACATGCTATTAATTTTAGAAAAATGAAAACTATAAAGAAGGCAATCATACTTAAACACTACAAGTATGTACCTTATTGAATGATCTTGAAAGATTTAAATGTACCGCCATGTCTTGGCAGGTGGCTACACAACCATACACTTGAAAGATTTGTTTTGATGGCTGCTTCAATTGAGTAAGATCCCTGGTCTATACATGGAAAATAGATTTCTGTAACACAAAGCTATGAAATTTTTTAACTCAAGCATTTGAAGTACACTAAGTGAAGATTCGGCACGTGGCATGAAGAATCTTATAGATCATTGGCATTTAAGTATCTTGTTGATCCAAAATTGGTAAGAAGAACAAAATCTTGGATGTCACATTAGATAGAATTCACCAACTCTAGAACTGCTAGTGAAACAGTTTCTCCAAGTGAACAGAATTTAAGGTTGTCAAGGGGCCAGGCGGGACCGGTCCGGTCCACCAAAAAATCAACTCAGACTGGCTCATGTGAAGTAATATGGGAACATGAAAGATTAAAAAACTCGATCAAGTGAAGCAATATATCGATTACAGCGTCTTAAATAAATATGTCAATCTTACCATCTCACGTGGCTCTGGAAGTTTTCTTGGATCCACAAATGTATGAGGAAAAAGCTTAAAAATTTCTTGTGCACCACAAGACACTACAAAGGATTTCAAGATTTATCCAAAAGATATACAATGAGAAGTTTTATGGAGCACAATGTGAAATGAGTAGATCAAGGAAATAGGTGAATAGAATATATCTTGAATAGAAGTTGAACTAGAAATGTCAATGAACTGAAATTAGTGAGCCTAAGTTACTGTACACAGTACCATTTCCAAAACCAGTGAAAACAAATACAAGAGAACAGATTCCCGATGGAAGTCCCTTAGTTGCTATCTGTTCATCAACAGAAATCATTGCAGCCTTAGCCGCAGCCAATGAAGAGTACATGTAAGATGAGCCGAATGAGAGAAAAGGTGTTGAGTAGCCATGATTGAGATACCCTGATATGCACATCCTTAAATTAAGTATTAGTAAAACACCAAAGGTACTAAAGAAGAAGAAAAGAACATACACGCACACACATTACTGGAGTGCGCAAATAAAGATAAACAGCAGGGTCTATGTTCATGCAAAATCTAACAAGAAACTATAGATGAAATTCAATAAATCATCTTTTCAAGTTATAAACAAAATGCTTACAGAGTCCCAATCCACGTAGAAAATCAATCATTCCAGCTCTACTAGCAAATTTACCAAATGCAAGTAACCTCTTTCCAGTGTCTTCAACTATAAGCTCATAGTCGAACAGAGATGCCCTTTCAGCTAAGATCTAGATATCCATCAAAAATGTTAATCTTCGAGAAAAAAAAATTACCACGCCTGTTCAGTCAATATTGCTGACTAGAATTAGAGCTACATACCTTATCCAACAAGGGCATATTTTCCTTTTGTGCCTTGTAAGTATGGTAGAAGAAGGCATAGGCCCTATCAGGAAGAATCATCTCCAACTGCAATTCAAGTTAAATAACCATCACCTCAAGAAGTAAATCAAATTTTTCTTTTTTTTGAAAAATATTTAGCACCTTGGGCTGTTTGATACCCAAGATGAGACCACATTGGAACAAGTCCTCAAATATCTCACATCCAACATCTTCATAGAGAGCATAATGATGAACACGCTTCGTATATGGCTGCACAATGATAGGTATGCAGCAGTCTAGCACAGTGTGAAGGAGTCAGAGGAGCCCATCTTTCCCACTTGTTGGTCACCTCTAAGAGGATACCTACCACTCCATTTCCAAACATTATCAAAGGCCAAGTAGTTCTTGATCAAATTTGGGCAAAGTTAATCTTGGTGACAAAATAAAGACACAATTAAGACGTCAGCAACAACAACATACTCAGTGTAGTCCACACAGTGGAATCTGGGGAACGAAGACCTTACCCCTACCACAAAGGTAGAGAGGATGTTTCTAATAGACCCTTGGGGTAACATAACATATGTGAAAGCATAATAACTCGCGTTGAACAATAAGTACAACAAAATAATATGGTATAATCAAAGTGCAAGAAACACCACATAGTAACAAAAATCGAACGACAAAATACTAAAAAATAGCTAGACAACCCTCTACTACTTGGTAACCTACTAACCTAATCTATGTCCTCCACAACCTCCTATCAAAGACCATGTCCTCGGTGAAGACATTCGCACCAACTGATTTTCAAATAATCACAAACCAACAAATCCATTTTAATCTCCTTTAAGCTACTTCAGTACCAAGATCTGAGCTTAAGATTTATCCTTCTTGAGCATATTCCGGGTCAACCTCTTTGGAATCCTCTGTATCATCTATATCATCTATGGGTATATCTTCACCGAGGTAATCGAAGGAACCTGAGAATGCATTAAAAGTAGGTAAAAGTCAACCAGTTATTTAGATAAACAAAAATAGAAGAACGAAAAGTTATGACTTTAATATACAAGATATCTCTATACTAGAAACACGTCAACTATACTTAATCAAATTGCATAGCATAACCGTTTAAAGTACGATGACAATGCTGACAAAAGAAAATGTGAGTGAATGCATAATAACACACACAGTGTTCACAACAGAATATGTAATCGCAGATCTCTGGCAGCCGCAGGTAATGCAATTTTAAACCAACAAAGGAAGTTTATGAAAGGTAATAAACTATGACTCGCCTAAATAGTCATAGAAGTTGTAAAAGGTAAAAGAACGAAGGGTAGAATCTATTACTCTTCAAAGGGATTCCGTATAGAAATTATGCTTGTCATGTACATGGAATATTCCTAAACTAACCAGAGCTTAAGCTTTAGCATCAGTTCATTCTTGCACTAGCTATTTGAATCCTTTGTGAACGTCAAATACATTACTAACTAAACTGTATCTAAGGTGGCTCTATATTATATCAGAGAGAAAAAATTCTGGAGGAGAAGTGAAAATGTTCAATATTTTATGTCAGAGAATCATTTTTCCAGAAGAAAAATGTAGACAACCAAATACTTCAAATGTTAGAACTTCTGGTTTTCTTCTCTCTGTGTCATAATAATCAAAGAACAGTACATAAAACTTCAACTAGTGTCAGTTGAATACAGATAGCGGATCATGAATCATAAGGCGAAATAATTTTACGAACAATAGAGGAAGAAAGTTTACATCCTGAAATTAATGGGGCTAGATTTGCAGCAGGCTTCCTTGATTCTGGCATTTTATTGAGAAGATACTCAAGTTCCAGAAACTGTAGAAGAGCTTCTGTCTGAGGGTTTTTATAGAAACCTGTGAAGGAAACGGAAAAGAGAAAGAATCAACATCCACACTGCTATAAAGTATCTTTCAATATACTACTAGATAATAACAAGAACTAGTACTACACTAAACAGTACTCATAGACTTCAAAATGGAGATAACAGTGAGCTTCTACTGGACAAAATTTTAATCTCACTTGTTGAGTAGTACAGGACAAACTCAGTTTTTATTCTAGATGATTATAACAGACTCAGTTGACTCCAGTGAGCAACTTATGACACACAAAAAAAAGTAATTGCATAGATAATGTCCTGGTGTACAGATCATCACCATGGAAGACACCGTCAGCTACAGGTTGAGAAGGTTTGTAGCATGGCGCAGTCTGAACAAATTCAAACGGCTTGGATCCTCTTGTCTGCAGCTTATTTCTTACAAACTGGAGGCACTGTTCTGTGCCGAGATGCACACTACTACAATCAAAATGGAGGGAGTTACCAGTTGATTTCCCAGAAACATGATAAAAACAGAACTATGAAAAGTACATACTTATAGTTCGCATTCTTGATTGTCAAGGGGAAGACAGCATTATACTTTCTTGTGATAGCCAACCATTCTTCATCAAGTTGAAGTTCATGTGGTCCTGGTCCGGACTCAATTTCGATAACCTATAAAACTCAGTGAGTCACACACATAAATTTAGGCTGGATACATATGCGGCCCCTTAAAACTTTTCCGATTTTTTACATCTAAACACTTAACTAAGATTTGTACCTATTGAACACTTTAACTCCAGTCAAATTGTGTCTATTGATTACTTATTTCACAAGTCTAAACAACTTGAAATGCGTGAAAATCACTTAATGTGACTTGGCAAGTAAAAGCAATGACAAAAAGACATGTCAGCAACTATAACAAAAAGCCAAAAGAAAAGTGAGTTGGCCTGAAAAGACTTCTGTAAATCTCCTCTCCAATGAGGTTATTTCCCCGAGAAGCAGAAATAATTCAGATTTGGAGCCTTAAAAATAATTCGGTGAAACAGAGGAAAACAAAATCAGACTAGGGTCACAAAAGCGTTCCTAGATTTGGCAGAATTATATTGAGGAAAAACATAAATTTAGATCTCACCTGACAATATTCCAGTGAAGACCAATAGGTTCCAGATTGGACTTATATGTTGGTTTAAAGAGATAGGAATAGAGAATTCAGATCAACTTTTAGAATTCTTAGGATCATTGTAAGTATTACTCTTTTTGTTCTTTTCTAATTTTCTAACGGTCTCCAACATATCCTTATATCCTTAATGCCGAAGAATACAATGTTACCAATTCTCAAAAAAATAGATTCCAAATTTGTGGGATTATACAAATCAGTTTAAAGACTTTGAGGGAAGGATTTCGGCTAAAAGGATGAGAAGAATAGTACAAGAGGAAGGAGTCTGATGGCCAGCACTATGGAAGATGTGATTCCACTTGAATCTGAAGAAGGAAGATTTAAAAGCATGTATTATTGTTCTAGAGCTGAACTCTACTTATTAGCAGTAAAGAAAAGAAAGAAGAATTCACAAAAATCATTTGCTGGTGTATTTCTTCTTCTCATGAAACGTACAAGAAGAAAAGTTGGAAAAAGGCCAGAAACCAATTTTCCAGCAGAAATCTATTTTTCCGTCAATCACGCGCTCAAGTTCAGGTGATGACCACGCAACTTGCCATGTCACCAAGAGTGTCTGATAGGCACATTTTGAGATTAGATGCAGTGTTCAATAGGTTATATGCTTAGCTTAGGTGTCTAAATGAAAAATTCCGACAAGTTTAAGTGTTCGTGTATGTATTCAGCCTTAACTTTATCTGGAACTATAAAAAGATCTTCTTGACTCAGTAAACAGCAAGGTGCAGAGAGAGACCTGCAAAAAGTTTCTACCAGGGAGGCACTTATCAAGAGCAAGAAACTTAGTGGAATGACCATCCTTCTCATGCTGAACTAAAGCAGCAAATTTGCAGTGCAGATGTGCAGAAAACCAGTAAGACGGCCTCAACTTTCCCAGTAATTCTGCAGCAGGTTTGCTTCCCAGAGTTCCTTCCTGAATCTGAAAGAGTACATATCTGAAATTATCAGAGCATTTAGGGGCCCAAAAAAAAAGACACAAGTATAGTTCTACACTTCAGAAGACGAATATGACACGAGGGCAAAGAAATTAAAGAAATGATAAACACAATTTCTGTGAACAACTGAACATAACAGATATGTAGATATTTTCTTACTGAAGAAAACTAAATTAACAGAATCAAAGGTTTGGGATCCCAACTTCAGTCTTTTAAGTGCCACATCATGAGAGTATATGCTCCCAACTGTTACAAAGAAAGAAGAATTGTTTGGGACGAATTGGGTTCTGTGAGGGGACTGATAGAAGGGCCTTGGGATATTACCTCTTGCTCAAAGAAAGGTTTTTGACGAAGAAGAGCTTTCAAGTCCCCACAGGCGGTGATGCCAACAGGCCAGTCATGTGAAAGAAAGATATCAATTGGTTCCTCAATTTGCAAGAGCTTGTGGACATCATACTCGCGAACGTGATATATCGATCGAATATCCTGTTCACTATAAGGTAGCTTCTCATAGTGCCCTGCCCAATATCAGGCAATTATCACATATAGCAGTCATGTAAATCCAATTTCGAATTTATAGAACTTATATTCAGTAACAAATCTAGAGGAGCTAGGTACAGAGAATTAGCCAACCAATAAAACTTGCATTTGACAAAACCTAGAAGTTTGCTAACACATCAACAACAAAAATGTCAATATCCAAATCTAGATAGTATTTGCTGGGACTAACATACCCATATTGTAATGGTGTGATTTATAAATTCCAGAAAGGCCACCAATTCGAATGTTGCCAAACTTTATTACTCCAGCAAATCCAAGGAAGTATATCTGAGGTGCTGCCCATCCTCCATAGTACCTGGAAGCACAAATAGTCATTGTATTAGGAGGCAAGTTGAGCAAACTAGCATATCAGAAGGGATGTATCCTACATTCCATGTTATTCCTCATTCACCATTCCATCTTATAATACCTTTATAATTATAGCTGAAAGAGCATCTATGAACAGAAAAAGAATCTCCTTCTCATGCTCAAGTTTGCAAGAGAAGAGAACAATCCAGAATGCATCCAACAGAGAAATTTTAAGGAAACCCGGTGAATTATGCCATTGGAGAAATACAACATGACTGGTCATATCAAACCAGCTTTGAACTTCGTGCTCAAGTAAACTAAACAATAACTTGTGAGAAAATGAAATCCTTAATATTCTTCTTCTTTTTTCTAAGTTGCAACACCTCAACGGCTAGTTCCAAAAACAATTCTTTTAATAAATAAAGTAAAAAGTTTATAAGGTCATTTTTGTAATGTTATATGGGAGTGAATACTGGACTTCTAAATTCATGCACATTTCTAAGAGGTGTTGTAGAAATGCCAGAAGTTAAGATGAATGTGACGTCATTTAAAAAATTACATCCGACAGAAGGAACAAAGATCATCATGGAGGATAATTCAACAATATGGTGCCTCAGATGATTTTGATTAGTTCTATATACACCTCTAAAAAGACCAGTTGGAAGGTGCGATACTATGGTCATTGAAGGTGTTAAAATAGAACAAGATAGACATAAAACAAACGTGGGGAAGTTGTGCAAAAGACCTAAAACTTCTTAGAATTCAGGAGAACATAGTGAAAAACATAACACAATGAAAGGAAAAGATACATAGGTGATACTAACTTCTACTTCAATTCCATTTTATATTCAACAGTTTAAATGGGCAAAAAGTTTAAGAAATGTGGAAAGAGTTCTGAAACTTGTGGTCTAAAACAAGCCATAGATATTTGTGTGACTATAAATCATCTCATTTACGCATATATGGAAAGTTTAAAGTTAAATCGTTTCTAAATATAGAAAGGTAACATTCTTTTTAGGATAGAGCAAAAAGGGAAGTGCACCAACCTTCTTTTTTTATTCGTTTGACGAGGGAAGACCTTAAGTACTAAATTAATGAAATTACACCTATATCGCATCACATAAGTTGGACAAAGGGAGTACTTGGGATTAAGGCTTAGTTGTGTTAGTTTACTTACATTATTTCCAATGATTGCAAGATCTTTCCAGTTGTATTTGAAATTTGTATCACAATAGAAAATATGGAGAACCTTTAGAGCTATAAAATTATTGAGGAAGAATGGATATTGAGGATATGTATAGCCAACCCAAACTAGTTTGGGATTAAAGCATAATTGTTGTTGTAGTATGTTGTATATCCATAATGGTGGTGTCTCGACCAACATGAACACACCTCAATTATTCTACCAAGTAAGCATTTCCTTAGTTTAAACATTTATTTTAAAGTGATAAATATGCAAATAAATAGATGAAAGCATTTCACGAGTCAAGAGACTAAAGATTTAGGAAGTAAACTGGTTCACCTAAAACAATCAATCACTACACAGCACAAACAAAAGCTCTTCATACAGAGACCGTTAACTCATTTGCGATTCTTTCAAGATGTTTTTCTTCAATTTCCATTAATACTATTGTAAGCACTTGACAGTAGACACTCGAATGTCAAGTAATACAAGAACAACAAAATTTGAATAGTTCATTGCAGAAGACAGTCATCGATCACACGTAACTTGATCATTTCAACTACATCAAATGACTATAAGACAGCTGACCAGCCATTTAAATTTCAATATTGAACAACTTTTATTAAGACTATATATCATCACAAACAAGATCTAGTGCAAGAAAATATATAAAAGAGAAAACACTGATAAAGATTCTTTGGATGTTCAAGATTAAGAGATGAGGTACAGAAATGTATATCAATCATGGTAACACTTTCATGCAATATTGACTGCAGTTATCATATATGGGCACCAACTCACAGTTCCCAAAGGTAATTGGATGCTTCGTGGTTTCCTCCAATAAATATAGTTGGAAACGGTGCTACTTTCTCTCCAGAGTAATACTTCCAGAAAGAGTTCATGCTCCGGAATTTAGGTGGCACATTTAAGCTTTCCAGATCCTTCTCATTCCTAACAGCCTGTTCGCACAAATAAAATATCTCAATTCGTACTAGTCAAGTCAAGGATTTAAGTGAATGCAATTCAATTACTGCAACATTTCAGCCAATCAGTTAATATGAGAAATCTCTTATCTCAAATTTTATTCTTGGTTGTGGTTTTCTTCAATGTAACCATGAATTAAGAATAATCAAGGAATCCCATATCACTACCAACATCATGAAACATAGAAGATCAAAACACTAAAGAGTTGTATTATAACCATTAAAATAAACACTAAAGAGTTGTATCAAAGAAGAATGATTCAAAATAATGAAGAGCACACTTAAACTGAATCAAAAGGATGAGCCAAAGCCTAATTTTCGAATGAATGGATAACAATTACAAGAATAATTATACATAGAAGCTTCAAAACAACAAAATCCAAGTGCGATCATTATTTCGTCGTATATGTAAAAAAATACGAGCAAAAATGTGATTTATTATCAACTCATTTGGGAAAATCAAAAAAATAAGTAATGTGTCAAAAGCTAACAAGGAACAAGTGGATTTACCTGAAAGTCGCCGCAGCATAAAAGGAGATCAATCTTTATATTTTGAACTTCTTGCAAATGCAATAAGGTGGCATAAACATTATCCAAGTCTCCGTGCATACACCCTTCTACAGCTATCCTCATCTGCATTTAAGTAACCAAAAATTCCATTAGAGCAACTCCAAATTCATATATAGATATTCTAAACAACAAAAAGTAAGGGTTGTCTCATCATTACTGAGATTACTCAGCCAATCAGTGAAATAAACTAAACAAATATATATATATATATATATATATATATATATTATAATTTTTGGAACCCCAAATCTAAAAAATTGAATGACCTAAATATAGAGTAACCCTTCTTTTAAATAATTATTGTTTAATAATCTATATCTATATCTATATTTATCTATTCTATATTCTATAAAAGTGGGAACCTCAAATTAGATGCCATTTCTATTTAAATAAGTATTATTTAATAATAATATTAAAGTAAGATAAATGTTTAAATTTTGGTATGGGCATTAAACATATTCCTTTGTTCTCTTGTGCTATTTGTGGCATCATATAATTCCTTCCTACATTCCGAACGATGTAGTTGTTTGATATATTAGAAAATTTACCTAGCTGACTTCTTGCACCATGCTATTAGAACTTTGTGCAACATGAAAGTGTTGAAACTATTTTTCCTGTTTTTATATGAAGCATTCACTTATTTAGTTATCCATGAAAAAGGTTAGATGATACATATTGATGTTCTTATGAGTGCAATTGTGAAGTGACTTCTGGTTTCTTGAAAACATGACTTTTGAGTTTTCTTAATGTAGATTGATGTTAAGAAGAATATCTTTTCACAATTCATTGGCTGTTGTAGACAAGAACTTCCGTATAAGAATGTGACCTTTCATTAAAAGTTGATTTTTTAATATAATTGTCAATCAAGTTAAGCAAAAGATAATGTAGCTATTGCCATCTGATAAAGGGATAAAGGGACACAATTTATGATAAAATAGAGCTAAATACTTCTATTCCTTGAAATTAAATGAGAAGATGGCAGCAAGCAAAACCAAAACAATACTATAGACTTTAACACAATTTCCATACATGAGCATGCATTCAAAATAAGCAGACAACACTAGTTTTGGTATAAATTAACGATCCTAGCAAGCATCTAAACAGATTAAGGCATGGAATAATAAGTAACCTTATCAGCTGCAACCAGATTAAGCAGGAAGCTATAACAAACTTAAATTGCTAGTTGAAAACTTGATATAACATGAACAACATTTCAGCCAGACCAAAGCAAAGATTCAATACATTACATCATGATATTACGCTATCATTAGTGACAGTGTAAAATAGTGAATTGAAACAACAGAGAAAACAGCGCAGACTACAATTACATCTTCACTGTACCAACAAAAACGAAAACACACATTGAAGAAATCAAGTCGTACAGCCTAATAGAGATTAAGACATGTGTCGCCATTATACAAAATATAATAGAAAAAAAAACCTCTAGGGCAAACTCTGTATAAAAATTAAGACTAAGCATTTAAGAAGAGTCAGGTAGGAGATTAAGAAATAATGTAATCAATAACACACAGTAACAACACAATAGAATAAGCAGGAACTTACCTTTTCCGGAGCAGCAAAGTGGGACGAACGAGTTGAAGAGCAATGACTTCACCGGATTCCAACGAGCAGGAAAACAACAAACAAAACGTTCAACTATAATTTTAGGAATTCAGATAGGTTTGATTTCTTTGAGTTGCAAAATTGTGTTCTTAAGAGTACACCCCAAAAAGCTGCGTTTTCAAAACAATACCCCAAAAAGCTGCGTTTTCAAAACAATACCCCAAAAAGCTGCGTTTTCAAAACAAAAAATCCCCCTTAACAGTGAGAGAGTACTGCTATTTGGGTTCAAGTTGGGTCGTTGTGGCGTCGGGTAATTGGGCGTTGTATGTTGTATGTTGTACTGTTGGGTGAATTGGTGGGCTTTTTTTTGGTGTTGGCTCTATGAGATAAATTTCGGACATGAGCGAATTAGAGAAGGGTAAATCACATAAATATACTATATTATAACAATATTTATTATTTATGTCAATATAATTTTTTTAATTAAATATGACATTTTTTTGGAATTAAGAAAATTGTACGATCTTCACGTCTTTCTCAACTCTTTTTCCTATTCTTCTGCTTCTTTGATTCTTTCTTTCTTTCTTTTTACTCTTTTGCTTCTTTGTCTCTTTCTTCTTCTTCTTTTACTCTTTTAATTAATTGTCTCTTTCATTGGTATTATTTATCTTCCTCCTCTTCTTTTTTTTTTTTAATTATTGTTTTTTTCTTTGAACTTTTTATCTAAATAATTATATTCCTCAAATCAATTTTTTTCTTGTCACTATTTTTATTCAAAAACAAGATGAAAAAAGAAACAAAAAGACTGTAAATTTGTATAAAATTATATTTTTAAGCAGAAACTTCAAATTTGTAAAATTACAGAAATAAGAGTTCACTATTGATGGTCATTATAAAGCTTCAAATTTTGAATTCATTATTTGAATTTTATAAATTTGTGATAAGTTTGAATAGGTAGTTCGTACAAATGATTGAAAATGTCGTTTGGAGTTTCTATCTCAATTTTAAGAGGGTTTGATTAAGTTTAAAATTGATTCTAGGAGAAATATTAGATTGAAATGAACTAAATATAACATTGAAATGGTTTTGCAACTGTATTAAAGTTAAATTAGATAATACAATTTTAATGCAAATTTAATTCATTTTGAAGTTTTTTGATTGATTTGTCACTATTGTTAATCCATTATTAATATAACTTATCAATTTATTGATCATTGTCATATCTTTCGTTAGTTATGTTTTCCATTCATTCTTAATTCTTTTTTCTAATTCAACTTTAAATATTGTGTAATACTACTTTAATGCAAACTTAATTCATTTCACGGCCTTTTGATTTATTTGTTACTATTGGATACTTGTTTAATTCATTATTGATACAAGTTTAATTCACTCTACAAATCATTGTCTTGTCAGTCATAGTTATGTTTTCCATTTATTCTTAATTCTCTCTTCTTATTCAAATTTAATACCGTTTAATACAATTTTAATTCATTTTGCAGTTTTTAATTCATTTATTTGTTCTTATTGGATACTTATTAATTCATTACAAATATAAGTTTACTTCACTCTATAAATCATTGTCTAATATTTTATTTATTACATTTTTTATTCATGCTTAATTCTCTCTTCTACCTTAACTTTAATACTTGTTTAATACACTTTTGTATTTTTAATTTACTTTGCGATTAATCAATTGATTTGTTACGATTATTGATACAAGTTTTATTCAGTTTACATGCAGATCAAAGAATGTTCTTTTGTTTTCTACATTCTGCATTCATAGTTAATTCTCTTCTAATAATTCAACTTTAATTTTTCTGTAACATATTTTTAATTCAAGTTTAATTCATTATGCAGTTTCTTACGCCTCTTCATTTGTTATGATTATATTATTTCTCTTCTAATAATTCAACTTTAATATGTTTGTAATACATTTTAATTAAAGTTTAATTCATTTTACAGTTTTTATGCCTCTTCATTTGTTATGATTATATTACTTGTCTAATTATTTATTGATACAAGTTTTATTCAATCTAGAATTATTGATTATTCTAAAAAGAAAAAAAGCAATAGCAGGAGAGGGGGAAAGAGCAAAAAAAAAGCAAGAAAGACAGGACAAAAGAAAGAAAGAAACAAGAAAGAAAGAAAAAAAAAGCGAGACACAGTAAAGGAGAAAGAAAGAAAGAGCGAGACAGAGAAAGAAAGAAAGAGCGAGACAGAGAAAAGGAAAAAATTAAAAAAATTGCTATAAATGGTAATAATTAAAAAGTATATTTAAAATATGTAATTATTTTTTAAAAGGAATCCATTCACGTAATTAATCCATTACAGAAATAACATAGCAACATTACAATTTATTTATTTTTTAAATTTATGATTATCGAAATTATTTAAACGAGTATAATAATATAAGTGTTGATATATTAAAAAGAGGATTGAATATTTTAATGGTCTAAAAATTAAAGCATTGATACATTAAAAAGAGGGTCGAATACATGCGATGATACATTAAAAAGAGGGTTGGATACATTATTGGAGGGTCCGTATAAATGGCCGAAAAATCAAAGCGCTGATACATTGAAAAGAAGGGTGGATTTTAAAGAGGGAAGGATATATTAATGACATCATTGACTTAAGAGAAAAATAAGAGATTTTGAAAATTTATAAAACTTATAAGAGATAATGGTAATAAGTAACTAAAAGGTGAAATTTTTGTAACTATTTTTTTTAAAAAAAAGAACATATTACAGAAATCACATACTTTTAAGCTAAAATTATAATCTATTTCTAAAAATTTATAACACTAAAAACAAAAATAACACCCCATATACATTTAAGACCATATATATCAAGTTACAAACATACTCTTTAATAATAAATTACTTATAGTACATTATTATCAAGTTATAGCATTTCAATTAAAAATATTAATAATATATTTAATTAAAAATAAATTTTAAGTAATTATGTAAATAATAATTATTATGTTTAAATATTTTTTTTAATCTTTCGGTTACCTTTTTAAAAATAAATTCTTAAATTTTTTTCAGATTAATATTAATAATAAATTTTTTCGGTTACCTTTTTTAACAGTTACCTTTTTACAGTTCAAATTATAATATTACCTTTTTAATACAAAACCTAAATATTAGGGATTTAATTTTAATTAAATCTCTTCTTTATCGTTGTCCAATAACTACTCACCCCCACTACACCCAATAGTCGAACACCCTGCAAAATCACTCAACACGCCTAAATCAATAATCTTCCCCAAATCGTCATAAATCATCTCCCTAAATCGTCCTCACCATCATCTTTCCCATTTCGAACAGATTCTTCCACATTCCCATCACAGATCTATTTCATTCCATAGCATCTTCATAGACTATTTTACCTTTTTGTTAAGTTTGTTAAGAATGTCGAGGAAAGCCAGTGGAACATCAAGTAAAAGTAAAAAAAATGATTGAAGAATCATCAGATGATGACTTTTATGCTCCTTCATTCAATATATTGACACAAACTCAATTGCGAAAATCAACTGAAAAACAGACTGTCAGTTCTGGGAAATCGAAGACTGAAAAAAAAGATGCAAAAGAAAGAGGGAAGAAGAGGAAGGAAAAACAAATTCAAACATCGTCAGAATCAGATTCTGACTATGTTGATGAATTAATAAAAGATCATAAGGTATTGAAATTGGTCGATCGATAAAAACGTCCTCAAAGAAGGAATCAGAGATACAACGCACAAAGAAACCCCCAAAAATTGTCAAGGTCAGTAAAAAGGATTATTTTAAATTTTTGTTAAAATATTATATGTAGTTGAGTTTAACTTTTTTTTTTATTTGGCAATTCTATAATATATGAATTATGTATTAGTTTTGTATGAATTGCTATTTTTGTATTGTATAGTTGTTTATTCATTATTTAACTTGACAATTATTTTTATGTATGAATATTTTATGATTTATGTACTAATCGTGTATGAAATGAATTTTCAATGTTGTATGTGAAATACGCTGTATTTTTTTAAAAATCTAATATGTATTAATTTTCTTTGAATTATGTATGAACTGATGTACTCCAATTGTATGATTTGTGTATGAATTGCATTGACTGTCATGAACTATATATGATCTGTTGTTTTTTAGTTTGTATGAATTATGTATGAACTGATGCAATTAGTTTGTATGATTTGTGTATGAATTGCATTGATTGTCCATTAACATGGTAGTATATCTATGATTTTATTATGAAATTATATATTAAATTAAATGTATTAATTTAGTTCTACCAATTTTATAGGAGAAGAAGGGACAAACATGTTTGTCTTCATGTATCAACATGAATGTGCTTGCTGATCTGTTGACCTTCCTCGGTCAAGACAAGTTCCAACAATTTTTACAAGAAACATCATTTGGATTTTTTTATGATTAACATAACATAAAAATCCAATGTCAGTTGTTGCGCCATACTTTCCTTCTTGAAACTGAAAATGCCAGAGATGACATGTTTGTTATCAATGTAAATAGTAAAGAGTTACACTTTGGATTAGCGATAACCGGTCTGAAATCTGGATCAATTTCTGATTTTGTTTCTGACCCGTCTATTCCAAATAGACTTATCTCAGAAAATTTTAGGATTATGGACAAAGTCATCAAGTCAAATTTTTACCAAAAGTTTAGAATGAAAAACTATTGGGCAGAGGATGACCGTTTAAAATGGGAAATCTGTACTTTATTTCGTCTTTTCTGACTGCTTCAGACCCTTCAAAAATAACAATTTCTAAATTATATTTTGATTTAGTTGAGTCTGACCAGTGTGCCACATTTTCATGGGGGAAGTGAGTGTTTTATTTAACACTTAAATGTGCAGTCAAAAGTTGGAAAAAAAATCCTTCGTCATTTAAGTTCAATCAGTTCCATGTAGCATTGCAGGTATGGTTTTATGAGTGTTGTCATTCATTTGACAACACAATTGATATCCATGCTTCAGATCGCACGCAGCGTATCTTGAATTGGAAGACAACAAATGATGTATATATTTTTTTTGACGATTTAAAGAAAACGATATTCAAAACACATAGCAATCAGGTAATTATTTTATTGAACATTATTAAAGTAATTATAAATTGTTACACATTCTCATATTTTTCTTTGCTGCAGCATAAATTCAGAAATATGATTTTTACGGAAGAAGAGTTAAATGTTGTGGACGACACCATTTTACATCAATCTCACACTCACCATGATTCAGAAGAGCAAGGAACTTCGGAAAAGCATGGCGTTGATTTTGAACAAAGATTTGTAGAGTTGAAAGCTGAGATTGCAGAGGTAGAAATACAAATTTACAATTAGAATAGTTTTTTGATATTACACTATACATATCAAAACTTATTATTTTAATTACGGAAAAGAGCCTAAAATACCCTTGAAGTATTGAAAATGGTACACAATTACCCTCCATCCATCTATTGGCCCCCAAATACCCTTCACATCCACCTTTGGGTTCAAATTTACCCCTTCATTAACAGATCAAAATTAAAAATAATTAAATAATAATTTTTAATGACGTGGCACTCAACCATTGGTTGTAATTTAATTATTTAAAATAGTTTTAAACCCACCCATTTTAACTAAACCCACCCAGATATTGATGAACAACCAGTCGTTCTAAAGAGGTCGGGGAGAGCTTCTATGTGTCCCATTGCACACAGGATTCTTCCTACATCTGCTCCACGCCGTAACTCTCTAATTCCCATACGCACTCTATCAGCTGTACCTTAGTTGCCTCCTCCACTTTTTCCATTGAGATCAATTCAATCAGAGGAGATGGAAGATGCTGACGGAGTTATTCAAAATGCTTACCTGAACCAACTCCACATAATAGTCCTAAAGAGCTTAAGACAGCCAGTAAGAAGCTCAACAGTGTGTTGCGACGAAGTCTTCAGAAGAAAATGCAGTTCAAGCCAGTATAAACAGTAGTATATTGACTTAAAAGTAATGGGTGAATTTAGTTAAAATAGGTGGGTTTAGTTAAATTGGGTGGGTAATGGTTGGGTTTAAAATTATTTTAAATAATTAAATTACAACCAATTGTTGAGTGTCACGTCATTAAAAATTATTATTTAATTATTTTTAATTTTGGTCTGTTAATGAAGGGGTAAATTTGGACCCAAAAGTGGATGTGAAGGGTATTTGGGGGCCAATAGGTGGATGGAGGGTAATTGTGTACCATTTTCAATACTTCGAGGGTATTTTAGGCCCTTTTCCGTTTTAATTAACAGGTTAAGACAGAGTTGAAAGATCTCAAAATTACTGTTAGTTCCAATCTAATTTTAATGAACTAATATAATTACTCTTTTTTTATTTTATTATTTTAATTTTTTTATACAATAATAAGGTTGACAAGCACATGGTTGATATCAAGACTTACGTCGATAACTCGACTAAGCTGATAATTGAAGAGATTAGATTGTTAAGAGGTCAACCAATACCAAAGGCACAACAACAGGTATGAATCAATGTCTTTGCTGTGTATGAATGTTGTTTGATCATTGTATGTTGATGTTTTTATGTTAATTGTCTGAACATTTATGCTCACTGTTTGACTTTTAACTGAATAACTGAAAAAAGTTTCATATATTTATGTGAATCATGTATAAATATTGTATTAGTTATGTATGAAAGTTTCTTATATATGTATAAATGTTTGTATTAATCATGTCTGAAAATATTTTTTTCAATATATAAAATTATTGTATCAATGATGTATTAAATGTGTATGAAAGTGTCTTTTATACATATATTTGAATATCGTTTGTATTGACATTGTCGAAAAATTAATATCAGGATGACGCCAATCACTATGTTGCACAATCTGCTAAAGATCCAACGGCTATGCCGTCTGTTTCAATGGACGAACACGTCCACATGTCAAACATTGATGGTATGATATACACATTATTATGAAATCTATTTTATTTTTAAATTTTATATTTACATAACGATTTCTATCTTATGTACATGAAGCTCAAAAGTAAACTGGTGGTTCTTTCAGCGCTGACGTATTTGGATCATCAACTTCAAAATCACCAATGTTGGATGATTATCCTGATTTTAGTATGACGCAAATCATCGCAGTTGATCCAATTCTTAATGCTACCACGACTCCAAACATGCAACCAAGACATAAGAATCCCCACAAATACGATTCTTCTCCTTATATTAGACTGTCGGAAGGCGAAAGTAGTTCAAAGAGAGTACCTATATTCTTCCCAATCAAACATCTATTCCAAAGTCACAATGGATTTAATATTCCAGATGAAAGGATCGAGGAGTTCCACCAATGGGTTTTCAAAGATGTTTCAAACAGTTGTGGCAGTTATAAATTTTGTTAAATAAATGTATTTAATTTCACAATTTCAAAATTTATATAATATTTATTACAATATACACAGGAAAGCAGCATACTCAAAGGCTAAAAATACATTTCATTTTCAAATGGACTTTGACGTAGTCAAAATCGCAGAAAAAGATTTTTTTCCAAATAATGAGTCAACCGAGTAGACCTTGGGAGGATGGGGTAAGACATAATTTGATTCAATGTTGAATAATTATTTTATTTTTCATGAATAAAATTTATTGAAATGTTTATGAAATCAGTATATAATTTGATTGTGTATGATTTATGTATGAATTGGTTATGAAACATATATATACCTTTTTTATATATAATTTTTGTAGGAGGTATCGATTATGTTTTATATATGTTTTTTTATTTGTAACAACATATTAATACAATTATGTATTATCTTCGAAAGAAGGCAAAATACTCCCAAACAGTCACTTCTTACAGTACTGTTGACTGTTGGTTTAATGCGTGGATTAATAACATTGAGAAACAATGGAGACAGTCAGAATGCGACATGAGATGCATTTTCCCAGACCACGATGTTGGACAGTGCATTAGAGGATCTAAGTTGCTTGCTAACAATGCTTGGGATAGGGTTGACGAAGTAATTATCCCTGTCAATATCAGCGACAATTTCCATTGGTTTCTTGTTGTATTCCGAATCAAACTTAGATGTCTACATGTATACGATTCGATGATTGGAGGATCCGTTCACACCAAAAAAGTACAAGAAGTTGTTGATAAACTTGCAACCATGATTCCATTATTTCTGTCAAGCACGGGGTTTTATGGTAAAAGGCTTGATTTGTATGCTAACAATCTCCCTGAGTATCAACAGAAGTCTTAATTCGAACCTCTTAGTATCAAGCATGTGATAGATGTTCCTCAACAAGAAGACAGTTCCAAGTATGTATAGTTGTTATAGTTTATTCATTTCATCTAAAATTACATCATCATATAGTAATTATAAAATGTTTCTAATTTCAAATATTTTACTGTGATTGTGATCCATACACATCTCTTTTTGCCGAATATATGAGCAATGATGTTTTTAATGTATTTGATATTGATATTGATTCAACATATCATCGTCAGAGGTATGCCACATTACTTTGACATTATGCAAAATCAAAGAATGAAGAGGGCACAATAAGTGAAAGTGAAGTTACGGGTACAATTGCTAGCAAGTATGGTGGATCTCGCACGACAAAAGAACAAGTTATGGAAACCACCAATTTTCCTACTCCAAGACCTCGTAATAGAAAGTAGGAAATTTCGTTGCACCCTTTTACATTATTTTGAATGACATGATTTTTTTTAACTATTGAACTATTTATGTTTTTTTTCCCAGTGCTTTATTATTAATATGAAATACAGATTGTTTTATATAAATTATCATTGTTACCATTATTGTTTGAAATACAGTTTAACTCTGCATGAAATAGTTAAATAAATGAAAAAAACCTTTACAATTAATATTATGTAGAAACGTTGTATGAATCATGTATGACATATATAATCATTACAAAATAATGCATCAGTTATGTATTCATGTTGTAAGAAAAATATTTAACTTTGTATGAAATAATTAAACAATATTTTAATGTACCAAAATATATTACAAAAAAATTATCATTATGCATGAACAATGTAATAATAATATATGTCATATGTTAAATTTTTTGTAATAATGTGTATAAATCAGTTATGTATTTTGTATAAAATATATTTTAACTTTGTATGAACTAGTTTAACAATACATTTGTCTTTCAAAACATGTATAAACTAATTTATTCTTATGTATGAACATTGTATGAATTATGCATGTCATATTTTTACATTGAAATATATGAAAAACTGCGGTGTTTTTTTCATATTCCCTTTATATTCAGATACCCAGTATGTATACACAAAAATCAAACTCAAACAACTCAAGAAAACAACATTTTAACCTCAAGCAACTTCTAAATCTCAACCTAACTCAAGAACGAAGATCAATTTCAATAACAATATTCAAGATTCATCAATGTTCAACTTTCTAGAACAAACTTTGCTGAAATAAACATGATTGACATGTGGGTGAACGAACCCAACTATAATACCTCTAAAATGACTTAGGCGAAACTAGAGCCTAAAATGTTTTTTATGAGGGTCTAAGGTCCTAAAATTTTTTATAACGTGGTAATGAGGCATTCTCTAAAGTATTAGGTGAATTGGAAGTCAAACGTCAAGGGACGACCAAGACGTTCAATGACTAGTCACCTATAGGTCTCATGTGTTTTTATGTGCTTATGTGTGTGTGTTATGAGATTATGAGGGTCTTATATAAGTAATAATAGTGTTTATATGAAGTGTGTCAAGTTTCATGAAGTTTGGAGGTCAAACGTCCAAGTACGTCCATGACGTTCGAAAGATTTGCCTTGAAATGACCTTGTTTATCTTAGCATGTTTCGTTGAGTTTTACGAGTTATTTTTGGATAAAATTGATATGAGAGGACTTAAACTCGTATATGATCATATTCGAGTTGGAAACATCCGGGCAAAAGTCCCCAAGGACCAACCAAGGGTCATTGAGGAAGGACCCATCATTGAGCCAAAGGTTGTCTAGACCAGTCCAAATAACTAAGGCAATCGACGACCGATAGGCTTGTCGACGCCCCGTCAATGGTGGGCGTGGGTCAAGACTTAGACTACGGAGCTTAAGCTCCCAAAAGACCAGTCTCTGATCCAAATGACGGCCAGCCAGGACGGCCCGTAATTGGACAAATGACCCGTCAATGGGCAGGCGTAGGTGAAGTCTGCAATTTTGCACCTTCACTGTTTAATGCAAGGGTGAACCTATAAATTCACCCCACTTCCAAATAATTAAGAGGGATATTTCCTAAGGGCATTCTATGTAATTTAAGTGGGTTTATATGTATCATGCGGGGAGCACCCCCTAGAAGTAACGTGTCGTACTTGACCTCTCGGAGGTCTTTTACAAGCCCATAGTTATCATTCATCGCATTGACATAGTAAATTTAGCGGAACATTTAAAATTTTTCATAGAACATCATATGCTAGAAACATCACTTTATATATATATATATATATATATATATATATATATATATATATATATAAGTCATTATACATATAAAGACTCTAAGTCTCTTTGCTATCTTAGACTCAAAAACATTAGAGTACATTAGGGACACGACCCTTAAGACATAAGACATAACTATACAACATTTAGTAAACTTTATATCAAGACATGAGTAGGGAGTCCTTGGAACTTAAGGACCCCTTTCCTTGAGCTTGGGAATCACATATCAAGCTCCATAATCATAGACATCCTTTAAGCATCCATAAACTACATTTTTTGTAAAAAGTAGAGAAGAATGAGATTAGTACAAGAATGCAGTAAGTATGACAACCATGTAAAACCATGCATTTTAAAAAGGGACATTTTCTTGAAATCATACTTCATGCCTTTTTGAGTAAATCTTTATAAAACCTTCAAACAATTGCATTTATATCATTCACATACATCATATAAACATATTCAAAGGCCAAGCATTTCATAGGATCACATATAGGATTTATTACATTTTTAAGTCACATTATAGTGAACTAGTTTTCCTTAACAATGAACTATTTTACCTTTATTTCAATAACCTCCCAAGTAACCCTCTAGCAATACTTGGTGCAATGCATCACCTTAAGGTCACAAGTAACATACATATAACCTGCATGAAGCAACACATACCATCATCGGAGTATAGTACAACATATACATATTTAAGCCAATACTAAAAGGACATTACAGTGAACTCCTAGCCATTATGCACATATACTCATTTTACTTCATAGAGAACCTTATAAGACCTAACTCATTCCCCCAAATCTAAGTCTACTAGTGCAATGTACATGCAAGGCTCCATAACCTCACATATACTTAGTAAACCTATCATGAGGCCCCAAGCCTTTACATCCAAGTCATACATCAATATAGTAAGAGAAGATAACTTCATTTATGTCAAGCAAGATCTCATTATATAGTCAATAAGATCAACATCATGCATATAGACTCATACCATGCATATCTTCTTAACAATTAGACCAATACTACAAAGTCATGTATAAAGAACATATACATAGTGGCATGCATTAGAACACCTTCCTAGGACTTCCCTTAAGATCCACTTGTGCAATGTACATGTGAAGTACCATACCCCCACCTACACTAAGCAAATACCCTTAGGTTATCCTAGTTAGGGCCCTTATCATTTACTTCCATTGTCCATTTTACTTAAGGGAAACTCTAGCCTTAACCGACACTAAGACCATGGGTGCTAAACATGGAATTTGGTGTCGTAGAGTCTTAAAACAATGGAAGGTGTTCTTACCTAGCCAAGGTAGAACATTAACACATGCTAGCATACTAAGTGATATCACATTGCTAAATCCTATGTGGCAAGCATAGTAATGGAACTTGGAGGTACACGTGAAAACCCTCTTTATGCCAAGATGGGACATTATGGTTATTGACTATGGAAACCCTATTTATGCCTATTGAGGCATTGAAATTATCCACCTCATGAGTTTTATGGTGACCTACCTTCCCTCATTTGGAAGGGACACACACTCATATTCAAGTTCACTCGATGCTAAGCTAGTTCCCTTTATTGAAAAGCCATTACTACATTACTTTATAAAATATAGGCTTAGGAGATTCATACCCTCATATGCTTAGCTCATAGGTCATAGATGAAATTTCATCAACCTAAATCATGTGAGAAAATCGTTTCACATGGACATAGCATATGTATTAGCACTATCTAGTTTAGGATACACTTGAGCACACCTTTCAAGGTTTCTCTATTGACTAGTCATTCATGTGTGTGTGTATACATATATGTGAGCAAACCTTCACATAACACCTTAAGTCACACATGTTCATACATTCATGTTCATACATATGGAAACCAAAACTAGAACTATGTCTATCAAGGTACACATGTGCAATGCATAGACAAGGTCCCATACCCTTGCCCCTACTAGTACACCTATCAAGTCATCCTAGTAAGGAATACATAACATACTTCACATACATATACTTTTTATGCATAGTAGTAGACACTAGTGAATATGAAAACAACCTTTCATTAGACACTATGAACATTCACTACATTGTAAGCATGCATAATGTGTGAATGTGCGTACATTGGTCATCATGATCACATAATAGCTATCAACAACTCATTGAGGAAACCACCCTATTAAACCACATTACACTTTCAATTATAGAACACACAACACAACTTAGCATAGGAGACAAGACAATCTTCATATTATACTTTAAGGCTCCTTAACATTAGCTATTCACACATTTACATAGGGGTACATGGGTAGGGGTCATCAATCCTTAACAATTCATTAATGGCAGCACCTACACATGATATTACTTAACCCTTTACATGCTCATAACAATAGTAACATAACCTAGATTTACAACTCAAGTAGAAGACTAGGCACAAGTTACACATAAAGTGATCATCATAACCACTCATTCATATAATCATCAATTTGCCTTCAAGTCCATGGTTAACACATATATAATGACATAAATTAAACACCGCCCCATAAGTGGACCATACCACACAATGCCATACAGGGCTTCATCAACATTACTATAAAGAAGTAGAAAAGTAGAAGAATAAAGGAATTCTTACCAATCCTTTAGCCTTTGGTCATCATTGACCATTACTACTCTTTCATCAATAAATCAAGTATAGGTCAGTAGCTTAAGTACCATAATCATACATGAATTCAAGTATAAGCTACTACAAGGTCATACTACAACTAGCACAACACATTAACATACTAGAAAGTAGAAGAACATAGACCATTAGCCAATTTCACTTGCATGGATCATAACTCATATTTCATTAATCTTATAAACCTAGGGAAGTAGCTACAATTGTACTTACATATATGAGTTCCAAAATTATGCATTATAGAGTCCATGTTACAGTGAATACCATACTTAACACCCAATAAGAAGTAAAGCTCAAGTTCTTTAAGATCAATCCGCATTGATCCAATATCACATAATTCATTGTCAATACACATTATACACAGTAGACCTAAGCATATTAACATACTCAAAATCCACTTTTATACAATTAAGGACCAATGTTACAGTAAACATAAGTTACTACTTAATAGCTTAGAAAGCACCTAGATCAATTAAACCAAGCCTTCTATACTTTGATCATATCATATTTATATTAACAATTCAACCAATTTATTAACCTAAGGCAGTAGCTACATGAATCACAACACAATCGATTTACACTTTTATACTTTAAAAGGTCAACATTACAGTGATTACATTGATAGCTAGGCTAGACATGCTTAAATCTTCATACATGGATCCACATGGATCCTTCATCATCAAATCATAATTAATTCACGTAAATAACAGAAAATATAAGCAATTCAACATAAGAGAATCACAATTCAATCAAGAACAAACCATGATCACAATGCCCATGTAAGGACTAAATCAATTTTGGGAATGGACATGGGTTCATCATGCAATCGGGGTAAAATAACATTCAAACCAATGCATTAACATCAATTCATCATTACTTAATCATTAAAAACGTTGTTAGAAGGAACCATGGATAGATTGAAGAAGAAGAACTTTGATCATGAAACTTTATTTTAAAACATTAAGAAGAACTCTCTAAGTGAAATGTTACTTAGAGATTAAGGAGAACCATACCTTTATATACATGAAAATCTCTAAAACATGGTGAATAAATCATGACAATCCAAGCTCCAAGCTGTTCTTGAGCTTCAATAACAATGGAGGTTTCTAGGGAGAAGATTTTTAGAGGGAAGGTTCAATTTCGTGAGAGGGGATTGGGAATGGGTTGTTCACGTGACTTATATACACCCAAAAGTAGATAAATAAACCTATTAGAGTCAGGTTAGGACATGGGGTGAATTTCCCATTCACCCCTTAAATAAAACAGACGCAAGGACGTAGTTACAGGCCTTCATCGACGGGCCAATCCACTGGCCGTTGGTAAATCGACAGGCGGTCCTTTGGCTTCCGTAGATTAATCATTGGCCAATTTTTGGGTTGAGACCTGACCAAGATAAGTTTCCATCTACGAGACTTCACCAACGGGCCGTTGTTCAACCAACTGGCCGTCGTTTGGTCCGTCGATTAACACTGCCAAGACAGTGTCTCGACCAACCTTGGGTCCTTCTTGTGGAGCCTTTTACGGGGCCCTTTAGAAGTCGTACCCGAACTTTTCCAATGTAAATACAACCTTTAACAAGTTTTAGACCTCCCTCATGAGTTTCACCCAAAATAAGTACACGCAACTTGTCCAAACAAGCTAGGCCCCATCAAGACACACTTGATCATCTTAATTGCTATCTTTCGAACGCCTTGGACGTTCTTGGTCGTTTGACCACCAAACTTATCAAAACTCCATATACCATATTTAAAAATCTTATGAATTCATAAGCTCATTACATATAATAAATAAACACGCATGGGACACATGAGGCACATAGGTGACTAATCGTCAAACGTCTTGGTCGTCCCTTGATGTTCGACTTCCAAATTACCGAAACTTTACACGCTACCTCTAAACCATTCTATAATTAATTTTAGGACCTTATAACCTTAAGACGAACATGTTAGGCTCTAGAAAACCTAACTCATTTTGGGGTCTTACATTATAAGTCCTAATTACCTAGATGAATTCATTATTCTAAAATCAAAACCCAAAGTTTTCTAGAACTCCATGGAAGCTTGAAGGGAGATTAAAGCTTGAAGGTTTATTTCTCCACCAATTTCTCTCAATTTTCATGGATTAACATCAGTAAGTATGGTCTTCATCCTTGAAAATCTTTTCATGAAGGAGCCAAACTTCAAAGTGATTTCTAAAGTCTTTCAAAGATTAACTTGTCCAATTTCGATATCTATCCATGGGTTCTTGCATAAAATTTTTTGAATCATTGTGTATTGATTGATTGATGTTAATTTGATGATTTTAACCTAATCGATCTATGAACCCATGTAATTCATGAACCCTAGTTTTTGACTGCTTTGTGGGTGTTATGATCATGTCTCAATGCTTATGAATTCTAGTGTAGTTTCCTTTGGGCTATTGAATAATGTAATAATTTTATTTGATTGATGTATAGGCTGTCTTAGATTGATGAATTCATAGTGAATTGATTTAGATTCATTTAGTATTATGATTTTTTGTGTTTAATTGATGATTATGGCCATGAGTAAGGGCCTTTTGGTATTGTATTGGATGATTAAGCTATTGATTGAAGTGGTGAGAATGGATTGGTGGTACGCTGCCCAAATTCTCTTTATATTATGTAAATTAGGTCTTTAATTATGTTGTGATTGGTATGGTCCACTTATGGTGGCGGTGCTATGTGTTATAATTGTGAATGATGTGGCCTCGTCGGCGTTACTTTATGTATTATGATGATCATGGCCTTGTCGGCACTAATTGACATATTATGACGGTTTGCGTATTTGGTCTATATGAAGTATGATCATATCTATCTACTTGGGATTAAGGTGAATGTATGTGTTCTTCTATTGATGTTGTTAGGTGATCATGTTAGACTATGACTATGTCCTTATGTATGTAATCTTAGAGTTGATGCATGATTCTTTCTAATTGGTTATATAAGTATTATGATGGTTATATTGATGATATTGTAGTAGTGAATCGGTTTATCTAAATATGATGTGGGTTATGTCTATGTGCTTCTAGAATGATATGCTATATGTGATAAAGTGAAGTATTGGTGTGTCTTGTTTGGTAGACTTGTGTCCCTTACTTGATAATGTACATTGTGAATGTGAGATTCTTGGCTTAGGATGCTAAGCCTTCAATCTAGTTGTAAGGTTATGATATCCTTGAAGTCGAAAGTCGTAATGGTATCCTTCTTGTGTGAATAGTGGACTTAAGGTTGGTTGGATGGAACAACATGAAATCATCCTTAGGAAAATCATTAAGCTATCCTCTTGACCATTGAAAGGCAACCCTAGGGGACCTCTTTGGTAAGGTGAATTGTGATTGAGTTATGAACTAGATATGAAACCTCTTCATGTGATCCTTTATGTGAATCACTCTATGAGAACAAAGGCTAGCACCGAGTGAGTATGGTTTGGGAAGTAGCTCTAGTTAAGGATGATGTTAGAGTACGAAGAAACCCATCATAGTCCTTAACCATGTGCTTGTATGGGATGTGTCCAAGTTTTACCATTGGCAAGTAGAACACCCTCCATCGGAGTATGTTACAACTCCGTATTCCATGATTAGCAACCATGGTCTATGTCGGTTATTGCTTATTCTCATCATATGAGATATCTACTAGTGTTGGATAAGTTTTATGAAGTTCAGGTGGTGGTATGAGACGTTATCTAGACATTACACAATAGGCTTTGAAGATGTTAGTGAGTGATTCCCATAGTCTTCTCCAAGACCGTTACTTGAATGTCCTTATATGTTGAATGAATCTTAAATGAACTAATGAAGATAATGACTTAAGTTGGAAATCATGTAAATGAATAAATACTAACCTAGAGTAGTTTAAGGGTTGTCTAGTTAGGTGTGAAGGGGGCATAGGAATGGTCACTTCATGTTTTACCTAGGTAAGTCTTAAGAATGACTCTAGATAGGAAAGTTGGTTGATTAAGTGGACATAATCTAAACTTAGGATGTCTTAAGGATTATTTAGGTAATCTTAGAGAGGGTGTATGTGCGTTCTCTTCTTGATTACTTAAGTAAGTATTTTGATAACCTTTGTGAGGAGAATGTCATATTATATTATATGTTATTGTATGAAGTGAGAATGATCTTACTATAGATAGTCTAAAGGATCTCATGTTGTGTGATTGGTGTATTGCAAGTGTATTTATCATATTATAGGTAGTCTTAAGGATCATTTAGGTGTTCTTAGAGAGGGTGTATGTGTGATCTCTCTTTGTCTTACTTAAGTGAGTCTTAGGATAACCTTTAGTGAGAGGATTACATGCTAAAAGGGGTTCATTGTAATGTTGAAGTAATTCACTGTAACATTGGTTTAGTTCACTGTGAAGCTTGAATTAATTCACTTTAACTTAGCATGGTTCAGTGTAACCTTTCTTAAGAAGTGATAAAATGCTTATGTGATATTACGTGTTTCTAAGGTGTTAGATGTTGTTCTTATGCTTGTACTGTGATGTTTTAATCAAAAAGAGCACATTTCCATTAAATGTCCGTTATTATGATTTTTATGCATTATGACATACATAGTACATGTGGTTGTACTAACTCCATACTTTTATCTATCTCTAAAGTGGTTCATAGGTGAAGGTGCTTTTGAGAGCGCAGTTTGGATTATAGGATCTTTCAAGCAAGTTTGAAGTATGTCCTCATTTGTCTAGGGGGTATAGATGTCTTTTGATTTCTTATTTCGAAGTATTGTAATAGACTTAGTGTTGACACCCAATTTTGACCCTCCACAATATAAATTAAACATCGAGCTTTCAATTTTGAACGATTTAAAATAATTAGTTTAATAAAAATTTCAAAAAAATAAATAAATAATCGTTTGCAAGTTGTTTTAAATAGTTTATCATTTTTTTAATATATATATTTTCAAATAATATATATACTCTATATAATTATATATAATTAGTTATTTTATGAATATCCGAAATCGTCTCAAAAGAGTTTATTTTATTTAAATATTTGGTTAATTAGTTTAGTTATACAATAATTTATATTTTAAATTACTTAGTTTACATTTGAAATAAGTATTTTATTTCATTAAAATTAAGAAGCTCATTAGTTAGTTATATAAAATTCATGTTATTTAATTTTTAGTCGAATTTACTAATTTAATCAATTGACTAAATTCTTAACTTTGATTGGCTATAAGTATAATTCAGTTGGCCATTTCATTCCTCTTAAACTCTCTTTCACGACCAAGTTTTTGGGCCCAATTACTCACCAAATCAGCAGTTGAACATTACATTCATCACCAAACATACAACAACCAAAATCTGAACCCAATTTCTCTTTAATACCCATTCTTCAACAAACAATACACTTCAATACGTACAGCAAATACACGTCTTCTTCCCCAAAGTTGCGAACCCAGAAAATGCGTGTCCTTCGCCCGACAGTAACGTCTACTCCAAACGGGTGCTTTCCCCCCCTTTTTCTGTCTCACGCAACTTTTCAGAGTAGGGATACAACTCCCCCATGCCTTTTACTGTTGATCCTGAAAAGGAGCAAAGGAAAATTTTCTGTTTCAAACATTTCAGTTCCTAATACTAAAATTCCATTCTAATGTGATACTTAGATGTTGGTGATTGCTTTGTATATCAATAACTTTTTAGATTAATATACTCGAGTCTCACCACCGTTATCATCTCTATCCTATTTTTTTATCACCTATTTAATTTCCGTTTAAATGGATAAAGGACCTTTTTTTTTTCCAATTACGTTAGTAAATTAGATCATTTGTTACTCCTCTAATTTTTTTTTATCACAGCTTGTATACAGAAGTATACACTGATATACGATTTGAGTGCAGTAAATATAGGACCAAAAATTAATACAGGTGTTTGGAGGGCTAAATTAGGTTGTATCAACTGAGTATACAGTCCAATATACAAGGGAAAGGAACAAATACAGTTATATACAACAGTATACAACCAATGTATATGTTCATTTTTGGGCTTAGCAGGGTTTTTGAGAGAAATGGGCATATCTTACATTATTCAGCCCATTATTAGTTTTAGGAAAGGTTGGGCCAAAGTCCAAATTCTTTTATTATCCTCCTTATTGCTATTTATTTGTTTATATTAGCACTAACCCTTAATTTGCTTCGTTAAATAACTCAATTAGATTCCCCCAAAGATGAGTTATTTTTGTTAGTGTTGGTTTACTTTTAATACTTTTTTTTACTAATAAGATTTTGGTCATTAATTGAATTAAATCTCTTTGTTCTTAAAAAAGACGTGTTATATAATGTTTTTCACTTTACACACTTTTAGTTAGTTTAAAATTATTTCAAGTTAAGATTTCTCCAACAAGCTTTAAAAAAAGATCTTTTTCTTTGTTCATTTTCTAAAAAAAAAAAGTGTCAGTCAAATCTTTTTATTTATCTTTTGATCAAAATAATAGTTAATTATTATTATTAAAACAACTTAATAAAAAATAGAAATTTAAATATCTCAATAGGTCCCATTTTCTATTGTTAAAATTCAAATATTTCAAGTTAAGACCGGACTTCCTTAAAAATTAAAAATTGTTCTTTGTTTAACTATTGTTTCAATTTAATATTATAAATTTAATTATTTTCTTTAAATAAAAAGTCAAAAATAATTTACCTAAGTCATAGGATAACCGTGTGTTAGAGGGCGCTTCAAATGTCTTAGAAACCTTCTTGAAGCATAAATAAGAACTTCTTACTCATTTTCTCTAAATTTATAAAGATTTAATCTGTTAAAATCTTTATAAATTAAGTTTTCTTAATTTCTTTAAAAAATTAAGTGGTGACTCTTTCTAAATATTTTCAAAATTGTTTTTATACTTAGAACATTTCAAAAAGTGATTTTTCTAAAGATAGATAAATCATGACATAACACTTAGTAGTACTATATTTTGATGTATGGGTCGTGTCCCAAGTATTCTTGTGTCAAGGATTTGATGATATGACACTTAGTATTTCCTATGGTTTTTATATGAAAGTAATTTTGAAAGACGATTCGAATGTTGTGAAAAGTTTTAATTCCGCACTACTTTTCATATATGTATATGGGATGAACGATACGAAAGGGCTTGTACAAGACCTCCGAGAGGTCAAGTACGCCGTGCCACGACCTAAGAGGCCCTACTACTAGGGTATATGTGCCGGTCGTGACACCAACGCTATGAAAGACTTACATACCTCGTAGGGATCACCCCTTGATGAAATCCACGAGCCTAGCTTCAAGAACTTGACGATTCCTTGCTCCTTCTCCTATTTTCTGCTCTTCTTTTCTCTTCTCTCAAAATCCTAACTCTTTTTCCAAAAGCGTAAACTGAATCCAGTCAGTTTAGACTAAAACTAATTACCGAAAATGAAATTAATTAATTTGGTGGTGAAAAAACCATAATGCCCTTTTAAAATTCGGATTGAACTTTCTTTATTGTAACAACCCAACTTTCAATGGGCATAACTCATTCATCCAAATTGGAATCGCGCAAACTCGGTGGCGTTGGAAATATTATTTCAGATATTTCCTATGATATCTGGAGACACACTTAACTCATATGGTTGTTTGAAGTTGGCCAATAACTCAAGCATAACTTAACCAATTTTCTAGATTTTTATTATTTCCAAAAATCACTCTTTTTAATTCTAGATCAACCTAGTTGTGGAATGTTACAATATCTCTATCTGGGAACATTCGCCCTCGAATGAGATTCTCTTATTAGGCTAAGGGTGTAACATTCAACAAGCAATGCAATTACAACATGCCAACTTAAAAATAAAGGTCAATAAAAGGATCAGAACCTTAATTGAGGACTTCTCCAGATTCAAAGAGATGTGGGTAGATCTTCTTCATATCGTTTTTAACTTTTTCAAGTGGCTTCCTCAATCTGAATGATTTTATTTCCTGGATCCTCAACTTGCGACCTTGGCAATCTAGAACTTCACAGGAATCTTCTCATAAGATAAGCTGTCCTTGATACCAATATCTTCGTTTGGTATGATAAGTGAAGTATCTCCCATGCACTTCTTCAACATGGAACTATGAAATTCCGGGTGAATCGCTACTAACTCTTGGGGTAACTCATAAACTACCTTGCCAATCCTTTTGGATATTCGGTAAGGACCAATATATTGGGGACTAAGTTTCGCCTTCTTACCAAATCTCTTAATATCCTTCATGGGTGAAACTTTCAAGTAAACCCAATCATCTACTTCAAACTCTAAATCCCTTCTCCTAACATTAGTGTTGGATTTTTGACAACTCTACGCCGTTTTCAACTTATCTTGAATGACTTTCAGAACTCATGTGCAGTAAATTGTGCATCTCTATATGAAATAATGACGACTGGAACTCCATGAATTCTTACTACCTCATGAATATATAACCTAACATAATCTCCTGCTGAATGGGTTGTCTTTACTAGCAAAATGTAGGCTGATTTAGTCATTCTATCAAGAATCACCCAAAATAGAATCATGTTGCATACGAGACCTTAGCAAACCTATGCTGAAATCCATATTGATCATCTCCCACTTTCATTTCGTAAGTTCTATATTCTAAGCCACACCACCGAGCCTTGGGTGCTTTATTTTAACTTGTTGGCAACTCAGACACTTAGCAACAAACTCTGTAATGTCCTTCTTCATAGTACTCCACCAATAAACCTCTCTCAAATTGCGATAAAACTTTGTGGAACCCGGATGAATGGAATATCTAGAGCTACAAGCTTCCTCTATGATCCTCTCTTGGAGTCCATCTACCATTGTTACACAAAATCTACCTTGATATCTTAATACACCATATCCCCGTTGTTCAAAAGCCATTATTTTTTGCTTCTGAACATTTGCCTTCAATTCAAGCAAAATGGGATCTTGGTCATGCTTTTATTTCAATTCTGACACTAATGAAGATTTAGCCACATTCATCACCACTACTCCTTCTTCTGTGGAATCCATTAGTTAGAATCCTAATTTTGCAAGTCTATGCACATCTTTCGCTAACTCTCTCTTTTCTTTCTCAACATAGGCGGTACTACCCATAGACAACCTACTCAAGGCATCAACAACAACATTAGCCTTATCTGGGTGATAAAGAATACTCATTTCATAATCATTGACTAATTCTAACCACCTCCTTTGTGTGAGATTAATCTCTTTTTGGGTGAAAACATATTGAAGACTCTTGTGATAAGTGAATACATCAATATGAACACCATAGATGTAATGACGTTAAATCTTCAAAGCAAATACTACTCCAGCCAACTCTAAGGTTGGGTACTTCTTCTCATGAACTTTCAACTGTCTGGAGGCATAAGCTATAACTTTGTCATTCTGCATTAACACACAATCCAAACCAACTCTAGACTCATCACAATAAAAAACGAAGCCTTCCTTATCTTCTGGTAATGTCAAAACTGGGGTCGTAGTCAACCTCTTTTTCAATTCCTGAAAGTTTTTCTAACAAGCCTCAGACTATTGAAACTTCACTGTTTTCTGAGTCAACTTGGTCAAACGAGACAAAATTGACAAAAACTCCTCTACGAACCTTTTAGAATAGCCAATCAAACCCTAGAAACTCTTAATATCAATTATAGATGTGAATCTAGGCCAATTCTACACTACTCTATTTTCTGAGTATCAACTATAATCCCCTATCCAGACACAATGTGGCCTAAGAATGCCACAAACTCAAGACAAAACTCACACTTAAAGAACTTAACATATGACTCCTTATCTTTCAAAGTCTAAAAACTATTCTGAGATGGATAGCATGATATTCCTCATTCCTTGAATAGATTATAATGTCATCAATGAGTACGATAATAAACATATCAACATAAGGCTTGAATACTCTATTCATAAGGTCCATGAACATTGTAGGTGTATTAGTTAAACCGATCAATATGACCAGAGACTCATAATGACTATAAAGGGTCCTGAATGTTGTCTTCGGAACATCACATTTCCTTAATTTCAACTGATGTTACCCTGATATGAGGTAAATTTTTGAAAAACAGGAATCACTGTGAAGTTGATCGAAAGATCATCAATTCTCGAAAGAGGATACTTATTCTTGATGGTAACCTTGTTCAATTGATGGTAATCTGTACACATTCTAAAAGAACCATTGATGTCCCCAAGCGAATCCGTGTCTTACTTACTTAGTGGAAGACTTACTCAAGATAAATACTTTAAAGAAAGTAAAATGAACTACTCAAATTATATACTTAGAATGTATTAAATGACATTTACTGGACAAGTGGCAACTCAAGAAAAGAAAAATTAAAAACTCATGAACTAACATTAACTAACATTGTCTATGAAGACTCTAAACAACTGAGATGGATGTCGGGACAAGACTCACGATATCCACATAAAATAAAATATTGAAAGCAATAAAAAGAATCCTCCGTAAAGCTAGGAGGCTCACCAATTAACTATGAGTGCTCACTTGATCAATAAAGTGTTGGATGCTGATCATCATTAGTTGTATCTGCATCATAAAACAATGTAGGCCAACTGTCATCAATACATTGAATGTACGAGTATGCGAGTTGGAATGCTAAACATAACATAAGCTTGAAAAGAGTGTGAAGTCAATGTACGAATATGCGAGTTGGAATGCTAAACATAACATAAGCTTGAAAAAAGTATGAAAGAAATACTTACCTTGGCTTGACTTAACTCAACTAATTCCAATATAAAGTAGTGTAAATAAATGTAGTATAAAGAAAAGCTTTAAAACATGATTTTCAACTCCGTGTATTTAGAAATACAATAATAACTTTGTATGTATGCAAATATACAATATGAACTCTGTTTATATATGAAAATACAAATATCTCTGATGCATATAAAAATATAAAATATTGTAGTAGGAGTTTCTCGAATAAAAAATCATCACCTAAGAGCTATCGTGATGATACAACAGTTTGCCTCACGATGCCAGGCCGTCATATACCTTTACATGAGTATAGAACTTTAACTACTTATTGGAACCACTAGTGTACGCTAAATAGCACTAAAGGAATAATCTAAAAAGTATGATCCTTGTCTACCCATGGTGGCTACATGGTTAATAGCAATTCGGAGTATTCTCAATTCTTCCCCATATCGGTGATCAATACTACTGCCAAAATATAATAGCTCTTTATGTTTAGAAAAATAACTTCCTTTTGTGGTTTGTGATAATTGCTCAAAACTTATCTCAAATGTTATCTTTAAAATCTCAGTTTCCTCTTATTCTTAATTGTGAAAACATTAACTATGTACTGAAAAACTAGCTCAAAGGCTCTTTACTGAAAAAACTATAGCTTAATGTCTCTTTATTGATAACTTGCTCAAAGGATCTTTACTGAAAAACTAGCTCAAAGGCTCTTTTGGGAATCAAAGTTTCCTTACTTGTTTAAATGTGAAAATATTTTAAACTCTTTTGGAATACATAGTCCCTATATATTTTTGAAGAAATGAATATCGACTTTACTGTTTACTGAACTCAAAACTCAAGAATTAAAACAAAGTTAACATTTGTAAATGACTTTTGAAAAATTTATGAACTTCTCTTGACTTGACTCTTAACTTACCTTGAATTGAATTTATGGATTCAAGGATCGTGATTTGTGATATGAAAGATCCCACGATGTTTTGAAATGACTTTAGATAGTTCATCATGAGGAACGATCAAGAAATCAATGCTGGAAACCTATTCCGCGACACGAAGATGAATTAAAATATTAGTTTGTGAAATAAATTTAGAGGAAAAATGGTCCATGATAACTCCGCAACGTGAAACATTTTTGTCAAATTTGAAAAATAGGTCCGCGTCCCAAATTTGTCTTACTTATTCCTTCTTCGTCTTCTGACGTCTTATCACCTAAACTTGGTTCTTTTTCTCGAATTTCCTTTAGCTTCAGATACCAGTATGTATACACAAGAATCAAACTCAAACAACTCAAGGAAACAACATTTTAACCTCAAGTAACTCATCAATCTCAACCTAACTCAAGAACGAAGGCCAATTTCAAGAACAACAATAAAGATTCTTCAACTTTCAACTTTCTAGAATGAATTTCGCTGAAATAAACATGATTGGCGCATGAGTGAAAGAATCCAACATAATGAAAGACTCGTAGGGATCATCCCTTGATGAAATCCACGAGTCTAGCTTCAAGAACTTGACGATTCTTCTCCTATTCTTTTCTCTTCTCTCAAAACCTTAACTATCTTTCCAAAAGAATAAACTGAACCCAATCAGTTTAAAACAACACTTCATTACCAAAAATGAAATTAATCAATTCGATGGTGAAAATACCATAATTCCCTTCTAAAATTCGGATGAATATTTCTTATTTGAACAACCCAACATCCAATGGGCGTAACTCATTCATCCGAATTTGGAATCGCACAAATTCGATGGCGTTAGAAAGATTATTCCAAGATTTTCTACGATATCTGGAAACACACCTAACTCATCCTGAGCTAGGATTTATGATTGTTTGAAGTTGACCAAAATCTCAAGCTTAACTTTCAAAAATTACGCTTTCTAATTCTAGATCTTTCTAGTTGTGGGATGTTACATAGACCATGTCTCTTTATGTGCTTATGTTTTTTGTGTAGTTAGGATATATGCGAGCCTTTTTGAAAAATCGTACATTTATGAGTAATTTAAATTTGCTTAGACTATGCTTATTTTCGCACCCATGAAGTGTTCGAAAAAATTTCCTCTAGAGACACATTGTCAATGACTTCTTAAAATTGAATGTGCATGACATGTTTATTTTGACATCCATGAAGTATTCGAAAAAAATGCCATCCAGAGGTACACTGCCAACGACTTTTTAAAATGACACTTCAAAAATCACTCAAGAAATATTATCTCAAGGCTTCTTTTTACCGGCTTTCTTTCAAATCTGACCAGGCCATGCTTATTTTGCCACCCATTAAGTGTTCGATAAAATGCCCTCTAGAGTCACATTGTCAACGATTCTGGAAATGGCTTCAAAATCCACTCGAAAGGTATGACCTTAAAGCTTTTTTTCTCTGGCTTTCTCTTACAAATAAAATTTTGTCCTCCAATAATGTGATCGAGAGTTAGGTGGAAAATTGTTTTAGACCATTTTAGGTTGATTTACTGAATATCTCATAACAATTCGACATCCTAATTCAAATATATAGCTATGGATAAAAAT
Organism: Solanum lycopersicum; assembly: GCF_036512215.1. Taxonomy (NCBI): domain Eukaryota; kingdom Viridiplantae; phylum Streptophyta; class Magnoliopsida; order Solanales; family Solanaceae; genus Solanum; species Solanum lycopersicum. Next base: position 9,999,137 of record NC_090806.1, on the reverse strand, counting down.
GCAACAAACAACCTTGAATCCTTAAGTTTAGACTATATTACTTTTTAACTAAAACAATAGTTTGTTCGAGAAATTGTGATCATCTAGACATACTTGTGATCCCGTGATGATATTCTAACATGTTTGCCTCGGCATAATTGAGATCTTTACTCAACTATTGCCTTTTTAATTAATTTCTTAGGATTTCATTCCTACTTTTATAGCAAAAGTTAAGAGTGTATGTTTGATTATGACCATGTTATTTCTCTTCCACATATTTTTGATTGAATCCTTACATGTTTGATAGGAAGAACACAGATCATCGTAGCCACAATCAATGTGTTAGTCTTAACGGTGAATAATAAAATATTTTGAGTTGATGATCCATAAGAGATGATTTCTTTACCTATGAGGTATATTGTTTTTTATTATAAAAAATACAATAATAATTTCTATTGTAATAAAATTTTGGACCTCCTTGCGGTGCTTCATGATACATCACGACTCTTCATACTAATAGAAATTATAAAGTAGAGGTGCCAAGTTAGAAGAAGCACATTGAACAATAAATATAGGAAATTTAGAGTTGCCCTGTGTTGTCTGCAAATTATGCGAGCTGGTGCAAAGTTAGTTAAATTCAAACAGAGAAACACGTTGTTTCTTCTACCTACCTCTTTTCCACATTTCTCTTTGTTTAGAAAAATTCATTGTTAAGAGTTATAGAAGTGGCAACAAGTCTACATGGAGAAATCAATTAAAAAATAATTAATGAAACAGGGCTCTCATAAGAGCACTAGTCAAACTACACATTATAGGCAACATCAATGAAATTTCACGGGTGTTAAAAGATCTTTCTTGTGATGTTTTGTTGCATTAGACCTTTAGAATGCATTCTTCGTTTTCCTTTTCTCTCAACCGTCTTGGTTTTGATGGTTTAGTTTATTTATTAATATAATAATTTTGACTTATTTGTTATTCAGAAAAATGTGTAGTATATCTATTTCTTCTCATTTATTTAGAGTTAGATAGATACACAAGTTGCGTAAACGAGTGATTCATAATATTCACAGGATAAACACTCTTTCCTTCTGATAGCAATTTATGTTTTCTTTTACTCGCATTAAAAGTAAATGTTGTATGTGATTCACATTATGTATGTGAATAATGAATTATTAATATGTTTTTGAATGTTCTTTTGGTATAAACGACTGCTCTGTTTCAGTTGAAATTAGCGTAACAATTGTATGATATTTTATGTTCAATTTATCATCCTTTTTTTTTATAGTTGATTCATGATCACTGAAAGTGTTCATCATACTTTTTTGGTACCGAAAGATCGTTTCGTGTTGTTGTTTATTACTAATGCCAAGGTTCTTTGTGAAATTTCATTTGTGAAGCAAACATTATAGAATGTAGAAAGACTTATCATCGAACAAAACCAATAATTTCAAAGAGTATTTATTGAACAATCTCGGCAAGGTTTATCCTACAGAATATCTTGAAGAGATCTAAAAAAATATTCATACTTTTTTCTGTTTTTTCACTCTGTGCCTATTTACCCATTATCTATTTCAATAATTTCTTCTGTCCACATATCAGTGAGCATTAAATATTTATTAATCATGACTATTGATGGGTGCTTCACCTTAAACAATATTTTTATCAAATTGCAGTCTTTTCTTCTTTTAGATAGGAAGACACTGTTAGGGATTGGTAAAATCTAATTGTAAGCTGCTCATTAAATAAAACTATTATTTTTATTTTTATCTAGTTTTGAGAAAATATAACATATACAACAAAGACACATGGGTTTTATTTTTATTTTTATCTATTTCAAAATTTCTAATTGTAGTAGCGCTTACTTTCTCTCTCTAATATGAAGTCGTAGTTGTTAGAGACTCCTATAGTTGTTATGCCACTGAAAGGTGCTTTCCTGTCCATGCTAGTGTTTGTCTTTATATATATATATATATATATATATATATATATATATATATATATATATATATATATATATATATAAACACTACATGACCTTAGGCCTGGTGATGTGACATGCCTTATTGACATGTCTCTAATCTCTTTTTTCTTCTAATTTTTAGGGCTTTGTCTAGTTTTATAACATAGCGTTTCAGAAATAAATAGAGATTGAAAATTTCCTGTGAAACTGTTTGAATCAACATCTTAGCCTCTTCAAAATTATATTAATCCAAAACCTAGCCTCTTGAAAAACAATTTCATGCGAAAATCATAAGGCCTTTGATACCAATGTCCAATGCACCCAAAACACATAAGGAATTAGTAGAGTAAAAGAATTCATAATTTCTAATGTTGGGTTTGGCTCCAATTTACAATAGAAAGAAAAAGATGATGAACAACTTTAACAAGTTGACACTTATGATGATGGCTACCTTTGCCTAATGGACCCATTAGAATGGATAACTATCAAGCTCTATTGGGAATATCATTAAATAATAAAAGTGTGCTCTCTCTAAAGGCTTAAATGTTAGATGAAATGGTCAGATCTTCAACATGATATCAGAGCCTGGTCTATCCCAAGTTCTTATTTACCGATGTTGGGCCCCCATTAAGAATTGTTCACGCTCCAGTTGGGGTCTAGGCGTACAAGGGAGTGTTAAGAAGTCCCACATTGGTAGAGAGATAGGAAATCGGTCTTCTTATATGAACTTAGACAAATATCCCCTCATGAGCTAGATTTTGGGATAGAGCTAGGCCCATGTGTCATATCTTTACAATGTTAAGAAGTTTCACATTGGTAGAGATATAGGAAATATATCTCCTTATATGAACTTGTACAAACCTACCCTCATGAACTACCTTTTGGGGTTAAGTTAAGCTCATATGTCATATCTTTACAATGCTAAGAAGTCCCACATTGGTAGAGAAATAGGAAATTGATCTTCTTATATGGACTTGGACAAACCTCCCCTCATGAGCTAGCTTTTGGGGTTGAGTTAGTCCCATGTGTCATATCTTAACATGGTGTTAGAGCAAGCAGAAATCATGACATCTAATTTTACGCCACCAAAATGAAAAGAACTTTCACATAATTGGCCATAAAAAGAATCAGGCCCGTACATGAGAGGCGTGTTGAGAATATCATCAAATAATACAAGTGTTCTTTCTCTAAAAACTTAAGCTTTTATATGATGTTGTCACACACTTTGAAAACTAATATTTAAAGGATTCTAGATGTTGATACCTTGATTATTCCTTCTACACACACCGTCCAACAAGAAAAACCCACAAATATGTCATTAAACATGTATAGTAGTTCTTCATTTAGTATATGTCTTTTAATTTTGATATGGACTTTACCCTTTTAACATCTCTACTACTGTCATCCCAAATTATTATTCAGTTACTTTAAGTTTGTGCAATTGTTCAAGGATGGTTGGTCCAACAACTCATACTTTGTGCTAGATTAGTTTATGCAGGACCCTTTACTTGAGTAGAGGGTCTATCGAAAACAATCTTTCTACTTTGACAATGTAGGGGTAAGACTGCGTAAACACTATCCTCACCCGACCTAACTTGTATCCTAACTTGTATGGTTACACTATGCTTATTATTGTTGTTGTGGTGGTATACCATTTCATTAGGAACTCATACATATAGGCTTAATTTAGTTTTAATTGTCACAAGGTATAACTAAAAGATAGTTTAATTTGATCAATTTTCTTAACTTTTGTTTACTTTAAAGTTGGTTGTAGCCTCAAAAGTGTGCCAACTTAGTGTTTTTTATTTGTCTAAATAACAATACATGGCTCATTAAGTACTCTGTGAGTTTTATTTGTTTACTCTTTCCCACACGTACATGCAATATTTTGTTATGATATCTCATTATAAGATTTAGGGAGTAACAAAAGATATTGTGCATCCATCTAAGAAAACATAATTTTTAAATTCATTATTCAACATTTGTCCTCTTTTTCTTAAGAAGATAATACAAACTGGCTATTTTCTTTAAGTGTTCTCTCCTTCCTTGCATACCTATTGTAAATGTATACACTAACCATCTATTTATATCTATATTACCTTAAAAGTATAAGCTTCTAACTTGAATATTAATTTACTATAATATTCCTTGTTATTTTTCAATGAGTTGTAATTTTTTTTGATAAATTGTGACTTTTTTCAAAGGATTGTGATTTTTTGATAAGCTGTAACTTTTTGATGAGTTGTAATTTTTTTCAATAAGTTGTGACTTTTCTAAAAAGTTGACTTTTTCAATAAGATGTGACTTTTCTAAAGAGTTGTGACTTTTTCAAAGTGTTGTGACTTCTCGGAAAGGTCATGATTTTCCAGATAAAACGCAATAAAATATTTGTTCATACTACCCTTTGTTAACTATAAATAGAGGGAGTTCTTCACATTTTTCAACCACAATTTTTTTTAAAACTTCTACTCCTCTTCTTCTTCTTGCATTTTAAATATTTTTTTTGTGATTTATTTTCGTTCATTGAGTTCAAAGTTTAGAGGAATATGAGATACACTATTCTGATGAAGTATGTCGTTCTATCCTAAGAGGGTATAATTCATAACCTCGAGTACTTGAGGAAAATAATATAATTTTGATGATATAATAATTGTTATTTTTCTTAAAATATATAATAGTATGTAATGTTCCCATATATGAAGTTAACATGATGTTAGTCTAAATTTATTTGTTTTTGTTAACAATTTTTCTTGTGATGTAGATATATGCTTATAAATATCTATTTCCCCCCAAAATATAGAGAATTGTTATGATTTGTTTTTGATACTCAAGACAAAAGAATGAGTATATTTATCAATGTTATTATGTGATTTAGACTTTCAGGAAGTTTGCTTCAAAATAATTAGTACTAAATAAACATATTCCTTTTGTTTTACTTATTTACTATTTCTTAATATTTCAGTATTTTAGATGAACAAAGTTCATATGACTTGCAATAACGCATGTTGAAGTTTATATTAGTTTAATTTTTATTATTTATTCAATACCTAATTTATGAGATAAATATTTTTATTTGTGCAAATATATATTTGTATTTCGGTAGGTAATTGTACTTAAATTAAAGTATTTTATATGTCACAAATGTGTTATCAAGTAACGAGATCTTCTAATTTCAAAATATATTATTTTAAAATATTTAGGGTTCTTTTTTTTCTTTTTAAATAAAAAAACTCTATGTGAAAATATGTGAATATATAAAATGTAGTTATTCTCTGCTCATGTTCATATGATATCTAAACATTTTAATGTAGAATACACATGCAAAGCACATCTGGTTATATTACAAGAAAAATACAAAATAAATATTATCTATAAGGTAATATTAGTGAGATAAAACTAATTATATTATTGAACCTCATTAAATTGAAATAAATGTATACATAATTGCATTTAACTAATAAATTTTTCAAAATTCTTCTTTATTGTCTTAAACCCTGTTTCAAGTTAAACTAGGTCTCTTTTTTAAACGGATGGAGTATTATTTTTTGATAAACTTAATATTCAAATCTTCGCTTAAATAAGCAATACTACTTACTATAAAATATTTTTTGAAACTGATAATCATGTGCAACACATGTGTCAAAAAACTAGTATAGTAAAGGGAACAACTTAGAGTTGATTTAATACATAAAAGGGGTGTACAAAATTGAACCGAAAATGGAATCAATTTGCAAATCGAGTCAAATTGAGAGGAAAAAAAGGACTAGTGGTTGATTTGACTTGGCTTGATATACCGACTATATTTGGATTGATTTGGTTTTAACTAAAAAAAAATTTAACCCGACATTTTATATATAATTTTAATTTTTTATTTTATACATAAAAATATTTACTTTGATATAATTTTTAAATATTTCTTATACTTTCATAGTTTTTTTTCTTTTAATATATTATTTCAAGCTTGAAACTTATAATTCTGAATGGTTCATTAAAATAATCCACAGATGTTGGTAATTATAATAAAGATTAAATCAAAATCAAATTAATACTATGCAAAATAAAAATCAATTCAACATTAATAATAACAATAATATTAAATATTTTTGCTTTGATTTTACATTGGTTTAGACAATTCAAATACATAATCTAATTTTAATTTCCTTTATTATTTAGTCATGTAACTAATACTTATTAAACTTATCTTAGCATTATTTATTACTTTTAAATTATGACTTGTAAATTTGAAATATTTATTTTACGTGATTTCATTATTATTTTTTTTTTGTTGGTTATTTTAGTGTCATTACTCATATCATTTTTTGTGTTATATTTCTTAAGATACACCTTAAATAGTTGTATTTTGATAGGACCAAAGAAATATTTGAAATACAAGTAAATTATATCTTTGTATGAATACTTTATCAATAAACTCGAAAATATCAGAAAAAACCCAAGTTTTATTATTTGGTTTATAATTTAAAAATCCGATAAAAATGGTTTGATTTGATATATAAAAAACCCGAACCAACCACTCATGTAAACATAAGTAGTGATATTTCAAATAGAAAAAAGAACACTAATTCACATGTTTTTTAACTGTTAACTCTATTTATTTCGAGTCATAATATAACAACTTTCATAAGGCTTCTTAAGAAATAAAAGGGAAATTCAAATATAATTTTCCTTTGGGTTTTCATTATCCAGTTCTTTTCATCTCATTCAATTTATTGTTTTTTCGTCAAACTAAAGGAGACGTGATTCTGTATTTCAATCAACTTGTCAAAGCAACAACGAAAACAATAAGATGCATAACACTTTTATATATAGACCTTGCATAAAAGGGAATAAGTCATGATAAAATGTTTAAACATCTATAGGAAAAGGTAAAAAGAGAAAGGAATAATATATTATTCACAAATCAGTGTGTAGTCACTCTAAAATGAGAATATTAGCCTACGATAATGAGAGACCTAATTAAAGAAATATACCATGCGCGAAGTGCGGACACTTTACTTAGTTCTTATATTATATACAACTTTATTTTCATTAATTGGATCTCTTTACACCAGTATGATGCCCTTTAGAAAAAAGAACTTTTGATATCAAATTGGTAATACTAGAACCAACTTGTACAAATTACATGTCATTATTGATTATTCAATCTTCTCCAGCAACTCGAAACCATATGCTTCCAAAATATCCAGTGCTGTAAATTTTTAAAAAATAAAGTATAATGTCACTCAACAGTTTTTACAATTACAACCAGAGCTGATAAATGATAAAAATAGGCACAAAATTTCAACTTAAACACACATAGGAGTTCATTTGTTTGCTTGAAAAAAGGTAACTCGGCGCACTAAGCTCTCGCTATGCGCGGGATCCGGGGAAGGGTCGGACCATGAGAGTCTATTGTGTGGAACCTTACCTTGCATTTCTGCAAGAGGCTGTTGTCATAGGTTTTGAACTAGTAACCTCATGGTCAAATGACAACTTCACTAGTTACCCAAGGCCCTCCCTAGTGATACGTGAACGTGAATTATCCATTTCTATGCAAGCAATGCATTATTGGCACATATTTTTTCTCCCTAGAAAAAAATTAGAAACCAAGGGTGCTGAACTACCTGACTCATAGACTTCTGGATCAATAGGCCTTAATACACCATTTGCTTTAATCTTGTTTGCAAGTAATAGCTGAAATTGGCAAAAGCGAGTAAACTATTGATTCATCCATAATACAGAGATGCTTGTGTGAAAATTATGCAAATATTAAATAGAAGAATACCAGAGCTCCGGTGGCTGCTGGAATCCCTACTGTTAGAGCCATGGCCATGGTGGTTTTCCCGCTCTCCGTCCTCCCCATTGCCAAGAGTGTCGATCTATGAGTTTCAGCATGGTCGTCTGGGTAATCTACTACCACTTCATGGTGTAAAAGTACCATATCCTGAGACAAGTGATATTAGTGGTAATCTGGCATGTAATAAGTTGACATAAAAAGTGATTATGAGAACTACCTTCTCTGTTTTGGAGTATGCTAATTTCTCTTCCATGCGCAAACATGTTACTTCAAATGGAGATTTGCAGGATGATGGTATTTCCGTGGGCTCTTGGAATCCCAAAAAGCTATTTGGATATTAAGTAAACTCTTTATCATTCAACCAAAACATGTTTCTTACGAATAACAAACAATACTTAACATTTTATACCAACATATTCGCTTTAAAGAACATACTTGTTCAATGCTTCAAGTAGAACTGATTGACCTTAAATAGTCGTTTTCAACTTACATTATTGTTTTTGCTGTATTGACTGCAGTGTCCTTGTCTGTGCAACGCCCAAGAGCTAATATCCTATTTGTGATGTATTTTTCATCAATTACTGATTCAGGCAACATCTTTCCATCGATCCCAAGAAGTCCAAGCAAAAACGTGCTGTGCGTGGGTCTGATCCCATCCTTAAGAATCAGAGTAGATTCTGTACTGAAGAATCCTATCTTCACAAGTGTCCCCATTATTTGACTAAAACCTGCGGAAAATATCGATTTTTAAGATGTTAACCAAAAATCTGAGTATATGAATACAATTTAGTCTATTACTCCCACAATCCTAAAGAATTTCACACTTGAGTTGTATTCAAAGTTCAATCTTTTTAAGGAGTGAAACAAATAAATAAAACCATCCCACAAGGTTGTCATTTACAAAATATATTCCACATGCTTGACTAAGAAAAAGAAGTAGGTGCTCCCATGTTAGTGGTGTCTTACTGACCTAAATAAATAAATAAATAAAAGCTTTTAGACGATGTAGTGACACAATTGACAAGAATAGTTGACTTGCCAAAACCATAAAACAGATTATTTGGTGTTTCAACTTCTTTTGTACGTTCTATTTTTCTCGTTTTAATGCATTATATGGATATAAGAAATATTTTAAAGCCTTCTTTCTATTGCCATTATTCCCCATCTCATTTGAGCCATTGGTCAGAACTGGAGACTCTTTAACCAAGAGCCTCGTATGAAGCCCAGTAAATGTAACTTGCCTTCATAGCGTAGTGTTCCTCGGAAGATGGTAGATGCTTCTTCTGATATACCATACAAGTCTCCATACACTAAGGAGTTGCGATTTGGTATACACTCTAATGCAAAGGCTGGAAAATCAGGAAGACGAAGCTTTGCAGCTGAATCATAAAGGTTCTGACCTGCATTTAATATATTGTTAGTAAAGCATATATGACAACCACCACCAATGCCAATTGTGCATGAATGGTGGAGATAATTTGTCAGATGCCAGTTGGAAATTTGGAAAGCTAGTATGGATTATCATGGGAGACGAAGCTATTAATTTTGGCTGCGAGAGACCAAAAACATATAATGAGGGCGTAAACTCTTTAAGATTGTCTAGGGATATACAAAGGCAAGTAGAAGTAGATTCTGAAGTTGTTTTAGACTTTTTAAGTACAATATACTTCTTCATGGGATAGAAATCAAAACAGTTCTTATGCTAAACAACTCACCTTCGACATGGATAATTTCCCCTTGATACCTGTAGGCTGCTGGATTCCACCCAGCTCGTATAGCTCCGGCTGGACTCCAACTAGATATTGTTTCAACATAACAATATTAATAATGAGTAGAATGATTGAGATGTGTAATCAAAAGCAGAAGAAATACCCCACAGCTTTTTGCAAATATGTCGTAACAAGAAGCTAACACAATTGAGCTTCTCAATATTGAAAAGGCAATCTGATTGAATCAACATTCAATTGAATTAGTAGGCATACCTGAACTTATAAGCTAATGGATTGTTGGCAGCAGCTGGAGAGGGAAGACCACCACAGTAAGAAACGAAAGACCTGATCTTTCCCTTTGCTGCATGGGCTTCGTTGATCATTTTCATCGCCATCATATGATCTACAATAAAATATGTGCCACTGTTAGCGTATGATTGGTAAAACCATAATTGTCTTCCCACGAAAGATTTAGACTAATAACACTGTACTATCTGCCCCTTGGTATAGAACATTGGATATTTTTGTTGTAAAAGACTATCCAAATTTTAGCATACACCTAGTATATGAGAATTTTTGGTGTAGTAGTTTCTGGAGTTTGATGGGACTTTACGGTATATCTTGGTTAATCTTTCTTTGTTTAGTTTCCGTAAAATCTAACAACCAGAGACGAGTCAAATATTTGATGAAGACCAAAACATGTGCTCATTATTGACAAACTTAAGGGATCATAGCTATTCATGAGTATTGTATGGCACTACTTTTATTTTCTCGAACTTGGAAATGCAGTACCATCTGTATCCATTAACACAGGTTATGCACAATCACATTCAGAGGAAATATCATACCGTGAAGAAGTTTCAAACAAATTCATTGACGGTCTTATTCAAGCTACTTATATACAGGAGAACATTTAACTGAGGTCAACTTTGTCACACACAAAAAAATGGAACTGTAGAACATTTGATTTTGTGAGGTGAAGGTTACCTATTCCTGGGTCCAAGCCCATTTCACCAAGAATAGTAATTCCAGCAGATTTTGCATCTTGGTCTAGCTTTAACATAGAATCATCAACGTAGCTAGCCGTGACGAGATGTTTCTTCAGCTGCATCAGTAGATTTCAAGTTGCACTTTAGTATGAGTAAATCAGAAGTTCATGAGTGTTCTAGAGATATTTTAGTTTATAAATGTTGACATTTTTCCTCAGAAAAAGTTGTAAGGACTGATTTCTTGGCCCATGGTTCGGTACATTTGATTGAATTATGACTCATAAAATTATTCAAGATTCATTTGTTTCAGTAGCACAATCTAGGGCACTTCTTTTTATGTGGCTTATAACCCTGAAAGGTCTATTACATTGTTGTTCACCATCCTCAGGCATCGTCAAAGGGACTTTTGCACCCGTAGACTTCTAACGAAAATTCAAGAACTGATTTACATTTTATCTATCTAGAAATCAAACTGTTCAAGAGGTAGTCAACACTTCTAGCTTTACCATTCATCAGGGCCATCTTTTATTATCCATAGATGATAGGAATCTGTAATTACAAGGAGATGATACCCATAAGAAAGAAAGGAAACGATGGGAAAACAAATACCTCAATGCATGCCTTTGCTATAACACCATGGCAGCTAGGAGGCAGTAAGCTGATGACAACATCAACCTGCTCGATGACAAAACTAACAGCATGAGACAGAGTCACTTATTGACAACATACATAAAATCAAAGAGACCTAGCGCTATGTTAAGTATTAGGGAAGGCTTCACAAAACATAAAATACCCTTGCACTACCACTTCTTGTCTTAAAGGCCATTTTTTTCAAAAAGAAGAATATTTCACCACAATACGCAATCAAAAGGCAATACCTCTGCGATCCAGCTAGAAAGAGACTCGTGACTCGTAATGTCAAGCTGAATTGCTTTTGCATTTGGAATAACTTTAGTAACCTGTACTACTAAAACCCAATTAATAACAGAAAAAAATAAAGCATAGAGGTCTATAAGCGAAAACATAGAGCTCAAACCATAACATGCAAATAGTAGATGAAACTATATTGTCTATAATCAAGATGCAGTAAATGGACAATACAATAGATAATTGATAACAATATCAAATACAGATTGTCACTTCATGCTGTAACATATCCAAATCAAACAAGAAAAGAACAGAAAAACCATAGCCATGGACACAGGGGCAGGAAAAAACATTAACTGCAGAAACAAAGCTGGTAAACGAAGAATCTGGAGAGAAGAATCAAAGAAGACGAGCATATATAATATGATGTGGAAAAAAGACGAGAACATAAGAAGAAATAAATCTTAACAATCCTTTAAAAATATAATATTAGGACAATGAAGACACAAACTTATATGAAGATTTGTTAAAACATACCATCGAACTTCCAATGTACAGAAATAAAATCACAAAAAACAAATAAATCTTACACAATCTCTAAAATAAGATATTAGGACAACGAAGACACAGATTTATATGAAGTTTTGTTAGTGAAAAGACACCATCAAACTTCCAATGTACATAAATGAAATCTCGAGTTCCTTTTTAAATAAGAGTGATCAATGAAGTCACATGAAAATTGATATACATGCATACCTCCTCCGCATCCTTCAAGTACAAAGAACCAACAATCACTTGGACACAATTTTGCTCTTCAAAATCAGCCGTTACAGATGATTTAGGAAATTGCCTAGATGTCGTGCTACCAATTGACGCTAAAAGTTCTGCAGCTGGTCTGCAAACCCGACCAGCACCTAAAATTAAGACCTTCTTTGAATCATACTTCTCATCCATGATTGTTTCTTGGAATTCCCCAACCTTCAAAGATATGTTGTTTTCCTTGTCTTGAGATCCCAAAGAGTTGCTTGAATTAGCAAGGGAAGTTAAAGAATCGACTATTTTATCTAAAACAGATTTATCTTCAGCTCCAACCTGTCCCAAATAATGAAAGCAGAAGGGAAGTAAGAATCATCAAGTTTTGCATCATTTAGAGGTAAATATCATGACTGAAAAAACCACAAAAAACAAGCACCTTAACCAAGAACAGCATGAAAATCACAACTTGAAGTTTTGTTTTGACACTGAAAAATCGAACTGTAGCTTTAGGATTTATCAACAAGAACCTGAAAGTTTTAAAGTGACACCAGAAAGTAATTGGCGTTTTCGTCTTTGTTTTTGGCTACCTTGACAGTCTATAGAAACCCGTGTAATTCTCAGGAGAAATTCATTGCTTTGTTTCTTTCAGACTATCTCGAAAAAGAGACGAGACATCAGAAGATTGAACTCTCTTATGCCAAAGCTAAGAAGCTCTATTCTGTTAAAATATTTCCGGCTATGAAAAGCAAAAAACGCCAGTAGGTAACAGAAGCATGAAAATGACGAGAAGTTCACACAATTTTTATGATCAAAGAAAAAGTAGTTATGTAGCTTAATTGTATTCATTTGTGAGAACACTTCTCCAACAAATAGAACAACTATAGCCTGAAGATAAAAGTACGATAAAAGGCCAGAGCACTAGGAAGTGAAACTGCAGCACTGCTAAAATATGGGAATATGACATGTTCATGAGAGAAGTATAGTAACAACTATTATGTTTTGGGGGTTTTGGAATACTAACATCTTGAAGACTATGTAATGTCTGTTTCTTGTTCGTGTTTGGTGCATTTGGATAGAGCATGATGCAAGAATATGCATATCCCTCCAGCATATGTAGTGAGACAGAATAGCTGCCACAAATTTTTTAGTGGTGTATGATTGCAGGGTTGTTTTTCAGTAAATAGCTCTATTGGATCTTCAAAGAGACAACAAAAACAACAACAACATACCTAGTGAAATCCCTCAAGTGGGGTGTGGGAATTAGGGTAGTATGTATGCAGACCTTACCACTACCTCATGAATTTAGAGAGGTTTCCGAATCTTCAAAAATAATGAACAAAATTTTTACAAGTTTCGAAAATATAAAACATGGACCAACACTTTCAAGTAAGTTTGTAGATTCCACAAATTTCTCATGTTAGGCAATGAATTTTCATTTTAACTCTCTTTGATCTAAGTATTCATCTAATAAAACAACTGCATTTATATGTTTGATAAACATTCCTTCTCTTTCAAGGTAAAACAAGGTTAGAAATAAAGTAACCTCCAATTCTGAGTATGACGAATCAGTTGTGATTTGACCAACTTGGCACTTCACCAAGTGGAAGGAGCCACCTGCTGCTTCAATAATATCCAACGCCTCGTTTATGAGAAATTTATCAAACAAATGACCACTTAGAGATACCTGTCAATTTCAGATCATGGAGTACAAGCATAAGACAATAAGATCATCAAAGAAGTAAGAAAATTATATATTTCATTCTTAACTCAGCAGTGAGTAGAAACAACTAGCTGCACTTACTAATTAAAGAAGTAAATAGGATAAGAAAACCCCTATTAAAATTTTCAATTACCTAACAATCACAACAATATAGACAAAATCTAGCCTCATCCAATGTGGACAATTAGGTATATGTCAAAATCAACCTCAACATATTCAATCCACTTATCTATTTAATTATACTAATTCTAAAGTGAATCTTTACATGTCCTTTTCGTCATTTGAGCCTCAAGCACTTTTGGAAAAATTGCTTCTATATTATACTCCCTCTGTCCACTATTGTTTGTCAGGATAAGATCATGCACAACCGTTAAGAAAAATTTAATATAAGGTGCAATTTGACTAATATAACCTATTCTCAATCATTATTAAAATGGTTTGTACTTTTTGAGAAGTGTAAAATCAATTTTTTTTCACATTAAAGTAGTCTTGTAACTTTAAAATGACTACTTTTTGAAACCAATAGTTATGTAATAAGTAAGGGCAAAATTGGAAAAAAGTGACTAATTGTTTCTTGATTGTTTAAATTGACAATTAATTTTGGACAGCCAAACAATAGTTGACAGAGGGAGTACTTACGAAAGTGCTTCTTAAATGATTTGGCCAAACACAGATTGCAACTATCTGAAAGTTCTTCCTCGAAAACTCCATTTTGCCAAAAAAATACTTTTCAAGATAAGCAAATTGTGGAAGTTGGGCCAATAGTCTAACTTACTACATGAAAAACAAGTTTTAGACAGTGGTTGCCTGTTTTGAGATCACACCTTTTTCTTAGCCTTCTTCAAACCCATTTCTGTATCAGATTAATATAACTAATCCAAATTGTATATCCATATGCTCAATTAACAACAATAATAAAATAAAGAACACATCGGAATTTACCAATACGGTGTACTTCCTCCCGTTCCCATTGGAATTTGAAAGAACTATTGAAGGGTCACTGCCAGTCAAAGGATAACAGAACATCATTACTTCATATTAGAAAATACAAGCTAGTACTTCATATCAGCTCCAGAAATATTATTTCAACGGGTATGTTATATGCTTTTCAGAACTTATGGACATCAACGCATATTAAAAGTTTAATATTATTTCATTTGTGCAACGATAAACAAGTTAAGAACGGATGGTGGTAACATAAGAGACAGTTATTTATCATAGATATGAAATGGATTTTTTAGTCATTTCACTCTAGTTGAGGATTTGACCTATGCACAAGAAAATAACTGGTTG
This sequence comes from Solanum lycopersicum, assembly GCF_036512215.1. Classification (NCBI taxonomy): domain Eukaryota; kingdom Viridiplantae; phylum Streptophyta; class Magnoliopsida; order Solanales; family Solanaceae; genus Solanum; species Solanum lycopersicum. The sequence goes on along the minus strand of NC_090806.1, from coordinate 9,984,070 downwards.
AGGAATACAGTATATCAAGACCAGAAAATACCTATTGCTGACGACAATTCAACACGTGAATTATCCAGTGGTTCCTAAAAGAGTGGAGATAAGAAGCACAATAAAAAAGAATAAAGTTACGATGAATGACTTACTCTAGATCAGATTTCCGCATTCGAGGTATGTATTCATACAACTGAGTAAGACCTCCATAATGGGCTATGCAAGCTCTCTTCAAGTGTGCAGGTAACTCTTCAAGATTTCTAAAGGAAGCTAAGCTTACAATAAAGTGGGACAGAATATCTCCGAAATGTTGGGATGCCTATTACATCAAAGAATAGCATAGGTACAGATATCATAAACTCATAGATATAAAGACAAATCGATAACTATAGTTGGTAGCGCTTGATGTTGAGATTACCTCTTTCGCAAACTCAGTGGGAAGAATATCTACAGCTGAACACATCACACCTTTACCTTCTAGGTCATAATGATACGAATCGTTGAAAGGTTCATACCTAGAATCCATGTTCAACAAATTGTAATGACCTTAGATGCATCATTGTAAATTAAATTGGAAATGAACATAAAATGCTGAGTAAAAGAAATATTTCCAAGTAAAGTGAGAAGCAGTATATAAAGTATTATTCGAAACGGAAGTAGCATACTGAAAGATACTATAGAATCTTCATAACAAGCTAAAAGTACCTGAAGAAAGGTGAGTCTATTGATGTGGTTTGGTTGATGAACTCAATTGACCCTCCCACGTCACAAGTTATGTCACAGATTCCAACAAGTGGGCATCCATTTTTCATAAGGTCTTGAATCTGTTTAGTAGTTAACAACCTAGGAAACCTTCTCTCCCAGTACATACAATTTACTGGAAGAAGCAGGGAGGATTACCAAACACGCATTTTCACAAAATGCTTGAAAACACTATAAAAAGAAAAAACTTGAAAGATTTCGTGTACTAGGTACAGTAGAATTGGTGTAACAAAGTTAAATTACATAAGAATGTCAAAATAAGAAAAAATGACAAAACTGCTAAATGATTGCTGATTCAGTTACTTGCATAAGAATGTCAAAATCGTAAGTTTTATATATGAAAATTTTCTTTTAGTAACACTATTACGGAACTCATAAAATGATGAAGAAAACACTAGGTTTCCATATTATACAAAGTTCTAGGTGATGAGTCTTACAATCAAGCATTGAAAGCTTTGATTCACTAATGAAAACAACTGCATGCTCATGATGTATCTAGTGTAGTCAGAGCAAGCAGGAAATACGTAAAACTAGATACTGAATTAGATTTCCTAAAGATGATTAGAAAATGAACACGAAATGCCTGATCATCACTGACCTATGACAGATGCATAAGGAGCTATTTTCTCATGGAAAGCAGGTTTGTATTGCTCTGGATGTGTGTAGTAATCAGCCTGAACGAATGATAAGTATTCTGTTAGCCTAATGCATAAGATAACATCATGACAGGCAAAGAACTTGAATGCTTTCATTTTCAATGATGTTAAATATAAAGGTATCAAATACAATGTGCACGAACTTAAAACTTAGTTCTCGTCCTTCCCATGTTTAGAACTATAAAGACCATAAAACTACCAAATCTAAAGAAGGAAAGACTCCTTGCTATCTTTATTCAAGTTAGTGAGAACAGATACTTTTTTAAGGTTCCAACAGACGGAGAAATACCCATCACTTAGGCTATTGGGGACATTTAACTAGCTTTTTCCTCAAAAGAATATAATGAAGATACATTTCATCATTTAAGCAGATTTTAGCCACATATCTGCAACTCTATTTTTCTAAGAATTTCATTACCTCCTATGCGAGAAGGACCTAAAATGTATCCAATGCTTATTTTAATAACACAAGGAAATAAAGTGCACATTCTATTAATTTTAGAAAATGAAAATTATAAAGAAGACAATCATACTTAAACACTATAGTATGTACCTTATTGAAAGATTTTGAAGGTTTTAAATGTTCCACCATGTCTTGGCAGGTTGCTACACAACCATACACTTGAAAGATTCTCTTTGATGGTTGCTTCGATTGAGTAAGATCCCTGGCCTACACATGGAAAGTGAAGATTTGACATGTGGCATGAAGAATCTTGGAGATCATAGGCGTTTGAGTATCTTGTTGATCAAAAAATTGGTAAGATGAACAAAATCTCAAATGTCACACTAGATAGAATTTACAAGCTCTAGAACAGCTAGTAAAACAGTTTCTCCAAGTGAACAGAAATTAAGGGTGTCAATGGGCCAGGCCGGGACCAGGCCGGGACCAGGCCGGTCCACCAAAAGATCAACTCGGCCGGACTCATGTGAAGTAAAGTGGGAAAATCAAAGAGAAAAAACTCAATCAAGTAAAGCAAATATCGTTTACATTGTCTTAAATAAGTATGATCAATCTTACCATCTCATGTAGCTCTGGAAGTTTTCTTGGATCCACAAATGTATGAGGAAGAAGCTTAAAAATTTCTTGTGCACCACGAGACACTACAAAGGATATCAAGATTTACCCAAAATTTTATTGTGAAAAGAGTAGATCAAGGAATAGGCGAATAGAATATGTCTTGAATAGAAGCTGAACTAAACATGTCAATAAACTGAAGTTAGTGAGCCTAAGTTACTATCAACAGTACCATTTCCAGAACCAGTGAAAACAAATACAAGTGGACAGATTCCCGATGGAAGTCCCATAGTTGCTATCTCTTCACCAACAGAAATCACTGCAGCCTTAGCCGCAGCCAATGAAGAGTACATGTAAGATGAGCCGAGTGAGAGAAAAGGTGTTGAGTAGCCATGATTGAGATACCCTGATATGCACATCCTTAAATTAAGTATTAGTAAAAACACCAAAACTAAAGAAGAAGAAAAGAACATACACACACACACATTACTGGAGTCCACAACTAAGATAAACAGCAGGGTCTATGTTAATGCAAAATCCAACAAGAAACTATACAAAAAATTCAATAAATCATCTTTCAAGTTACAAACAAAATGCTTACAGAGTCCCAATCCACGTAGAAAATCAATCATTCCAGCTCTACCAGCAAATTTACCAAATGCAAGTAACCTCTTTCCAGTGTCTTCAACTATAAGCTCATAGTCGAACAGAGATGCCCTTTCAGCTAAGATCTAAATATCCATAGAAAATGTTAATGTTCGAGAAAAAAATTACCACGCCTGTTCAGTAAATATTGCTGACTTGAATTAGAGCTACATACCTTATCCAACAAAGGCATATTTTCCTTTTGTGCCTTGTGAGTATGGGAGAAGAAGGCATAGGCCCTATCAGGAAGAATCATCTCCAACTGCAATTCAGGTTAAACAATTATCACCTCAAGAAGAAAAACTCAAGAAGTCAATCAAAATTTTCATTTTTTTGAAAACAATTTAGCACCTTGGGTTGTTTGATACCCAAGATGAGACCACATTGCGACAAGTCCTCCGATATCTTACATCCAACATCTTCATAGAGAGCATCATGATGAACGCGCTTCGTAGATGGCTGCACAATGATACGTGACACCCCGGTCTTACCCCTGCCACCATGCAGCAGTCTAGCACAGTGTGAAGGAGTCAGCGGAGCCCGTCTTTCCCACTTGTTGGTTGCCTCTGAGAGTATACCAACCACTCCATTTCCAAACATTATCAAAGGCCAAGTAGTTCTTGATCAAATTTTGGCAAAATTATTCTTGGAGACAAAACAAAGACACAATGAAGATATTAGCAACAACATCAACATACGCAGTGTAGTGTCCTACATCTTCGGGTCTAGGGAGGATGGATCACACCCAGACCCTACCCCTATCAAAGGTAGAGAGATTATTTCTGATAAACCATCGAAAGAAAAAACAAATCAAAGCAATCTAGGAAACGAAGCAACGGATATAAAAGCATAACAAAGCATGTTGAACAACAACAACAACAACAAAATAATACGATATAATCAAAGTGCAAGAAACAACAAATGGTAACAAAAATGGAACGACAAGAAACTATAAAATAACTAGACAATGCTCTACTAGTTGCTAACATACTACCCCTAATATATATCCACCACAAGCTACTACGTAAGGTCATATCCTCACTAAGCTAAAATTACGCAATAAAAGAATTAGAACAAAATAAATTTTCAAATAATCACAAAACAACAATTCCAACTAATCTCCTTTAAGCTATTTCATTTCAGTACTCTCAGAACAAAAACCTAACTAGAAATCAAATGAGAATAAATTTTTGACAGGATCACATAGAATTAATTAAAATAACCAATTTCACCATATTTACTAACAAGAAAAACAGCAAAAAAAAAAAAAAACTTTTTACCTGACTTGTCAAGCAATTGTACTAAATTTTGTTTTTTTGACCTCTGTTTGAACTCTATAATGTGGAGTATGAAAATTGTAATGGTGATCAGAACAATAAATCAAGTGCATTTATCATAGTGTATTTTATATCCAAAATAAGTAAGTAGTTGATTAAATTGGTTCAACTTTTAATAATTTTAAAGAGTAGAGATGGAGACTAGGAAGTGACGTGTCGTTATTATCGAAAATTAGTTTTTAGTTTTACAGTGGAAAAAATGGATACGTCTTTAAACGTAACCAGCCAAATGTTTACGTGTCATTCACGTTCATTTGACCTTTTTCTAATTGTACGTGAACTCAACTCGACTACACCAGAAAAAGATGAATTGTATTAATTTTTTTGGGTGAAATAAATTTCTAATATATATATATAAATTGCGAAAATGTTAAAAATAGCTTTCAATTTTGTTTTATTACTCTCTTCATGGAATATTATTTGTCATGGTTTTTATTGTTAGATTCAAACTCTAAAACGTTGACTAACATTTTAAAATGTATTTTTTTATCATATTGATAATATCTTTAATTTTATATCTATGGTTACTAATTTCACTATACATACCATTCATTTGCGGGAAAACCCCAAATTAATTTAAATTGCCCAGTTTAATTAAAATAACCCGATTATCTTCATGATGTGATATGGTTAACTTCTTGATTATCCCTGAAAGTCCAAATTATGCTCCTGTTATGTTGAGGATCCACATACATTTATCGATTTTTTCGTATCAAATGATTATTCGCAAGTCTCGGTCGTTTTATTAAGAAGTTCTTTATTTTTTTTTATCTAGATTGAAAAATTACATTATCATTGTTCTTCAATTTACTTCTTTTGTAGGAAACTGTTGATGAGATCATGTGCATTCTACTCTAAATTCGAGGTCAGTGCTTTTAAAGATAGGAGAAGATAAGAGAAATACGAATAACAAGTAGTTCTGATGATTTGGACAGTGAATACAGAGCTAATTGGTAAATCCGAATCGGAGCTGGAAGATGAGCACGAAGAAGCTGAGCTCGACCCACCGAAATTCTTCACCTCAACGACGACCATCTATAATTAGATTAGCTACTGCATTATAAGAGGGGATTTGAAAATTATTTAGCCCTAAAGAATGTTCTATTGAGAATGGGCAAGGGAAATTTGGTCATGAGATTAAAGGGGTCGGGGCATTGGGTTAAAATTAAGAAATGAGTTTTTTCTAATTTTTTTTTTGTTGGATAATTTGGATAAATTTGGATCAAATGAAGAGTATATATGATGAAATAAGTAATGATAATGGTAAAACTAACTTCATTTTGACAGCAAAAACATAGTAAACCTATTAAACAAAGTTTCAGAGATATTTTTATTTTTTCCTTTATAAAATTTCATATCAGTTTTATACTCTGAGAGGAGAGTTTGCAATACGGTTAAGCCAAATGGCAAGTCAATGAAATATTAATGTTACTTGATAATTTAAATTGCTATGAAAAATTGAATTAAAAGAATAAAAGTATTCAAATTTGGAAATATATTAGATTTTTTTTAAATTTTAGATTAGAATTAGAAACCAATAGGTAGAAATATCCTAAATGAACTATTGTTGTTTCATAAACTTGTCATTTCAGATATTGTAAAATAAATTTAAATACATTTAATTTTAATATTAAATTGAAAGAGATAAATATTATTATTATTATTATTATTATTAATAATAATAATAATAATAATAAATAAATAAATAAATAACAATAATAATAATAATAATAATAATAAAGAAAATAGAAAAGCAAACAAAAGAAAGAATGAAAAGAGGAAAAATGAGGAATAAGAGATAACGTGGGGGTTGGGGGAGTGGAGATCTTATTGCTTCAAATATTTCTCTCAATTTATTATATATACAACTTATAAAAAGGATATTATTACATAATTTTTTTTGATAATAACGATAATAATAATAATAATATAATAATAATAATAATAATAATAATTGTTATTATTTATTAATGTAATATTTTTTATTCTGATTTGTTCATTTGATTATTATTGTAAATCCATTGTATAGTATATTTGGACGATCCATTAGAGTTATCCAACAATTAATTGGATTCAAGTACTAGTGTTTCCAATGTGATAAGATTTCAAGGTGATATGAACCTTGATGATAACTATATATAATTTCAAGGTGACCTTTGACTATGATATCTCAACACTATAAATAGAGATATCATTCACCATTGTATGATACATTTGAATAAGAAAAAATTTCCCCTCTATCTTATATTTGTTGTCTTTTTCTTCTTATATTTTGAGCTTTCTTTACAAAACGTTATCAGCACGAAGTTGCTACTTGCAAAGGTATTATATAAATATTTTTATTTGATTCACATATTCTCTCATAATTTCATTATATCGAATTTATCCAAACTTGAGTTTGTGGCATTAGATATTTCTGGAAAGAATTATCTTTCATGGGTACTCGATGCTGAGATTCACTTGGCTGCTAAAGGTCTTGATGCCACTATTACTCAGGGAAATGAAGCATCGAGTCAAGATAAGGCGAATGCTATGATTTTCCTTCGTCATCATCTTGATGAGGGCCTGAAGATTAAATATCTGACGGTAAAAGATCTACTTGAATTGTGGACTGATTTAAAGGGGAGATATGGCCACCTAAAGGCAACACTGTTGCCAAGAGCTCGTTATGAGTGGATGCATTTACGATTTCAAGATTTTAAGAACGTAATTGCATACAACTCTATTGTATTCAGGATAACCTCCCAGTTAAAATTATGTGGGGAGACTATAAAAGATGAGGACATGTTGGTAAAGACACTTGCTACTTTCCATGCCTCAAATGTGATATTGCAGCAGCAATATCGTGAAAAGGGTTTTCAGAAATATTCTGAACTAATCTCATGTCTTTTGGTGGCTGAGCAACATAATGCTCTTTTAATGAAAAATCATGAAGCTCGTCCCACTGGAGCTGCTCCATTACCGGAGGCAAATGTGGTGGAAGCACGTGATCAATCTGAAGTAAAAAGAGATGATCATCGGGGCTATAATAATGCACGGGGACGTGACAAAGATAAAAGACGATACACTAATCGTCAAGGTGGTGGTCATAATAAAAGGGAGAACAACATGAGTTCTCAAAATAACCCCTATAAAAGTAATTGTCATCGTTGTGGCATGAAAGGCCATTGGAAGAATGAATGTCGCACACAAGAGCATTTTACAAGGCTCTATGAAAATTCTTTTAAAAAGAAAGGAAATAAAAGTGGTGCTTCCTCTTTCAATGCTCGAGCTGAGTCACATATGACTCTTAAAGTGATGATAAGCCGGGAACATCTCAGAAATATATTAAGGATATTGAAGCAAATTTGGCTTTAAAGGATGATGTTTTTGATGGCCTTGGTGACATTACTCATATGGAAGTTGATGACTTCTTTGGAGATCGAAACTGATGTTTGATCTTTTAGCTGGGGAATGAAGTCTGTTAATATTTCATAATATTTTACTTATGTGTTTTTAATTATTATGTTATTCATGATGAAGTATTTAAATTTTTGTTGTTAATTTTGTTTCTTCCTTCTTTTAATGTATTTTATTTTAATGAAAATTAATAGAAATTTCCAGTTGTCAGTTGGATTCAAGATTAGTAATGGAGATGTATGCCTTCTTAATAGTGCTACAACGCATACAATATTAAAAAAAATACTTTTCTAATTTGGTTATGAAAATGGCATATGTCAACACAATATCAGGTAGTACAAAATTAATTGAGGGCTCTGGAAGAGTGACCTTATTACTACCTGGAGGGACAATATTAAGCATTGATAATGCATTATATTGTATTAAGTCCCAAATAAACTTATTAAGTTTCAAAGTTATTCGCCAAAATGGTTATCATGTTGAGACGACTAATGAAGGAAAGGTTGAATACCTTTACATTACTACAATTAATGTAGAGAAGAAAATTGTGCATGAAAAATTACCTGAACTTTCTTCTAGGTTGTACTATACAAGTATAAGTACAGTTGAATCACATGCCGTAGTAGTAAACAAACGGTTTACTAATTTTAATGATTTTATCATTTGGCATGACTGGTTGGGCCATCCTGGATTTAATATGATGTGCAAAATCATTGAGAATTCACATGGGCACACCTTAAAGAGCCCATATATCCTTCAATCAAAGGAATTCTCTTGTGCTGTTTGTTCTCAAAGAAAGTTGATCATTAAACCATCAACAGTTAAGGTTGGAATTAAATCCCCTGCGTTTCTGGAACGTATACAGGGTGATATAGGTGTACCAATTCAACCTGCATGTGGACCCTTTAAATATTATATGGTCTTGATAGATGCTTCTACATGATGGTCACATGTGTGTTTATTATCAACTCGACACATGACTTTTGCGAGATTGCTGGCTCAAATAATAAGATTGAAAGAACAATTTCCAGACTATACAATAAACACAATCCGTGTAGATAATGCTAGTGAGTTTACATCTCAAGCATTTAATGACTATTGTATGTTTACTGGTATAACAATTGAACATCCAGTTGCGCATGTTCACACTCAAAATGATCTAGCAGGATCATTGATTAAACGTCTACAATTGATAGCTAGACCATTACTAATGAGCACAAAGCTATCTGTGTCTATGTGGGGGCATGCTATTTTGCATGCAACAACACTTGTGCGCATAAGGCCGACCAATTATCATGAATTCTTCCCATTACAATTGACTTTTGGTCAAGAGCCAAACATTTCCCATCTTAGAATTTTTGGATGTGCGGTGTATATGTCCCAATTGCTCCATCACGATGCTCAAAGATGGGCCCCCAAAGAAGGTTGGGAATATATGTTGGGTATGAATCTCCTTCAATCATAAAATATTTGGAGCCTATGACTGGAGATTTGTTAAGGCAAGATTTGCTGATTGTCATTTTGATGAATCAGTATACCCAACAATAGGGGGAGAACATAAGTCGTTGGGAAAAGAGATAGATTGGAATTCATCAACTCTATCTCATCTGGATTCTCGAACAAACCAATGTGAGCAAGAAGTTCAAAGAATAATTTATTTGCAGAACATTGCAAATCAGCTACCAGATGCATTTACTAATCTTCTAAGGATTACTAAATCGCATATTTCAGCTGTTATTGCTCCGTTCGAGTTGATATCCCGACGGGACAAATTGTTAAGGCAAATGAGTCTAGACCACATTTGAAGCGTGGTAGACCAATTAGTTCCAAGGATAAAAATCCTCAAAAGAGAAAAGGAAAAAATGATCAAGATAATCATGGGTGAAAGAAATTTCTCAAGATGAGACCCAAGTGATAACACGTAATGAGGAGGAGGTTCGAACTTCTGAAAACAATGAAATTTTAATGAATTATGTCTCGACGAGAAAATTGTGGAACAAAAATAATGTTGTGATTGACAAAATATTTGCCTATAATATTGCTATTGAAATAATGCAACAAGATGAAGATTTTGAGCCAAAATCTCTTCACGAATGTAGACAGAGAAATGATTGGCCAAAATGGAAGGATGCAATTCAAGGTGAATTGGCTTCACTAGAAAAACGTAAAGTTTTCGGACGAATAATCCAAACACCTGAAGGTATCAAGCCAGTGGGGTACAAATGGATTTTTGTACGAAAAAGAAATGAGAAAGGTGAAGTCGTGATATATAAAGCCCTACTCGTTGCTCAAGGTTTTTCTCAAAGACATGACATTGATTATATGGAGACATATTCTCCAGTGGTAGATGCAATCACCTTCAGATATCTCATAAATCTGGCAGTTCATGAAAAACTTAAAAATGCGTCTAATGGACGTTGTCACACCCTATCTATATGGCTCATTGGACCACAACATTTTCATGAAAATTCCTGAAGCATTCAAAGTGCCTGAAGCATACAAAGATTCAAGAGAAATTTGTTTAATAAAGCTTCAGAAATCTCTGTATGGATTGAAACAATCAGGAAGGATGTGGTACAATCGTCTGAGTGAATATTTGTTAAAGAAAGGGTACAAAAATAACCCGATTTGTCCCTGGATTTTTATTAAACGGTCGGGGTCTGAATTTGTAATAATAGTTGTGTATGTTGATGATTTGAACATCATTGGCACTCGTAAAGAGCTTTTAGAATCTTTTGAGTGTCTGAAAAAAGAATTTGAAATGAAAGATCTCGGCAAGACAAAATTTTTTCTTGGCCTACAGTTTGAGAATTTGTCAAATGGAATACTTGTTCATCAATCAACGTACACAGAAAAGATACTAAAGTGTTTTTACATGGATAACTCACATCCATTGAGTAATACAATGGTGGTAAGATCGCTTGACATAAATACAAATCCATTTCGATCTCAAGAGAATGATGAAGAGCTTCTTGGGGATGAAACTCCTTACCTTAGTGCGATTGGGGCACTAATGTACCTTGCTAAAAGTACTCGACCAGAGATCTGTTTTGCAGTAGGTCTACTGGCAAGATTCAGTTCCTCCCCAACAAAAAGACATTGTAATGGTGCTAAACACATACTTCAATATCTTCGGGGGACCATGAACATGAGTTTATTCTATTCCAATGAATGCAAGTCAGAATTGATTGGTTACGCAGATGTAGGGTATTTATCTGATCCGCATAAAGCTCGATCACAAATAGGCTATTTGTTTACATGTGGAGACACGATAATATCTTTGCGATCAATGAAGCAAATGTTGGTAGCCACTTCTTCAAATCATGCAGAAATAATAGTCATCCATGAAGCAAGTCGAGAGTGTGTCTGGTTGAGACAATGACCCATCATATTTAGAAAATGTGTGGTTTTTCTTTGAAAAAGAATATACCAACCACAATGTACGAAGATAATGCTTCTTGTATAGCTCAATTGAAAGGAGGATACATCAAAGGAGATCGGACAAAGCATATCTCACCAAAGTTCTTTTTCACGCATGATCTTCGACAAAATGGTGAGATAGAAGTTCAACAAACTCGTTCAAGTGATAATCTTGCTGATTTATTCACTAAGGCATTGCTAACATCAACGTTTGAGAAGTTGAGATACAAGATTGGAATGCGCCGTCTCCGAGATATCAAGTAAAGTTTTCATCAGGGGGAGCGAAATACGCGTTGTACTCTTTTTCTTAACTATATTTTTTGTCCCAAGTTGGTTTTCCTGGTAAGGTTTTTAACGAGGCAACATTCAAAGCGTATTATGAGATATGTGTACTCTTTTTCCTTCACTAGGCCTTTTCCCACTGGATTTTTCCTAGTAAGGTTTTAACGAGGCACATAATCTATTGATATCCAAGGGGGAGTGTTGTAAATCCATTGTATAGTATATGTGGATGATCCATTAGAGTTATCCAACAATTAATTGGATTCATGTATTAGTGTTTTCAATGTGATAAGATTTCAAGGTGATATGAACTTTGATGATAACTATGTATAATTCCAAGGTGATCTTTGACTATGATATCTCAACACTATAAATAGAGATATCATTCATCATTGTATGATACAATGATACACTTGAATAAGAAAAATTCTCTCCTCTATCTTATGCTTCTTGTCTTTTTCTTCTTATATTCTGAGCTTTCTTTACAACAATTATTTAATTATTATTATTGTTGTTAATTATTATCCTAAAACAAGTACTATTGTCTAAATAGTTATTAATACTAATATTTGTAAAAGAAAAAACATGTTTTTTTAATAAAGAAAAAAAAAGATAAACGAGAAAAAATGAGGGGAGGTAAAATTCACATCAATAAGTGTATCTATCTATATATACAAAATAAAGCTAGATATAAACAAGGTGATGTGATAAATCTCTATAATCACCTTTTATATTTATTTTTATTTCTTTTTCAAATTTTTCTCATCCGTTTTTAATTAACCAATTATACGTCTAATTTAATAATTAAATATGTTTTAAGTTTCTTGTTTTTACTAGTATCTTCTTTCTTTAAAAAAAATTTCCTTCATTTTCTTCATCATTCATGTTGTTAATAATGAAAGATGATATAAAATAGGTGATGTGACACTTTATGACCATTATTTTGATGAAAATCATAATATATTCTTTAAGTTTAACAATAATATACAAAATTCACCGAAAAGAAAGATCAGATTAATTTGGTATAAATTCATCAATATATATATATATATATATTGTTGCTTATTTTAATAATACTAGTAAAGGCAGCCCGAGCAATATCAATAACTTTTTTTGATCAAGTTAATAAAGCACTGTAGAATTACACTCTATAATTGTTGTTGTTGTGCTTGATACAACTTATGTTTTGTTGTTATTAATAGGAGTAACTATAATTAATAATAATTATGTGACTCATGTGTAATTACTTATTCATGTTTTCTCTATATATACTCGATATACGCATCTTTATCAATAAGACTCATTATTCTATCATGGTATCAGAGTTGGGGTTAAACTCTTCCGAAACCTAAAAAAAACCTAAAACTTCTTCTTCTTCTTCCTCCTGTCGATGAATTTTTTTTCGACTCCGTCTGCGTCTCCTCTACAACATGGCAGCCAATCCCCTTGCCTTTCTTCCCTACGGCGTGAAATTACTTCTTCGCAATCTTCACAATCTCATCCCAGAAAAATTAATCGATCATAATTATCCAGCTTGGTCGAATAGCGTCAAGACGGCGCTTTCCGCAAATCTTCTTCTTAGTTGGGTCGACGGTACCAGAACAATGTCGCCCATCAATGTCACCGTCACGGACAAAGATGGTACGACTTCAACGGAACCACATCCCGCCCATATGTCATGGAATCTTTTTGATGCTCAAATTCATGCCTGCCTTCTTGATTTGATTAGCCCGCAAATTCAGAAGTATGCTCGTGGTTTTACTACTTCTGGGGCTCTCTGGAATGCTCTTGCTACCCGCTTTAACTCCTTATCAACAGCCCATGTTTTTCAGTTGCGTGACCGCCTTCACACCCTTCGCAAGGGCACTCGCACCATGGTCCAATATCTGGACGAAGCACCCTCGATTATCTCTGATCTTGATGCCCTCAATGAAGTTGTTCCCGAACGAGATGTCATCAATGCCGTTGTTCGGGGCCTGCCTGCCGAATTTTCTTCTCTAAAACAGCACATCCGCTATAACGATGGCTCACTCCCACTCAATCAAATATTGGGATGGTTGAATGCAGAAGAATTAAATCTTGCCATGTAATCCAAATTGGCCCTCGCTGACTCGACAGCTCAGACAACACACACTGCACTTTACGCGGCTGGGCAGCGTGGTGGAGGACGTCCAGGAAGATGCGGTGCACACCACGGCGGAGGTAGAGGACGACATCAGTAACTCGGCCAAAGCAGCAGTTCTGGCCGCAGTAGACCTGACCAGGACAGCAGACCCGGTGGCTGCAATTTTTCCTCAAGTCGCGACATGCCTGTGTGTCAAATCTGTGACAAGCGCGGACACGCGACTCGTGTATGTTGGTATCGCTACGACGAGCAGTCTGTTTCTGCCCCAACCGGCGGAACTCGTGCAATGCATGCATCTACAATCAACTCTTCAAGTGATTGGTATTTGGATACTGGTGCAAATTCTCATGTGAAGCCTGATTACTCTCAAATCCATAATCCGACTTCCTATTCTGGCGCCGACACAATCACTTTAGGTAACAACCAATCTTTACCCATCTCCAATACAGGTTCTGGCTATGTTTACACCCCCACAGGTACTTTTTCATTGTCCACGCTACATCACGTCCCATCTCTAACATCCAATCTTTTGTCTGTCTATCTGTTTACCAAAGAAAATAACTGCACTATTCTTTTCAATGCCCATAATTTTCAGATAGTGGACAATTTAACCAAACAGATCCGGTACAAGGGCCACTGTGAGCAAGGTCTATACGCTCTTCCTTCCGAGCTATCTGTGTCAATCTCATCTTCATCAGTTGCTCATCAAGCCATTCGTTCCTCTACCTGGCACCGCAAACTTGGTCATCCATGTGCCGAAGTTACTAAGTTCACTATGTCTGTCTTAGGTTTTTCGTTTTCCACTAAGGATCATTGTGAGTCATGCTATGTAGACAAATCGAGTCGTTTACCATTTATCTTATCTAATACTATGGCCACAACGCCATTTGAATTAATACATTCTAATGTTTTGGGTCCAATCTCCATCTCCTCCTTTAATGATTTTCGTTACTATATTAGTTTTGTTGATGATTATAGTAAATTAACATGGCTTTATCCCTTAAAACGCAAATCTGAAGCATATTCGGTTTTTGTAAATTTTGAATGCATGGTCAAAACACAATTCAATTCCAACATCAAAATCTTTTGTAGTGACAATGGCAAAGAATTTTTAAACAATGACTTTGGCCTTTTTCTCCAATCTCTTGGTATTATTAATCACACATCTTGCCCCTATACTCCTGAACAAAATGGTGTTGCCGAACGCAAACACCGTCACCTCATTGAGACTGTCGTCACCCTCCTTCATGAGTCTCATCTCCCTGCATTCTTCTGGGCCGAGGCGTTGTCCACTGCCAACTATCTCATCAACCGCATGCCCACACCCTCCCTCTCTAACACATCTCCTTATGAATGTCTCTACAAACACCGTCCGGATTACATTCACCGTCGCCCTTTTGGTTGTCTTGCCTACCCTTGGCTACGTCCTCAGACTCAACACAAACTTCAACCCCGGTCTACACCATGTGACTTTCTAGGCTACCACCCCACCATAAAAGGATACAAATATTTTGACCCCGTCTCTCAAAAACATATGAAACTCGTCATGTTCGTTTTATCGAAGATGAATTTCCCTATCCTTGGTTGAGTTCCGTCACTGCCACGTCCGACCCACTTGGTATTATTCCAATCTTTCCACCAAGCTCACATGGCCTTGTACCGGCACCCATTAACCCATCCATCCTGCAACCAACAACTAACCCCAACTCTCCCATTCCAAAATGGATCACCCAGCACCTACAATCCGCCTATCCCACCAAGCTTCAACCCTCATCACCAATAACTTCCACAAGCCGAACCAGCACCCCCTCCACCCCCACCCCCACCACCTTTACATCCCATGCAAACTCGTTCCAAATCCGGCATTTTCAAGCCCAAAGCCTAAACCACTACTTTACGTGCTATCTTTCCTCTGAACCTATTACCTACAAATAAGCCTCTATCAATCCCCTCTGGTATCAAGCTATGGACGATGAATACAGGTCTCTTATTAATCAGCGTACTTGGGAATTTGTGCCAGCACCCCGACATCGAAAACCAATTGGTTGCAAGTGAGGTGTACCGCATGAAACGTAATGCCGATGGATTCATATATTGTTACAAAGCTCGCCTAGTTGCGAAGGGTTATCATCAAGAGCATGGCATTGACTATAAGGAGACTTTCAACCCAGTCGTCAAGAAGCATCCTATCCGTCTAGTCTTGTCTCTCGCTCTTCATAATGACTGCCCCCTACACAAGCTAGATGTTAGCAATGCCTTTCTACATGGCACTCTGGAGGAGGACATTTATATGGATCAACCACCCGGCTACGTTGTTTCCCGCCATCAACATCTTGTCTTCAAGCTAAAAAAGTTCCTCTATGGTCTTAAACAGGCTCCCCGTGCTTGGTATAATCGTTTCTCTTCCTTTCTGCAGGATATGGGCTTCCGCACGTGCACTCATGACATGAGTCTATTCACTCTACGGCATCCTCGTGTCCTGGTTATAATTATTCTCTATGTTTATGATATTGTGATTACCGGCAGCTCATTTGATCTTATCTCCATTATCACGAAGGCCATGCATAAAAATTTTCAACTGAAAGATCTTGTCCCTCTACATTACTTCCTTGGCATTGAAGTACTCCGTACCTCCTCTAGTCTCCTACTTCATCAGTCAAAATACACTGAGGAGCTTCTCACTCGGGCAGGGATGGCTGAATCTAAAACTACACCTACTCCCATGGTTGTCCGTCCACCATCCACCTAAGACATCCGTGTATTCGACAATCCGACCCTCTATCGAAGCATCGTGGGTGGCCTTCATTATCTGGCTGTTACTCATCCAGACATTCAATATGCTGTTAATCGTGTCTCTCAATCCATGCATGCTCCAACTGAACAAAACTTCCGGGCGTTAAAACGGATTCTTCGTTATCTAAAGGGTAGCTCACGTCGTGGACTTCTTTTCCGAAAAGGAAATCTGGAGCTCTCCATCTACTCCGACTCAGAATGGGCGAACGACAAGGATGATCGTTGCTCCACTACCGGGTATCTACTATTTCTTGGACCAAATTTAATCTCTTGGTGCACCAAAAAGCAAACGTGGGTGTCTCATTCTTCCACCGAAGCTAAATACATAGCTATGGCGGTTGGAGTTGCCAAAGCTATGTGGCTTCATCATATTACGGATGCTCTTGGTCTTCCTTCTTTTCGGCCAAAGATTTACTGTGACAACGAGTCCACCATATGCGTTACAAAAAATCCAGTCCTTCACGATCGTATGAAGCATGTTTGTTCTGATTGCCACTTCATTCATGAACAGGTCATGGCTGGTACTATGAGCACGCATCATGTTCCGTCTTCCGAACAACTTGCAGACATACTTACCAAACCTCTTCCACTGGCTGCGTTTCATTACCTTGCTACCAAGCTTCCCCTCGTACCCGTGGATCAGTTTGAGGGGGGGGGGGATAATAGGAGTAACTATAATTAATAATAATTGTGTGACTCGTGTGTAATTACTTATTCATGTTTTCTCTATATATACTGGAAGTGCACCTCTTTATCAAAAAGACTCATTATTCTATCAGTTATTTTTATTATTCGTCAAATTTGCTTCAATTTAATATGTGATAATTGTCAAGCTCCAAATCTAGTGGGTTGTATTATGTTGCTATAAATTTTTTTTTTGGAGTTATTATTTGTTTAAACAATTTTGGTCCAATGACGAGTCTTCAATTATACACTGTAATTAGCTTCTAACTTTGGAAAATATTTGCCATCCCACTATTAATGTTATTTTTTTATTTTTACTTTGGACAATTTTCTTATCTTAATTACTTGGTTGGTTTATTATTGAGTAGTTGTTAAAATGGTCAACGAGAAAATTCTCCGTCGATTTTGGAGGCCTTCTCAATATTAAAAGACAATTTTTTTTAGTTTAAGTTCATATAATTTGTTTGTTGAAACTGTTAAAATGGCCGATGAAGAAATTATCGTTGATTTTCAAAACCTCCCATGTTAATAAGACGGATTTTTATTTTTAAGTTATTATCTGAGTTAATTCATACTTATTTATCACTAACTCTTTTACTAAGTGTGTTGACATGTACCCTGGAGTTGCTTTTCGTAGAAACTATTCCAATGGAATTCAAATATATTTTATATTCACTATTATGTATATTATGACGTTAGGCAAATCTTAGGCCGTGTCTTATATTATTATTTTATTTTATTATTTGTGTGTGTTGCATGTTATTATATCTGTATATTATTTTTATGTCCTCAATTTGAAAGAATGAATTCAGTCGGGACCCACAATTGTGAATTTCGAAGGGTGCCTAACACCTTCCCTTCAGAATCACTTGAATCCCTTACCTAGAACTAATGATTTCGTAGATTACTTAAATTGGTCTCCTGGTTTTCCTAAAATTAGGTGGCGAATCTCTTTTTAAAAAAAAATTCGTTTATTCTTTAAATTCCTTTAAAATTCAATCAATTAATTATTTTTTGAGTCACTGCGACGTTTCGTTCTAGTGGGGATGTAAACAACTACCTTTTTTTTTCTCAACTTGCGAACTTGGCAATCAAGAATTTGAACCAGAATCTCTTCATAAGACAAGTTATCCTTGACTTCAATATCCTCGGTTGGTCTGACCAAGGAAGGATTGCCCATGCACTTCTTCGACATGAAAATGTGAAATGCGGGATGAACCGCTAATAATTCTTGTGGTAGCTCCAACTAATATGCTACTTTGTCAATCCTCTTGGCTATTCGATAAGGTCCAATATACCGGGGACTAAACTTCCCATTCTAAACATTAAGCCTAAAACCTATGGCTACTAATACTAATATTGAGCATTATAAATATATATATTTTTTGTGTTTTTTTTCACTTGGTATCCGATATCGAGGAAACTCGATCTCTATAACTTTGTAAATTTTCTTTTAATAAAATTTAATTTTTTTAAAATATTTTATATTTAAAAAAGACTTTTTATGTATAAAATTGAGAATCTCTCGTAAAAAAGACGTACAACAAATTTTATTTTGTAAAGGGCTAGAAAATCATTTCTCCATTCGTTATCAATATTCTCACTAAATTGAATCTACTGAAGAAGTTCCACATTGGTCTAAAAAGTTTCCAAAGACAACATACTCCAATTAAACCTCAAAGCCTAAAGCCTAAAAATAAAAAAATCTAAACGCTAACTCTGGAAACAGAATGCCAAATTGGAGAATCATGCTTAGATCTTATAATCGTCTATCTTTGATGGTTGATCCTCGCTTTAGCGCATTAGATACATACACACCTTTATGAGGTGGATAAACAAAATATCCACCATTCTTATGACAATGACTTGTTCTTGGGAATCATAATCTTCAATGGGGATTAGAGATCTAGATTGGTCACTTTTGAAAGAAACAATTATTAAAACCAAAGCAAGAAATATTTGAAAGAAATTGAGTAAGGAGTCATTTTTGCTTTAGCCTAATTTGTTTTCAATTGTGAGTGCAAAATTATCATATTTTTTCTACATTATATAGATAAAGAAGTGATGAAGCTAATAATTATTTATGAAATTTATAGAAGAACTTTTCTTATTATATTTGTTTTATTGGTAGACTAATTATTATTTACTTGAAAAATATATAGGAAAATTTCATTAATTATATAATCTAAAGACTACTTTGACCTGATATTAGTGTAGGGAGAATCATAGTTTTGATCGCATAACTGTAGAAAAACATTCTTTATTGTATTTGTTTTATCGGTAGACTAATTATTATTCTTTACTTGAAAAATATATTGGAGAATTTCATTAATTATATAATCTAAAAAGTGTTTTTGACTTGATTTTAGTGTAGGGAGTATTATAATTTTGGTCGCTTAACTATAGAAAAACTTTCCTTATTATATTTGTTTTATCAGTAGACTAATTATTATTTTTTTACTTAAAAATTATATAGAAATATTTCATTAATTATATAACCTAAAAACCATTACACCTCCATTTTGGTGCAGGGATAATTATAGTTGTAGTCCCTTGACTATTACTAATTTTACGTCGTATAAGTCTTTGTGATTTCTACATTCTTCTCTTGCATTAGTACTGCACCCAAACCCGAATAGGATGCATCACAATAGACAATGAAATTCTTACCTTCCACTGGCAAGGTAAGGATTGGTGCGGTAGTCAACAAAGTCTTGAGCTTCTGAAAGCTTTCTTCATCCGACCATACAAATGGAACATTCTGCTTAGTCAAGTTCGTCAATTGGGAATCAATGGAAGAGAACCCCTTGACAAATCGACGGTAATAGCTAGCTAAACCAACAAAGCTCCTTATTTCTGACACATTAGTAGGTCTTACCCAATTCTTCACTGTCTCAATCTTAGAAGGATCCACCATCACCCCATCCTTAGAAACCACATGCCCCAAGAAGGACACTGCATCTAGCCAAAACTCACACTTGGAGAATTTGGCATAAAGCTTTTTCTCCCTCAACATTTCTAATACAATTCTCAAGTGCTCCTCATGTTCCTTCTTGCTCTTTGAGTATACCAATATGTCATCAATAAATACGATCACAAAGAGATCCAGATATGGCTTAAAAATCCCATTCATCAGGCTCATGAAAGAAGCAGGGGCATTCGTAAGCCCAAAAGATATTACTAAGAACTCATAATGCCCATACCTGGTCCAAAAAGCAGTCTTGGGCACATCTGCTGTCCGTATTTTCAATTGATTATAACCAGATCTCAAGTCAATTTTTGAGAAGGTACAAGCACCTTGTAACTGATCGAACAAATCATTAATGCGAGGAAGAGGATACTTGTTCTTAACCGTTACCTTATTCAGTTGTCTGTAGTCTATGCACATCCGAAAGTTTCCATCCTTCTTTTTCACAAACAAAACAGGAGCACCCCGAGGAGATGCACTTGGTCTAATGAAGCCTTTGCTCAACAACTCTTGTAGTTGGGCCTTTAACTCTCGTAACTCCGCGGGAGCCATTCTATAAGGGGGTATAGAAATGGGGAGAGTACCCGGTTCCAGATCGATGCAAAAATCAATATCTCTATCCGGTGGCATACTAGGAAGATCTGCAGGGAACACATCCAGAAACTCACGGACTACCGAAACCGACTCAATTGAAGGTACTTGGGTAGTATCATCCCTGAGATGTGCCAAGAACGCTAAACAACCCTTACTAACCATTTTCTTAGCACGAAAAAGGAGATAATACGAACCGGATTGGAAGTGTAGTCACCCTCCCATACTAACGGATCTGTCCCAGGCTTGGCTAACGTCACAGTTTTAGCATTACAATCCAAGATTGCAAAATTTGGAGAGAGCCAAGTCATACCCAGAATTACATCGAAGTCAACCATTTCTAAGATAACCAAGTCTACATGAGTATTGCTCCCCACAAAAGTCACAAGACAAGACCTACACACTTTTTCAACTATCAAGACTCACCCACCGGAGTAGAAACACAAATAGGCATGTCAAGCAATTCACAATGTAAATTAAGACCATTAGCAAATGCGGAAGATACATATGAAAATGTAGAGCCAGGGTCAAATAATACAGAAGCCATACAATCACAAACCAAAAGATTACATGTGATAACAGCATCTGATGTCTCCGCTTCTGACTGCCCAGGGAAAGCGTAACAATGGGCCCTATCACATGTTTGCCCGTTGCCCCTACCATGTTGCGCTGCAGTAGTTCCCATTTGTCCGTCACCCCGGCCGTTTTGGTTACCACCATTACCTCGGCCACCATGTCCTCTAGAATAACGGCCTCTACCATGACCACCTCTACCTCTAGCTATTGGGGGTCTATAACTCTGTTTTCGACAATTCCTCTTAATATGTCCAGTCTCCCCACATCCATAACACTCTCTGGAGTCAAGCATAGGTCTCTCAGAGAAGTGTTGACCGGTCTGAGGTGGACCCCTAACTACAGTCTGTAGTGAAGACTGAATTGGTCGGACTGAGTAGCATTCTGAACCCTGTCCTCTAGAGTAATAACCATTAAACTCACCTACCTTTCGAAACCTTTTTGATGTCGATGCCATGGTGAAGTCATCTGGATTCACTCCTTCCACCTCTATCACGAAGTCTACTACTTCTTGAAAGGATTTTGCCATAGCCGCTACCTGTAAGGCTAAAATCCACAGTTCTGACCTCAACCCCTTCACAAAACGGCGAATCCGCTCTTGTGGACTGAAACAAAGTTGGGTGGCATACCTGGATAATGCACGAAACTTAGCCTCATATGCAGTAACCGACATCCTACCTTGCTCTAGGCTCAAGAACTCATCTCTTTTCCTATCCCTCAAAGTCCGGGGATATACTTCTCCATAAACAAGCTAGAGAATGATGCCCAAGCCATAGGTGGTGCCTCTGTTGGTTGACACTCAACATGTGACCGCCACAACAATTTGGCGTTCCCTTGAAATTGATAAGTCACAAACTCAACACCAAACCGTTCTACTATACCCATCTTGTGTAGTAGCTCATGACAGTCAACTAGAAAATCATAGGCATCCTCATATTCAGCACCCTTGAAGACTGGAGGTTTCAATTTCAAGAACTTACTGAAAAGTTCATGCTGATCATTTGTCATTATAGGCCCTGTAGTTAGATGAGCAAACGTGCCTATTTCCAATGAGGCATCCATGCGGGGAGCCACAGTAGCTGCATGTTGTACCTCCGGAACATGAGGTGCTGGTGCAGAAAACACTGGAGGTGTCTGGCCCTGATCAGATAACCCGCTAAGATAAGCAAGAACCTAATTGATCATCTCTGGGGTAGGTTGGGGTGGCAATCCCTCATTCTGTACTTGTTCATTCTCCCCTTCCTCACCGTCTCTTACCACTTCCTCAGTCGGTGGAGAAGTCACCGCCCTAGTATCAGATGGGCTAGGTGCTTGTCCTCTTCCTCTAGAGGACGTCCTCCCACGATCTCTTTCACGGCCTCTTGCCACTACTCTTCTTCGAGATACAACCCCAGTGGCTGGCTCAGACACTTCTTGTCTTGCCGGTGTTGGTGTTGGCGCAGTCGTTGCTCTAGTTCTAACCATCTGCGAAATAGAGTGAAGATGGTCAGATACCAATTTGTATCACCTAGATACCAATTGGACCAAAGTAATAGCACGAAAGAAGAAAGAATGGAATTTTCCTAAAGTCTTATAGACTCTCAAAGAAAAGTAAAGACGTCCCCCTACCGTTCCTTAAGACTCTACTAGACTCGTTCTTGTGTGATGAGACCAACGAACCTAATGCTCTGATACCAAGTTTGTCACGACCCAAATCGAGTCGTGAGTGGCACCCACATTTATCCTCCTATGTGAGCGAACCAACCAATCTAACCCCATCATTTCAAACATAATGAACTAAATACATTGCGGAAGACTTAAAACTCATTAACAAAATAAATCAAATAAATTCTAAAAACTCAAACACTTATTATTATCCCCAAAATCTGGAAGTCATCATCACAAGAACATCTATCCTCAAATTTACTAAAGCTAAGAGTATCTAGAAAGCTAGAATAAATAAAAGCTAGTCCATGCCGGAACTTCAAGGCATCGAGACATGAAGAAGAAGATTCAATCCAAGCTAGAAGTGTTAGCTCACCCTGAAATCCGGTGTAATGAAGACAGGCTAGAGTTGCGGTTGAGTTGAAGACGACGGCATGTTTGCTGCACTCCACAAATAACAAGGAAAGAAACATACAAGTAGGGGTCAGTACAAAACACGGAAACTGAGTAGATATCATCGGCCAACTCAAAATAGAAAACAATATATATCAGATCATATCATTAATCAACTACAATACTCAATCTGTAGCAACAACATGTACAAGAATCTTTGATAAATAACGTCAAGTACACTCATGAGGACTCAAGCCTCCATATCATACTCATTTGAGAATTAGGTTCATTAGATTGAGTATATTAACATCTTTCAAGATTCATCACCTTTATTCTTATGTCGGTACGTGACACTCCGCTCCCCTACTACTATGTGTCGGAACGTGACATTCCGATCTCCTAGTTCTACGTGTCGGTTCGTGACACCCGATCCCCTAATTCTACGTGTCGGTTCGTGACACCCGATCCTCTAATTCTACGTTTCGGTTCATGACACCCGATCCCCTAATTCTACGTGTCGGTTCGTGACACCCGATCCCCTAATTCTACGTATCAGTTCGTGACACCCGATCCCCTAATTCTACGTGTCGGTTCGTGACATCTACGTGTCGGTTCGTGACACCCGCTCCACTAATCTCATTCTATTAATTCATCAAGCCTTCTTTTATACCAAGGCATCATCAATCTCATTACTTTAGTTCATCAAGCCTTCTTTTATATCACGGCATCATCAATCTCATTACTTTAGTTCATCAAGCCTTCTTTTATAACAAGGCATCATCATTAACAAGGGGTTTTCAAGATTTGGGATTCAATAGCTTCATCATGCTTATTTCATCACAATTATATAATCACATTCATGCAAGCATACAATTAAGCATATAGAAGACTTTACAATACAACCTAACACATATCATTCGCTATTAAGAGTTAACTACGAACAGTATAAAAACCATAACCTACCTCCACCGAAGATTAGTAATCAAGCAAGCAAGTTCCCAAAGCTTTGTTCTTCTTCTCGTTTCTCCTCTTTCTCGTTCGATCGTTTCTCTCTTTACTCTCTGTTTTTTCTCTTTTTCCTATTCCAACCCTTTTGTCTTTTACCCTAATTAGCATAAAATTAAGTATAAAAGATGATAAAATAACCCACTAATTAATTTAAGGTTATCTCCTTTAACCCTCAAGAATTTGGATTATTAATATTCAACCACCAACTTTATAATTATAAGCAGGAATAGTCCAAAACGCCCCTTAAAACATTTAAAGAAATCCGACTCAGCCTGGGATTACGCAGTCTGTGACGGACCGTCGTGCCTGCGACGGTCCGTCCTGCTGCTTCCGTCACAGAGTTCAGAGACTAGATTTTACTGAAGGATCTGTGATGGCCCGTCTCGCCTGTGACGGTCCGTCCTGTCATTCCGTCACGAAGTTTAGAGAGTCGATTTCAGTGCCCAAATTTCAGAAATCTAAGTGTTTTGGAACGAGACCCCCTCAACGGTCCGTCGTGCTCATGACGGTCCGTCGTGGGATTCGTCGTCTCAGCCAGGTTTTCCAGAAATAAAATATGCTGCTCAAAACGACTAAACAGGTCGTTACAATAAACTAAACACATAAAATGTAAAAATCATTGTTGTACAATTATGATGAAAACATATTAAAAAGGAAAATCAATACAATTGAATGAGAAGGAGGATTTTTTGAAATTGTAACTGATAGGAATTTTAGGTGATATGTTCTTTTTTTAGAATATTTTCTCCCCTAATTATCTCCTTTCTATTGTTAAATAATTGTATTCTTGCAAATCAAACAAATAAAAATACATACATAACAAACTAAAATATTGACATTTAAAATAAATATTGAATGTATGACTAAGAGTCCTATTAAATTTCAAAATATTGACATTTTGAAAAATTTTCCTTATATCTATCATAACATTTTCGTGACTCATGAAAAATGAATATGTATGTCCTTAGTGTCCTTAGGACACTAACTCATCAAGATACAATATAACACATGAATAAAAGTGATGCAACAAAACATAAGCAATTGAAGTCACATAACATCTACTAGCAAAAACTTCACTTAAAATGCACATCAATAATCATTCATTTCAACACTGAATAAACTAATAAACCATCTATTGAGCAAAAACTAAGAGAGTAATCATAATCTGCCTTGAAAGCCGAGTTTACGTGCCATGAACTCATAAAAAATTACTTCCCTTTTTGAATAGCCTTGGAACTCTCCTATTTTAATAAAAATATATTCAATATGAGTAAACGAGTCTATCGACACCCTCATTTTTATTTTTATGTTAAATTTTATGGACCAATGGTTCGTTTATTTCTCATAAAGAAGTATAATACACAAATAGCCCAATAATATCCAATTTAGACCAAATGCCAAATAGCCCAATTAAAGAAATAAAAGGACTACTCGGTCTTGGTCTTGATGACCAATAACTCGTCGTTCCCTAAGTAGGGTTTTCTAAAGAAAGATCTTTATTTGTCACTCTCATGTACTCTGTCGCTTCCATGTTTTTGGTTCCCTTCACCATTTATTTATTCGTTCTTCATATACGGATCATTAACATTCTTCATCCATGGAAAAGGAGGAGATATATCATCTCGCAAAGGTAAATCAATCTTTATTTTTAACCACTCCCAACTACTTTTGACCTTACTCTTTCCTTTTTGTAGATGTGAAATCTGGTGGAGGTGTTTGTACTTCAAGATGAACTTTTTTTGTTGGATTTAACCATGACACTCCTTCTGGAGGCTTGAGGTATATCAAAACCAACATATTTATACATAAACTCTAGTAGATAAAAAAACTCAGAAAGACAACCCTGAGCCCCTAAGTTCAAAAATTGAAAATTGATTTCCTAATTAGATTAACCATCATGTAAAAGCTCATATGCCAAATATCAACTAAATTTGATCATTAATTGATTCTCAAATAAATAAATAAATTACAAAAGTAGAATCGCATAAAGAAGTCTACACCAATCCTTATAAGCTCATAAGAAGAGGAATTTATCTGGAACCTCCCGTGAAAAAGACCCAAAACATACAAATCTAGCTTGTTTGAATAATCAAATCACCAATTTCATCGCGACTTAACCATATGTTTATTGGGGTCAACTCTAAACTTTAGGAAAAAACTAAAAATCAACCTAATGACACTATTCACCTTCGGATGCTTCGAGATCCATGTAAAATATTTAATAAAATCACCTAATCAACCCCACATCTAGTGGAATCATCAAAATTCAAACCGAATTTCGTTAACCTAAATTATTCAGTGTGGTCATTTTTCACAATTCAAAGATCTAAAAATAAGAATTGTCCTAAGAAACTAGTCAGATCACCTCGAGAATTATGTCATTCATCTCTACTAGTCATAAAAGAAATAATAGAATTGCGAGAAGGCCAAAACAAGCAACACAAGAAGAAAAAACACAACGATTATGAGGATCGAGAAAAGTATTTTTTTCAAAAGGTGGAACATCCTTCAAAACATTTTTGGTTTACATCATGGATTACGTCATAATTGAAATAAAAAAATTGCAAGTATGCCTAAACAAGCAATGCAAGAAGAAAAAACACAATGACTTTGAGGATCGCTATATTACTTCAAACCTTTCACATAAAAAGAAAGTATTTACTTATCCAAAGTTGGAACACCTTCAAAAAAAATTTTGGTTACGTCATGGATTACGTCATTATGTGACTGATTACGATATGTTAATGCAAAATTATATTATTTCAATGTATAATCTAGATGCAGAGAAATTATTCAAGACTAACCAACTTTTTATTTATCAAATATGTTTTTTTCTTGTTAAAATGCAAATTTTTTCCTTCTGAGAAATATCGAACAAGAAATTTACTTTTTTAGCTCATTTCATATATTTATTGACTTGCAATAATTAGTTTTCTCCTATATCATGTATCCTCTATATACATCGACAAGCTAAGACCTTTTTTCAAATTAGTGGTCTTAAGTTTTTGTAGATTAATTATTCTCTGTAATGATATATCATGGTAATTTATTCAATTCGCTCATTTCTTCAATTTCATCACTTACGAGATATTTTTTGAGTAACCATAGCCAAAATTTGATCTTTTTTAATGTTCATATGATACTTTAACCAATTTCGTTTATGTTAATGGCCCACACTTCTAAATAAACGTGTATTATGAAAAATTTCTCATATTTATGGTTTCAATCTAGCTTATTGTTATGTGATATGTTTTAAGTTGTAATTCGCTTTTCCTTGAGAAGCTTCCTCTTCTTTTATTTAATTGAGAAACCCATTTGTCATTTCAGTTTAAGATCTATAGTTTGGGGAATTTTTTTCCCTTCTCTTTATTTTGTATAAATAATTTTTGGTCTCATGTTTTGCTTATCTTCACTTGCTTATGTAGTCATTCAACATTTAAAAGGAAAGGAAAGTGATTCTGAAACAGGGGGTATGTGCAACAACCGATTCAACCATTAATGGATGTTGCAAGAACATGTAAGATTTCTAGGTCACTTTTCCTTTGAGGTATGCCCTATTTTTGTGATTTTAGATAATGGAAGTTGTTTCTGATGTTTGGATTCAGATTTGAATAAAATTGTTATTACTCTATGTTAAGTTGTTAATACGCTAAAGTGTTAATTCATGAGTAAAATTATTTCAATTTACGGTGCCCATCTCCTTGTTAAATTGTTAATTGGCTAAAGTTCCTTGAACTTTATCAGAGAGAATATAAATGACATGAATGCCAAAATCAATATCGTGGTCAAGCATAACACTTGGAAGATCTATAAAAAAAAATCTTCTAAGAACTCTCTCAGTACCGGAATGGACCCCAATGAGGAAGTGTCAACACCAGTATTACAAACATAGGACTAATATAAAAGACACCATCTCAACTAACTGTTGAGCCTTCAAAAATGACACAATGTACCCTTCCATTTTAACCTAAAGATTCCCGGCATTGCTAAGGTAACTATCTTAGTGTATGTTACCTCATTATAAGGATAAAGTCGGTCCATAATCAAAGACGATGTTGAAATCAACCGTATCTAACATAAATCAACTATCAATGTGATTACACATGATTGGTACACTTGAACCGCTACTAAAGAATAAACCATGGGAGTAAAAATATATTATAGTCATAGACACAGAGTCACCGACCATATCTAAACAAAACTCAAATAGAAAGACATGTAGGAGAACTTAAAGCGAAGATCAAACAAAAATGTAGCATTTTGATGGTGTACTAAAACATTACTTATACTTAAATTATCAGTGGCCTTAGCCTTGGGTTTAATCGTGAAATCGTAGAAATGGGCATAATCGCCCCCTGTCTAAACACTCTTCTAATACCAAACCTTCAAGTTTTCGCACCACTGTATAAAGTGCAACTGTTTTGGATGTCTGAACTTGAGAAATCTGCTAGGCTCCATTATGATTAAGTCTAGAATAATCTTATAAAAGTGATGCACATCTCCATAATCATAAGATCATTTTCTAGTCATAGGTTGTTAAGATATCCCAGAAGAACTCAAATACCCACAATAGAAAGAATATCTAACATACTTTCTCGTGAACCGTTGCATGGATTGGTTGACATTACTGAAAAGAATAACCTATAGCCAATAAACGTATAACTCTAGATGAAATACCTCTAAAATTGTAAGACCTACAAACTCTCTTCGTTGCCTTCATAAACCTGCCTATGAATCATCTCAATCTTTGTAGCATGATGTATCACCTATTGAAATAGAAAAAAACTAATTGAGTGGTAGCCAAATGAATTAGAATTATCAAACCTCTAATTGATCTCTGAATCTTCTCTACCTCCATGGCGGGATTAGGCATGAAATCTCACCATATACTTGATGATCACCATGCACTCATGTTGAAGCCCTTAAAATTTCTCTCTCTCTCTCTCTCTCTCTCTCTCTCTCTGCAAGAATAAGTTTTTTTAAGAGCGCCTCTAAAAGTTGAGTCCAATTCAAGAAAGGTGAACGACCTAGCATAGAATCAATATAGGTCATGAACCTTGTGTTGCTCCAACAAACGAGGTTATTCAACTCTCATCACAGCTAACCTAGAACTCAAAATCACTCTAGTTCAATTATGTAGAGAAGCGAGTAGGACACCTCTTGATAAATATATCAAACACATTTTTTCCTCAAAATAAATAACACTCCTACAGATAGAATGGGGGAAATGATATGATAATTGTGAAACACCCATAAAGTGAGTCATAAGATAAGTTGCTCGTGTACCAAAAGTCTAAGGTCCTCGTCTAGGATGGGAAGAAATATATGATAATAGTGAAACACCCATATAGTGAGCCATAAGATCAGCTGGTTGTGTCCTAAAAGTTTAAAGGCCTCGATCTAGAATTTTCTATCTACTGTCTTCAGAGTAGTAAATCCAAAATAATTTTAAGATGAAAATAAAGAATATCTGAGGCCACATAATTCATATGTGTCCTAAGAAATTTAATCTCTTCAATGTACTAGTTGTTGTGAATTATGTCCTCCAAGAATAAAATAGATATACTTGTTAAAGAAGTAGAGACACCTCAAACTTCAGCGGACTCAAAAGTAGCAAATAAATTAGATAAACACTCGATTTTGTAACAAAACATATATAGAAGAAAAAATATCAACGAAAACTAAGGAAACACCTCACTATTTAAAGCTAGTAATTTGTGTTGAATAGGTGTGAATTCACATTTTCAGAATGAACTCATCTTTTCCGAACAAATATGACCTTTGTTAGGAGAAAGTATCTGTTTAAATGGAATATGTTATTTCCAATCGAGATGAATGTAACACAAGCCCTCCTTGAGAATATTAAGATAGTAGGGACGGATGACAAGATATTTGAGTAGGAAATTAGCTATAAATGGAGGCCTGTTTTCTGCTTATATAAGTGCCTTTGATAAGACACCAACGCCAACTTCAATTCAAAAACATGTAGAAGGAACTACAAAGCAGCAAGTGCAGGGACAATATGAAAAGGTACCAAACATAGGAAATGTACAAGCTAAAAATCATATGACCAAGGAAGTATAGCAAAAGAAAGATTAGGCTAAGAAAAATAATGATGTGCCAACGCAACTAGATAAAATTGAGATTTTGGGGATATAGACTCAAAGATCACAGATCTCACCTGACGGATGGAAACAGGTAAAAAACAAGTCAACAGTAAAAAAACAAAAAGAAGTGGAGGTATATGTAGTCGAGACTAACATTGGCAATAACCTACTTCATGACAATACCTACAAACTATCATCCTGAAAAGTTGAAGGCAAAGGTCAAAGGAGTGGGGGACTAATTATTAAGGATATCGACCCATCAAAATTCCGTAGATAAATATAGACACTTGAAATATAAGGGAACTGAATAAGTTGTAAGAAAAAATATTTCACTTAGATGATGATTAGGGAAATAAATCCATTTTAGCTATCATTGAACAAATTCTAAGGGACTCAAGATGTAGCTAACACTCCAGAACCATTATTGGTCTCACGCGAACCCTTGGCTTAGCTTACTTATTCAGCGGAAGACTCTGAGCATAATTACAACGATCAAATGCACTTACTCAATTGTTTAATAAAATAAATAGAATGTTGAAATGTCAATATTCAACTTGAACAAAATGGCAACTCCAATAATCCTAACAATGAAATACTGAAAGCAAAGTAAAGGAGTCCTCAGGAATGCAAGAAGGCTCACCAACTGACTCTGAGTGCTCAACTGGGTCAACGAGGAGCTGGATGATGATCATAGTTATATGTGCCTGTATCATAAGAAGATGCATGACAAATAGCATCAGTATATTGTATGTACGAGTATATGAGTTGAAATGTTAAACACAATGTAGGCTTTAAAAGAATCTGAAAGGAATACTTACTTGGCTTTACTCAACTCCTAATTAGCTTAACTCAGTATAAAGCAATAAAGTATATACAATATGTTGAAAGCTTGTAAAAAACAGTGGAAACAACTTAGTTTTTAAAGAAAAGACAATAAAAACTCAATTTTACTCATATAATAAAGAAATATAGTTTTTGTGGGAGATTCTTTAACTGACAACACCACTATAAGTCTAAGTGGTGATACAACATCTTACCCACGCTGTCGGAACTATCCTATGCTTAATCATCATATATGATGCCTTAACTAAGTAAATCCACCAATCTATGCTAAAAACACACTTAAGGGTTCGTCTAAAAAGTATGATAATTTACTACCCATGATGGCTACAAGGTTTATGGAGACTTGAGTTAATATAAACTCGTATCTCCATATACGTGTTCAATACTACTCCCAAAATATAATTAGCTCATATATTTTTAAAACAAACTTCTTTCTTTGGTTTGAGATGATTACTCAAAAACTTAGTTTAAAATCTCTCTTGGAATCAATGTTCCCTTCTTACTCAGATGTGAAAACATTTTAAAACTTTTTTGGGAATACATAGTCCCCATATACTTCTATGAAGAAATGAACTTCAATATTTACTTTTTACTCTTTACTCAACTTGAACTTTAAGTCTTAATACAAAGTTAAAACGTTTGTGAAAGACTTTTGAAAACTTTTAAAAAAAAATTCTCTTGACTTGTCTTTTAGCTTTTAGACTTGACTCTTTAACTTTCCTTGAATTGAAGTATACACTAAAGGTTCATGATATCATTTTTATAGATGATTTCATTATGTTTAGACGTACCTTAGAGTGTTGGAATCAACTAAAAAGCATAGGTACATTACTTAGGAACTAGAACAAAAAGATGGGGGCGAATGAGAAAAATTGACGTCCCAGGCGCTCTGAGAGGTGTGGGGCGCCAGCCCTTGAAATTTAGAGACTGACTTGGGGAGCTCTGGATGGTCAAAATTTAGTGAGCCTCCTTAAGGCTTTGAGAGGGGAGACATCCAAGGACCTATCCCAGGTGATCCCCGACTTTTCTTCTTCGTTTTTCAACGTATCTTAGGGTTTGAACGAAGTAGGAAAAGACCAAAATACCCCTCGAAATTTTTTTGTCGGACCAAACAACGACCTGAACTGATGAACAATGGTTCAATCGACGGTCCGTTGTTTGGGTATGCTCAACAGGCCTTTATTAAAACGGGAATAACTTTTTACTCGAAGGTTGGATTTTAACAAACTCGGTGGCTATGGAAAAATAATTTAATTTCTATCATTTCATAGGTCATGGGACATATAATTTATTTTGTGCTAAGATTTATGACCATTTGAAGTGACCCAACAACATTTCCATTCTAATTGACTGCTAACTTTCACCTACGGTCCGTAGATCGAACAAGGACCGTGCTGGTCATCCGTAGTTCATGTCAGAGGCTGGGTAACTTGATTTTCAATCCACGGACATAGATCACAGACCGTAGTCTAACTTATGGACCGTAGATATGTCTGTAATCGACAATTAGTCGATTGACAAATGACGGATGCACAATACAGGCTGTAGATCATACTACGGTCCATCAATGGTAATCGTTGATTTCACTTGCAGATTTATGAAAAGTTGATTTCTTGTTTGTTTTGGATACAGGGTTCTACAATCAATAGGCCACATGGAGCCAAACCTTATAGGTTGTTGAACCACCTTGCTAAACATAGACTTTATATAGATAGTTAGTACAGTTTGGGATAAAGAAATGTAAGGCTAATCTATGATAAGAGTATGGTCCAAGTTTAAATCTGTCAAGGATTCCATGAAGATCATGCAGCTTAAAGGGTATTTAAATGAGGGAGAAAATATGAAGCAAGTGAGGAAACAACATATGGAGGTAAAGAACAAATGAGAAAGCCTACCCACTTGCCTGAGTTATTTGAAAATGAAAAATACTACATATTTACGAGAGTATACTGACAAATTCTAGATCGCAATGTCTGAAGTTGGGGCCATATAACTCTTGAATTTGTTCAAATTAGTAGGAGTACTACTATGAAACACTTATAATCTGAAAGGTATGAAATATATGTAACACCAAACTATGAAGGGATAACACCTAAAGGCTATATAAGCATATGTGATCTGGTAAAAATTGTCACAGAACATATAAGAAACTAACAACAATGTTCACAAAGCTGAAGAAATTAAATAAAATTGTGTTTTTGGTAACATATTATCACCAACTCTCTACCTCCTACCATTCGCGAAGCTGAGGCGGGTGAAAAAAAATCACCCCATATGCATTAAAAAATATCAAAAACACTACCATCATATCTTATTATAAGTGGGAAGCTCCAAAGTGTAAAGTTGAAATACCATTTTACCCCTATATACTATATACCTTTTTAAACAAATTATATATTATTAGTTATTATATATTAAATATAAATATTAT
This sequence comes from Solanum lycopersicum, assembly GCF_036512215.1. Taxonomy (NCBI): domain Eukaryota; kingdom Viridiplantae; phylum Streptophyta; class Magnoliopsida; order Solanales; family Solanaceae; genus Solanum; species Solanum lycopersicum. The sequence continues at coordinate 9,950,412 of NC_090806.1, read as the reverse complement.
GGGATGATAAAAGTCTACTTTCCTTTTTAATGAAATAGTAAAATATCTAAAGAATTTTAAAAGTCAATTTATATATTAAATATAAATATTATTGGATGCTAGAAATTTACTTTTTTTTTTAACGAAATAGTAATGCCTGAGGAATTTGAAAAGGAAGTTTTCCATTAAAAACATAAAAATAATAATAATAACAATAATAATAATAACAATAACAATAATAATAATAATAATAACAATATATATTATTAAAAGTGTGAAGAAATTTGAGAAAAAGTTAAATTGTTGTTTTTCCACTATATTAGATTAAAATGTTATAAAATATCAAACTTATTAAATATTATATCAATAATTAAGAATATCATATTAAGTTTTTTACAATAATATAATTAATATATATTTATGTATTATAATACGGATGGTTAATTTCTTTGGTACTACCACTTATTTCAATATTTTAGAATGACTTTTTATTTTTTTCATAGCAATTTAATGTTTTAAAGTTCTTTTCAACTTCTAATAAGAAGTTTACAGAATTTTATAAACAGTCAAATCAGTGAATATGCTAGACTAGATTCATTGATGTTCTCTACCTCCCCTTCTTCTTCTAAATTCATCTTCAATGTTACTGGTAAGGATTCCATTGATATTTCTCATATGTCAGCTCTCTTAATTATCTATTAAATTATTATTATGTTTGATTATGATTATTCTTGGTGGCTAATAATTCTATCACGACATACATAGTTTCTTTATTTATAAATTGCACACAAAATGTTAGTCCACTAGACTTTCTTATGAAAATTTTAATATATTGGTTATTCTTTCTTATTCAGATTAATATATTGATTTGTTTAACATTTTTCATTTTGTATGCGTATGATGACATGTATATTTTATTGTATTTTTAAAAAAAGTTAATTGTGTTGATATTACACATATTTCAACACATAAGTTAGAACTATATAAAATTTATATAATAATAAAGGTCAAACATGCAAGGCACGTTTTCAGAACTAGTACTAGTCAAAATGTATGATTAATTTGTTCTTAATTAGTGCTAGCAAGATAATAGTTATTTTAAAAACATGGTGTAGTCTCTCCAGAGGTTTCTATCTATTTTATTATATTATTTTACTTTACATTGGTCGTAGTCACCATGTAAGCACTAGCAGTGATTGTTCAATTAGTAAACCTTATGTGAAAATCATTTCACCGTCTAATCAAGAGATAAGCACAATGGGGGACAATTCTCGTGTATTATGATACCTTTTGCTTTTTTTTCTTGTGATGGGATTTGTAGAACATCATTTGGTTGTCAAGAGGTTATGTCATTTTCCTTGATAGGCTAAACACACATAATTAATTCTCATAACAAAAGTTGAGGGTGACGTAGAATGCAAAGTGTATGCAGGTTCTTAATAATAGAGCAAAAGATAGAAAAAAAATACACATACGCCATGAACACATTTAGGTCTGTAAGATACACCAATCCCAGCATTATCATCAATGTTAAATGAAGTTTGTTCTGGTATGTCAAACTCTTTCTTTACCCGGAGTTCACCAAATTTTGTAAAATAACATAATCCGTTTATGTTAAGTAGGTGTTTTCGGGTATGCCTCTACCACCACTAATTTTTCCGTCCTCATTCAGTATAACGTCCATGCACAAAGAAAAATTATAAACAAATATAAGCTTGTAAGATGTATAATATCTAATTAAATACCATTGATGTTTTTTTTTCTGTTCTTTGTCAAGCATTATCTTCTCAATAGAACCATGTTCGTCCTTTTTCTTCTTCTTTTTTTCAGTCATCTTCTACATTAGATTATTCGTTATGATTCATCTTCTTACATTCCTCTTTTCTTTTCTTCTCATCTCAAATTCATGCGAAAGATATTGGAGAACTTTACCGAATTATGTATCTAAATTTATAAATTTAAATATATAATTCGGTAGACTTAATTCTACAATATCTTTCGCATGAAACTGGGATGAAAAAGAAATAAAAGGACCATAAGAAGATGAATAAAAAAGTTGATGTAGACGGTGACGGGAAAAAGGGAAAGGATTATGACTCTGTTAAGAAGACAACACTTGACAAAGAAGAGAAAAAAGAAACCAATGGTAACTAATTTGAAACTATGCATCTTACAGGCTTATATTCGTTTTAGATTTTTTTTTTATGTGCATGACTTATGTTATTATTGAATGAGAAGGGAAAGAATAGAGGTGGTAGAGACATACCCTAAAACACCTACTTGACATAAATATATTATTCTATTTTGTACAAAATTTAGGGAACCCCAGGTAAAGATGAAAGTTTCTAAACCTGAAGTAACTACATATAACGTTGATTACAACGTTGGGATTAATGTATCTTATGGACGTAAAAGTGTTCATGTACATAAGTGTATTTCTCCATCATTATTCTCTATAATTAATTAACCTGCACACACTTCGCATTCCACGTTACCCTCAACATTTATTATGAGAATCAATTATGTGTGTACATCCTGCCAAGGAAGATGGTGGGACCTTTCATCAACCAAAAGAGGTTGTACAAATTCCATCACCAAGCAAAACAATAAAATATATTATAACAAAATTTAAGTTTTAACTACCTCCCGTTATGCTCGTAGTGAGTTCTTAGCATGTTGTTTATGAATCTTGTTAATGGAGATGTTGGAACTCCTCATCAAAAAAATGATATCATGTTCAAAGTGACAATGATGTGATAAAATGAAATGAATATGCTAGCTTAATTGGAAATTTTAGGTATGTGACTAATACTACTAGGCATAATATTATTGTATATGAAGTAAAAGTACTTAGCAGGTTCACAAGCTAAACATTGGCATGTTATACAAGAGTTATGAGATATTTAATTGGGATAAAAGATTGTCATTTTTGTTCTATGAAAAATATCTTGTTGTACTTGAAGGTTTTTAGGATGTAGACTGGAACACTTTATCATATGCTTCCTTTTCTACCACGGGTTACATTTTTACTTTGGATAGTGGTGCTATTTGTTGAATATAAAAAAAAAGAATGTTACTCTTCCATGGAGGCTCTAATATTTCTTTAGATTTAGCTAGTAAGGAAGTGAATTAGTTGAGATATTTGATATTTCAAATACCTTATTTTGAAAAATCAAATTCTCTTATTCTAATTCATTGTAACAGCATTGCTGAAATTGGAAGAGTTCAAAATCGTTATTACAATAATAAATCAAACCTATAAGGAGGAAATACAGTAGTGTGAGATCATATTTGACACGTGGTACCATTAATGTTGATTATGTCAAATCTTGTAATCATCTTATAGATCATTTACTAAGACCCTTAACAAGAGAAACGATCTGGATACATCGAAGGGAAGGATTGAATCTTGTAAATCCATTAGTCATATGTTAGGAACCAAACTTGGGGACTAGAGATCTTGTAATCAAGTTCAACAAGAAAAACGAATCATACGATGACTTATTGTGAAATTCACTATTTCATTTTCCTTCCTATGATGTGAGTACATTGTTTCGTGTAGTGAATCATGTGAAATTTTTAATATTATTGGTTAATAGTATTAATTAACCTAGTTATGGGGTAAAAAGACGCAATGATGTTCTTTCCTGCCGTTGGTGGACATTGATTGTGCCTTACTCCTATCTGTTATTTCATTAGAGAATCACCAAAGTATGTTGAGCTGCTACATTTCTTTTCTGTCTGTTGAGGACTTATGATAATTTCATTTTGCTCTTTACTGCTTCATTACTTTGTATATGTTAGTGGTCATTGACTTATGGCCAAAGGGGAAGCGATAAGCTTTCTATAGTTAGTGAGGCAATAACATAAATTCTCGAATAAATAGAAATAGAAGATAAGTTTACTAGGGGAATCATTATCCCCAATCTTGTTGAGTTTAGGTTTCAGATATATCTCATTTGCAGCATCATTCGATTCACCAACAACAGAAATTGTGGAGATAGCCAGATATATGAAAGGCCTATGGATTTGAATATAATCTGAAAACCATGAAGTGCCTCTGTTTGCATAAAAAATAATATATGCATGCTCAGTCAAATAAAATCTTCTTGAACAAAAAAAAACTTCTGAAAAAATCAAACAAAATATCAAGTTAGATGTCGTAAACTCAAAACGTTTAGAATAGTAGGTATGGAATAAAATAATAGAATTTCCTTATCTTTTTTAGAAACGTTTTGTGTTTAGACAACTAACTTGATATTTTGTTTGATTTTCTCAAAAGTTTTTTTTGTTCGAGTAGATGTTGTTTGGCAGAGCATGCATATATTATGTTTTATTCAAAGAGAGGCACTTCGTGGTTTTCAGATTACATTCAAATCCACATGCCTTTTGTATATCTGGCCATCTCCAGAACTTTTGTTATTGGTGAATGGAATGATGTTGCAGGTGATACATCTCTGAAACCTGAACTCAACTAGATTGAGGATATTTATTCCCCTGGTAAACTCATGGTCTACTTCTATTTATTTGAGAATCAGTGTTATTGCCTTACTAAATATAGAAAGTTTATTGCTCCCCTTTTGGACATTCATCTACCTGTTTACTGCTTCATTATCTTCCTATTCATTGAAAGCAAGAATTCCTCACATATATATAATAATTGTTTTCCATTAATTTGTTTTGAGTACAAGAAAATAGAAAGTGAATAATAGTTTCTAAAAAGAGAGTTCCTATTAGTGGAAGGAGGTGCTCTTTTTGTGGAGCTTTGGATCAACTCTTATCTAGAGTTTGTTGAGTTATACTTTGTGATTGGGTTGTTGTATCATAAAAGAGACAAGTCAGGAAAACTAATTTTAATTTGGACTGGTGAAAAGATTTGTGATAATGAGCTTGAATCTCCTTAAGTAGAACGAAATATCCGTATCTCAACATGAAGATAATATTTTCTTCATTTTTATTTTAAATTGTAATCTTGTTTCACCAAAATATTTAATTCAATCAAAGGTTGAAGTTTCAGATAAGAGGAAAAGTGCACATTTGTCAGCAGGATATATAGAGGAACACTTGAGAATAAGATTTAAGATTATTATACAAACTTGGATCAAATGTGAAGAGATCATTAAATTAGACCGAAAAGGGCCTAAAATGCCCACCAACTATTCGAATTGGTACAAATTACCCTTCATTCAGCTTTCGGCTCCCAAATGCCTTGATGTCAACCTATTAGTTTAGAAATACCCTTGATATTAACTCTCTAGCTCATATTTGCCCTTATTTTTAACAGTCCCCCAAAAATTAAACAATTATATATTTATTTATTATGTTGTGTAATCTGATTGATCCTAATTCAAACCCCTTTCAAATAAGTAATAAAAATCACATATAATTCATATTTTAATATGATATGCTTGAAAATAATATTCAAAAAATTGTTTACTTCATGATATTTTTCCATTAGCATATTTTAAATCAATGCACAATTTGTTAAAGCCACTCATAACTTGGGATTCATCTAAAATGTGAATATGAGTGTTTATATAAAAATATTATTTTTATTAACATAAATTTTTCTATTAATCATTTAATTGTCCTTTTCATTCCCTTTGTAAGTTTTTTTTAAATCTTTTGTTCTTAATTAGGATATCTGAAACTCAAATTTAAACTGAACTAACATGTTTATATTCTTTTGATTTATATTACTACCATGATGGGGTGATTGGGGAGAAGAGAAAAGATTTTTTTATTCATTATTTATGAATTTTCAATACACACAAAAGAAAAAATGATATTAAATTATCTTCTATGGAACCATTATATCTACATGAACATCTCGTAATTTTCCTCTTTTTTTCTCCATTGTTTTGTCATAAGTTAAAAAAATAAAAATGGTGGACAAGATTCAAGAAGAAAGAAAAAGTAGAACAGAGAGGAGGTAAAAGGGGAAGGGGAAAGAGGGGGGAGGGGAAGGTGATTTAACTATGGAACCCAAAATTAGGTCAATAATATGAGCTCAATATTAAGTAATTTTTAATTATTTTAACAGAAATATCCTTAAAACTTTGGGATTTGATACAATATTGCCCTCCCGTCCACCTTTTAAGCTTGGCCGTTGAAAATAAGCGCATTTTTTAGCTAAAAGGTTGACATTTGAGCTATTTGGGGGCCGAAAAATAGATAGAGAATATGTAGCAATTAAAATAGTCGATAGTCATTTTAGAAGGAGCAAAAGGTAAACAGAAGAGTAATCATATACTGAATACTAGAATTATGATCCTTGCAAGTCTATATATCTTGAAGTTTTTTTTATCATCAAGAATTTGTTAAATATTTTAAGTTTAAGAACACATGCATGTGTTTTTCTCTTTTCCTTTCATTATGATTGTAAATAAAAAAATCACCAAGGTAATTTTTTCTTGTACCCACTGTTGTGTATTTTTTTTCTTTGATATCAAGTTCAATTTTGATCAAATGATCTTTCAACATCAAATAGTCATTTTCATTATGTTTGGCCAATTTTTCAGAGGAAAAAATGTTTATTTATTTTTTTCAATAAATTATTTATTTTTAAAACTTGACGTGTTTGATTACGCTTTTGGGAGAAAATAATTTTTTTTAAAAGAGAAGCAGAAGCAGGTTTTCCATAAGATTGTACATTTTTCCTTGAATGGACAAGTCTTTATTGTTTATTCATTCAAATAAAATGGTCTTTAATCTTATCAATTAACAATCAAACTTACGCCTAATGAAGCTTAAGTTTTTTAGAAATAGAAGGCATGGTTGGGCATAACTTGTGAAATATTAAGACATGAGAATATAAATTTGCCCTACCACAAAAGTTATTTGTTATGAGAGGAACATATTACAGAGTAACACTAAATAGGAGCGAAGGTACAAACGCCCGATGTTTTTCAAAAGCTAGAGAAAAGATTCCCCCGAATGTACTTTTTTGGAAAACATTTTTGAGAAAATATACTTAGAAATATTTTTTATAAATTTGATCGAACACTTATTATTGTTCAAAATTACTTTGTAATCTAATAAGTAAAACATAAATTCCTTATCAAAAAGAAAATATTTCAAAATAAGCAAATTTTAGAAGTTTGACAAACAAAGCATTAAAAGTTTGCACTTAAAACTTAAACTTTTGAGTTTTGAAGATTGGCAAGGTCACAATAGTTATATAATGGAAAACGCGAAAAATGTCAACATATTCATGGAAAATAGATACAGTTTAAAATGTAAGAGTTAGTGTTTCAATTAATTTTAAAACAAATTCATGCGTTGAAAAAGTTTTGAAATAACAAAATACAAGAATGTGAGTTGTAACATTTATTTGCTTTAATTCTACGACATAAACATTTTGCAAGATACTTTTGAAAATTCTACGTTTTGGATTTTTGGAATATAAATTTTTCTTTTAATTCATGAACTTATAATAAACAGAATTTATTTAAAGTCTTTTTCTTACAAAAACATTTGTCCTATAGATTGAGTTTCTTTTGGTTGAAAATAATAGCACTCAAGAAAAATCCACTTTCCCTTGAAAACGCTTTTGAAATATTAATCAAAAGGTGAAATCACTAAATCAAAATAGAAGAACGACATTCTTGAATGCTACTTGTTTTGTGGCTTAGTTGAATCCCGAAGATAGAGTTTTTATTTATTCTTCCGATTACTCGTGGGAGAGACTCCAATTATCTTCAAAAAGCGTACCAATGTGCCTCTAAGCCAAGCAGGTTTTGTTTTAGATTCCTTATATTTTTATCATTCTTGTTCATTTGTTCTAACATAAAAAAAGTTGCAAAAAATCACTATATGTTGTTATTATAGTAACTCTCTCTCTCTCTCTCTCTCTCTCTCCCTCTCCTACCAATATGAAGAAATCTATTCAAATATAATGTATCATGTATCAATTGTATTCAGTCAAATATAGGTGAGTTTTGTACATTATATCAATCAAAATTGAAAAACTGTATTTGCATTTTTTGTATCAATTGTATTTGTATTCATTCGAATACAATATGCATTCATCCTCTCTATCAAATGTTTTATATATCAATTGTAATTAATCACGGAGAGGATGAATCAGTTGTATTCGTTTTCAAATACATTGATACATAATACATAATAGTTATGCATTAAAAATATACTGAATACAATGCAAAATAAATATAAAGTACAATTTTTTGTCATTCTCTCTCGATATCCCTTGCTATAAAATACAATCTTTTGTCATTCTCTCTCGATATCCCTTGCCTCTCACCCCTAATGTGTATTCATTTTAAGGCAAATCAGTTTGTATTTGTATTTTTTTTCTCCAAAATCACCGAAAATATAAAAATACAAATGCATATCAAATCAAAATATTGTTGTGAATTGTAATAAGTGAAACAATAGTTATTTAGTCCTATTTAAGGTGTAATATTTGTTGTTTCTTAAAGCTCCCCGTATATTAAGGATATTTTGATCTATAGATTGAGAGACAAATTTGAATCATTTCTAACAGGTTAAAGACAATTTTTATTAATGAGTGGAAAGAGGAGCAAATTTTATCTTAACTATAACACCCCAAAAAATTTTCAAACTAAGACTCAAACCATTCTTCATTGTCAGTAGGATTTTATTGAGGAATTTAGAATTTCTTGAGTGATAGTTCACTAGATGTAGCACCTTATGTTTCAAGAAGAACTAAAGAGAGTTCATTTAAGTGTTACCTAAGTTCTTCTAAGATTTGGGTCGATTTCAAATAACCATCACTCTCAGTACTGGATGTGTTAGGTGTGCAATGAGGTGTAAAATTAAAGATATTTGAATTATCTTTCCAACGCCACCGAGTTTACTAAGTTTCGAGGTAGGATGAGTGAGATATGTCCTTTTCAAGTCGGGTTCTCCAGTTAAGGAAAGTTACCCAAAAATAGTAAGGGGTATTTTGGTCTTTGCCTTAACAAATAAAATTTAATCATTTTTAGTAAGTCTTATGGGTTTAATCCTATTAAGTTCAGTTTTATAATCCTATTATAGCCTAGGGTTTTAGTTGAGCGTTCAAGAAGTGAAAAGAAGAGAAAAGAGGAGAGGATCAAAGCATTTGTCAAGGTTCTTGAGTTTTGTTGCAGATTTTCACCATGGGTTTGATCCATAAGAGGTATGAAAGCTTCAATGGTGTTAGGTCTTTCAACCACACAACAATCAAGTTATTTTCAAAGCAATTTTAATCTTGAAGTTGAAATATTAGAGTTATTGAGAAGTGTTCTTGAAGTTCATTCTAAATCTTGTTGTGTTGGGGCTTTGATGATATCTTGAGATGAAAGTGAGTGTTTTGAGGGTTGTATCAAGTATATTGGAGTATACTTAAAGGGTAAAATAGTATTTTCAAATATTATGTAAAGATATAATTAGAAAAAGAAACTAAGTAACAATGTGAATACACCAAATTTGTTGTTTCATAAAATAGGGGTTTTCTTTGTTACGTAACAACGAAATTTAGCAATACATTTTAAGTAACAATCAAAATAAACATTGTAGGTATAATAACAATACAATACAAATTGTAACAATGATCCAAACATAGTGTTAGGGTTTTAGTTGAAAGTTCAAGAAGAGAGAAGAGGAGAGGATCAAAACGTTCATCAAGGTTCTTAAGTTTTGTTGCGGATTTTCGCCATGGGTTTGATCCCTAAGAGGTATGTAAGTTTCCATGGTGTTGGATTTGTTCACCCACACGTCAATCATGTTATTTTCAGCGTAATTTCATTTTTAAAGTTGAAAGATTAGAGTTCTTGATGAGTTCTTGAGAAGTTTTCTTGAAGTCCATCCTAAATCTTGTTGTGTTGGATTTTGATGATTTCTTGAGATTAAAGTGAGTGTTTTGAAGGTTGTATTGAGTAGATTAGAGTGTACTCATGTTAATTAATCGAATCCATGCATTTCATAATAAATAAGAGTAAAATGATAAACTTACTATGTCAATAAATATTTTATTAATAGGTGTGTTAATTTAAAAGTATATAAATAATTTGAAACAGCGGGAGCACCAAACAACTCCTTATTGCATGACTTCATGTAACATGATGCACAAGTACTACTAGTTGAACATCAACATGACATGACAGAGATATTTTGGAGATCAATTAATTAAACCTAAGCCATTAATGTGTCATACAACTTCCTAAGAGGAAAAGAAGGAATTTCCACGTGAATTATCGTTGATTGGCTTTATTATTTTTTAGAAAACGCGTTAAACATTGATTTCAATCAATTTTATTTGGTGGATGATGGAATGGAAACTCATTAAATCTTTATCTATTATATAAATTAAAAAAATTTGTATGTGTGTATTAGAATTATATAATAAATTAAAGCCAGAAATAAATATATAAGCTTACAGATAGATTATATGCATTCACTAGCATTTATTATATTAGGTCCCTTGACAAAATAACGATGCGAAACAAAAATCAAAAACAAAGATTTTTAGGTAAAAAATCTCCTTGCTTAAAGAATGAGAGAATCACAATATGTTCTCACAGAATTTTCAGCTCAACTTCATCTCACTCAACATAGAGGTAAGATTTAGATTACAGACTCCAATAATCCAGGAATTATCTTACAATTCCTTTCTCCCTTGTTGTAACAAATCTGTTACCAAACAAGAACTAATTAACACATATGTTAGCCCACTACACTTGCTAACTCTAACGGATATAAATTTTACGATGCAAACATAGGTAACTCTAGCTAAATTTTGGAATGACACACAAGAACAGCTTGACACGCATCTAATTCCTTTATAGCTTAGGAATGGATGTTACATGAATGAGCATAGAAATATAAATCCTAACAGCTAAAAACAGTGATTACTCTATCAGGTTTATCGTTGTTTTTCTACCTAGAGAGAATGGGCTTTTGCTATTTTAAAAATTCTGATATGCAAAAACTTGTTTGTGTCAATGGAGAATAGACATATTATTGCATAGCACAAATTAAGGGAGTACAACTCTCCGTCAAGTTTAAACCAAAAAGAAAAATTAAAACGGAGTAACATTTTGTTTAGAATATATAATCGTCTCTTAAAAAAAATTCAAAGTGATGAAATCAGGTCCAACTATACGAATTAATCATTTCAGATGAAAACTCTGCACAAAATTCAAAAGTTATTAAGTCTCATAATACATAGTTCATCCAGAGTGTCCGAATATCTTAATTAATCACGCATTAAACGTGTATTTTATACTTGATCTATATAGACGTACCAGTAAAAACGATAGAAATAGAAAGAAAAATCGCCCAATGCATCCAAGAAAAAAAAATGATGTTACATGTCCATAGATATCAGTAACTTTAAACTGCTAGACCAGCGGTATACTTAACTCCCGTAGGAGGTAACCATGAGTTCCCCAAAAGGAACTGAGCAACGGTAAAATTACTAGCCTGTGATGAATCATTGAGCAGATGAAAACCAGGCCAATTAACTCTACCGCCCAAACCGGCGCCAGGCCCATAATTTTGGTACTCTGCGTAATACAATGTGTCAAGTGATGTATTTCCGTTCCATTCTAACCAACCTTGAGGTCTAATTACATTACTCATGTACGATTGCATGATCACTGTTCGCGAATACGTCTTCCATGGTCTTCCAAGATACGTATACGTAGAATTGAGTGAAGTTAATAGATCCGGTTCACCAGATATGTTACAAAATTGAATCGTGAAACCTGTTGTTTCAGCAATTTCTTTTCGACCTTGTGCTGTGATTGTGTTTTTCTGTTGTGACAATCCTTTTCGTGCTAATATTTGACAGTTTTGAAAAATAGCTGTACCGTCTCCAAAAATGAAATCGACTGTGCCAGTAATTGTACAGTCTCTGTAGAATTGACGCATTGAGTGGGCGTAGAGAGTGTCTTGGTAACCCCTCACCGCGCATCGGAACAAGACCGATAAATCTGAGTCGGAACGAAATGCTACTGCTTGGTGCTTTTCGGGTCCTGATGTGTTCTCAAATGTTATGTCTCGGGCTATAAATCCTTGACCTTTTACCGCTGCATTGCGTTCAGTAACGGAATCAAAAATTTGACTAAAGACATAGTAAATATATTTTGTTATTTAACAATTTTTGTATTATAATTTTTACTTAAAAAAATCCAAACTCAAACTCGTTGACTTAAAAAAAGGACATATATGCATATGATAAAAAGGAACACCGACATTTTAATTAGGTACGTAACTTTGGATGAATAAAATCATTTTTGAAATTTGCATTTGTCTTATTATAGTAATAATAGTGGGTAAGAGTTAGATATATAATAACAATGTAAAGATTAAATTTATGAATTAGTTTATGTTATTTTTATCTTTCTTTCTTTTTTTGACTAAAAATTATTTCACCAAATTCTGATACAACCAAAACCCCTGTCTTCACTTTTTTTTTTTTTTAGATTTATTTTGTTTTTAATAAATCCTAAAAAAATCATAATATACCCTTATTTAAATTATATTTCAAGTTTAAGTAATATTTATATATTTTAAATAATAATTTAAATTCTAAATATTATTTTTAAAAGTTATGATCAAACACAAGAACAAGACCAACTTTAAAAATTTCAGATGAATAATTTCGTTTTTTTAGTTGTAACATCAACTCAAGCTTTTATTTTGACTAAATGTATAGTAAAAATAATTAATTTTAATTATTAAAAATATTTAAAATATAACAAAATAGTCATCAATTTTATGATATTAAATGTATGATATTAAAAAGTTTAAATAAAGAATTTATTATAATATATTACATTATTTATTTTTTAAAATTGAAAAAGTAACAAATTTGCAGACATACCTTTATGGGCCATGTTTAAAAAAGCAGAATAAACAGTGATATTTTTATAAATATTATTATTATCATGCGTCCTATCAAATATTAAATAAAAGTGGGGGGATTTTTGAAATATTGAGTACATAACTCCACGTGAATTATGATAATAATAATAATATGACAATAAATGAAAATGAAAACTTACCAAAGGTTGCAGATCTATAAGTGGTCCATCCATCAATAAAATTTCTATTCCCAGAAATAATAGTAACATCAATTCCATCACCAATCATCATAATATTCCATTTTTTCTTGCTAATCTCCACATACTCTTTATAAATTCCCTTCTTAATATATATCACAAATCTTTTTGTACTCAATTGTGGTGCTGCGTCTATTGCATCTTTAATTCGGGTAAAATTACCAGTTCCGTCAAGAGCTACTACAACGTCTGTAATTACTCCTTTAGTCGAATTTGATGCTTGCAATAACCTTCTATCTTTTCGTTTAATCCACGAAGGGAATAAGTTGTGATCTTCTTCATTTGACGTTAATTTTCTTTCTCGGGAGAATTGCCACGGCTTCCCACGTTTGGCATTGGCCTCAGAGGGGAAGACGTTTTTCCTAGAGACGGGTCGGACCATAAGAAGAATGTTGCGGACTAATGATGAGACTTGGTTGAGATTACCCGCAACCAAATTCTTGACTAGTCCATTTGTACCCTCGAATCCTTCGATGCATGTATCTTGATTAATTAATGCTCCGCTTAAATAATTCTTCAAATCTGCACTTAGATTACCTGTACTGTTGTTTTTTCCTGTCCCATCGTACCACAAGTGTTGTTAAAAATATACTAATCTTTATGTTTTGAAAATAAGTAATTAGTAGGAAAAAAGGTTTAATTTACATTTTTACTTTTGCGAGTAAAAATTGAGATATCCCATGAAATGACACACATCTACTACTACAATAGGTTAGGTAGTTAATCATGCTTTGACATTTTTTTTATTCTAAAGATGAACCCAACAAATTTGAAAATGATGTGTGTATATACACATATATATATATTCTTTTGGGCAAATTGGTAGCATTTGGTACGATCTATACAATAATTAAACTGGATAAATTTTCATAAGAAATTATCTAAAAATATCATTTTTATTTCTTTTAGGACAAGAATATTATTCAACTATTTTTGTTTTCCTCAATTGGGACTATTAGACTTAATTTTAAAGTGGTGATTTTAACATAAATTTTTCTCAATGAATTGGCCAATGATTTAAAACATGACTTAACGATGTTAAATAATGACAAAAGTCTCACATCGGTGATTAATGAGATGGGTGGACTCCTTATAAGGCTTGGGCAATCCTCCTCCCTTTGAGCTAGCTTTTGGGGTGTGAGTTAGGCCGAAGACCTAGTTTCACATGGTATCAAAGCAGGGCCCGTCTTACCCGATGTTGGGGTCGCCAAAATTAAAATTGTTCACGCACCAGATGCTAAGCACTGGGCGTGAGGTGGGGTGTTAAATAATGACAAAAGTCCCACATCGATGATTAATCAGATGGGTGGACTCCTTATAAGGCTTGGACAATCCTCCTCCCTTTGAGCTAGCTTTTGGGGTGTGAGTTAGGCCTAAGACCTAATTTTACAAACGACTTTAAACAAGAATTTCAACTGAATATTGATTTTCTTTAGTTGCCCCTATTAATTATTATGATATGACGATTGTGAAATGATTTTTGGTTACTACACCATGACTTATGATATGTGGATTACTATGCAAGATGACTTATTATATGTTCCACTGATTTATCATGATTGCAAATTTTGTGTTTGGATTACTCATTGGGAAGATGATATTCAGCTAAAAAGTATATATTTTGAGTACAGTATGGCTTTCATTGAATCCAAACCTTAGTCTTGGCTTTAATTGAATCCAAAACTTAGTCTGGCAGGTAAGGTAGTTCCTCTAGTTTGTATCAGTATACAAGGGCACTTTTACTCATAGATATATTATTAATCATATCCTAGTTTTTGTTGATTTCTAGTCACTCATGAACCCCAGCGGGCCCTTACTAGTTCCTCCCCGCCCACATGCCTCTGATTTCAGCTTTTTCTATTTATATTTTGTTTGACTAAAACAATTTCCTACTCATCCTAAATTACATAAATACTCGATATAAACATCTTTTATTAGGCGATTTTCAAACATAAGGTTCATAAAAAGAAGCGATGATAATATAACTTATAATAGAACTTAAAAAGATGCCCTAATATGAGCAGAACTAATTCAAAAGAGCATAAAAATGAGGATTGGAGCTAAAAACTTTTTATACGTGGGAGGTTCCAAGTCCCAACTCAAAACAGTCAAAAGTAGTACTCCCTCGGTCTTTTATTTATTTGTTAAATATTTTATAGTTTCACTTTTTCAGTTGTAATTTTTACAAATAAGAGAAAAATAATATCTTTTTCTATTATATTCTCAACTTATTAACGTTGAGTATGTTTTTAAAAAACACAATGAATAAATTAGTCTGAAATTCTATTTATTAATAAAAATAAAATAATATTATTATTTTATAATAGACATGTCAATTCAAAATTTAACAAGTAACCGTGAATAGAAGGAGTAGTAAACTTGTAGTACTCCAATAAAGCGTAAAACAGGCCAAAAAGATAAAAGTAACAAAGACAGACACCTAATTGCAAATTAAAGTTTTAAAGCAAGCATCTCAAAAAGAGCACAAAAAATTAAGTGCATTAACCTTTTCCTAAAGTGCATAACACTCATAAAAAATGAACAAATTAAAGATGCTCGTATCTAATATTCATATTGAAGTCTATTAAATTTATATTTCTATTAAAAGTCTCACATTAAGGATGAAATCTTTGATTAAGAACGAAAAAATACTTAATACTCAAGTAATATAGATAGATAAATAGATACCTTTGGGATTCTGAGTAGCAGTAAGAGTCCAAGTAAGTTCATCTGCTGAGAGATCCAAGAGATCAAGACAATCAGAAATGGCATTCGAAAGTCGAAAATCGCCAAAAAAGCTAGCAAATTTTGACACTAAAGAAGTGACTTCACGAACAATGTTGATGGTAGACTTAACAGAACCCAAAAACTCAGATGTTGGCACTTGCAAACATTCTGATTGAAAAAAATTGTCATCAACAGCATAGCTTATCAAAGGACAAGTAGTAGTTAGACATAAAAGTACCAAAATCAGTACTTTACAGAATAAATTACCCATAATCATTAAAGTCCTACACTTAATTAATTTTTAATAATGAGCATGCATATGCATGTAGTTTAATTTTGGCTAGTGAGACTTATGGATAAAAATTATTTGGTTGATAATAATGAATTAATTAATAAATATATAGAAAGGGGGGAAGTGGAAAATTTATTGTTGTGGTTAGGGGGCAGGTGAGAGCATTGATGAAGATTGGGGGCTGATGGAAGAGATATATATATATAAGTAGAAGGGAACATGCATGGGTTTAAGACACTCACCTCTTGTGTTGACCTATTAGTATATTTCATCAATTCCTTTTTATCTCGAGGAGTTAGGTATAGATTTATGGGTTTGAAGGAATTTAATTATTTTGTATAGTTTTATATTTGTATTAGAAAATTAAGCAAATATATATACATATTAATTAACTTGTGAACCTACCACAATAATTGATTGACAGCTCAGTATTTAAAGAGCGCGGTGAAAATGATTTCACAATCGTATTGTGGGTTCGAACGTCACTGGCTATCAACGAAAAATTCTTTTTTTTAAAAGGAAGAATGTTTTGTAATATTTATTTGTTCATTATATTAAAAATAGTACGTTGTCAATAATGTTTGTCCAGTTTAAAAAATCAAGAATTAATTTATCATTTTCTATCTATTTTACCTCGTTATTAATTACTA
The DNA here is from genome assembly GCF_036512215.1 of Solanum lycopersicum. NCBI lineage: Eukaryota > Viridiplantae > Streptophyta > Magnoliopsida > Solanales > Solanaceae > Solanum > Solanum lycopersicum. The sequence goes on along the minus strand of NC_090806.1, from coordinate 9,933,694 downwards.
GTTAGTATCTAATACGTTCACTAAAACCTTAAATTTAATACATTCAAAAGGTTAATATAGTAATATTTATGCTATTATTTATTATTTCTTAAGGTGTATGTCAATAATGAATAACTGTTGAATATATTGAAATAAAATTTAAGTAAGAAAATAAGCTTTTTGAAATGTATGGCTTAAAACATTCCATAATTATTCGCATGGATATAAATCATGTAACTAAGAGTAAAGTTAAAAAACTTAAAGTTAATTGTTTTCAATTATAAAAAGTAATACAGTCTAAAAAATGTGTAACATCAATTGAGACTCTTTCTGTGTTTATTTTATTTGTCATTTATAATATATAAAAAAAAAGTTATTTTACTACATTTTTTAAAAAAATTCATGGTTTACATATTCTTTACATTAATTATTTATTTCGTAAATTATTTTTTCAGAGTATAATATGAAACGTCAATTAATAAAAATTAATAAATGTGTCAAAGAACACAGGGGCGAAGGGTGTCGGTGACATTGCACCTTAGATGATATTTTAGGACGGTGGTAGGACAACTTTCATTTGATGCTGAAACGTAACCACTGCCTTCCATTTGTACGTCCCCTTAATGTTTCGACAATTAGGGTGTATCATGTGCTTAAAAATGTGTTTTTGAAAAATAAAAAGATATAAATTAAAAAAATATTATTTTAAAAATATTTATATATAATCTATAAATATTGATTTGGGTTATGAATGAGGGGGGTGTGAAGGTAGATGTCACGTCCCGTCACTTTGTCAGGTGTGAAGGTAGGTGTCACGTCCCGTCACTTTGTCTGATAAATTTTACATTCGGATGAGGGCAAAATAGTCTATAGAGAACTTTAGAAGCCCTTAGATACTTGAAAAGGCTTTGGAAAGTCGTAGAATGCCTTGAAATTCTCTAGACTAGAAGAAAGTTCTAAAAGATAAACTAAATATTTTCTTGGAAAGCTTTAGAATTTTCGAAAATTAGTAGCATAACATGTAGGCTTGGGGAAGCGTTAGAGTGGCATATTTGAGGTGCTTAGTCGTAGTTTTTACGTGGAGAGGGTAGAAGTAAGGGAACAGAGAAGTAAGGGTAGTGTTACTTTTTATTATGTGTTGGTTCAGGTATTCCAATGATGCTTATCAGCATGTGTTATTTGTATTAATATTAATTTTAATATATCACTTGACATAGTCTGGCTGTAGAATTAATAATACTTAATAAGTTCTAAAGACAATGATCTCAAACAATTTCCATGTCTCGTTTCCTTATTCTCTCGTATAAATTGTATTTCTTAGTTGTTGTTGTACTTATTTAGACTAGTTCTTTGAAGGTGTTAGTATGTTTCTTGTGAAATAACTTTGGCAGTCTTGAATCATTTTCACCATATATGAATGCTAATTTTGTAAAAAAAAATAAAAAATAAAAAATTATCCAATGCATGCATGTTATTTTTATTACATCAAATCAAACACGACATATGAATAGTATGAGTACAATTAATATAAATATACTATCATTACTATATCAAAAATAATCTTTAACGACAATAGCTTAATTATCATTGAATATATAGTTTTAACGGCATTTAGCACTATTTGTATATCTTTTAACGCCTTTAGCGACATTGAATCCAATAATAATTAATTAATATCGATAACGACTTTAACATTCTTTATTAATATGTATATTTATTACCGTTAAATAATAATTTTATTGTAATGCATAAACATTACTAATATATTCAATTCAACATATATATTTTAATACACTCTATCAAAAAACTCCGAAAATTAAAAAAAAAAATATTACCCTTACAAACATACTTTTGAAGGTTTCCACATATGTAGTCTATTCCGCGTATTTCCACATATCCAAAAAACGCGGAAATCTTAGCAATGCTTGCCAGGCTGCCCTATTAATTCTTATAGCTACAAAGTACAAACCAACTTTGAATAAATACTTTGTTAGCTTTACTTCATGTCTCACCTCTTTTTCAACATTATTCTTTTCCTTTCTTTTTTCGTACTTTATTCGTTTAAAAGAATAATGTTTTTTAGTAGTATTTTAATTTTAATTTTCCATGTGAAATATTCAAAACAATTAACATAAATTTAATTTAAGACCATAAAATTTAAAATTAATATGTTATATTTTTTTAAATTCTTTATTAAATTGAATCATATCACTCTTTTTAAAACCGAGAGAATTATAAGTTAATGCCAAAAGTTATATAAAGGAAGGAAATGGTGCTTTTCTAAAGTGTTTAAAGCCCATGCATGTTCTTGATTTGGTATATACGTTAGCAGTGTGATCTGAGGTGGGACCCACTTGGTGAATGACTAATAAGGCCACTATTTTTTTAAAAAAATAATGTAGATTGTTTTGATAGAGCATTTTTTTAGCCAAAAAAAAAAAGTTTTTGTGCTCATAAATTAAAATTTAGCTAAATATATCAAAAAATTCAATTTTGTCATTATAAATGTATCATATAAAAAATTAAAATGAAAACATTACTATAAAAGAATAATTTTTTTTAAATTATTGATAAAAGAAAACTAAGTTATTCTTATTTAAACTAAGTGGAGTACAACTTTTGGATGACTAGTTAACTAGCCATTTAATTTGTATCCTTCGATTCATTTAACTTATTTATCACCTACTCCCTCCTTTTCAATTATGTAAGACATTTTTTAAAATATTTTTTTGTTTAAAAATGTCTCTTTTTTATATAAATAGATATAATTTAATTTTAAATTTCCTTTTCTCTTTAATAATAAATACACAAATAGTTAAAGAGTGTTTAAGATCTTAAATTTTTTTTTAAATTATTTATTTATGAAATTTTATATCAAATCAAATAATGCTACATAAATTGAGACAAAATAATATCAATTATGGAAAATCGTCCAAACAACTAATTAGACCTTATCTATATCTATATAATAAAAATATTAATATAAGTTGGTTGATCAAAATATCCTTTAAATATTGTATGACTTTTATAACCTTAAATAAGCTCTAATCCTATTTCTTATTGGACATATGAAAATATCCTTTAAATATTGATGACTTTAATATCCTTAATGAACTCTAATTCTATTTCTTATTGATCATTTGTGGGGATCCTACTATGATTATTTTTCCTAATCTGGCTGGAAATTGTAAAAGGAAAAAATATAACTAAGAATCTTTTTCTGGCACAAGAGATAACTAGGATATCTATCTTAGAAGCAAAAAAAACAATGTTGTGGTTAATTTTGATATGGCTTAAGGCATAGGACATGGTTTCATGGATTTTGTGTCAAAAGCATTAAGTTAATAGATTATTATCTAATAATTGTTAGGTATATAGTAAGAAAAAAATGGAGGGAAGACGAAATTAAAGGTGGGAATACGAAGATTTCTCTTTTATGTTTTAGTAAAAAGTAATTCACCCTCATTGGTGGCAGAAAGAAAATGTTAAGTTTTTATATAAAGAAACATTTCTACTAGTTCATAAAAGGTTTGTAAGAGTGATCCCCTTGCGTCTAGTCGTTGTTGGCTCTGCTTCGAGATTATTTCTTGGATAAAATTTTTTAATTATTTTTTTTAATTGATGGCCAACATGAAACAACCCAACCAAATCTAATCTGCGCAACCTTTGGTTAAAATGTCTTTTCCATTTTATTTAAATTTCTCACCATTTAAAATCCTTGTTTTGAAAAGTTGCAAACTTTGATAAATGGTTATATATTAGTGATTGTTATAAAAGGCTGCAAATTTTTAGAAACAATGTTTTTGGTTGTAAATACATGTGACTCCTCAGTCTTATCACTTAAGTAATTTTAGAAATTTTTTTCACACAATTAAATATTCGTGTCTTTTGCTCTTGTTGAGTGGCTCATTGCCACCATTATTTTTTTATCAATGAAGAAGGGCCTAAAATACCCTTCAAGTATAGAAAATGGAATAAAAATACCCTCCATCCACATTTAGACTCAAATATACCCTTCCATCCACCTATATGGACCTATATTACCTTTTTACTTAACAGATTCCTTATGAGCAATAATTAATTTTTTCATCAATAATGTGACAATCTTTAATTAATTTGAATTTAAATCAAGCAAAAACAATAATTGTTGAGAAAACGCGGGTAAAAATAAAAATATATATGATAAAAGTAATGGAAATAAAATGGGAAAATAATGACACCAAGAATGTTACGTGGAAACCTTTCTAAATAAGAAAAAAATCACGGGTTAAGAGGAGCAACTAATATCACTATAATATGGATTTTACACTGTGTAGTCACGAATAAAATACTTAAAGTGACTATTACACACTCAAAAGGAACAACACTCTTTTGGTTTCCACCTAACTAAAATATCACTCACACTCTATTTTTCTTCGCAGACTATTTTTCTTGTATAGTCTATAGAATACCTCACTTTGCTCTCAAAATAGTTTTTTATTTCTAACCTAGTGTGTTCTAGAAATGAGCAAGAATGTTCTATTTATAGAAGAAATTTACAACTAATGATGTCACCAATGACATCATGAAAATACTTAAGTTTCAAACTTTGCAACTTAAGTAGTTATCTTGATAAGATTTAATTGGTATATTGTTGTACCAAATTAAGACTTTGAAAAAAGATATGGGGCTGGAACCCCACAAATCTCCCCCTCCAGTCTCATTCACTGGAAGTAGGTATCTCCAACATCTTTAGAGAGAGTTCATATCCACAAGTTCTTTGCATAACTTGAACTTGTCTTTCAGTATCATCTTAGTCAACATATTTGCAGGATTTTCACTTGTGTGAACCTTTTTAACGTGAAGTGATTCACTCTCCACTTGTTCACGAATTCAATGATATTTGATGTCGATGTGTTTTTTCCTTGCATAGTATATGGAGTTCTTGCTCAACTCTATTGCACTTTAGCTGTCACAATAGACAGTATACTCCATCTAAATCAAACGAAGCTCTTGAAGAAATTGGTTGAGACATATCATCTTCTTGCCGACTTCAGTGGCCACAATATACTTAGATTCAGTTGTAGATAGTGCAACACACTTCTGCAACTTCGACTGCCATGATATAGCTTTCCCTGAAAAAGTAAACAAATATCCAGTAGTAGATTTGATGTTATCAAGGTCACCTGCCATATCCGAATCTGTATAGCCTTTAAATATTGGATTTGATGCTCCAAAACGCAAGCATTTATTTGATTTTCCTCTAAGATACCTGAGTATCCCCTTCACAGCTTTCCAATGCTCTTTTTCCGGATTGTCGAAAAATCTGCTGACAACACCAACTACATGAGCAATATCAAGTCTAGTGCATACCGTTGCATACAGTAGACTTCCAATCACAGAAGAATATGAAACTTTGGCCATGTTCTCTTTTTCCTCCCTAGCTGTAGGACACATATTCTTGCTCAACTTCATATGACCAAGAAGAGGTGTGATAATAGGCTTAAAATTCTTCATATTGAAGCGCACTAGTAAACGTTCAATGTTCCTTTCATCTCTGAGACGAGTAATTCTCATGCCCAAAATTTATTTGGCATGACCCAAGTCTTTCATACAAAAAGACTTAAATAACTTTTTCTTCAACTTGTCAATCTTGGAAGTATTCTTGCCCACAGTCAACATATCACCACATACAGCAAAAGGATGATAAAATCATTGTCAAAATTTTTTTTACAACTACACAATGATCTGAAGAAGTCTTCTTATAGCCTTGCTCCTCCATAACATATTCAAACTTCTTGTACCACTCTCTAGGATCTTGTTTTAGGCCATTTAGACTCTTTCTGATTTTGCACACAAAATTTTCTTTACCTTCTACTTTGAATCCCACAGGTTTTTCATATAAATCTCTTCTTCTAGGTCACTGTGAAGGAAACCCGTCTTCACATCAATCTGCTCAATCTCTAAATTAAGACTAGGAGCCAAATCTAAAACTATGCAAATTGAGGACATTTTCACAACTAGGGAAAATATTTCGTCAAAGTCAATACCCTTCATTTGACCAAATCCCTTAACAACCATTCTAACTTTGTACCTGGGATTCAAGTTGTATTCTTCAATTTTAATTTTGAACGCCCACTTGCTCTTCAAAGCTGTCATGCCCTTGGGCAATTTTACCAACTCATAAGTGTGGTTCTCATGCAGAGACTTCATCTCATCTTGTATGAATTCAATCAATTGATCATTGTACTCATCTTCCATGATCTCCTCATAACATTCATGTTCTCCCCTGTCAGTGAGTAACACAGACTCATTGGGTGAATAACGGGAGGAAAGAAACCGTTGTCTTGTGGACCCCGAAGCGGAATATTTGATTCATCCACAACTTCATGAGCAACAAGATTATCAATAACAATATCATTGTTATTATCAACATCAACATGTCGATTCGATACATGATTATCAAACCCAACAGCATCATGCACACTTGTGTGAGGAACTTTATCATGATGAACTATATCATCAAAACTTGAAGATTCTAACTTCTTCACTTTGTTAATATCTTCAATTGTTTGATTCTCCAAGAAAATAATATTACGGCTTCTCACAAGTTTCTTTTCAATTAGATCATATAGCTTGTAATCGAATTCATCAAGGCCATATCCAATGAAGATGCATTGTCTTGCTTGACATTTAACTTTGACCTCTCATCTTTTGGCACATGTACAAAAGCTTTGCAACCAAATACTCTCAAATGGTTATAGAAAACATCTTTTCCATACCAAACACTATTTGGTACATCACTTTGCAAAGCATTAGCATGAGATAGATTAATAATATGTGCAGCGGTCAATAAAACCTCATCTCAAAATGAGTTCGGCAACTTTGCTTCAGAAAGTAAACATCTAACACTTACCATCAAGGTCATGTTCATCTTCTCAGCTAAACCATTAAGCTGAGGAGTCTTTAGAGGAATATTCTTGTGTCTAATACCTTTATGTTTGCAGCATTTGTCAAATGCTCCACAATATTCACCACCATTATCAGTACAAATACATTTTAGTTTCTCTTTCAACTGAAGCCTGAAACTGCTTAAAGACACCTAACACTTGGTCTTTAGTCTTCAACACATAGACCCAAAGTTTTATCGATCAATCATCAATGAAAGTGACAAAGTAGAGTGCACCATCTAATGTCTCTATCTTCATTGGACCACATAAATTAGAATGCACCAACTCAAGCAAAACTAGTTTAGTTCCAACACTAGTTTCCAAACATGTACCAATACCAATCACCCTAGAAACAATCTCATTACCCATACTCAAGGTTCCAAAATCACAAGGAGTATAGGATGAGAAAAAATCCTTTCTTGATGTCACATGAGATACGAGACCAGTGTCCACAATCCAGATTGACCATCATAAACAATATTTGCCATATCCGCATTAAGGACAGTAACAAGATCTTCGGTGGAAACGGTGGCTAGGACATTTTCATTGTTATCTTCTTTAGTTTCCTCTTTGTTTTTGTTTTCCCTCTTCAACTTCTTGCAGAACTTCTTTGTGTGCTCTTTCATGCCACAAGGATAGCACTCAATAACCTTAAGTCTTTCTCTGGATTTGCTACTATTTTCTTCTCTATACTGAGAACCACAAGTTTTATTTTTCCCCTTGGGGCCAGTTATCAAGACATTCGATGAAGAAGAACTTTGAGTTTTTCTTCTCATCTCTTTCCTCAAGACACTATTCTTGGAGGAATCTATAGAGATCACACCATCCGAAACAGAATTTGACAATGAAGTTCTAAATGTTTTCCAAAAGTCTGGTAGGCAATCAAGTAGAAGCAAGCCTTGAAATTCTTCATCAAATTTGATGCTCATAGCAGATAACTAATTCATGATCCCCTGAAAATTATTCAGATGGTTTGTCATTGGAGAACCATCATGATAATTTAAACTCAACATCTGATTTATTAGGAATATATTGTTATTGTCAGTTTTCCGAGCATACAAACTTTCAAGATGCTCCCATAGGATTCGAGCATATGTCTTCCTAGAAATATGGTTCAACACATTATCGTCGACCTATTGCCTAATAAATCAAAAAACCTATCGGTTCAACATATCCACCCTTCATCTGTTTTATTATCCAAGCTTTACAAGGTAATGATTTGTAAAAATTCTTAACATAAAGCAAATCTTCCATTTTTTCCTCTAAATGACATAATTAACACCATTCAAAGTAACCATTCTACTCGTGTCGGCTCCATCATTTTCTCCAAAAAATATAGTTATCGCAAATTAAAGTAAATCTTTTCTGATGTGGAAGTTCAGACTATGCTGCAATCACTAAGTATACTTAGATAAAACTTTGGCTTTGATACCAGATTGTTGGAAAAACGCGGATAAACACAAAAATATATATGGTAAAAATAATAGAAATAAAATGGAAAAATAATGATACCAAGAATTTTACGTGAAAACCCTTCTAAATAATGGAAAAACCACGGGTTAAGAGGAGCAACTGATATCATTATAGTAAGGAATTTAACATTATATAGTCACGAATAAAATACTTAAAGTGACTACTATACACTCAAAAGGAACAACACTCTTTTGGTTTCCACCTTACTAAAATATCACTCACACTCTATTTTTCTTCACATACTATTTTTCTTGTATAGTCTATGGAATACCTCACTTTGCTCTCAAAATGATTTTTTCTCTCAAACTTGGTTTGTTCTACAAATGAGCAAGAATGCTCTATTTATAGAAGAAATTTACAACTAATGATGTCACCATTGACATTATGAAAATATATAAGTTTCAAACTTTGCAACTTAAGTAGTTATTTTGATAAGATTTAGTTGGTATGTAATTGTAACAAATTAAGACTTTGAAAAAAGATATGGGGTTGGAACCCCACAATAATTTCTCCAAATCAAACCCAGCTAAACTATACTCGACCCACTTAAAATTTTACTGACCCATATTAAAAAAAATAAGAAGAATCACTGTGTAACGGTGAGTTGCTTTTTTTTTTTTTGCTCCGTACACTAAATTTCTCTTCATATTATTTTCTCGTTAAATCTGCAGATAACGAAAATCGATATCAATCTCATTTCTTCATCAAGTATATAATCTCTTGCTATGGCTAAAAATATTCTTTTTTTTTAATTCTATTTCATGATTTTTCTTTGAGAATTTCCCAAATTATGTCTATTTAAGAAATATAATTATGTTGGTTTTGCTTTTTTGTGTTGTTAGTGCTTTATATGAATCGCAAAAAAGAAAGAAGTGAAATAATTTTTGAACTCTAGGGTTTTGAATTTTGATATTTATCGCTTTGAGTTTATGTTTCCCAGAGATTAGAGATTTGCTGGACTTTTTCATAGTGTTTCGAAGTATGGTGTATGATTATATTGACTCTTGATCTTGTATTTCACTTCTTCCCTTTATAAATGTTTCTAGGGAATTTTCGGAAATTTCATATTGTGTGCCTTTTTTTTTGTGACTGAGATTAAAAATAACTTGAGCAAGTTGTTGATTGAAATTTGATTATTTAAGATATGGGTCAATAAAGTTTTAAGTGGATGGGCTTGAATTTAGTTGGATCTGGGTTTAGTTTAAGAGAAATTATTATTTTGGTTCATTTTAATTTCAACTAATTAAAAACTATCACATCATTAATGAAAAAATTAATTATTACTCAAAAGAAATATGTTAAGTAAAAGGGTAATATAGGTTCATATAGCTCGATGGAAGGGTATTTTTGAGCCAAAAGGTAGATTAATGATATTTTTGTTCTATTTTCCATACTTGAAGGATATTTTTTAAGCACTTCTCCATTGTATCAATATACCAGTTGTTTTATTTAAAAGAAAATATATTTTATTATTTTATAACTTGTTTTAGAGGCGCCACTTAATTTTAAGAAAATCAAGAAACCTTTGTTTTTCAAAAAGACTTAAACAGTAAATCTAGTGAAACCTTTTAAGGGGGTTCGGAGGTTTCTATTTGTATTTTAGGAAGATTTTTACAGCATCTAAAATACTCGCTTACTTGTGATTATCCGATAACTAATTTGTTTGACAAAACCTTAACTTAATCTTGAATTTGAATATTTATTTGGAATTTTTAGAAACACCATCCTACTATCTATGTGAGATTTTTACTTTCAAAATTTATATTTTTTAGTCTAAATAATTTTTTAATCTATTTAGACTTGATTGATTTGACTTAATTTGTTAAAACGGGATACCGTTTTGCGGGGATTTGAAATATTTCCAAACTTAAAACTAACAGCAGATATCGACAAGCAAAGAGACGGTAAAGTAAAAGGAGAGAAAAAGTGAGTGATAGAGAGAGAGTTGAGTCCAAATTCAATTTCTGTCTACTTAGATCGGTATTTGAACCCTTTCGTTTCTGGGATTTAGGCCCATTTGATGTGTATCTGTCCTAAATTAAACGAGATAATAATAATGAAAAAAAACAAAGCCACAAGGGCTTAGGCCCCAAAATAACAAAATACAAAATAAATAAAATAAAATAAGATGAAGGAGGCTTCTTGGCCCAACTTCTTCAACTCTTAAATTTGCTTTGGCCTATTTCGAATTCGTCCAAACTTCAGGATCTATTCATCTTCTCTATTGCTAGTGAGGCTGACTCAGGGGTAAAGGTTTGAGCCTTTGTGGCTCAAACATAGGATGCAAGGAGAGAGATGGGGTCCAAATGGACTCGAGTGGAGTTCACAAAATAAAAAAGTACATTAGCAAATTTCAATTGCAGTGACCAAAGAAAAAAACATACTTTATGGACTATAACATTTACTCAATCAAACAAATAAACCAAACGGAAAAGGGAATCACATCCAAACCAAAGCATCGGAATCTTGAAAACACAAGCGATAGGTTTGTTAGGATAGAGTAAATAAACATAACACATAGGTTAATATTTCCTCCACTATTTCCCAATAAACTCACACGATATGTTTTCCAACAATGAAAAGAATAACAACAAGCTTCATGCAGTAGGACAAGTATTTCAAGGCATGGATAAAATAGTGAAATGGAGAATATATGGCATTAGGATTAAGATGCAACACAAGACTAAACCAAAGTAATATAAAACCCACTTGTAGAATAAAATTAAACATTTTAAACAAGAGCAAAGCTATAGGCAAATAGTAAAATATGTCACTGTTCTAACTAGAAAAATTAGGCGCGAAAGCAAAGAGAGGGATTGTCCATAAGGTTTGGCACAATTTTCATACAATGAGATATAGTTTAATTTTCCTCATAAATAACTTATAAAACACATCAATACACTAAGAAATAAGAATATAAAAGAAATAGACAAGATTTGTCAAACCTTTAAATTCTAAATAGTAGCATGGTAGTTGCAGAAACCTGTTGACTAGTACATAAAAAAAGTGAGCTCGAGTGACTATGTATACTTAGCTCGTATGAAAGAGAAAGCCACACAGTATTGATACACTGATTCGCCACGGATAGAGTTAAACTAAAATAAATAAACATTTTTTCAGGGCTAGTTTAAACACTCGAATTCAGAAACAACACAAAGGAACAACATCATTCAGAAATAGCAAGATAAATGAAAGAAGAGATATCATTGTTAGCAATTTTAATATCACAAAAAGGAAAGCCAAGCAGCGGAAATAACAAGAACGGACTGGAAGATCCCGCCAAATTATACATCTACGTCAACCCAAACAGAAGCTACAAAATTTGAGATTTTTACCTTTTAAGAGGCGGTGACTGGGACAAAACGAGCAGAGAACTGAGGCGATTCCTCCACCACAATGTGAATTCTGACAACTCCGGTGAGATTGCCACAAAACAGAACCGAAGCAATATCACCTCAATCGTTCACTATTAACTCTAATTTTTATCCTCTATCTCTCAGCTAAGCTACTCTTTTCAAAGTTAAAAGATATATCTCCTAACCTTTTGCACTGTTCTTTCCAGCCTTTACTAACTCAAAAATTTTTTCTTTTTTTTCCGCCTCTTTCCTATAGTGAATAATAAGAAGCATGTATAGCTTGAAAATTAGGGTAAAACTTAGGGAGAGGCGGGCTGATTTCAAGTAAAACCAAAGACCCATTTCGAATTCTTGTTCATAACTCAAACAACTTTTTGCATAAATGGGAAACACACATTTTGCTAAGATTTTGACCCATTCCGAAAGAGGTAAGGGCGAATCGACGACTATTGCTTCGAGCGCAACGTGGACTTATCCGGAGGTCACAAAGACGCAAAACGCGTGCCTTACCGGTGCTTTTTGCTGTTGCAACCGTACGAGGACAGGGACGACTATCACGCGCGATTGAGCTTCTGGGTTTGTTCACTGTTTTACATGCGTGAAGAAATCGGGTCAGTTCTCTTTTTGTGTGGTATGCTGCTGTATTGTTGATGGATTCTCTTTTTGTGAAGGTAAAAGGGTTGGGCCGGGTCGAGGGAAAAGGTGGGCTAGAAATCAGTGAAAAATGGAAATTAATGGAATGTTAGTGGGCTGCTAAAAAAGATGGCCCAAGAATTACAATTATGACTTAATGGAAATTAACGGGTTAGCCAAATTGAGTTTAATTTAGAGAATCGGGCCAAATTATGAACAAGACGAATTAACATTTAATTAATTTACGAGCTTATTAATTTAACAAGATAAAATAGTTAACTTAATTATAAACTAATGACTCAAAAATGATACTAATCATTTAGATAAAATCAATTTGATGAAGTATTATTAAGTAAAACAAAAGTCTTTTTGAGACGATTTTTGAATATTTAATACAACAAACTAATTATACAAAATATATAAAAATATATCATTTCAAAAATGTAAAATCAACTAAATCTACTTTAAAATGAGTTGAAAACGTTTTGAATTTTATAAAGTCAACTATTTCAACTCGTTTGGAATTTAAGAAACTCGTGAATTGATTCTTATCGAGGAGGGTCAAAATTGGGTGTCAACAATTGTCCCTCATTTTACTTGGATTGATGCGAGAAAATTGATGAAAGTTGACTAATCCAATTTTGACCAATAACATTTCATCTTTAGGACAGGGATTTGGTATGGACTTTAGGAATTATGGCCGAACCTCGAAAAAGGTTTCATACATATCTCAGGCTATATGAGAATTTAGGCTACTTGTAGTTCGGTATGCTTGATTTGACGCACGATTTTGAAAGAATTTGAAAGTCATCTCGATACTGAATTATGAAGGGACCGAAATGATCGAGAATAAGATTTAAGAGCGAATGTTGGAGTACACCTGAGTTTTCGGCATTGAGATCGCCTACATATCCTTGAACCGTAGGAATCAGGCTATTTGTAGTTCGACTTGATAGGCAAAGGAAATATATTATGCTAGATAACCTTTGGTTCTGCAAGAGTGACAAATAAATCGAGTATGAAAAGGAGGCTTGTAACCTCTAAGCCATGAAGGTGGAGCTTTTCACATCCACAGGTAAGAACTTACATAGACATAATTTCCAAAGATCTTGGTGTATCGTCACTTTGATAGAAAAGTTGTTTCTGATGAAAATCAAAATTTCCAGATGCGAAACTGAAAACGAGGAAACTAAAGAAAAACCCGCATGCCTTCTAATAGGGGTGTGGTTTGATTGTGGTGGAAGTTGCTCCTCTGCTCGCTTCCTGAGAGTTTGACTCTTATCTTTGGACTATGTCCCAGTTCGCTGCTAACAAAAAGTTTCACGTTGTGCTGCATCCTTGTTGATGTTGTCCGCACCTTTAGTTTGATTTTATTATTCATCCTCTTGGAAGCTCTCGACAAAGACTGAAACAACTTGTTAGTAGAAAATGTAACTAAAAAAGTGGTAGTATCTCTTACGATGCTTTTCAGTCACTCTTGATGTGAAAGATGTCACATAAATATGTTCAGTATATGCCGCTTTTGAACATAATATGTCCATTACAACTCATGATTTGCTGAGGATTTGGATATGTTATTGCTTGTTTCTGCATAGCAAACTCTGGTGATATTTGGAACAACCTAGTCGGCTCAATGTTTATCCAATTTTAACGAAGTGGATGGTTCGATGATTATCCAACATAATGAGGTGGATGGCTAGATGATTTGCTTCTAAAAAGGTTCCACGTCGTGCTACATATTTTCTTTTATGTTGTCTGCACTTGTGGCTTGATTTTGAGAATTCATCCTCTTGGATGATCTCGACAAAGAATGAAATAACTTGTTAGTAGAAACTGTAATTTAAATAAAGAAGTCATATGCCTTACCGCACTCAACAAACGTCATCCTCTGCCGGTTTTGATGTGGTAGATGATGACTTTATATGATGTGAAAAATGATGCTTCATTGATAGAAATATAATGATCCATTAGTAGGATGATGACGATCCATTGGTAGGATTATGCTGCTACATGATAGGATGACAATGCTTCGTTGATAGGATGACGATTCTTTATTGATGATCCATTGATAGGATGATGATATTGATGATCCATTGATAGGATGATGAGATGGTGATGCTTCGCTGATGATCCATTGGTAGGATGATGTTGATCCATTGGCAGGATGATGTTAATCCATTGATAGGATGATGAAATGATAGGATGATCAAATGATAATGCTTCATTAATGATCCATTGGTAGGATGATGTTGATGCTCTATTGATAGGATGATGATTCTTCATTGATGATCCATTGATAGGATGATGATTCTTCATTGATGATCCATTGATAGGATGATGATGATGATCCATTGGCAGGCTGATCTTGATGCACAATTGATAGGATGATAATTCTTCATCAATGATCCATTGATAGGTTGATGGTATTCCATAAACAAAATGACAGTGACATCCATATGGATGGTGGTTACTATTTCATTTGATGATATTGTAGAAATGTCCCTCTATGTGTTCATATTATCTCATTTGATAGTATTATAGAAATGTCCCTCTATGAGGGTCTCACATTACCACGCCTGATATCGACGCGATTTGTGAATTTTCTTCAAATGTTCTTGATGCTAAAAATGTAATTGGATGTCATTGTAGATGCTTCAACATGTTGAGAGTGATGCTTTCACTTGGTCCTATTTGAACATTTGCACTCAATTGTAGCTCATGCTTTGTTGGAAATTTGAACTAGGTAATGTTACTCTTATTCTGAACTGTTTTTTTTTCCTGAAAAACTTCAATTACTTTTCTGCATCCACATAAAAATTGTCAATTTTAGGGAGCTCCTCACTCTTTTGACTTCTCCATATTCATCGAATAGATAAATATGATGATCTTGAGGCAAACTTATGGACCTGCATCTACAAAAAAATTATTAGTTTCTAAAATAAACTTATTTGTGTCGAGTTCTTCAAACGCTTGCTCCTTGTCTTGCTATCTTCGGTTAATCACTCTAATCTCTTGCTTCTCGATAGACATAAGGTGAAATTATACGAAATGTTTGACATATCAAAAGCCTAAAATTTTATTTATTTATTTATTTTCAAAAATCAACTTGAAAAAAGTCACTTTCAAATGTCATGTCATGCATAGCTTAAATAAACGTCATTGGTTGGAAACTTCGATGTATCCGACAACTTGTTTTGGAGAATTTTAAAATCCTTAAAGCTTGGAAAATTTCTAACATGATCCCTCTGAAATCTATTATAATCGAAAGATTTTGCACTTGACTCTGAAATCTAAAGGTGTTGGAGATTGTTGCAGTCGATTGTAAACTTTAGAGATCATTTGAAGTTAGCCTTAAATTTCTAGTCACGCTTGAAATGTACTGAAAAATTTTAGTGATGCTTGAAGAAATTTTTGATGTCATCATCAAAAATTTCTATCCAAGTTAGAAGTCTTGGGCTATCTCGAATTGTTGATGAATGAATCCTGAAATATTTTAGTCCGTCTAAAAAATTCTGCCCTAGTTTCTATTGTAAAAAAATAAAAATCTTACGGGAGACATGACTGATCAGTTGTGGCGCCTACATATCCCGTTGAGGCAGGAATCAGGTCAAACATAGTTCCTCTTTAAGGGTTAACAAAAATAAGAAATTTACAAACAAACAAATCGAGAATGACACAGGCCGCCTATGTATCTCATTCTTGAGAATTCAGGTCGAACGTAGTTCAAATACAAAGGGAAATATTAAAAATATATCAAGGGGTGACCGAAGCCCACATAGGTTGCCTACATATCTCATTCTTGAGAATTCGGGTCAGATGTATTTCATTACAATAGATAATTTTCTAACTAAAGAGCACAACATAATTACAAACAAATGATGCATTTCAGGGAGAGAAATTAAAGAAACATTGAATCTTCAATTAGTACAACTCTTGAATCATCTGAGTTGATTGACAACTCTAGATGAATTTCTATGCTCCATCATGACATGTTCGAACAAATGTGTCGATATATCTTCTAAGCAACAATTTAGTTCTATTTTACGATCTTCTCTCAGATGGACACTGATTCTGATTTATTTGACATAGTCATCCCTTTTTGTAGATTTACAATTTTTGTCCCTTCCAGATTCGACTTACCTTGAGTCTCAAACTGTTTCAAATTTTTGACAAGTCCTTTTAATATCACGACCTCATCGTCATACTCTTATAACTCATCTCCATCTATTTCTATAGGCATGATTTTGTAACTCCAAATGATATGGAAAAAAAATATTTTAATCCTTAGGCATGATTTCTACGTGATAACACAATGCTGAAAAGTTATGACATATATTTTAACATCTAACCAATGAGCCTACTAAATTATTAGAATTTGATTTTAACATTAAAAAATTATTGGAATCTAGTTATTTTAAAAATCATTAACAAACAAAGTGTTAAGCATGTTGAAAATTGGTTAGATTACAACAAATATAAACAAGAAATCTAGGTGGTTAAAAGATTTAAAATCGCATAATACCTATAGGCATGATTTCTAACTTTGAAAATTACGGTAAAGAAGTAGCATGTACATCCCCTCCCCTTAGGTGATCCCCCCAAATATTTTATTTTTTTATATATTTTTTAAATATTGAGAGTTAGAGTTAGAGAGTTATAAATTATTACAAAATAACAACTATACATAAGAACATAACCAAATGAAATCGTCTTCTCTAATCTTCCTTCTCTTGGCGACTCTTCTAAATCTTGAATCTTAAATTCAAACCTGCTAAAAGGGCAATGTGACACAGTATATAATAATAATAATAAAAATCATAGTATAAAATATTTATAATAACCGTTTTTTTTTCCATAAACAACACACCAAAATAGATAAAGAATCATAATTGTCGCACATAAAGGGGAAGGGTAATGAAACTAACTCGGATGCTTCCTTGTTATTTCATTTTTCAATACACTACAACATTCACAATTATGCAAAATCAAATTTAAACTAATAGAAGGAACTTACCGATTCTGCAGAATTATATGTCAGTAATGAATGACTAAGTAAGGTTTTTGATCCACAACCACAAGACAGCAATACCCTTAAGAATTGTTCAAAGTCTTACTAAAGTTCTTAATTCTCTTTCAAGAATAGAGAGTAATGTTCATACTATTTCAAGAGAGAGCAATGAGAGAATGAGAGAACTTAGTCTAATGAGAAAACTTGTTATAAAAAATGAGTCTGAGTTGAGTTAGTTTATGTTGAGAGAATGAGAGGAATATTTAGATAGCAAAGAGGGGGAACAAATAAGGAAGAAAAATATTTTTAAGGAATCACTTAATATTCCCTTTTCCTTATTTTAAAGGAGAGACAAATCAGAAATTTTAAAAATATATCATTACCAAATATAAACAAGTAAGAAATAAAAATAGGGTAAAAAAATATATTCCTTAAATAAAGAAGAATCAAAATAAGATTTTATTTTAATTTATTTTTTAGTTCAATCAAATATAGGGTTTCCTAAAATATAACAAGCAAGAATCAATTCAACTTGAATTAAACCAATTATGATCAATTAACAGTAGCCAATAAATAATGAGAAAAACTTGCCTTACCAAAAGACACAAAATCGTTTCAAATTAGCACAATTCCATAAAATTACCTTAGTATTGATTAACCAATATTGATTAACCAAAGGGGGAAGAAGACAGAGAGAAGGGGGCAGCTTCCAAAGAGAGAGGAAGAGAGAGAGTAGATTCTAGGATTTGTCTTTTGGGTTAAAGAGGAGGAAGGTAAAGATTTGATCTTAACCGTTGATTTAATAAGAGAGGAACAATTAGGATTCATCTAGAATTTAATTTTAAGGATGGACGAACAAGATTAAAAGCTGAAAAATATATTTAATGGGATTTTAAATCGTCAAAATTGCAATAGAAATTGGCTAGAATTGAAATGAAAGAGCGGTTACAATAAAAGTAAAATTTGAATTGGAATGGCTAGAATTGAAAGAAATTAAGATATTATAGGCTATAATTTAAATAATTTTGAGGAAAATTTAGGAAATGCCATCCAATTAAAATACTACAAATTTGATAATATAATTAAAAAAATCACTTAAGTTTTAAAACATTTGAAATTTATTAATAATTTTAAAATGTTTATAATATTTACAATAATTTTGTAAAGTAAAAATATATAATATTCATGCAAAATCGGTTAAAATTTTAAACTTTAAATAAATTTTAAAATACGTATGTAATCGAAGAGCATTCCTGAAAATGGCTAAAGGTCTGACAAAATTGAGTGTCAACAAGTGCTATGTCAGCATCTCCCGAATGGTAACTGCAATGAAGATCAGGCCTGTAAAGTGTGAAATTGACATTGACATTTTTCGGATCAATTGTTCGTATCAGACCAACCACTTTTAATCTCTCAAAGAGTTGAGTTCAACTTTCAACCAAAAGAGTAAAGACTCGAGAAGACTTCTTTGAAATCTCCTGACAAGAAGAGTTGTAATTATTTCGTGAAGATAGAGGTACTTGACTTTAACTAGGAGGATTTTTGCTAGTAAGTGTTGGTGTTTGGAAATTTGGATATTGTGGGGCTTGGTAGCTATGAAGGGAATTTGGATAATTTGGCAATGCAACTTGGTAGCTTGATTGAGCATTTGGGTAATTTCGAAATGGAGCTTTGTAATTTGATTGAGCATTTAGGTAATTTAGAAATGGAGTTTGGTAATTTGGATGATTTGATGGTGGAGATTGGTAACTTGGTCAGATGTAGTAAGGATTTCGTGGATCTAAAGGATAGGTTTTGGATGGTAAAGGTTTTTGAACATTAAGACCAGGATGTGTCTTTGATTTGTGGCTTAATTCAAATGAGACAGAAGAAACATCTTCTCTTCCTCCTTGATGGTTCCGGGGATGCATCTCAGGGAGTCATTTTGATGATTTTATCCAGTCCTAAGACCATCTTGAATAGTTTCACCAATTTTGACCATCTCACTGAACTTCCCTCCTAAAATGAGTAACATCATGTTGTAGTACTCAGGGTCTTGAATGTGCACAAAGACTTCAATAATTTATTTCTCGGTCATGGGAGGCCTAACCCTTGTGGCCTCTTTTCCCCAACGGTAGGCATACTAGCGATAACTTTCAGTAGAATTCTATTTGATTTTCTCCAAAGAGTATCGATCGGGAATGAATTTTACATTATAACCAAACCTTTCAATAGTCTTTAGCCAAAGCGTTCCAACTTGGTTAGTGTTTGATTTCTTTAAAAATAAACCATTCCAAAGCTTTTTCTTTCAGACTTCAACTAAAGAGTCTCATCAACAAAGCCTCATCTTTCCCAACTCCAATGAGTTGATCACAATAAGCCCTCAAATGAGTCAAAGGATTCTCAACTCCACTAAATGTATCAAACTTTGGTACTTTAAAATCTTCTGGAAGATCCAAATGTGGATGATGACACAAATCTTTATCATTTAACCCTACAATGTGTGGAGTGTGTTGAAAATTCATCATTGCATCTTTATAGGTTGATTTGGTTTTGTCAACCTATAACAACTAACTTGATATTTTTTTTTATAGATTGTTTTTGTGTAAGAAGATGTTGTTTTGGCAGAGCAGACATATATTATGTTTTATGCAAAGAGAAGCACTCCGTGATTTTAAGATTATATTCAAATCCATAGGCACTTTCTAGCTATCCGCACTACTTATGTTGTTTGTGAATCAAATGATGCTACAAATGAGACATTTATGGAGCCTGAAATCACCAAGATAGCATAATGATTCCCTTAATAAACGCATCTTCTAATTCTATTTATTCGATAATCCATATTATCGCCTTACTAAATATAGAAAGCTTATCACTCCTTTTTGGACCATAAGTCAATGGACACATTTTGTTGTTTTGCTAGTGATAGAATTCACACTACATCTTTTGGTTAACGAAAGGTCCCATCATCTTCCTTGGAAAGCTACAAACACTTAATTGATTCACATAGTAAAAAATGAGGGTGACATGGTATGCAAAGTGTATGTAGGTTACTTAATTATAGAGAAAAAGATGGAGAAAAATAGACTTACTTCATGGTCACTTTAGGTCCATAAGATACACCAATCCCTACATTGCCATCAACATTATATGTAGTTGCTTCAAGTTTAACAACTTTCATCTTTACCCGGAGTTCCCCAAATTTTGTAAATTAACACAATATATTTATGTTAAGTAGGCGTTTTAATAATTCTACCACCTCTATTATTTCCCTTCTCATTCAACAATAACATAAGTCATTCACAAAGAAAAATCAAAAACTAACATAAGCATGTAAGAGGCATAGTTTCAAATTATTTACCATTGATTTATTTTTTCTCTTCTTTGTCAAGTATTGTCTTCTCAACATTGTCTTAAACCTTTACTTTTTTCCCATCATTGTCTACATCAAATGTTATATTATGCTTCATCTTGTTATGGTCCTTTTCTTTCTTTCTCATTCCAGTTTCATGCCAAAGATATTGTAGAATTACTCAAAAACTAAGTCTACCAAATTATATATCTAAATTCATAAATTTAGATACATAATTCGTTGAATTTTTTTTATAATTCTCTAGTATCTTTCGCATGAAACTGAAGTGAGAAGGAAAAAAAAGGAGGAACGTAAGAACATGAAGTAGAACCAAAAATCTAATATAGACAATGAAGGGAAAGAGAAAAGGACCAACATGGTTCTATTGAGAAGACAATACTTAAAAAAGAACAGAAAAAAGACATTATTGATAATTAATTAGAAATTATACATCTTTAAAGCTTCTATTAGTTTTTATTTTTCTTTTACGGAGGACGTATGCTATACTGAATGAGGAGGGAAAATTAGTGGTGGTAGAGGCATACCCTAAAACACTTATTAAGATAAATATATTATGCTAATATACAAAAATTTATGAACTCCATGTAAAGATGGAAGTTGTTATACCTAGAGCAACTACATTTACCATTGATGATAATGTTGGGTTTGGTGTATCTTCTAGATCTAAAAGTGTTCATGCAGTAAGTGTATTTTTATCCATGTTATACTCTATTTTAAAGAACATGAATACATTGGGCATAGTACACCACCCTCTCTTTTTATTATGAGAATCAATTATGTGTATGTATCCTGTCAAGGAAACTGACAGAACCTCTTGTAAACCAAATGATGTTGTGCAAATCCCGTTAAAAGATAAAAAACTATCATATATTCATTAATACATTTTGTACTAAATCATACTTTGCCTACCTCCTCATCAAATGTAGGGTTCAAATATTTGAGTTTCAAAACTGGAAGCAAGTTTTCTAAGGAACAAAGGAGTGAAGATTTGGTGATTCTTCATAGCTTCGTGGACAAAATCAACTATTTCCTTTATGTCTTCTATCATGTTGAGACTATTATATGGGTTATGTCCCAAGAGTTGTATTCTAAAGTTGTATTAGATGGTTTGAGACAAAAGTGTAGTAAAAGACTTCGATTATATGGATAAAAGTTTTAAATTTTTTGTACTTTTATATTTTCTAATGTTATGATATGCTAAGGGATTGTGTGAGACCCCTTCAGGCTCAAGTACGCCATGTTACACCTACGGTGTACCCTTGGATCGTGATAAACTTGGTATCAGAGCATAAAGTTTAAAGTGACAATAAGATTGTCTCAAACTACGTCTAATAGGGTTTCGTTCATAAATGTGAAGCGTGCCACATTTATGAATAAGACTATTAGATGTGTAGGAAATTTACTTCTTCATTATCTAAGTCGTTCCATAGAGTTTAGCTTTAGTAGGCCCTTCTTCTAAACCACCGCAGCTTCAAAGATGGAAGGAGGTAGAGAGTTGGTAACAATATGTTACCAAATACAGTTTCATTTACTTTCTTCAACTTTGGGAACTTTGTTGTTAGTTCCTTATCTATTTTGTGACAATTTTTTTTATGAGATCATATATGTTTATAGGTTTTATCTCTTTATAGTTTGGTGTTACATATATTGCATAGCTTTGAGATTATAAGTGTTTCATAGAAGTACTCCTAATAAGAAAAATTCAATAGTTAGATTCCCCCAACCTCAGCCATTGCACTCTAGAATTTTGTGTCAGTATACTCTCCTCAATATTTACTTATTTTTCTAGTGCTTCGTTGCAATATTTTTCATTTTCAAATAACTCGAGCAATTGGTTAGGCCTTCTCATCTGTTCTTATCTCCATTAGTCGTTAGTTTAATTTCTTCATATTTTCTCCCTCATTTGAATATCTTTAGATTGCATGATCTTCATGGAATCCTTGATTGTGTATGGTTGTGTACGGTTGATGTACACTAACTATCTAATCCCAAGCAACACTAACTATCTAAAGAAAGTCTTTATGTTTAGGAAGGTGGTTTTGAATCCTAAAATGTTTGTCTCCATGTGTCCTATTGATTGTGTACGGTTGATGTACAAAGGAGTATGGTCGGATATGAAGGGGTCCATGATCACAACTTCAAGGTGAGGTCACTTAGTCATCCACAAGGTTGACACATGATATATCAATATTTCTATGAACATGACTATTTTTCCATGTAAATAATCTTCCCACAATCATGTTCTATCAAACTATTGCACATGAGAAGATTTGAGAAATCTTATGTTTTTCTGTCATGTATATGAGCCCCTCTTATTATATTTTCTATATTTAGCACAACACTCAAGTCCCCCATTATCATCCAGGAGTTTGACCAACTAGAATCAAACATTTTTAGGTGATCTTATAGATTCTTCCTACGCTCTATATTATGTAGTCCATAAATGACATTGATGTCAAAACTAGTATCCAACTCAAATTCATTTATTTAGCAATGTATGAATTGAGAATAAGTCCCCAACACAACTACATCAACCTAAAGAGCATTCCAAATATCAATATGTTCCCCCTACTAGCATGGTCATTATTGTGGTGCCACCTCCGGTGGACAACACCTCCCTTTGAATATGTTTGATGGTAACAAAAATGGATTTCATTTCCTAATCATCATATTGGTGAACTTTTTTTCCTATTGCTCAGTCAATCCCCTTATATTTCAAGTGACTATCTTCATCTATGGAATTTGTAGGGGTCGATCTCCTTAATCAGTATTCCCTCGTTTTATTTGCCTTTGCCTTCAATTTTTTTGATGCTAGTTTGTAGGTATTGTCATAAAGTGGATTATAACCATTGTTAGCATCCTCAGAAGATACCTTCACTCCTTTTCTTTTTACTTGCTTCCACCCTTTAGGTGGGATATTTTAACTTTGAGTCTCTATCCCCAAAATCTTAATTTTATCGGACTGTATTGGCACACCATTGTTTTTCTTAGCCTAAGCTTTATGTTGCTAAACTTGCTTGGCTATATGACTTTTAACTTGTACATTTCCTTTAATTGGTCCTTTCCTACACTTGCTGCTTTGTTGTTCCTCTTACCTATTTTTGAGTTTTGAATTGACATTGGTGCCTTATTCGAGGCACTCATAGCAGAACACATGCCTCCCTTTATTGGTGATTGCCTCTTTTTATAACTGATTGGCTGGTCTCCTTTGTTGTTTCACGTGCTAATATCATGTTGTATTCATTAACGTCAATTCCACAAACGAGTAGCTTCTTGGCCTTGTAGTTTATTTCTATCTTATTTTTGTGAGTTTCATCATATTCTCTTTTGGTCTTAGGAACCACTTGAGAGCTATACTTTTTGGACATCCATAGTGGGAACATAAGGTCCATCGATAATTATGTCCCATAGTTCACTATCTTCTTCCATAATGTAGTCAAGCATTTTAGTCTTCCACCAGTATTATTGTCAATTAAAACCTGGGGAACGAGTTGTAGGCTGTCCTTCTTTTAAGATTAGTGGGGCTTCCATCTTTGCAGGATCCTTTCCTAATGTTAAATAGATAGAAAATTCAGCTTTGATAACTATTGCAGAGATGTGCTAATCCACCATGTGATAAGGGACCAGGTTGATAATACAATAGTAAAATATTAAAAGAGACTAAACTATAAAGTAAAAATAGCCCAAAAATTTTACGTGAAAACTTCCTTGCTCAAAGGAGAAAAAACGCGAATCACATGGCGTTTTACAAATGTTTTAACTATTTACAAACAACAAGTTGATACAGACTTCAAATGCACATACAAAGATTAGACTCTTAGCATCACAACCTGAAATAACCCTATTACAAGAAGAGCCAAACCAATACATCTATTCCCCACTTTATTAACTAACTTTAATAAATATAGACATCATTCAGACACGACACCATTATCTCTAACAGTGTTCATGTGTTAACTTACAACTAACTGAATGTGTTTCTTTATAGATTAGAAATAGATCTTACAAGTTTACCACATCACAAACATTTCCTAACAAATAGCCAAAAGACGCACTTGATAACTATATTATGTCCCTTGAGGTGTGTGTTTAAGGCTTGAATTCTTCAAATACAAAGTTCACATTTTATTTGCATTGAATTGCTTAACTAGGTTGTTTCATGTTAATGATGATTTATTATCCGCTGAACAAAACATCCTACTGTTCTCTGATTGGTTGAGTACACTTGTCTCGCTGCTTGCGCTTACCAATCGCATTAGAAGTGACAAATTTTATAGTTGTTTACCGATGGACTTCAAATAATTGATCAACTATGGGACCAAGTTGCATGTTTGTGAGCATCATCAATATTTCAAATACTAACACTTAGCAATGCCGGGAATTCTTAGGTTAAACTTGAGAAGTACATTGTGTCATTATTAAAGGCTCATCCGTTGGTTGAGTGCGTGTGTTGACACTCAATTTTGGCCTAATATTTTAAAAATTAGTAATTTGGGGCCACGATACTAGGCCGTCATTTGAGCCCATTTTGTGTTTTTATTTAGGTTATTAACTAGGTCAAAAATGGGAAAAATTTTTGAGAAAAGAAAGGGAGAGAACCCTTCCCTCTCCTCTCTTTCCTCTCCCTCTCTTGGCAGCCCTTCCCTCTCCTCTCCCAGCCGCCTCCCTCTTCTTTCCCCCTCCCCTTTCTCCATTCAACTTCTCCGCCAGCACCCCCACTTTTCTTCGCTTTCCGGCGAAACTGGAAGCCACCAGTGAAGGCAAACGACAGCAACAACAACTCTAACCTGCGCAGCTGCGAGGAGAGCAGCAACCAACACCATCACCGGCGAGATAGCCGCCTCCCCCTCCCTCTTCTCCCCTCACAGCCCCTTTCTCTCTCTCCCGGCAGCCTCCCTCTCCTCTCTTCTCCTCTTTCCAACCATTTCCAGCAACAAAACAGACCCCAACAACCCACGGGCATCGACCTTCAAACCACCTCCACAAACCATCAACAACCGCCACTGACACCCACCAAACTCCGGTGAAACCCAAACCCCAAACCCCTTCGTTTTTCTCCCTTTTCCGGTGAAAAATCCACCGGAAACGACGCTGAAACAACCATTCCAAACAGCAGCATCAAACCAGTTCCCTTTCCCTTTCCCCTCTTCAGATTTTTTTTGTTTTGCAGGTATTCCGGCTAACTCGAACGAGCTCCGGCAAATAGCCATGGAATCATCTCTCCTCCAGCACCAAACAACCTTCTTCCTCGCTGAAATGAACAAAGTCAGTGGATCCCAACACCATTTTTACTATCTCTTTTCCAAGCCTCACCAAATACGATAAATATAATAGCTCTCTGCATTTTTATATATTGTTAATTTACTTTATTCACTAAGCATTTCAGATTTGACCGAAAGGGTTTAAACTCTGGCCACCAATTTTTTTTATATATTTTTGCTGAGAGTTATAATTAATTTTTTTCACTATAGTTTATTGTGTGTTTCCTTCGTTTATTTGGCCTTACATTATCTTATGGGTTTGCTGTAATTAGCTCGTATTATTATATTATTATTATTATGATGATAGACATTATAGGCCACTGTTTGTTTAACTGTTATGTTTGTTTTCCTTTCTTTTAGTTCATTAAAGTTACTTTATTTATTTAGTATTTTGTTTGTCATTTTACTTCTTGTTATTTAATTAATTTAATTATTTGTAGATGTTTGATATATAGTAGCTTTTCTAGGGGTGATATCTTATTTATTTTATACTTTAGTTTGCATGCTATTGTTTTGGTTCGTTCTTTTTCATGTTATTTTTAGATAAATTTCATCATTTATTATTATCTTTATTGAATAGATGCTAAGTTCGAGTTGAAAAGAGCCGATGAAAAATCTATCCGTCGGGTTTAGAAGCTTTCCCATTTTAAAAGACGGAATTTTAATTCAAGTTTATATATTCTAAAATTGTTAAATGGCCAATGAGAAAACTCTCCGTCGGTTTTGGAGGTCTTCCCATTTTAAAAAGACGGAAATTTAATTCAAGTTTATATATTCTAAAATTGTTAAATTGGCCAATGAAAAATCTATCCGTCGGGTTTAGAGGCCTTTCCATTTTGAAAGATGGAAATCCAATTTAAGTTTATATATAATTTTACTTGTTGAAAAGGCCGATGAAAAATCTATCCGTCGAGTTTAGAGGCCTCCCCATTTTAAAAAGACGGAATTTTAATTCAAGTTTATATATTTTATATGTTAAAATGACCGATGAAGAAATTACCGTCGATTTCCAAGGCCTCCCATCTTAATAAGACGGATTTTTATTTTTTAGTTATTATTTGAGTTATTCATTTTTATTCATATTTATTTGGTACTAACACTTTTACTAAGTGTTTACAGGTACTCGGAGCTGCTTCTCCTTGAATTATTCGAATGAAGTTCGAATCATACTTTTTTAATTTCATTATCTTGTGAATATTGATGTTAGGCAAACTTTAGGCCGATTATTATTTTGTTTTATTTTGTATATTGCATAATTATTATATTTGTATATTATTTTATATTTTTCCTCAATTTGAAAAAAAAATGAATT
Source organism: Solanum lycopersicum (assembly GCF_036512215.1). NCBI lineage: Eukaryota > Viridiplantae > Streptophyta > Magnoliopsida > Solanales > Solanaceae > Solanum > Solanum lycopersicum. The sequence goes on along the minus strand of NC_090806.1, from coordinate 9,906,388 downwards.
CAGTCGGGAACCACATTTGTGGATTCCGAAGGGTGTCTAACCCCTTCCCTTCGGAATTATTTAAACCCCTTACCTAGAATCAAATTGGTTTCGTATATCATAATTGGTTTCCTAGTTTTCCTAAAATTAGACTTTGTTAAAATTGAATCAATTAATCATTTTTTTGAGTTGCCACGACGTTTCGACCTATTTCGAAAGAGTAGGGATGTAAACAACGTGTATTTTTATTAGGCCTATGCTTGTAATACTGGTGCTGAGACTTCCACATTGGGGTAAGTTATAGTACTGAGAGAGTTCTGAGGAGATTATGGGGTAAGTTATAGTACTGAGAGAGTTCTCATAGGATTTATGATAGATCTTCCAAGTGTTCAAGGAACTTTAGCACTTTAACAAGTAGATGGGAACCATAAATTGAAGTAATTCTACTCATCAATTAACACTTCAATGTATTAACAACTTAATAGAGATTAGAGAGTAATTATAGTTTCACCCAAATATGAATCCAAATATTAGATCTAAAACCACAAAAATAGGGCATACCTCAAAAGAAAAGTGACTAAGAAATCTTACATATTCTTGCAACATCCATTAATAGTTCGATCACCGACTAAAGCTAAAAGGAGAAAGGGAGATGACTCTAGTTGTTGAGTACCCTGAGGAAGGTACCGGATCGACTTCTAGTTGTAGCGGATCTTACTTACATCGGTTCTAGCGCTTTCTCTTGATTCTTTTTTTGAAAGATCTTTCCTTACCTAAATATCTCGTGGCACCACATCTTTAGACAAAGGGCAGGTTTAGCTATAGCCCAGTCAACTGTTGGAGGCAAAGACAAAGATTCCTGATCTATTCGTTTCAGCCTTAGAGGATTGAGCTTTTTGAGAGCACCGCACTGCGATTGACTGAATAAATTTCCTTTTCTTTTAAATGTTGAAAGACCACATCAAAAAGTGAAAATAGGTAAAACAAAAGACCAAAAATTATTTATACGAAATGAAAAGAAGGGAAAATAAATTCCCCAAACTATAGATCTAAAACATTTTTAATGACAAATGAGTTTCTCAATTAAATAAAAAAAGGGAAGCTTTTTGAGGAAAAGAAAATCACAATTGAAAATAAACCACATAACTATAAATCTAGATTGAAGTGCTTATTTATAATACATATGAGAATTAATTCATAATACACGTTTATTTAGAAGTATAGGCCATTAACATAAATGAAACTGGTCAAGCATCCTACATGAGAATTAAAAAAGATTAAAATTTTTCTCTATACATGCTTAAAAATGTCTCCTAAGTGATAGAAATTGAAGAAAATGGTGAATTGAATATATTACTATGAAATAACATTATAGGGAGTAATCAATCTACAAAAACATAAGACCACTATTATTGAAAACAGTCTTAGCTTGTCGATTTATATAGAGGATACATAATAGAGAAAAAAATTATTGTAGGTCAATAAATAGATAAAAATGATCTAAAGAAGTAAATCTTGTTGTTTTAGAAAGAAAATAACTGCTTTAACAAAAAAACATATTTGACAAATAAAAAGTTGGTTCGTCTTAATTAATTTCTATGCGTCTAGATTATATATTGAAATATTATAATTTTGCATTGACATGACATCATCAGTGACATAATAGTGACGTAACCACAAATTTTTTGAAGGGTGTTCCAACTTTGTATAAGTATATACTTTCATGCTATGTAAAAGATTTGAAGTAATATAGTTATCCTCATAGTCATCGTGCTTTTTCTTCTTGTTTTGCTTGTTTTGGCCTTCTGGCAATTTCAATATTTATTTTATGACTTGTAGAGATGGAAGACACAATTCTCGAGGTGTTCTGACTAGTTTATGAGGAATAGTTCCTATTTTTAGAGTTTTGAATTGTGAATATTGACCCAAGGCAAATATTTTGGTTAACGAGATCCAATTTGAATTTTGGTGATTCCATGAAATCTTGGGGTGATTTATATTATAGTTAAATACTTTACATTGACCTTGAGGTATCCGAAAGTTAATTTCTAGTTCTTTTCTAAAGCTTAGAGTTGACCCCAATAAACATTTGGTTATTGGTGATTTGATTGTTCCAATAAGCTAGAGTTGTATGTTTGTTCTTTTTCAGGAGGTTCCATATATATTTCGCAGCCAAGGAATGTTCATGATCTGCGAACAGAACCGAAGAAGGTTACCGCGATTCTATGTGCTTAAGGGGATTAGGGTTAGCTACTTTATGTAGCTACACTCCTGAGACTTATTGTTTTCTTCACGAAGGATGCACTATGTATTAGGGTTTGCTTCTATGAGGATAGTCCACATCAAAAACCTCGTACCTGCGAGGTTTCTTCCAAGTCTATGTAATTTTTCCTACTTTGCGAGCTTACTGGTGTAAAGATTCTTTAATTTGTCGAAAATACGTAGTTGAACAATATTTTTGTTCCCCAATATAATTTCATAGGTTATAACTTGATTTTGGGACTTTGAGAGTTTGGTTTAGGTGATTTCAAAAAGGATTATCATGATTTGATTAGGATTTTAAAATGTAACCTAATATTTTTCAACTTACTTAACGATTCATCATTAATCTTATCTTATGCGGGAAGAATTCACCTGATTAATAGTGTCCTATCATCCATGTAAGGATTCTAGTCACAAATCTTCCTAATGCCAATTTTTTTTTTTACAAAGAATAGTATCTATGTGAAAAAGGTTTCTATGGATTGGTGAAGTACAATATAAAGGGAAAGCACTCATATTTTCGGAAATAATTTGTTGGCCAAAGGATCCTTGAAGACTCAATATCACTGATATATATGTGTGGTACGAGGCAACTGTATTAAAACATATGTGGAACAGCTACAAAAAAAACGTAAAATTATGGATTTTGTGGGTTTATACCACTCATATAAAGGGTAGGAAATCATGGGAGGTGGAAGTCAAGCATGCCTCATGGATTGTAGAGAAAATTCTCAAGGCAGTACAATGGCTTGAAGAGGGTTTACAAGTACTTGAAATCATGGAGGCAGAAGAGTTCAACATTAAATAAATGTATAAGAAAGTGAAAAGGTGTGTACAACAAGGCTCATGGAGAAGATTGACTTGCAATAATTTAGGAAATTCTAAATGGGTATATGTACTATATGTGACTATACACTAAAGACATAAGCAACTTGAAAATTATTGATGAAGTTGTATATTCATTATGCAATGTAGAAACTGAAATACATCATCAACACATGTTTTTCACCTATTGACACTCAAAATATATATGGCATAAGATGCTTAATTGGTTACTCATGTAGCACTGGATGGTATGCGGAGCTGGAATGGGCAACGAGCCATGTTACTAGCAAATCTAAGGCAGATGTATCAAAAATATCACTAGCAGCAACACTATATCATATATGGCATGAGAGGAACCATAGGTATATTGCAACATAAGAAGAGGACCACATACATGATCAACCAACTAATTATCCAAGATATACATCATAGAGATAGCATGATACCTAGGATAACATGATATATATCCATTCTTAATTTCTATCTTTAGAATAGTATACAAGTGTGAATAATATTTAGAAGTACTAGGGCTCTGAAATTGGAACATGCCCATATCCAGAGTTCCAAATTGTATGGATTGAAACATCCGGTAACAAGATTTACAGTTACACAAAAAATATATTTGGATTGGGGAAATGTAGTTTAAGTCCCTAAGGTAAATTAGATATAATTTCTTTATTTGAGAATTAATTAATAATTGAATTTAGCTGATTTTGGCGCATGAACTTTTCACACGATGGCTAATCTAATTCTGAAATCAATTTTCAATTTTAGAACTTAAGGTCTCACTGTTGTCTTTGTGAGTTGGTTTCTGACTAGAGTTTCTATATAAATATAGGTGTTCATATACCTCAAGACTCTAGAAGGAGTTTCCTGGTCAAATCCAACAAAAAGTTCATTTTGAACTCCAAACACCCCCATCAGGTTTCTGTTAGGATCAGAAATAAGCAGGTGTAAACGCGGAAGCTAGCGAAGCAAACATCGAAAGACCATGAGTAAGAAGACAACGTGAAATATACCAAAAGATACAAAGATTTAACGTGGTTCGGTCAATTGAGCTACGTCCACAAAGGAGATGAGAAATCCACTATACAAAATACAGAGAGAAACAACCTCAACCAATTCACTTGGAATACATGGGAGGTTCACACAAGCGATAACGTATCAAGATTGTGACCCATAAATTCTCCCCCTAACCAAAACTCTCAAAGCCCTTAAGAATACATTGTGAATGCTGATTAAGTTAGAAGGAATATGCCTCTATTTATAGAGTCCTAAACCTTTTCCTACAAGAAAAGGATTAGTCAATCCAAAACCTTTTACTACAAGGAAAACCTATTTATGGTAAGAAATTTAGGGCAAATAAAACCCAACAAATCTCCCCCTTGGCCTGAATTTCTGACAAAATAAATTTGTCCACCTTCTTGACTTAATCTTCAACAACTTGCTTCTTCTCTCCATAATCTCCTTTTCAAAATTTATGTCTCAATACAAAGAATCTCTTTGAAACAATTTCTCCAACAAAATCTCCATTACTGTCAAAAAGGTTACTGCTAGAACTACACCGCCAAGATGAACACATCTTTCTAACCTTGTTCAATCATCGATTATCGAACCACTGAACCTGACTCCGTCATTGAATCTGGCTCTGATACCACTTGTTAGGATCAGAAATAAGCAGGTGTAAACGCGGAAGCTAGCAAAGCAAACATCGAAAGACCACGAGTAAGAAGACAACGAGAAATATACCAAAAGACACAAAGATTTAACGTGATTCGGTCAATCGACCTACGTCCACAAAGGAGATGAGCAATCCACTATATAAAATACAGAGAGAAACAACCTCAACCAATTCACTTGGAATACATGGGAGGTTCACACAAGCGATAACGTATCAAGCTTGTGACCCATAAATTTTCCCCCTAACCAAAACTCTCAAAGCCCTTACGACATTGTGAATGCTGATTAAGTTAGAAGGAACATGCCTCTATTTATAGAGTGCTAAACCTTTTCCTACAAGAAAAGGATTAGTCAATCCAAAACCTTTTCCTACAAGGAAAACCTATTTATGGTAAGAAATTTAGGGCAAATAAAACCCAACAGTTTCACATATACAAAAGAAAAGAGTAAGGTTATCATTAGTTGGGAGTGGATAAAAAATTAGGCCGATTTACCTTCCCGAGCTGATATATCTCCTCCTTTTCCATAGATGAAGAATGTTAGTGACCCGAAGATGAAGCAAAAGCAAACAAAGGGTGAAGGGTTCCAGAAACATGGAAGCGACGGAGTACAGGAGAATGAGAAATGGAGGCTTTCTTTAAAAAATTCTATTTTAGGGAATGGTAAGTTCTTGGTCATCAAGACCGAGTTATCATTTTATTTACTTATTTGGGATATTTGGCATTTCGTCTTAGTTGGGCTATTTTTTGGCTTGTTTGTGTATGATACTTCTTTATAAGAAATAAATAGACCATTGTCCATAAATTTTATAATAAAATAAAAATATGGGCGTTGATAAATTCATACACTCATATCAAGTATATTTTTAATAAAATAGGAGAGTTCCAAGGATATTAAAAAGAAAAATAATATTTTAACATTTAATAGCACATATAGTCGACTTTCAAGGTAGATTAGGATTACACTCTTATACTTTGTGTCACGACCTGGGCCCACGCCCTGGACGTAACTGGCACTCAAGGACCATTTATGATCCCCAAGCAATCCCTTGGCCTGGATACATGACTTACATGACACTAAATAATACGTGGAAGCTTTAAAATAGGTGAATGCTTAGACATTTGAATCAAAGGAATCTCTTGAACTTTCCTCTTAACTTTACTATAATTTGAAATGCGAACTTAAGAGATAATATTAGGATATAGGATCTATGAATGACTAATGAAGGCTGATATAGTTAGTAATAATAAGAGATCGATGACACAAATCGAAAAGCACCGGTGCGACGCAGAGAATGATTTATTTTTTTGTTGCAAAAATAAGTTCTGAGAAAGAGCATTTTGTATCCTCTCTGCGTCCCCTCTGCTACGCGGCGAGGGGATGATTATCCGGGTACTGAAACTTCTAAACTCTTCTCCAACGCAGACCTGGGCACGTATTTTTTTCTGATCTTTTCTTTCTCTCCCAAAGTCGATTCAATAACCAATGCAATTCCATTGCCAATTTCAAGAATTTTATAAACCCAAATTAGTTTTAAATGAACACACACAAAATCCATCAAGACAACATTCATTCGCAAAACCCTCACCCCAAGAACTCAACAAGACTCCATTATTAAATAATGAGGCTCAAATCTCAAGAACTTCATCAAGAATCTTAATAAATCAACATTAAGAATGAATTAATGGAAGAACTACATGATTGACGTGAGGATGAACTAGTCCATCACTATGGAAAACATCACATACCTTGAAGAAAAATGTTCTTGAAGAATCTTGGAGGAAAAAAACTTGAAAGATGATTAGCCTTAACGTTTCTTGAAGTTCTTGAGCATAGAAATTTTGGAGTGAATTAGAGGGTTTTATTATGAAAACTTACTTTTCGACACGTTTAAAGTAATTTAGATTACTTTCTAAGGATTTTTTAGGACTAAAATACACTTAGAAAATAAACTAAATAAGTTGGAAGTCGGAATATTTTTCCCGCGGAAAGTGAGGTCCGTATTCACTCCGCAACATAGAGCCATCACGGAGCTGCAACTAGATTTGGAGCATCACTAGTAAATTAGTCATAACTTTTTACTCAGAGTAATGATTGAGGAAAACTTGATGGAATTGGAAAGTAGAGTAAAAATCTTTAATTTGATAGGTCATGTACCATCTAACTCTTTATATGCTAAAAGATATGGCCGTTTGAAGTTTTCCAAGAACATAAGAAAACTGATGGGTGACTTGAACAAAATTCTCTTTAATTCTTTTTTAAACTAGAGGTGTTACATATAGTGACCTTAACACCTAATAAAATTTAAAATCACTCGGAAAATTTATGTTCACAATGAAGAAGGGAGAAGTCTTGACTTGAAATTTTTGCAATGTTACAAAGACTCAAGTCTTGAATTGACTATTTCATTGAATTCGGGTAAGTGATTTCTAAAGCATTGTAAATATAGTTAATTTATGCATTTCCCTTCATTATGTATGTTGGGAAGTAATGGAAATTAAGTGAAGTTGATCACTGTTTAACTTATTTAATCTAAATGAATAAAAAGGGGTAGAATAAAAGGCAAAGTGTTGATCATGTTACTTGTGAATTTGCCTTGTTGAGAGTCCTAATGTGATGATTGATGAAATTATTTGATGGAATTATTATGAACTTGAATTGCTTGAGTTAATGGAAATGAATTCGACAATCAATAACACTTGTTGAAAAATGACCTCGACATCAATAATACTTGCCGGAAATAACCTTGACATCACTAACACTTGCCAAAAAAAAATCTCAGCATCAATAATACTTGTCGAAAATGACCTCTGCATCAATAACCATCACATGTCTCATCATAATGCACAGAAGTCAATGCAAATAAGTAATGTCACCATAAGACAAAGACAATGATATTGATACGAGGCCATTATCAGTGAGTTAATTATCTATGATCGGTTCTCATGAGTTTCAATTGACATTGTGCATGAAAACCCTGATATTTGGTCTGCCTCATACTTGATTAATGTGCTTTGATGAACTCAATACTTTTGATTGATTTACTTGACACTTGCGATTATCATACATGTTATTTAATGATTGTTGGATTGTGACTATTGGATAGTTACTATTGAATTATGATTATGAGGACTTGTGGACTGTGTATTGTGAACTATTAGGTTGGGTTAATTTCAATGTAGTTTGTAGTTTGAGGAGGTTCAGTTGGGATGAAAAGAGTACTCATTTATAGTTAGTTTTGCCTTGCACATTTGGTTACTTTTTGAGTATTTTGTTGGTTGGTACTCACTCCTCGCTTCTACACTTTTGTAGGTTCCGAGCCCAGCTCTGTATGATTGCTCATTTTCTATATCTGAGGCTTGTTGAAGGACTTTGAGAGGTAGTTTCTTGTCATAACTTTTTTTCCTTTATGTTATACTTTGTTCTATTTGAGAAACAAAGACATTGAGGCTTATAATAATCTTTCATCTTCGTGCTTTTTATTTTAGTGACCTGTACTTGTGACAATCGGGTTTTGGGGTTCTGGGGTTACTATCGAATGAATACGTTTTATCTTTTGTCTTTATTGCTTTATTTTCCGCATGTCTTTCGTTTCGTTGGGTCGAGGCTGACTTGTCTTGGTGGGAGTAGACGAGTGCCATCATGTCCATTTTTTGGTCCTGACATACATGGGTAATTACAAGTTGATTCCTTTTAATTTCTTCTTTTCATTTTTTATTTTTTATTTATTTTTAGTTCTATCATTTTTAATTATTTTTTATTTTTATTATTCTAAAAATATATCTACTTATTTTATATTATTTATATTTCATTTCTTTTTCATTCTCAACCTTTACTTCTTGTGATTCCATTAGATTTTTCGTATTATCTATTTTATTTATTTATTCTATATGTTTTTTTCATTAGAATGTTTCTGTTAATATTCTAATATTCAAATTGAAGGAAAATTAATTTTTAAATGAGGTTATAGATTTACGTTTTTCTTTTCTTTTTAATTAGATTTATATACGTTATGTACATTGAAAATTGACATAAGAGTAGTACATTAAATTTATTTTTGGATTTAGATCTTATGTTATATTTTGAATTTCATTCGTTTAACAGTAGTAACTTTGATATTTCATATTGCAAGTCATTAATATTTTAGTTAGACTTGATAGATTAATTTTTTGTCAAATGTTTTCATAATTAATAATGTTATATTTATAATATTAATCTTTTGTAAACATTTATTTTATGATGTTCGTAGAGATCTTGTACTTTCAATTTTTATTATTAATTTAATTAATATATATTATTTAGAAAACATAATCAAATGAATTTTTTACAATATTAGTTAAGAACATACATTTTTTGATTTATATATTTAAAAAAGATAATATATATCTTAAATATTTAATTCAATATCATTTATCAGGCCTCTTAGTAGTCTAATATAAGATTTTAATTTTCTATAATTAATTTTTATTCTTAAAATTAATAGAACCTTATGATTGCAATTGTGCACCAAACATTACATTTATAATTATACTATAACAAACAAGTCAACGTAATTACTGAAATGTGTAATTACTAGGCTGGTAATTACTATCCTTATAATTACACAAATTACAATTAGCTTGTGATTTTCCAAACATACCCTAATAGTGTTGATGTGGTGTTGGACACAAAATTCATAATTCAATTGAAATATACAATGATTTGAGAAATAAGATTTTTCTTTTTCTAAAAATAATAATAATAAATAAATATATCCTTTTCTTATCAAGAAATTCCAAATAAGACTTACACGATTGTTTGTAGCCCTCTATGCTGCAGACCGCATGTAACACCTCAGAAATATTTTTGAACCAAGACTCGAATCATTCTTCGTAGTGATTTAGATTTTTCCAAGGAATTAAAAAGTTCTTAAGTGTTAAGGTCACTAGATATAACACCTTGAGTTTCAAAAGGAACTAAATTGGAAAGAGAAAAATCTAAAATTTCGCAAGTTATGCTTAAGTTATGAGTTTTGGGTCAAATTAAGATGGTCATAACTTTTAGTACTGGATGAGTTAGTCTTATATGCTAGCCTTATTGACCCTTCAAAAATCCTCTAGAACCTCCATTTTCAGCCACTAATTAGACAAGTATATAATGCACCATCTTATATATATATATATATATATATATATATATATATATATATATATGAAGTATTGACGGAGCCACAATTTTCATTAGAAGGTGTGTTTGGGCTTGAACTCACAACCTCAAGAAATCTTTGCAACCCCTTCATCACTAGAATAAACTTTCAACCAGTTTTTAGAGGTGTCAATATTTGTATAGATATTTATTAAATTAAAATTTTAGCTATATATACCATGTAATTTTCTGGTGAAGGGGTATAACTTGACACCCCCTAGGCAATGGTGGCTCCGCCCCGAGTCATCAAGTTGCTCAAAAGGCAAAGTCAATGATGCATCTACTTGATTTTTTCTTAGTTGAGCTTAACTACATTGGGTCTTGACAGATTAAAATGTTTAGTCTTTTTCATTTTTTTTCTCTTACTTTGGGCATCTCCAACTCTACCCTCTATTTTTTAATCTCCAAATATAAAACTTTCTATTTTTTCAGATAACGAACTTCAACCCAATTCTCTAAAAAAAAGATTTTTTTCTTTCTCCTCAATATTATATTATTATTATTTGTATTTCATTCTTATTTTCTTATTTCATAATATAAATCATTTTTTCTTTTTGCAAATAATCACTCGATAATTTTTATGTAATACAAATTATTATTTTTTCAAAATTTTCATTTAATATAAAATTATATTTTATTCTAAGTAACATAAATTGAGATAAATATTATATATAAAACATATTAGGGAACAATTCAAATAAAATTAAAATCGTTATGAAATATAATTGCATCATAAATATTGTATTATCGTAAAATTTATTTTAAATTTTACATAAATACTCAACTTTGAAGACCATTATGTTACTCTCATAAATGTTTATTAATGTATTACGGAGTTAAAAAAACATTTTTTGTCCTTAATTTTTATGTGTAGCTAAAACTTATTTAACTTAACAATTTCATCTTGTATCAAATTATTTCGTGTACTAATTTACAATTTTCATATTTCATTTTAAACTATTGCATAAAAAAATTTCATGCTCTTTAGAACGTGTAGTTTATAGTTTATCACTATAACATAAAAAATAAATTATTTAAATTATCATGTAAATTTTGTGCATACTTCATAATGAAAATAATTATAAGCTAAATTGCATATTCAAAATGACAAATAAATAAATAAAATTAGAAAAATTGTTACTTCAGAATGAAAGATATATACTTATCAATAATACTTTAGATGTTTTATTACTTAGAAAATAAGTACAAATATTAGAGACTTAACTAATAAACTTATATAATATAAATAATATAAATAACATTAAGTTATATATTTAAAGTAACCATTTCTTTTAAAAATAAAATAGAAAAAATATTAATTTGGACAAAAATAGTAACTTGTTAAATGTTATATTACATTAGAAAATAATTACAAATGATAAACACTCAATCGGTAATATAATAGAAATAATATTATGATAATCAAAAAGTAAAATAGAGAGGGAATAACAGTTCTCTAAATTTGGAGAACTACTATTCACTTCTCTATAATTGAAGAATAAAGAGTGAAATAAAGAGTGGTTGGAGAACTCATTCTCTATTTTACTCTCCAAATATAGAGAATAAAGAGTAAAATAGAGATGGGTTGGAGATGGTCTTAGTTTGAGCCTCAAATCAGTACATTAACGCAGGTCTAAATTTGATCCATTAGCGTTGAACTCTCTAGCTAGATTCATATAGCTCAAGTAGGTAATGCACCTAATAGCTTAATTAAGTCAAACAATCTATGTTTTAAATCTTAATATTTTGTTTCTTTAATTTAACACTTACTAATCACCTTACTATCTTGAATTTAAATAATTTTGTCAAAGATAACTTGATAGTATACGTGGCGAAATGTGTGGCGCATCACAACACCTTCCAATCTAATTCAAATCATTACTACTCATATAAACGACTTAATCCCTCACCTATACGATAAGGCTATATGAAGTGTCATATGAATCGAACCAACATATGCATAATACATAGTGTCACACTTAACTTGAGTATCAAGGCCTTTTTAAAATATGATGACTAATTGATGAAGTGTGTATCACAATATATGTTGAAAGAAGCGGGTTCTAAGTTATTGCGGGATAAGTACTTGTTACCACTATCGCTAGTATCTCTATCGTCCACCATAATTATAATTTCGATCGCCACAGGATATTACCACCTCAATGACCACAATTAACTACTATCGCCAGCCAATAGACCCTAAACTAGTATGCACAACCATCATCCAACACCACCACCAACAACTTCTCTATTCGGCACTCATAATTATCATCGTTAATTATTGCTATTACCAGCAAAAATATAACTTCTTCAAATACTTTATTTATATAATATTAGATTAACTAGTATTTATTTAAATATTATATTTATTAGTTTTAATAATTATAGATTTTATATATTCTAATGAAAAAATAAACAATTGTAGCTATTTAATATTCATATTTTAATATATACAACATCTTAATATTTAGACGCATACTCAAATCCATACATCTTAATTTGTATATACATCATAATGTTTTGATGAATATTTATATTCATACCTATTAATAAATAAAATAAATCTAAATATATTTGTTAAGAGATTCATAAAAACTGTAAAAGAAATATAAAATGGCTGGTAGTAGAGGTAGTTCAACTAAATCCATTTTAGCCCATAGACATTGGTTGATTTATAGTTAAAAATTGTTGTCAATCTGTGTTATGAAAATAAAAAATTACTGGTTGTAATAAATCATTCAGAAACACGAAGTAACTGAGATTTTTAGAACCAGTAAATAAGATGAACAGAAATTTATTTGTAAAAAATAATTGAATCTATAAAACTTACAAGAATCTGAAATACACTTTTTGATAATTTAGGAAGAAAATCAAGTCCACTGAATTCACAGTGTCCCCTTAAGGAAATTATTCCCCTCTAGTATCCGAGGTTTGATTTGGAATATAACCTCCCAGGGTAAAAGTGATCTTAATCAGTAGAGTATAGATAACAAAAACTCTACAGTCAGTGAATCAATCCACAGCAGGAAAGTACACGAAGAAATATGTGTTTTTAAGAAGAAGGAAGATCAGAAAATTCGTTAGTAAATATTCTGAAGACTTAATGGTATACGACCATTAATGAAAGATTGCAAACTTCTAAATGGTATTGACTGTTCCTGAAAGTTGCAACCTTTCAGAATAGTGGCGGGAATTTTTAAATATAACGGAATTTAAAACGGGTCACGCGCGCGGATCCGAGTCAGGTCGGGTTAACTTTGTTGAAAATATTTCGATAAACTTTTGTTATCAACTAATTAATTGAAAATAATTTTTGGCCATTTAATTAATTAAATAAATAAAAAAAATAAATTTTGTTAAAAAATTATCTCTCGATCGATCATTTGCCGAAACCGAAGCCGAAGCCGAAGTCGTAGCCGTAGCCGTAGCCGAAGCGAGCGAGCGACAACGACGACGGCGTGAGGGGGTCCCTCTTTCCAACCCTTTTAACAATTAATAGGAGTGTTTATTTATTTAAACTCTCCTATTTTCATTTCCATTACCGATGAGGGACTATTGCCTTTTAAATTAAAGCATAAGAGGACTTTTCAAGTTCCCAACCTTTCAAGTTCTAAACTTTTCAAATTCCTCTCCTTCCCTCTATTTCCCATCAATTCTTGCTACATACCCAACAATCCCCACATTGATGGGGAATAGTTATAACATAGGAATGCACGGACAGTTGTGTACTTTACAAGCAAGGATTAATTGCATCTGGATAAGTAGGTTTCCCCTTGGACTTTCCGTAGTGAACATATGTCGGATATACTCGGTCAATCGGTAGATGTGATATCTTTGAACCGTTGAACTTTGGTGTATACCTAGACAGCCATATGTCACACAATTAACCCTTTACTGTTTATGATTCTTTACGGTTGTGTTTGTTTCAGCCATGAACACCTCCTAGTTTCATGAGTGTATAAAGAATAGGCTTTTGACGTAAAATTCTCTTTGAAGCGGCTTCCACTTCACACTCACATAGGTGATTTCTAACCGTGTCATCTCGTAGATACACTATTTGGTCAAATCTACCAAACTTAGCAAATCATTAAAAACTTTAAGCTTTATTACCTCATTAACAAGCCTTGAAGTTTTAACCTTTTCCTGAACATTGTCTTCATCATGAGAATGGATTGAGTTAATTGACAATGTCGAACCGTCAGCCACAACTTTATTTTTTCTCCTTGAATCTAGCTCTTGGGATCTCCAGTCTGCTAGATATATTTACCGTCATGCTGACTTGTCCTAAGCCGTAAACCCATTCCCTTAGATGATCTTTCTACTTCTTAAAAACACATATTTCTTCATGTACTTTCCTGCTGTGGATTGATTCGCTGACATTAGAGTTTTGGTATCTATACTCTACTAATTAAGATCATTTTACCCTGAGAGGTTATATTCCAAATCAAACCTCGGATACTTGAGGGGAATAATTTCCTTAAGGGGACACTGTGAATTCAGTGGACTTGATTTTCTTCCTAAATTATCTAAAAGAGTATTTCAGATTCTGGTAAGTTTTACAGATTCAATTATTTTTTACAAATAAATTTCTGTTCATCTTATTTACTGGTTCTAAAAATCTTAGTTACTTCGTGTTTCTGAATTATTTATTACAACCAGTAATTTCTGATTTTCATAACACAGATTGGCAACAATCTTAAGGAAATTATTTAAATCTGTGTTTCTTGTGGAGACAAAAATCTTTGTGATTTTGTACTCCTTTAAGTCTGCAATTATAATTTATTGCTTACTTATATTGTATCAATTTTGTTTATCAGAAATGGAAAACACTGGTGTTACAGTGGCTGTTGCTGCACCAACCCGAACTCTTGTATCACAAGCAGAGAAACCGGGTAAATTCACAGGTGTGAATTTTAAATGATGGCAGCAACGAGTATTTTTCTGGCTTACCACTCTTGGTCTGCTGAAATTTACAAGTGAAGATACTCCAGTACCTGCTGATGATATGCCAGACAGGGAAAAATTTATGATTGTTGAAGCATGGAAACAGTCAAACTTCCCATGTAAAGGTTACATTTTGAGTGCTTTAGAGGATGACTTATATAATGTCTACAGTGCAATAACAACTTCAAAAGAGTTGTGGAATGCACTTGAGAAGAAATATAAGACAGAAGATGCATTCTTGAAAAAGTTTGTGGTCGCAAAGCTTTTAGACTATAAAATGGTAGATAGTAAAACTGTTGGATCACAAATGCAGGAACTTCAACTTCTTCTCCATGATCTGATTGCTGAAGATATGGTAGTAAATTAAGATTTTCAAGTGGCTGTAATGATCGAGAAGTTGCCTCCTTCGTGGAATAATATCAAGAATTATCTAAAGCACAAGCGTAAAGAAATGAAGCTTGAAGATCTTGTGATTCGTCTCAAGATTGAGAAAGATAACAGAAATGCCGAAAAGAAGTCTTGTAAGAGTTCAATAATCATTGGAGTTAATATTGTTGAAAAATCTCCTACCAAAGACAAAAAGAGAAAGAAGTCTAACGGGCAGAAGTTAGAACAGGCCAAGAAGAAATTCAAAGGCAACTGTTATAATTGTGGCAAGGCTGGTCATAGATCTTCTGATTGTCATGCTTCAAGAAAGGACAAAAATAAAGGCAAAGGCAAAAGTCAAGCAAACATCGTGGAAAAGATGGAAGATTAGATGACCTGTGTGCAATGATATCAGAGTGTAACTTAGTTGTAAATCCCAAGGAGTGATTTCTCGACTCAGGTGCTACTAGACATATTTGCTCTGCAAAAGAAGTCTTTGCAACAAACACTCCTGCTGAGTACGATGAAGATTTATTCATGGGAAACACAGCAACAACAAGGATTGCAGGAACTGGGAAAGTAATGTTGAAAATGACATCCGGCAAAGTGATGACTTTAAACAATGTTATGCATGTCCCTTCTATTAGGAAGAATTTAGTTTCTGTTGCACTACTCGTTAAGAACGGGTTTAAGTGTGTCCTAGTTAGTGATAAAGCTGTAATAAGTAAGAATAAAATGTTCATAGGAAAGGGCTACCTCAATGAGGGTCTTTTCAAACTAAATGTAATGGTTATTGACAGTATTAATAAAAATTCTGCTTCTGTTTACTTATTAGGATTAAGTGATTTATGGCATGCCCGTTTGGGACATGTAAATTACAAAGCCTTGCAAAAATTTGTTAATGTAGAAGTATTGCCTGATTTTAAATACGATAAGTCAAAATGTGAAATTTGTGTGGAAAGTAAGTTTGTTAAACATCCTTTCAAGTCTGTTGAATGAAATTCTAAAACTTTAGACTTAATTCACACAGATATATGCGATATGAAGTCAACACCATCTCGTGGTGGGAAAAAGTATTTTATAACTTTTATTGATGATTGCACTCGATTTTGTTATGTATATTTGCTTAATAGTAAGGATGAAGCAATTGATGCATTTAAGCAATACAAAAATGAAGTGGAAGACCAATTGAATCTAAAGATAAAAATGATTCGGAGTGATAGGGGTGGAGAATATGAATCTCTTTTTGCAGAGATATGTTTGAAATATGGTATTATTCATCAAACTACTTCACCTTATACACCACAGTCAAATGGTTTGGCAGAACGGAAGAACAGAACATTAAAGGAAATGATGAATGCCTTAATGATCAATTCTGGTTCACCGCGAAATCTTTGGGGGGGGGGGGGGAGCCATCCTTACAGCTAATAAAATACTCAATAGAGTACCCCATCGAAAAACACAATCAATTCCATATGATTTGTGGAAGGGAAGAAAACCCAACTTGAAATATTTCAAAGTGTGGGGGTGTTTAGCCAAGGTAGAGGTTCCTTTACCTAAGAGGTTAAAATTGAACCAAAATAATAGATTGTATCTTTATTGGGTGTGCTGTGAATAGTAAATCCTGACGATTTTTGGTTCACAAATCTGATAATCCTGAGACTCATGTTAATACGATAATTGAATCAGATAATGCAGAGTTTTTTGAAAACATTTATCCGTATAAAACTGAAAGTGAGTCAACAAGTGAAAGACCTAAACGATCAAGAGAAGAATCAATGGTAAATATTCTAACTAGTGAGGAACCTAGGCGAAGTACTCGACAACGAAAATCTGTTTCTTTCAGACCAGATTTTGTAACACTATTGCTTGAAAATGAGCCTCAAACATTTAAAGCAGCTATGTCATCATCAAAGTCAACTTATTAGAAAGAAGCAGTCAATAGTGAGATTGAATAAATTTTAAGAAATCACACTTGGGAATTGACTGATCTTCCTCCAGGAAATAAACCTTTAGGATCAAAATGGATCTTTAAAAGGAAAATGAAACCTGATGGGACTATTGACAAATATAAGGCTAGACTGGTAGTCAAAGGGTACAGACAAAAGGAAGGTCTGGACTACTTTGACACATACTCTCTAATAACAAGGATAACATCAATTAGGATGTTAATAGCACTAGCAGCATTGCATGATCTTAAAATCCACCAAATGGATGTAAAGACAGCCTTCTTAAATGGAGAGTTAGAGGAAGAAATTTACATGGAACAACCTGAAGGGTTTATAGTTACTGGTAAAGAAAAGAAAGTGTGCAGACTTGTGAAGTCACTTTATGGACTCAAGCAAGCACCCAAACAATGGCATGCTAAATTTGATCAAATAATGTTGGCAAATGGATTCAAGATTAACGAATGTGATAATGTGTTTACATTGAAAACATTATAAATCATGAAGTCATTATTTGTTTGTATGTTTTATGACATGTTAATAATGAGTAAAGAAATTGACGATATAAATGCTACTAAGCGCATGTTGTCTAGTGATACGCTCAAACTTACTTCTCAAATGAGAAGTAAAGCGGTCGCGTCAAGTAAATAACCCAACTAGTGAGGTTGGGATCGTTCCCACGAGGAAAATAGTCTAGACTTAACTCCAACTTGTAATTACTATTGTTCGGTTGATGACTTTCTTAAAAAGTAAAAGCATAAAAGGGGGGTTTTGTACTTCCTAATAAAATAAAAATAACTAACGAACTTGACAGAGACACTTAACAGCTTTTAATGTTGAGTTTTAATCAAGTAATCAAAGTAACTAGGGTTTACGTGTTCCCCACAGGTTCATAACTTGATAATTCTAGCTATAACATTTCTTTCCTAGTATCTTGCATGCAAAGTGATAAGTTATGTATTTCTAAATCCTTGGTCCGGCATCTAGAAAATCTCACTCCGCACCTTGGTCCGGCTACGTGTGTTGCTTTCCTAACCCTTATCCTTACCTCATATTAAGCATCATATTCGATATTTGACTCAGTTATTACCTCGTACCAATCAATACTAGCCTATTAGATAGTATACACTAAATCTATGTTAATAATTCTTTTCCTATTATCTACCTCCTTGGTCTGGCAAGTAGCATTAAGGCGAGTTCTAACGTTGATCATCCGTTAAAAAGACTTCTAAGCGAAAGAATTATTAATACATGCAAGACACTATTCTAGAATTGTTATTTTAGCTAGGGTTTATCTCATTATTTGTCTATGGTTCCCACAACCCTAGTTATAGAGTTTAGTTCCTCATAGCCATAAACACAATATTCAAATATATTAAACAAGAATTCATGTACTTACTTTAATGAGAAAGAATAAAGTCTGAAAATTTGCTTGATTAATCAACAAGAGTTACTTGTAAGAATCTCCAATAATCAAAAACTTAGAAAAACAAAGTCTAATAATATGATGTTAAATCTCCCAGAGTCTAACCTCAAAAAACGAGGTTTTTCGAACTATTTATAAAAAAATAAAAACCTAATTAAACAAGGATTCTAATAACTGGAAATCTGCCAAAACGCGGCTGGGTCGAAGGACCACGCGACGGAACGTCGTGGCCATGACGGACCGTCGTGGGCTCCGTCGCCCCATACTAGGGTGCAATTCTTCTTCTGCTTTCTTCATTCCCCTCGACGGCAAGTGTGACGGACCGTCACAGGCACGACGGTCCGTCGAGGGTCTTCATTACGAAATACTTCAACTTTTGGAATTTGGGTACTGGGATCACTTCTCTGATCTTCGCGACGAACCTGCAGGACGGACCGTCATATCCATGACGGACCGTCAGTAATCCCACACTTGGTCAGACTTCCCCATCTTCCTTCAGCAGCTTCTCTACGTTGCCACCTACGGACCGTCACAAGCACGACGGACCGTCATAAGCTCCGTAGGTGGTCTCTTCTGCATTTTTCGCTCAAAATCTCCGCATTCAGCTTTAGACAGATTTCCTGCAAAACAAAGAAAAACTTATATCAAAATTAGCACAAAAAGGGCTTTCGGACACACTAAACTTAAGGAAAAAGTATTAATTATACCGTGAAACCACGGTATATCAACACCCTCAACTTAAATTCGTTGTTTGTCCTCAAGCGACGCACTATGACTCACTACACAATCTTTGTACAATAGTATTCATGTTTTATCCTTTGCAATCATTTGGCTATCAATCCCGACTAATCCCATCAAATCTATGCATGCTATCACTATTAGGCTTGACTTTTGTGGGATTCGAACATGACACAGATTCACCATGCACTAACGCCTATCCTCTTCAATTGCTCACCGAGGTGCTAACAATTCCGGTATTGCAACTAGTGTCCTCGCTTTAGAACAAAATCCTCATTTTTCACACAATGATTTCAGTTTGAGTATAAGGATTACATTTCAACACTCGCTCTCAAAACAAAGTCACACTCATTCATACCTATTGTCATAAGCTTGCCCTTATTTTCACTGCCTTAAGTTCGCTATACAACCCTTAGGATCACGATAGGACTTTTTTTAGCTTCTAACGTAGGCTCAGGGTCAGGTAGGGTATATTTAGGTATACTTTAGTAAATTTTTTCCCTCCTTGACATGTCGGCTAAACAATTTATCTCGCCCAGTTTCTCCTATTCTTTCACCTTGCTGTTTCCCTTCTTTCTTCATTTGTGTAAGTGACTCTTTTCTTTTCTTGTTTGTAATTCTTGAATATATTTTTTTCAACGAGTTCTTGAGTCACTTTACTTTTGTTCTTTCTCTCTCTTTGTTCTTTCAACCCCACTTTCCAGAGCATTCCTCAAAACAACCACCCTCAACTCATGGCTTTGCCATGAGTCAAGGTACACAATACCCAAAATCGGGTCAGGGCCATAATGAAGGTTGTTTATACATTAGCGACCCTCAACTTATGCTTTTGGCATAAGCTGAGGTGAACATGTCCAAGGAGGGACCAGGGCCAACATATTGTTCCCAGAAAAGATCAGTTGGGGTGAAAAAGAAAGGTCTAATTTTAAGCTCAACTTATTTGGTTCAACGAAGGATAACTTTCATTTGGTTTCTTTTATTTAGGCTAGAAATGGGCTATATTGAATAAGGGCCTATGATCCTTTCCTAATTGTATGTTACAGCTTACTTTTAGCAGGACTAACCAGGCAAGTTCTAGCTCAGTATCAGTAGTGGACTATTCAACTTTCCTTACACTCACTTGACATCTCATCACTATACCAGATTATCAGACACCTAGTTCGACTTGAAGGTTTAGGGTAGTGCAATGGTGTAACTCTATTTCATGTTTAGATCCACACAATTATCAGTTACTATGCCTTTTCATGCAACCTTTTCCAGTTTTATCGGGATATCATTTCAGCCATCATGCTTCAGAGTTAAACTATCTACAAAAGATATAACGTGCCGGTTCAACAGAAAAAGTAATCAGTCTTTTGGGGAAAAAGAACACAGGCAAGAAAACCCCAAAAGAGGATAGTGAGTTGGGCTACTCAGACTTCACCCTAACACTCACTTTCCATTTACCCCACCCCCAACAAAAAAGCATGCAATTGTCCCCAATGCATAAAAAAAATCTAAAGATTAGAGGGGTAGGTGAAGCAAACCTGTGGCGCATAGCGCCGTCGATCAACAAGCTGGTGGGTCTGGTTTCCCAGAACCCACATCCTCTGCAATCTGGACACCCTCAGTGATGTCCTCAGCAACAACTGCACCCTCAGTAGTGCCTCCTGCTGTCTCTACAGTGCGGGAGCTAGACGCCCCAGCCGCTATCTGTGATGCTTTGATCTGGTGTGCCTCCGCCTCAGCAAGTGAGGCTCTCCTCGCGGCCTCCATCTCTCGGCACTCCTTCTTTCTTGCTCGCGCCTCATCCTCTGATCGACCCCTCCGCCTCTTGGCACTCTCTCTCGGGGAAGATGGGGGAACGTCTGGAGTAGAAAACAGAGCCGCCAATACAGTATCTTCAGCAGGCTCGACAGACTCTGACACTCTTGTCGCTAGGATCGTGTCGATGTCTGCACGAAGACTGGCGACTGCAGCCTGGAGAGTCGACACATCTACCGGAGGGGCTGGTCGAGCTAATACTCTCAATTCAAAGGCATTAAGGCGCTGGTTAACCTCAGCAATCTTCCGCTGCATCTGCCTCTCCATACGCGCCTCAGACTCAGCAATAGACTTCTGCATCCACGGCTGGATATGATGCAGAAGAGTGGCCATTTGTGCCTCCAGTTTTTGGACTTGGGCAAGCGGGGCCGGTGTCGGTAGAGGGGCTGTGCTGCTACCCGGGATAGACTCGACCGGGGTAGTGTCCGTGGATGCCTGTGTAGCTGTGCGAGCTTGGGCCACCGTATCCGCAAGGTCATCAGATAGTGGTGGCATTTCTGGATGGGGCCCTCGACGTGGGGCCAACTCATTGGCCTCGTCTCTGATGAGGCCGACGTCAACGGTATCCGGCGGGGTCCTCAACTGATCTATATGCCATATGGGCACACCTGCAGACCTGCAAAGGGCAAAGATCATGCACGGAAAGGGGTAGGTGGTGGTTACCTTGAATGCCCTCTCGTGCATGACTGCCTGGAGAAGCCATGCATAGTCCACCTCGAAGCCGGCTATCATCGCCGCCATCAGCACTGCTCGATCCCAGGTGACTATGTTATCAGCAGCTGTGGGGGAAAGGCAGTGACGCACGAGCAGCCACAAGAACTTGGCAACGAACGTGAGTTTGGCCTTCTTGATGGCCCCCTTCGGCTCAGTGACCCAATCTGCACCCTCTCCGTCGACTGATAAATGTAGGGCCATCCACCGCTTGGTGGTCTCTCTCAGTGCAGGCTCTCGCAGGATTTGTCCATCCTTCACTACCTGCCAGCGGTAGTCAAACTCGGCAGTGATGGGGGTCCGAGTAGCATCTGCACTCTCGCCGTATAGGAACCGGCGGATGGCGGGCAGGGAAATGTCAACCTGCACGCCCCGGACTAGAACCTGCTCCAATGGGGCCTGTTTCGCGGGAGCAGCCTGCCTGTCGATCTGTGATCGGAGAGTCGCTACGTAGGACGCGTAGAACTCTCGGAACATCTCCTCACTGTATCGTCCCAAGGGACGGGCTGTCCACTCTAGGCGATGCCTGGTGAATATGTTGTGGATCTCCGGCATCGAGGGGAGACTACCTGTAAGTACCCGCCGCTCCAGGGTGAGTGTTCGAGTCATTACTCCTTTATCGGTCAGGAACTTCGCGTCGGAGTAAACCTGAAACTAGCCTTCAACGCACCACCGGTTTGGCTGGTCAGAGGCTGGGGTGGGGACCGGGGCTGGTGCGCCGGATGTGGAGTCTGAACTGTCAGCCTCATCAGACGAGGCCGACGCTGCAGCAGTGGCAAGTGCGGGAACCTCAGCAGATCCTGAAGCTTCCTCGGACCAGGATGCTCCCAAGGAGCCAGACGCTCCTTCCTCATTTGTGGCCGACCCAGAGGGTGTGCCGGTCAGTGTGCGCTCCTCATCAGACTGGGAGGCAGTGACTACGCCGGACGCCACCTTCTTGGGTGTGGCTCTGGGGCACGTGTAGCACGGGAAGGAGCGGAGGTGCCTGGGAACATGTATTCAGGGTCCCGCTCATCATCAGACCTGATGATCAAGCGTGCAGACGGAGCGACAGACTTAGATCGCCCGCGTGCATAAGTGCGGTCTTGCTTGGGTGCCATAGTCGATAGTACCTGTAAAGGGGCAATGTTAGTATGAGTAGTGGCAATCAAATCAGGCAAGATCATATGACATGAAACTTTAAAAAAAATGTGTAAGTAATATTGAAACTGTACCACACGACGGGACCTATGACGGCTCGTCGTGACTATGACGGACAGTCATGAGGTCCATAGTGTTATACTTGGTATATGTATATATAAGGAACCCTGAAGGAGGGGTCGCTGACCATTATGACGGTTACGCAGGACGGACCGTCGTGGGTATGACGGTCCGTCGTAAGGGTCCGTTGTTGGACACTTAGAAAATGATGGGAGAACCTCAGAAGAGGGTTCTCTGACTATCATGACGGTCGTGCAGGATGGACCGTCGTGGGTGTGACGGTCCGTCGTAAGTGTACGTCGTTGGACACTTGGAAAATTTTTGGAGGCCCTTATCATAGGGGTCTCTGACCATCATGACGGTCGTGCAGGATGGATCGTCGTGGGTGTGACGGTCCGTTGTAAGTGTCCGTCGTTGGACACTTGGAAATTTTTTGGAGACCCTTATCATTGGGGTCTCTGACTATCATGACGGTCGTGCAGGACGGACCGTCGTGGGTGTGACGGTCCGTCGTAAGTGGTCGTCGTTGGACACTTGGAAAATTTTTGGAGACCCTTTTCAAAGGGGTCTCTGACCATCATGACGACCGTGCAGGACGGACCGTCGTGAAGACAACGGTCCGTCACAGGCGTCGTTGGGGAGGGTGCTAGGGTTTATGCGACGGACCCTACGACGGTCCGTCGTGAATACGACGGACCGTCATCGGGGTCTCATTCTGAATATCAGAGACAGAACTGTAGGTACCCTAAGAAACCCCAATGAACACATATGGTCGTGTAGTGTTGTGGACCTCTATGTGTCTATCCCAACTACCTAGGAAACTATTAATGTGAAATCACCTATGTCTGGGGTTATTATCATGGCAAATTCAAATATTTAGAGCCTAGGTCTAGACATAATCATATCAAGGTAACAAGAGACGACTAGGAACGAAATAATAACTAATAAACAAAAATACAAGAGAAATGAGTACAAATTTAGAGACACATACCTTGGAAATGGAGAAAACACAAGTGGGGAATGATTCAGGTGGCAAGGTAGATATCAAAAACAGCAGCACCGACAAGTAACTGATAGTAATAAGGTTGGGGAGATTGTGGAAGTAATGATCAGTGGGGGAAGTGTGGAAGTGGAAAAGAGAGGGGAGATGAGAGGAAGTGGAAGTAATGGGGTGGAATATGGAGGGATGGGGAGTATAAACGGTCAAATTTTGGAAAAGGGATCCAGCCGGGTCGGGTCGGGTTAATTTCATTAATCGCGCGACGGTACCCCGACGACGGTCCGTCGCACATGCGACGCCCCGTAGTGGTGTCCGTCGTGTGTGCCCTAGTTTCAAAAATGACAGAAATACGTACCTGGTGTGACGGTGCATACAACGGTCCGTTTCAAACGCGATGGTCCGTCGTTGTATCCGTCAGTGGCTACTGCGGAGTAGTTTTCTGCAGAATTTCGTGGTGATGTGCCTGCAAATTTAAAACCCATTTATAGAAAAATGCTACCATTATTAAAAAGACGACAAGTATTGGGTTGCCTCCCAACAAGCGCCAGATTTAACGTCGCGGCACGACTGGGGCCACTTGATTACTCAGACTTCATCAAGATGGTATGCCTCGATCACTTCATTCGCCGATTCAGCATGCCCTAGATAGATTTTTATGCGCTGTCCATTCACCTTGAACAGCACACCCTCCTTGGTTTCCAACTCGACTGCTCCATGAGGGAATAGTTGGGTAACCGTGTAAGGACCAGTCCATTTGGACTTGAGTTTGCCTGGAAACAAGCGCAATCTGGAATTGAATAGAAGCACTAAATCCCCGACCATAAACTCTCGTTTTTCAATTTTGTTGTCATGATACTTCTTCATCTTTTCTTTATATAGGGCTGAGCTTTCATAGGCTTTTAAGCGAAATTCATCAAGTTCATTCAACCCATTTAACCGTTGCTCTGCAGCTTCGCTCCAATCCAATTTCAACTTCTTCATAGCCCACATGGCTTTATGCTCTAACTCAATCGGAAGATGACAAGCTTACCCATATACAAGTTGGTATAGAGACATACCTATGGGAGTCTTATAAGCTGTCCGGTAGGCCCAAAGAGCATCATCAAGCCTCCTTGACCAATCTGTTCTACTAGCATTCACTGTTTTGGACAATATCTGTTTGATCTCCCAACTTGCCCACTAGTTTGAGGGTGGTAAGGCGTGGCCACATTATGGCGAACACCGTATTTCTCCAATAACCCCTTGAACAATCTGTTGCAGAAGTGGGAACCCCCATCACTAATAATGGCCCTTGGAGTGCCAAAACGGGAGAATATATTCTTTTTCAAGAATGCAGTGACACTCTTCCCTTCATTGTTTGCGAGAGCTATGGCTTCGACCCATTTAGATACATAATCAACTGCTACAAGAATGTACTTCATCCCATGAGAACTCACGAAAGGGCCCATAAAGTCAATACCCCACACATCAAATAACTCAATCACAAGAATGGGGTTTAGAGGGAGCTCTTGCTTTCTTGAAATACCACCATCTCGTTGACATTTGTCACATGATTTAGCAAACCCATGAGCATCTTGATGAAGAGTTGGCCAATAGTAGCCACATTGCAATATCTTGTGAGCGGTTCGGATACCACTGTGATGTCCGCCAACAGGTGAAGAATGGCATGCCTCCAATACACTCAACATTTCACATTCGGGCACACAACGCCGAATAAGCCCGTCGGCACAACTCCTATACAAGTATGGTTCATCCCAAAAGAAATTCTTCACATCGTACATGAACTTTTTCCTTTGATGAAAGGACAAGTCTGATGGAACAATATCACTAGCCAGATAGTTCGCAAAATCTGCGAACCATGGAATCAAGTCTTGTGAAGCAGCCAATACATGTTCATCGGGGAAAGTATCATCAATGTCAGTCTTATCCCCTAACTCTCTCATAGCTTCATCCTCTAGACGGGATAAATGATCAGCAACTTGATTTTCAGTCCCTTTTCTATCCAACACTTCAAAGTCAAATTCTTGCAGCAGTAATACCCAACGAATCAGCCTTGGTTTCGCATCCTTTTTCGCCATCAAATACCTCAGTGCTGAATGGTCAGTATGCACTATGACTCTAGTACCTAGCAAATAGGAGCGAAATTTCTCAAAAGCAAAGACTACTGCGAGGAGTTCTTGCTCAGTCACTGTGTAGTTCTTCTGGGCTTCATTTAGGGCTTTACTAGCATAGTAAATTGGGTGAAGGATTTTGTTTCTTCTCTGTCCCAATACTACACCAAGAGCCACCCCACTAGAATCGCACATTACCTCAAATGGACTGTTCCAATCCGGAGAAATAATGATAGGTGCAGACACTAACTTCTCTTTTAGCTCACTGAATGCTTTAAGACGGGACTCATCAAAACAAAATTTACATTCTTTCTCAGTAATTTGCACAATGGGTGTGCAATCTTTGAGAAGTCTTTGATGAATCTCCGATAAAAACCTGCATGCCCAAGAAAGCTTCTCATACCTTTCACAGAGATCGGCGGGGGAAGTCTCTCTATTACCTCAACTTTAGCTCGATCAACCTCTATACCCTTTTCTGAAATGCGATGACCCAACACAATACCCTCTTTCACCATGAAATGACACTTTTCCCAGTTTAGTACTAGATTGCAGTCTTCACATCTCTTAAGAACCTCAGATAAATTGTTCAAGCATCGCTCAAATGAATCACCAACCACAGAAAAATCATCCATAAAAACCTCTATAGTATCCTCCACCATATCAGAAAATATTGACATCATACATCTCTGAAAGGTTGCGGGTGCATTGCACAACCCAAACGGCATTCTTCTGAATGCAAAAGTTCCATATGGACAAGTGAAAGTTGTTTTCTCTTGATCTTCTGGTGCGATAGAAATCTGATTATACCCCGAATACCCATCAAGAAAACAATACAACCCTTTTTCGGCAAGTCTATCCAACATCTGATCCATGAAGGGCATAGGAAAATGGTCTTTTTCAGTCCATGAGTTCAGTTTACGGTAATCCATGCACACCCTCCATCCAGTAACCGGTCTCATCGGAACAAGTTCATTCTTTTCGTTGGGGACCACAGTCATTCCCCCTTTTTTAGGTACACACTGAACCGGGCATACCCAACTACTATCGGCGATTGGATAGATTACTCCAGCATCCAACCACTTGATAATTTCCTTCTTCACAACCTCTTGCATAGGAGGATTCAAGCGTCTCTGGTGCTCAATACTCGGCTTATGATCAGGCATGAGTTGGATTTTATGAGAGCAACTACCAGGAGGGATCCCAATAATGTCCGCAATGGTCCACCCAATAGCTCTTTTGAACCTTTTTAGTACCTTCACCAAACTCTGAACCTGTTGTTCATCTAGGTCTGATGCAATGATTACCGGCAAAGTGTCACCATTTCCTAAGAATTCATACCTAAGATGAGGTGGGAGAGCTTTTAATTCAATTTTTGGAGCTTCCTCTATAGATGGTTTAGCGGGTGGGGACTCGCGATTCTTCATATCAAGCTCAAATTTCTTCGGTTTAAACCGAACATCACCTCGGTCAAGAGCCGCTACTAATGACTCATACTCTTCAATGCAATCGCTATCAAAGTTCATTATCACTGCCGCTAGTGCTTCGACACCTAGACGCTCTTCTATTTGTGTCTCAAAGGTCTCACCCATGTTGTAGGATATAGCAGATGCCGATTGGAGCTCACCACTCTGCTTCATGGACCTACAAATATTAAAGGTCACTTCCTCACTGTTCAACCGAAATTTCATCTGCCCCTTCTCCATGTCTACTAAGGCTCTTCCCGTAGCTAGGAATGGCCTCCCAAGGATAATAGGCACTTCAAAATCAACTTCACAATCAAGAATAACAAAATCGGCTGGAAAGATGAATGACTCCACTTTTACTAGCACATCGTGGAGTATTCCTATAGGTCGTTTTATTGTTCGATCAGCCATCAGTAGCCGCATCGCCGTGGGTTTTGGGTCACCCAAACCCAACTTCTTGTAAATCGAGAGGGGCATGAGATTTATGCTTGCCCCCAGATCACATAATGCTTTCGCAAAATGTAACAGCCCGATTGTACAAGGAATAGTAAATGCGCCCGGATCTTCTTTCTTTTGGACCAGAGATCTTGTAGCAATAGCACTACAATGCTGCATCCTATCATCATCCTCAAAAGTGACCGATCTTTTCTTTGTAACCAGATCTTTCATAAATTTGGCGTAACCGGGCATTTGTTCCAAAGCTTCTACCAAAGGGACATTGATAGAGAGTTGCTTCAACATTGTTATAAAACGCCGGTATTTACCATCCTCGGTCTTTTTCACTAATCTCTGAGGAAATGAGGGTGGTGGCCTAGGCATAGGAGTTACCTTTTTAGGCACTTCAGCATCTTTTGCAGTGTTATCCTCTAATTCAGCATCAACTTCTACCACTTTATCAGATTCTGTTGTCACCTTATTCTCATCAGATGGCATAGGTGGATCAATGGTTTGCTTGCCACCGCGAGTAATAATTGCCATACAATGTCCATCATTTTTTGGATTTTGGACAGTGTTGCTAGGAAGAGTGCCCGGTTGCCATGTGTTCACAGTTGCAGATAGTTGGGCCAATTGTAACTCAAGTTGCTTAATTGATATTGCATGGGTATCAACTTTTTGCCCAATACCCGCTAGATCATTCCTCGACTCTTTATTTTGCTCATCACTAGCATCGAACCTCCTCATCATTTTGTGCAACATATCCTCAACTCGCGCCATACTATCTCCACCATCCCTAGGAGTAATTTCACGATTTTGAGGAGGAACATAGGGTCCACTCCTGTCGTTTCTATTACCATAGTTACCCCTGTTGAAGTTGTTGTCGCGGTTGTAGTTACCATCTCGGACATAATGACCCTCTCAATTGTAGTTACCATAGTTCCGACCTTGGTTCCCTTGACCTTGGCGCCAATTATCCTGATTTGAGCCTTGGGCGCTTGGTCGGAAACCCGCCATTTGTTCATTGACTGCATAGGAATCCTCCTCATAGTAACATTCACCGTTAGGGGGTGGTGGTTTAGCCAAGTAATTGACTGCATTTATCTTCTCTGCACCCCCAGTGACATGTTTTAGTACCAACCCAAGCTCAGTTCTCATCTGAGCCATTTCCTCACGAATGTCATCTGTGGCTGGGTTGTGAGTGGACTGCACTGCGAAGGTGTTTCTCCCTGTATCGGACTTCCTAGTACTCCAAGCTTTGTTGTTACGGGAGATTTTCTCTAATTTCTCAGCAATCTCAGCATAAAGGCATTCTCCATAAGATCCACCTGCTATAGTGTCCAACACCACTTTATTGTTATCATCTTGTCCCCTATAGAAGTATTCCTTTAGTGACTCATCATCAATACGGTGATTTGGGACACTTTTCAAGAATGAGGTGAATCTATCCCAAGAACTACTAACTGACTCTCCTGGTAGTGCCACAAAGTTATTCACCCTGTCTTTGTGGTTTAATTTCTTGGAGACTGGATAGTAGCGTGCTAAGAAGACATCCCGTAGTTGGTTCCAGGTGAAAATAGAGTTGTATGGGAGCTCAGTAAACCATATAGCAGCCTCTCCCGTCAGTGAGAGAGGAAACACTCTGAGACCTATTACATCTAGATCCAAATCAGGCCTCCCCACACAACTCTTACACACTGCCCTTACCTTAGCTATATGGGCATGTGGATCCTCAGAAGTTAGCCCTGAAAACAAACCTCTGGCAGTGAGCATTTGCATCAGACTACTAGTTACCACAAAAGTGTGGCCTGTAGGTAGAGGAGGCAAAACCAGTGGCCCGTCCGAATCTGCTATGTTATCATAGCCTCTATAGTATGCTTGGGGCCGTGGAGCGGGATTCTGTCCCCTCTGTTGATGTTCACCCTGAGCATCGGGTAACATCTGACCATGAACATCAGCCGGAGCTGGGATGTTCTGGTTTGGATACTGATCATTGATTCCCAAGTTACGATTCATGTTTCGCAGTGTACGTTCTAGCTCGTGATCGTAGGGGAACAACGGTTCTCTTCCTCTCCGTGTATTTGGCATACAAGGAGGATAATTCTGAAAAGGAATCAAAAACAATAAAACAAAGTAAAATCCAGAAAATATCAACTAAACTATAATAAGAAGTTAAAGTTAATCTAAAAGCTAAATTCCCCGGCAACGGCGCCAAAATTTGATACGCTCAAACTTACTTCTCAAATGAGAAGTAA
The DNA here is from genome assembly GCF_036512215.1 of Solanum lycopersicum. Lineage (NCBI taxonomy): Eukaryota > Viridiplantae > Streptophyta > Magnoliopsida > Solanales > Solanaceae > Solanum > Solanum lycopersicum. The sequence continues at coordinate 9,876,060 of NC_090806.1, read as the reverse complement.
AGCGGTCGCGTCAAGTAAATAACCCAACTAGTAAGGTTGGGATCGTTCCCACGAGGAAAATAGTCTAGACTTAACTCCAACTTGTAATTACTATTGTTCGGTTGATGACTTTCTTAAAAAGTAAAAGCATAAAAGGGGGGTTTTGTACTTCCTAATAAAATAAAAATAACTAACGAACTTGACAGAGACACTTAACAGCTTTTAATGTTGAGTTTTAATCAAGTAATCAAAGTAACTAGGGTTTACGTGTTCCCACCAGGTTCATAACTTGATAATTCTAGCTATAACATTTCTTTCCTAGTATCTTGCATGCAAAGTGATAAGTTATGTATTTCTAAATCCTTGGTCCGGCATCTAGAAAATCTCACTCCGCACCTTGGTCCGGCTACGTGTGTTGCTTTCCTAACCCTTATCCTTACCTCATATTAAGCATCATATTCGATATTTGACTCAGTTATTACCTCGTACCAATCAATACTAGCCTATTAGATAGTATACACTAAATCTATGTTAATAATTCTTTTCCTATTATCTACCTCCTTGGTCCGGCAAGTAGCATTAAGGTGAGTTCTAACAATGATCATCCGTTATAAAGACTTCTAAGCGAAAGAATTATTAATACATGCAAGACACTATTCTAGAATTGTTATTTTAGCTAGGGTTTATCTCATTATTTGCCTATGGTTCCCACAACCCTAGTTATAGAGTTTAGTTCCTCATAGCCATAAACACAATATTCAAATATATTAAACAAGAATTCATGTACTTACTTTAATGAGAAAGAATAAAGTCTGAAAATTTGCTTGATTAATCAACAAGAGTTACTTGTAAGAATCTCCAATAATCAAAAACTCAGAAAAACAAAGTCTAATAATATGATGTTAAATCTCCCAGAGTCTAACCTCAAAAACGAGGTTTTTCGAACTATTTATAAAAAAATAAAAACCTAATTAAACAAGGATGCTAATAACTGGAAATCTGCCAATCGCGGCTGGGTCGACGGACCACGCGACGGAACGTCGTGGCCATGATGGACCGTCGTGGGCTCCGTCGCCCCATACTAGGGTGCAATTCTTCTGCTGCTTTCTTCATTCCCCTCGATGGCAAGTGTGACGGACCGTCACAGGCACGACGCTCCGTCGAGGGTCTTCGTTACGAAATACTTCAACTTTTGGAATTTGGGTACTGGGATCACTTCTCTGATCTTCGCGACGAACCTGCAGGACGGACCGTCATATCCATGACGGACCGTCAGTAATCCCACACTTGGTCAGACTTCCCCATCTTCCTTCAGCAGCTTCTCTACGCTGCCACCTACGGACCGTCACAAGCACGACGGACCGTCATAAGCTCCGTAGGTGGTCTCTTCTGCATTTTTCGCTCAAAATCTCCGCATTCAGCTTTAGACAGATTTCCAGCAAAACAAAGAAAAACTTATATCAAAATTAGCACAAAAAGGGCTTTCGGACACACTAAACTTAAGGAAAAAGTATTAATTATACCGTGAAACCACGGTATATCATCCAGCAAGTTCGATATGAAAGACTTAGAAGTTGCTGATTTGATCTTAGGGATCAGGATTATCAAAACTCTCCAGGGACTAGCATTATCTCAATCTCATTATATTGAAAAAGTATTGTATAAGTTCAATTACTTGAATTTCAATGTAATAAAAACTCCAATTGATTTAAGTTGTACATTTAAAAAGAATGAAGGTCAAAGTGACTCTCAATTGGAATATGTCAGAGTGTTGGGAAGTTTGATGTATATTATGAATTGCACGCGACTAGATATAGCATGTGCTATTAGTAAACTGAGTCGGTACACTAGTCATCCGAATCAAACTCACTGGATGACTATGAAACGTGTGTTGGGTTATCTAAAATGGACACAACATTATGCTTTGCATTATAATAAATATCCTGCTATGATTGAAGGATATAGTGATGCAAATTGGATCATCGGGTCAAATGATGTAAAATCCACAAGTGGTTATGTATTCATACATGGTGTAGGATCTCTCTCTTGGAAATCTTCCAAACAGACATGTATTGCTTGCTCCACAATGGATTCTGAATTCATTGCTTTGGATAAGGCTGGTGAAGAAGCGGAATGGCTCGGAATTTCCTAGAGGATATTACATTCTGGCCCAAACATGTTGGACCAATTTGCATACATTGCGATAGTCAAGCAACAATAGGTAGGGCAGGGAGTGTTATGTACAACGAGAAGTCTCGTCATATACGACGTAGACATAACACCATAAGACAACTGCTCTCTAGTGGAATTATCACAATTGACTATGTAAAGTCAAGCGATAATGTGTCAGATCCACTAACGAAAGGCCTAGTGAGAGAGACAGTTGAAAGATCATCTAAGGGAATGAGTTTACGGCTTAGGACAAGTCAGCATGATGGTAACTCTATCTAGCAGACTGGAGATCCCAAGAGCTAGATTCAATGAGAAAAAATAAAGTTGTGGCTGACGGTTCGACATTGTCAATTAACTCAATCCATTCTCATGATGAAGACAATGTTCAAGAAAAGGTTAAGACTTTAAGTCTTGTTAATGAGGCAATAAAGCTTAAAGTTTTTAATGATTTGCTAAGTTTGGTAGATTTTACCAAATAGTGCATCTACGAGATGACACGGTTAGAAATCACCTATGTGAGTGTGAACTGGAAGCCACTTCAAAGAGAAATTTATGTCAAAAGCCTATTCTCTATACACTCATGAAACCAGGAGGTGTTCATGGCTGAAACGAACACAACCATAAAAATCATAAACAGTAAAGGGTTAATTGTGTGACATATGGTTGTCTAGGTATACACCAAAGTTCGACGGTTCAAAGATATCACATCTACCGATTGACCGAGTATATCGGACATATGTTCACTACGAAAAGTCCAAGAGGAAACCTACTTATCCAGATGCAATTAATCCTTGCTTGTAAAGTACACAATTGTCCGTGCATTCCTATGTTATAACTATTCCCCATCAATATGGGGGATTGTTGGGTATGTAGCGAAAATTGATGAGATATAGAGGGAAGGAGAGGAATTTGAAAAGTTTAGAACTTGAAGGTTAGGAACTTGAAAAGTCCTCTTATGCTTTAATGAAAAAAGCAATAGTCCATCATCGGTAATGAAAATGAAAATAGGAGAGTTTAAATAAATAAACACTCATACTAATTGTTAAAAGGGTTGGAAATAGGGACCCCCCTCACGCCGTCGTCGTCGTAGCTCGCTTCGACTTCGGCTACGGCTTCGGCTTCGGCTTCGGATTTGGCTTTGGCTTTGGCTTTGGCAAATGATCGATCGAGAGATAATTTTTTGGACAAAATTTATTTTAATTATTTATTTAATTAATTAAATAGCCAAAAATTATTTTCAATTAATTAGTTGATAACAGAAGTTAACCGAAATATTTTCAACAAAGTTAACCCGACCCGACTCGGATCCGCGCGCGTGACCCGTTTTAAATTTCGTTATATTTAAAAATTTCCGCCACTGTTCTGAAAGGTTGCAACTTTCAGGAACAGTCAATACCATTTGAAAGTTTGCAACCTTTAATTAATGGTCATGTCAAATCTGAAAGGGTGGCAACCTTTCAGAATATATTCTTCTTGCCTATAAATACCATTCAGTCTTCAGAATATTTAGTAACGAATTTTTTGATCTTCCTTATTCTTAAAAACACATATTTCTTCATGTACTTTCCTGCTGTGGATTGATTCGCTGACAGTAGAGTTTTTGGTATCTATACTACTGATTAAGATCATTTTACCTTGTGAGGTTATATTTCAAATCAAACCTCGGATACTAGATGAGAATAATTTCCTTAAGGGGACACTGTGAATTTAGTGGACTTGATTTTAATCCTAAATTATCAAAAAGAGTATTCCAGATTCTGGTAAGTTTTACAGATTCAATTATTTTTTACAAATAAATATTTGTTCATCTTATTTACTGGTTCTAAAAATTTCAGTTACTTCGTGTTTCTGATTGATTTATTACAACCCGTAATTTCTGATTTTCATAACACAGATTGGCAACAAAAATGACTCATGAAAAATTTTGCCAAAATATTTCCAAAAAGATATTTATTTTATTTGATATGTTATACATAATTATAATATAAAAAAATAATTTTATTAGGTAATTTTATAAAAAAAAATTAAATAATTAAAATTTGATATAAATAAAATGGTTGAATTACTATCCACATTTTGGCCTTAAGTAATTTTTTAACTGGAAAATGGCCTAAAGTACCCTTAAAGTATAAGTAGTACAAAATTACCCTTCATCAACCTATTGGCTCCAAAATGTTCTTCTCATCCACCTATTTGCTTCAAAATACACTTGTCATCCACCTTTGAGTTCAAAATTGACTTAACGATTTTAAAATTAAATTGTTTAAATATTTTTTAATATATTTGGTGCTCAACTATTGTCTATAATTTAATTTATTAATATATTTTTTAAACCAACCAACTACCCACTCATTACTAACTAAACCCCACCGAATTAATAAACCAATTAGAATATCAAAATCGCCATAAACATTACTAAAACACGACGGAATTATAGATTCCTGAAAATGACATAAAAATTGTTCGAGTTCGAATCGAAGCCCCAATTAAATTTAGCTTGAGACGCTTATTTAGGGGGACACTTTCAATAGGATTCTCTTTCAATTTTGAATTCAAAATTTATGATTAAAGGTAAATAAGTAGTATATTCCGAATTATTCATTTACTTTTTTTAGATATAATTTTATAAATAATTATGATTTGTTTTAAAACCTTTAATATATTATTTTTTAAAAAAAGTTATCTATGAAGTAACATCACATAATTGAGATGAAAGAGTAACTAAGATGAACATAGTCTAACTTTTAAGTTTATCAGTAATTTTTATTTAGACACTTGAATGTATGATAATTTACTTCTACAGATATTTTTGCCTCAAATTTTTAAAAACAGTCATTGGCAGTAGCTTTTCTGTTGTTGCATTAGTAATGTGACGGGTTTATTAATTTGATGGGATTTAATTAGTAATAAGTAGATAGTGGATTAATTTATAAATTATACTAATAAGTTAAATTATAACAAATAGTTGAGTGCCACATATTTTTTAAAAATATATAAATAGTTTAAATCTAAAACCGTCAAATAAGTGATTTTTTGAACCCAAAGGTGGATGACAACGGTTTTTTGGAGCCAATAGGTGGGTGGAAAAGGTATTTTGAAGCCAATATAAGTGGATGGAGGGTAACTTTGTACCATTTCCAATACTCAGGAATATTTTAGGGTCTTTTTCCATTTTTTAACAAATCAATAAATCTAACATTAACATACAATTCGATCCCTGTTATTTTCTTTAAAATTATTACATCAATATTTTCCGAAATAATTTTTTTTTACTCTTTTCAAAGAGACGAAGAAAACTATTTTCTTTTAACAAGATCCACATTTTGTGGACATAATTTGACTTGGATTACTACTAAATGTTATGCTTAAATGGCATTAATGATGCTCATATTCATAAATTATTTATTTTCCATTTTCAAGAAAGATTGTTTGATTTTGTTGTCTGTTTTGCTTAAGCAAATGATCATGTTCATATTCAAAATACTAGGTTTTCTAATACCTTAATCTTGTTATTTCAAACACGACTTTATTATTTTAATCCTCTTAATTTGGATGATTTAATTATGCAACATCTTTAATAATATCCTTATCTCATATTTAATAGAGGAATCATTGACAATTCATTCTCTTAAATACTCAAATATTTTCCTATTCCAATTATATACTATTAAATTTTGGAAGTCTCATGTCTAAACCCTAAACTATTAGGTAGCTTAAGCAATTGATTATGTATTATGTTTTATATTCAAATTAAATGAGACAATTGATGAATTGACCACGCAATTTAAAAAATATTCAATAGTAACAATAATATTTTATTATCTAAACTTATCTTCAAGGTGGCATCACTTTCATTTCATTCAATCCGACACTCATATATTGTATTGGTTCTAATTCATGTAACACATTTCATTTTATAAGAGTTAAATAGTTTAAGTTTAATTGAGAATTTGCATATGAAATTTACACTTTTTTTATAAAAAAAAATGAAATTTATATATTTGTAAACTGTTGAAGAAGAAGGAAGTTGACGATTGGAACACGTTCACGTCAGTCAGCTGCGTTGAAACTGTTTATTTTACATGTTCCAATCGTCAGCTTTCTTCTTCATCAACATAAAGTATGCAAAATAATGTAAGTTACAATAATTAACAATCTAAAATATTTAAAAGATATATAAAAAATTTACTATAAAAAATAAACTTATTTAAATCTCGAAATCTAAAACATATCACATAAATTAAACAGATAGAAATATATTTTTCATTATCAGTTAGGTATCTCATGTTATGTCCGGTAAATCATAAATTTTAAAAAAATATTCTCTAAAAAATATAGAAAAATGAAATGAAGTTTAAAAAGTGGGATACCACAATGATGTCTTCACTGCCTAATACATCTCATCCCCACCACCCCAATGACCCCATACCTCTACCTCCGTTTGCACTTCTATAATATTTGTCTAAATTATTAAAAAAAAATAAAAAAAATTAGTTGATCTTTTATTTTCATAACAAACATAAGAAAATATGAAAACAAAACATTACTCTTTTTTTAAAAAACTATTTTTCTTCGTAACAAACACTTCGTGAATTCAAATGTTTTCCAGCCACCAACAAAAGAAATTCGGTAAATTAGGTGGATTTGAAAAGCATACACTTAAAAGTTGATCTCAAACTTCATTTTGATAAATAGATAAATAAATATAATGACTTGGATTAGCTGAAATTTGGTGGACAAAATTCCACACTTAAAATTGATGAAAAATAAAATTTAGAAATTAAATGTATTAAGTAGAAATTCCACATGTCAATAACTTTTAAATAATGCATTTTTTGGAATTCCATCAAAATATAAATCCAGATACATTAAGTATATTGTTTATTACTTTCCTTTTAGGTGTTTTTACCAGACTAGATAATTTATTTTATTTTTTTTTAAAAAAAGAGAATAATGAGAGTTTGAATGAGAATCAAATATTCAGATATTTTATTGGTGAATGTTATTTTTAGACGTGCTCAGAAAGTAATTATACTTTGTTTACATCTCTCAATTCAATTAAATCTTTGTTTGTGATGTATGGGTGACCAAACACATGAATGAATAAGGGGTGGGGAATGGTTGGATTAGATTACAGTTGAATGGATTGAATATGGATGAAGCAAAAATAATTTAAATTATAATTAATTCAAATATAATATGTGAAAATATAGATTTGCTCAAATATAATTTGAGTAAAATGATTCCAAACTATTTCTAACTCATTTAAATAAATTTATTTTTTTTTAAAAAAAATTACCCCTCCTCACAGGCTTCCCTACCCCTGGGCGCCTCCCATCCCAGCTTCCACCAACCTAGCACTATTTTTTTTGCTTTACAAAATATATATATATATATATATATATATATATATATATATTATTATTATTATTCTTATTATTTATTTATTTATTTTCAAAAAAAAAAAATTAACCACTGGAACCCCTCCCATGTACCTTTCACTAATCGACCCCTAATTTTTTTTCTTTAAAGAACAAATAAAAAAATATTTTTTTAAAAAAATAAAGTAATCTAACCCCATCCAAAGGCACAACCCCCCCCCCCCCCCCAACACACACCTCCTACCAATCTTGCCCTAATTTTTTTTTGTTTTCCAAAAAAAAATTACAAACAAAAAAAATAATTTTATTCGCCCCAACCTTCCACCAACCGACTCCTAATGAAAAAGAAAAAAAATGTTTTTCAAAAAACAAAAAAAAACCCTCCACCTTCCACCGACCTGGCCCTAATTTTTTTTTTTCAAAAAGTAACCCTCCCTCCCCCCCCCCCCCCTTTAAATCCTCCATCAACCGACTCCTAAATTATTATTTTTTTCATAAACAAAAACAAAAATTGTTTTTTTAAAAAAAATAACCCTACTCGCGGTGTCCCCCTCCCGCCACCTTCTACCAGCCTATTCCTAAATTATTTTTGTTTTTCAAAAATAAAATAAAAAATCTGTTTGTTCAATTAAGTTTGAAAACTAATTGAATTTTTGAAAATTAACATTGAATTTTTGATAATTAATATTAAATTTTTTATGTTTTAGTACAATTAAAAATTTTGAGTGAAAGTTAAACTAAGTGATTTATTATAGGCCAATATAGATAATCCATATTTTATCTATTTTGATCATATTTTTAGAGACTCTTAAAAAAGTTTGAATCTAAAATTTACCTAATTAAAATAGTAATTCAAATCATTAAATATGAATAAAATGAACTCATATTGTTTGAACTATTAAGTGAACGCCATAAAAAACAAACAAACTTTCTTTATTTCTTTACATGATATTATAATTATAATTAATATATGAGTTGACACGCTACACGACAGATGAAATTAATTACATATTTAATTGGTTGTTCTTTGAATGAAGGCAATCAAGAAGTTGAATGGACACTAAGGTTGTGTTTTATATGGAGAAATATTTTTTAAAACATATTTTTCTATTTTTTATGTTGAGTAGTCAAAACAGAATTCAGCAATTGAAGTACAAAAAAACTAAGGTTCATAAATATTATCACACATTAATCATATCTAAGATATTTCATATGCACCTCAACCACATAGCCATAGCCTTACCACTCTACCCTATGTACGTATACGTTTAAAGTATATAGGAAAAAGGGTTTGATATATCCCCAATTTTGTCATTTAGAGCTGATATATCTCTCGTTATGAAAGTGATTCATATATATCCTTGTTGTTGTACTAACGGCTCACATATACCCCTGCCGTTATAAATGAGCTCACATATAACCTTCATTTAACGGAAATGAAAAAATTAGTTTTAAATTTATATTTTTTACTTTTCATTTTAAAAAAATATTTTTTAGGAATATATATGATTCTTCTATCAAAGTTCAAGGTATATTTTAATTTTTTTCATACATAAATTATTTTTTGACTTCTTCTATCATAATTATTTGAGTTTCTTATTCTTATTTGTTTTTCTTTCATTCCTTAGTGTAAAGAAAAAATATTTAAAACTATTTTTTGTCTATATTGTATTTTAATTTTGTATTCGAAGAAAAAAATTTGGTCATCTACAATAAGTTTTACAAGAATATTAGTGAAACATAAATAAATTTGATTATCAAAATAATAATTCTAAATTAGTCTTTGAATAAAAAAAATCAAAAAAAAATATGTTTAACGAGAATTAAATTTACTCATATGAGATTATATTTTTTAGAAAAAAAATTAGATTAAAATTGTTATTTTTTCATATCCGTTAGAGGAAAAAGGATAAAATTTACTTATATGTAAGCCATTTGTTTATAAGTAGGGGTATATATGAGTCACTTTCATAACAAGGGGTATATCAGCTCTAAATGACAAAGTTAATGTATAAATTAGATCCTTTTCTCAAGTATATGTGTGTACTTTTTAAATAGATCTTTTACTTACATAATTAATATTAAAATAAATAAATAAATAAAGATTACTTTTTTTTAAGAAAAAAACATTTTTTCTTGGTGAGAGTTTTTAACGTGTCTTTCATATATGATATTAGGGATGTACATGATAGGGTTGATTTGCATTATTCAAATATCAAATTAAATTATTTATATAAAAATTTTAAATTTATAAACCAAATCAATCTAATAAAATTTGAATTTTTCAACCTTGGGTTGGTTCGGATTTTTCAAATACCAAATCAAATCATTGTGTCGAAATTTTAAATTTATAAATTAAACCAAATAATAAATCTCAAAATTTTCAAATTTTTAGATTTTTAGGTAAAGTTTGCATACAAACATATAATTAACTTGTGCTTCAAATATTTCTTTAGTCCAACCAAAATACAATTATCTAAGGTGTTTCTTAAAAAAATAACACAAAATATGAGATGAGTATTAATGACACAAAATAATTCAATTAAAAATAATAATGAAATCATCATTATTATTTTATTTGGTTTTGATTTAATTTTAATTAGAATTATCAACATATATGAACGATAATCTTTATTGGGTCATTCCGAATTCTAAGTTTTAAACTTGAAATAACATATTAAAAGATAAAACTGTAACATAGTATAAGAAGTATTTTAAAATTATATCAAAGTAAATATTTTTATGCATAAAGAGAGAGAGAGAGAGAGAGAGAGAGAGAGAGAGAGATCAAATTAGGTGCAATTCGTTGAATTTAAGCATGATTTGCATGTATACGGGAGAAAGTGAGTCTCTCACTTGCCTTTTTCCTATCTCGTTCGTCTCTCTCCTATGTATCTATATTTCAGAATGTATCTGATATCAAAGACACATATATCTAATGTGATTTGCACGTAGCTGAGATACATTAACTATCACGACCCGAAATGGGTGTGATGACACTCGTCTTATCCCACCAAGACAAGTCAGCCTAAAACCCAATATCTAACAAAGTGCGGAACTAAATGACAACCCAACAACAATTTCTATAAAAAAAAAAAACAAGTCATATTAATTCAATCCCCAAAACCAGGTTGTCACATGCACAAGCCTCTAATGTAAATATTAGAATTGAAACAAAATAGAAGTCTAAAATGAAGTTGTCTTTCAAGTAAAAACAAAGTCATAAACTGGAGTAGGAAAGTTCGCTGAGATGACAAGCAGCTACCTCACAATCCTCCACAAGATGCCTCGGAAATGAAGAGAATGGAAGGTATCACAAAAATTCGGGCTCGTAACCTACAAAAATTTGTAGAAGCAAGGGGTGAGCACCAAACCACGCGGTACCCAACAAGCAAACCTCTAAACACAAGTTAAGTGAACAAAATACGGGTACTCCTTACACCCTATCTAGACCTCCACGCTACAGCCTAACAGTTTACAGTTTATCAAACACACAACTCAATAACCACACTCTATCAGTGTACACATTCTCAATAACAACTCCATATTCAACTGTCACAAGCTTCACAGAAAAACACTCACAAGATCACCAAAACACGTATTCAAGTTCATTAATAATAAATGTGTAATGCCATGAGATGCAATGTCAAATATAGTGATGCATGTCTTTCTTAACGATACACACCCGCTGTCTCTCAGTCCGGGACCCATGGGGGATATATCTGTCCATGCATTTCTCGTGGCGTACGACACGACCCTCGATAATAGTAACATTCGCGGCGCGCGATACGTCCCTCGAAATATGATATCCATAGCGGCGCGCGATACGACCCTCGAAATGGTACATCCTCTTACCACAACCATGGCTCAGATACAATGCAAATGACATGCTCAAATGAAAATGAGGAGATAACCATTTTGATACCAAAGCGTAATTTACAACAAGGAATACAACACCAACAAATAAGCAACAAGTCTCCAAATCATTCTCAACATCACACAAGAAGATACACGAATTTCATACGCTTAACAAGAGTTTAGAAATCCACTTGCCTTAGCCAATAGAATAATTACTCTTGGACTTGAGCCTTCCCTTTCCGTTGAGCTTCTGAATCAATGGAATCTATTCAAGTATATATTCACAATAAGGTTTAAGAACTAACAACACTCACACTTTTATGTGTTTAACCTTGAACTAAAAATACACCCCAAATTTATAATCAAGTTTATAATTCTTGATGTCAATTAAAATTTCCACTATCATAGTTTTCAAGTTTTAAAAATAGGATTGCATCTCAAATTTTTAACGTCATAATTTGAATGGTACTCACAAAATATTATTCATCTAATATTTAAATTACATACCAATATATCACAACTTGAACCATAATATAATAATTAATATTCTGAAATTTACGCCTAATGATGCCATTAACGTATTCTGCACTATATTTTTCCCCCTTTCAACCCACTAATGATTGGCTCATTATGAACCAATCATTGACCCACTAATGATTGACTCATCATGAACCAATCATTGATCAAAATGATTCAAATGTTTCCAAAATTTCTAATTATTCACGTGATTTTCTATTCTGCATTTTTCATTTTTTTTACTCATATGCTCTTCATTTATTATCATACACATATATAAAATATATTATATAATGTTGTTATATGCACACATCTATGTGCAGAAATCAAGAAAATTAAAGGAGAAGAAAACTTACCTTAAGCAGTTCGTAAGCCGCAAGTGCAGAGAAACCCTTCGCCCTTTTTTTTTCTTTTCCTTATTTATTTATTTTTGAATTATTTAAGTACTAAAAGTGATAGGTTTTACCCACTTATTTAATTAAATATAGGCTAAAGAGTATAGGGTCTTAAATAAATTATCACTTTAGCCCATAAACTATCGATTAATAAACTCAAGTTAAGCAAATATTCAAAATTTTCAAAAATGACCTTCCGGGTCATTACATTATTTTACCACTAAAATCATGTTCGTCCTCGAACATAGAGTAAAAGTAATTACCTGAAACTTCAAAAAGTTGAGGATATCTGGCACGCATGTCAGACTCAGTCTCCCAAGTTGCCTCTCCCACTGATCGGTGCTTCCATTGCACCTTCACTGAAGCAATCTCTTTGGTCCTAAGCTTTCGAATTTGCCTATTCAAAATAGCTATAGGCTCCTCCTCAAATGTCAAGTATGGATCCAACTCCACAGAGTCAAGTGAAAGCACATGAGATTCATCCGGAATATACTTCCGAATCATAGAGACATGGACAACAGGATGAACTGCCAACAAACTAGGTGGCAAGGCCAACTTATAGGCCACCTCTCCCACTCGGCTCAAAATCTCAAAAGGTCCAATTAACCTAGGGCTAAGCTTGCCCTTCTTTCCAAACCTCATCACACACTTCATGGGTGATACTCGGAGCCAAACATGATCACCCTCCATAAACACCAAGGCTCTAACTCTCCGGTCTGCATAACTCTTTTGTCGACTCTGAGCTGTAAATAATCTATACTTAATCATACGAACTTGCTCTATAGCATCTCTAAGCAAGTCTGTATCCAAAGAGTCCATCTTCGCCGAATCAAACCAACCAATCGGAGACCTACACCGTCTTCCATACAACGCCTTAAATGGGGCCATCTGGATACTAGAGTGATAACTGTTATTATAGGAAAACTCCGCTAATGGTAAATGTTGATCCCATATAGCACCAAAATCGATCACACACGCTCGAAGCATATCTTCCAATACCTGAATGGTCCACTCAGATTGACCATCTGTCTGAGGGTGAAATGCCGTACTCATATCTAACTGGGTACCCAGACCATGTTGTAATGTTTTCCAGAAATGAGAAGTAAATAGTGAACCCTGATCTGATATGATAGAAATCAGAACTCCATGTAGTCGCACAATCTGACTGATATATAGCTCGGCTAACTTTTCTTCCGTATACTTCACCCGAACCGGAATGAAGTGGGCAGACTTGGTCAGCCTATCAACAATAACCCAAATGGAGTCATAACCACTCGCTGTGGTAGGTAAACCTACAACAAAGTCCGTAGTAATCCGCTCCCACTTCCAAGTAGGAATAGGCATCCTCTGAGATACACCCCCGGGCCGCTGGTGCTCATACTTGACCTGCTGGCAAGTCAAACACCTAGAAACAAAGTCTGTAATATCTCTCTTCATTCCACACCACCAGTAATGCTGACTCAGATCATGATACATATTCGTTGCTCCCGGATGGATGGAATACCGAGAACAATGGGCCTCCTCAAGGATTAATCTAATCAAATCACCTGTCTTGGGCACACAAATCCTGCCTCTGATCCTCAAAACACCATCAGAGTCAAGGACAACCTCCTTAGTTTCCCCTCTCAATACTTTGTCTCGAATGAGACATAACTTTTCATCATTAAACTAGTGTGCATGGATCTGCTTGACTAAAGAAGATCGAGCCTCAATAAAAGCAATCATCCCATCACTCTCCTCTGAGATCTGCAATCGGACAAGACTGTTAGCTAACAATTGAACATCTCTAGCCAATGGTCTCTCCTCAATACTAAGAGATGCAAGACTCCCCATGCTATGAGTCTTCCTACTCAAAGCATCGGCCACAACATTGGCCTTCCCCGGATGATACAGAATGGTCACATTATAGTCCTTCAGCAACTCAAGCCATCTCCGCTGCCTCAAGTTCAAATCTCTCTGACTAAAGATATACTGGAGACTCCGATGATCAGTGAAGATCTCACAATGCACTCCATACAAATAATGACGCCATAACTTAAGTACAAATACCACACCGCCAACGCCAGATCATGAGTAGGGTAGTTCTTCTCATTGGACTTCAACTGCCTAGAAGCATAAGCAATCATTTTCCCCTTCTGCATCAACACACTACCTAATCCAACTCCTGAAGCATCACAATACACTATAAAGTCTACACCCTCCTCAGGTAGAGTCAACACAAGAGCTGAAGTCAACAATGTCTTGAGTGTTTGAAAGCTCTGCTCACACTCATCAGACCACTGAAAACGCACATCCTGTCGAGTCAATCTAGTTAATGGAGCTGCAATAGTAGAGAAACTCTGAACAAATCGATAGCCTGCCAATCCCAAAAAACTCCAAATCTCAGTAGGTGTAGTAGGTCGCGTCCAGCCTCTAACTGCCTCAATTTTGGCCGGATCTACTCTAATAACCTCCTTGGACACCACGTGTCCCAAGAATGTCATAGAAGTAAGCCAGAACTCACACTTTGAGAACTTGGCATACAACTTCTCTTCTCTCAACCTCTGAAGTACAATCCTCAGGTGTCGGACATGGTCCTCCTCAGTCTTAGAGTAAACCAAGATGTCATCGATGAAAACAATCATAAAAGAATCAAGGTATGGTCGAAACACCCCATTCATCAACTCCATGAATGCTGCAGGGGCATTAGTCAATCCGAAGGAATCACTAGAAACTCATAATACACATAACGGGTCCGAAAAGCTGTCTTAGGGATATATGATGCCCTAATCTTCAACTGATGATACCCAGACCTTAAATCAATCTTAGAGAACAATGATGCTCCCTGTAACTGATCAAATAAGTCATCAATACGCGGAAGAGGATACTTATTCTTCACTGTTACTTTGTTCAACTGTCTGTAATCAATACACATCCTCATAGTCCCATCCTTATTCTTCACAAACAATACAGGGGCACCCCAAGGTGACACACTAGGGCGAATAAAACCCTTACACAATAAATCCTGCAACTAATCCTTCAATTCTTTCAACTCTGCTGGAGCCATACGGTATGGAGGGATAGAAATAGGCTTAGTGCTCGGCTCTAAATCAATAGCAAAATCGATATCCCTATCGGGAGGAACACTTGGAAGATCAGAAGGAAATACATCGGAAAACTCCTGAAACACGGGAACAGAGTCAATGGGAGGTGGTTCAACACTAGTATCCCGAATAAAAGCTAAGTAAGACAAACACCCCTTCTCCACCAATCTCTGAGCACAAATAACAGAGATGACCTTTATAGGATAAGAACCACTAACACTCTTCCACTCAACCCTCAGAACACCAGGCATTGCTAAAGTCACAGTCTTAGCATTACAATCAAGGACAGCATGATAAGGAGAAAGCCAATCCATAACCAAGATAACATCAAAGTCCACCATCCCCAGAATGATTAAGTCTACCCAAGTGTCATACCCAGCCAAAGAAACAAGACAGGATCGATACACTCGATCCACCACTAAGGGCTTACCCACGGGTGTAGAAACACGAATAAGTACAGTCATGCTATCACATATTATATCAAATTTAGCAGCAAAATACGTAGACACATAAGAGAAGGTAGAACCTGGATCAAACAACACAAACGCAGGTCGATGGCATACTGGGATGATACCTGTAATAACAGCATCAGAGGTTTCCGCCTCAGGTCTCCCGAGGAAAGCATAGCAGTGGCCTCCTCGTCCACCTCCATCCTGGGTGGTACCTCTACCCCCACTTTGATGAGCTGCAACACCACTACTAGAAACTCTATCACTTCTACCTGACTAAACTCTGCCACGACCTCTACCCTGTGGTGATGGTGGTCTAGTCTGGAATGAAGAATTAGGTCGAGTCCCACCACGACCCCTTTGTGAAGTACACTACCGTATTAGATGATCAGGATCTCCACAAGTAAAACAAAATCTCTAACCTGGGAACTGTTGTGTGGACCCTGAAAACCCACTATAATTTCCGCGCCCTGTAGGTCGCTGCTGTGAACCGTACGAGCTTTGACCCGGGCTATTAGAACCCTTAGATGTCTGGCCACCCTCAAATGTCGGCATAGATGCATGAATAGGTCCCCGCTGCTTAAAAGAACCACTCACTCTCTGTGATCTCGTACCTCCAGATGAGACACCATGAAACTGGCCTGATATACGGGCACTTTCAGGGTCCCCAAACTCCTCTCTCTCCATCAATTCTGCCTCTTTGGCGGCGCTCACAATGGACTTGAAAGAAGCCCCCTCCCTAGATGCCCGAAACACAGCTGACCTTATAGAGAAAGTTAATCCCTTCACAAATCTGCGGATCCTCTCTGTCTCATTTGGAATAATGGTCAACGCATGCCTAGACAACTGGCAAAAACGCGCCTCATACTCTGTAACCGATAAACCATCCTGTCTCAAACTCTCAAACCTTAAGCGAATCTCCTCTCTCACGCTCCATGGGATAAAACGATCTTGGAATGCGCTAGAAAACTGCTCCCAAGTCACTGGAGGAGATCCAACTGGCAAACATCCTGAATACGTCCTCCACCAATCTCTCGCTGGTCCACGAAGCTGGAGTGTAGCATATCGAACTCGATGTGACTCAGCTAATCCAACCACTTCTAGTAACTCTCGACAGGTAGTTAGAAACTTATGAGCGTCCTCGCTCTTCCCACCCTGAAACTGAGGTGGGTCCATCGTTCAAAATCTCTCATACCTACGCTTCTCATCCTCTGTCAGAATAACCATCGATGCAACTTGACCCCTAACTGCTGGTGCAACATCATTCTGAACCGCGGGATCTACTAGTAGTTGCCCCACCACATCCTGAATAGCCGGAGCTTGTTGCTGCTCTTGGGTCTGAGCCCCCTCTCTAGTACGAGAGTCAAGTGGTGTGGTAGTCGCACCACCACCCTGAGAAAATCCCTCTAGCACACTTAACACCCTCAACAGTGTATCTTGAATCAAAGGTGTGACTACAGGATCTGAAGGAACCTGGTCCTCCCTGCCATCAATCTGAGGTTCTGTAGAGACCTCTCTAGCACGACCTCTCACTGGTGCTGCTCCACGTCCACGACCTCTAGCTACTGTCGTACTACTAGCACGGCCTCTAGCTCGAGATCTACCCCTACCCCTAGCTGGGGCCTCAACAACTGCCTCGGGAAGCGCCTCCCCTCTACCACCAGAAACATTAGTCCTAGTCCTCGTCATCTGTCAAAATAGTATACAACAACTCAGTACTAACGAAGGTAACTAGGCACGATGAGAAAGAATGAACAAAAGGAAGTTTCCTAGTAATCTTTATAGACTCTCAAAGATGAGTACAGACGTCTCCGTACTAATCCTTGAGACTCTACGTAGACTCGGCTTGTATACACGTGAGACCTATGAACCTGGGGCTCTGACACCATTTTGTCACGACCCGAAATAGGTGTGATGGCACTCGTCTTATCCCACCAAGACAAGTCAGCCTAAAACCCAATATCTAACAAAGTGCGGAACTAAATGACAACCCAACAACAATTTCTATAAAAAAAAAAACCAAGTCATATTAATTCAATCCCCAAAACCAGGTTGTCATGTGCACAAGCCTCTAATGTAAATATTAGAATTGAAACAAAATAGAAGTCTAAAATGAAGTTGTCTTTCAAGTAAAAACAAAGTCATAAACTGGAGTAGGAAAGTTCGCTGAGATGACAAGCAACTACCTCACAATCCACCACAAGATGCCTCGAAAATGAAGAGAATGGAAGGTATCACAAAAATTCGGGCTCGTAACCTACAAAAATTTGTAGAAGCAAGGGGTGAGCACCAAACCACGCGGTACCCAACAAGCAAACCTCTAAACACAAGTTAAGTGAACAAATACGGGTACTCCTTACACCCTATCTAAACCTCCACGCTGCAGCCTAACAGTTTACAGTTTACCAAACACACAACTCAATAACCACACTCTATCAGTTTACACATTCTCAATAACAACTCAATATTCAACTGTCAAAAGCTTCACAGAAAAACACTCACAAGATCAGCAAAACACGTATTCAAGTTCATCAATAATAAATGTGCAATGCCATGAGATGCAATGTCAAATATAATGATGCATGTCTTTCTTAACGATACACACCCGTTGTCTCTCAGTCCGGGACCCATGGGGGACATATCTGTCCATGCATCTGTCGTGGTGCACGACACGACCCTCGATAATAGTAACCTTTGCGGCGCGCGATACGTCCCTCGAAATATGATATCCATCGCGGCGCGCGATACGACCCTCGAAATGGTACATCCTCTTACCACAACCATGACTCAGATACAATGCAAATGACATGCTCAAATGAAAATGAGGAGATAACCATTTTGATACCAAAGCGTAATTTACAACAAGGAATACAACACCAACAAATAAGCAACAAGTCTCCAAATCATTCTCAACATCACACAAGAAGATACACGAATTTCATACGCTTAACAAGAGTTTAGAAATCCACTTGCCTTAGCCAATCGAATAATTACTCTTGGACTTGAGCCTTCCCTTTCCGTTGAGCTTCTGAACCAATGGAATCTATTCAAGTATATATTCACAATAAGGTTTCAGAACTAACAACACTCACACTTTTATGTGTTTAACCTTGAACTAAAAATACACCCCAAATTTATAATCAAGTTTATAATTCTTGATGTCAATTATCATAGTTTTCAAGTTTTAAAAATAGGATTGCATCCCAAATTTTTTTCAACGTCATAATTTAAATGGTACTCACAAAATCTTATTCATTTAATATTTAAATTACATACCAATATATCAAAACTTGAACCATAATAGAATAACTAATATTCTAAAATTTACGCCTAATGATGCCATTAACGTATTCTACACTATATTTTTTCCCCTTTCAACCCACTAATGATTGTCTCATTATGAACCAATCATTGACCCACTAATGATTGACTCATCATGAACCAATCATTGATCCAAATGATTCAAATGTTTCCAAAATTTCTAATTATTCACGTGATTTTCTATTCTGCATTTTTCATTTTTTTTATTTTTTACTAATATGCTCTTCATTTATTATCATACACATATATATAATATATTATAAAATATTGTTATATGCACACATCTATGTGCAGAAATCAAGAAAATTAAAGGAGAAGAAAACTTACCTTAAGCAGTTCGTAAGCCGCAAGTGCAGAGAAACCCTTCGCCCTCTTTTTTTTTCTTTTCCTTATTTTTTTTTTGAATTATTTAAGTACTAAAAGTGATAGGTTTTACCCACATATTTAATTAAATATAGGCTAAAAAGTATAGGGTCTTAAATAAATTATCACTTTAGCCCATAAACTATCGATTAATTAACTCAAGTTAAGCAAATATTCAAAATTTTCAAAAATGACCTTCCGGGTCATTACATTAACTCTCTTGTTCGCCTCTGTCCCGATGTATTTGAATTTCAAATGTATCTGGTTTAAAAGTACATGTTAACTTGAAATCTAGTATAAAATTATTAATTAGTAAGACAATATATAATTATTTTAAACTATTGAGTGGATTAGTATTTATTCCATAAAAGTCCTTTAGGGCATCCTTCAATTAAAAACAGAAGAAGCTAATATTGTTTTAACAAGCTAGCTAATCATAATTCGACTGCGTACTTTTACTTGTACATTTATTTCTCTGGAGTCATGTTGTGTAGATTTTGACCATATATCTTAAAGATTAAATTTTCTCATATTAATATGGAAAATTGATTGTAACTTATAATATTTTTCATATAATTTTTAAATATTTAAATTTAAAATATTAAACTAATCTAATTCAGTTTTGCTTAAAAAATTAATTAAATTAGCTCTTATTATGTGGCAAATAGAAATTAACCAAAGAAGTATATGAGAGAATCAATTCAGTTCATTTGTACCATGAGGGACAAAAAGGTATCAACTATTTAACTAATAAAAAGTATTTTTAGTGTTGTGAATGAGGTAAGTCCGTTGAAATTGAAGAATCTAATCAAACACTTAAATTGCAGGATTATTAACTATTGTTTCACAAGTTAATTAGTATAATCACATGTATATAAATACGAACTACATTGAAATAGTCACAATCTAAAATTATACCTTATTACAAATTTATTCAAATGTTTTTGGCAAAAGAAATCTTAAAGAATCTTCCCACAAAACTTTTCCAAAATTGGAGAAGGAAGAAGGAGAGGTAAGAAAGAAATTGTCATTCTAATTTTTTTTTCTTTTTATTTTGGAAAAGATACGTAGTTAAACATTTTATAATTCTAAAGAGACACAACTTTAAAGTAATTTTGTCTCTTCCCGTTTATTGATAAATCAAATATATAAGGTGGTTACAATATTTTAATGTCAAGTCAATTCTTTTGTGCATACCATTACCGTGTTCTACGTTTAAAGAAAAACACAAAAAAGTATGAAATATTTAACTAGTATATCATATTATAATATCCCTTACTTCATTCCTTGAACTACGCATTTCTTCTTTAAAATAAAATAGCCAACAAGTTGCTTAATTATATTAGAACAATTGACCAAACCATTAAATAAATTGGCAAACCTTGCTATAAATACTTGGCTTAATCACTAAATAGTTTCAACACACTTCAAAGAAAATAGAAATTAAAGCTCAAATAATTACATCCAAAGGATAGGAATATGGCTAAGTCATTATTGAACTACACAACCTTCCTTGCTCTCCTTTTATGCTTCCTCCTCATATCATCCAATGGTTTGTACATCTTAATTTGTTTGCCATTTCATTTAATTATTATGCCTTTATACTACTAAAAAACAATGGACTTATAGACAAACTTCGTCGCTGATCCATCGCTATTTTAAATCTATCGCTAATTCGTTGTTAAATAGGATTAGGGATGGATTTCACTGTTTACCTACAAAATTTGTTCACTGCTAAATCCAGTTTTTTTAGTAGTTTGCTCACCATCCATTTTGCTCTCTCTCTATATATACCTAAAATTACAATTAACTAGTATATATATCTAATAGAATTGGGAGGATTCATCCTAAAATATTTACTAATTCATGTTGTGTGTGTAGGCTAATTATCCTTTTTGCGCATGGATTGTTTTCGCAGGGTGTATAAGAATAATGTTGAATAGAATGTATTTGTAATACTTGCATACTTTAATAGTAATATCTGCATAATTTATGCCAAAAAGTATTTCTTTTGTAGAGTTTGATTTAGTATATATATATATATTCAAAATAAAACGCATTCGGTATCATTTCTATGTGAAACAATGTTATATTTAAATAATTTCTCATGTTTTTTTTTCCGTATAAAGTCAAAATCAGATGAACAAATTGTTGTTGGATGCAGAGATTGAAGTTGTTGAGGGGAAAACTTGCCGATGGCAGAGCAATTTATATCGATCGAGGTTTTGTTTGTCTAGCAAGTATTGTGTAAAACGTTGCAGAGATGAGATTTCAAAGGTAACCAAAGGTCAGTGCATTACAAAAGGCTGGGGTCGTTATTGCTTCTGTTGGCGCACAGGGGCCTGCCCTCCTAAGCCTTAAATCAATCAATAACAAAATTAATGTTATGCATGGTGTGTGTGTGTGTTATCAAGAATAAAAAACACTATCAATTCTATCATTAGAATTGTAGTGATTGTGAGGAAATTGTACTTTTATCATTATGATGTTTGTATTGTATTTTCTTCTTTGGTCATGTTCCCTAGTTTTTTTAAAGTCAATTTAAATAAATTGTTTATGGTCATTGTCATTGACTAGACTACTATATGTAATATATAATTTGGGTTGCACTTAGCCATTATTTGTTTGCATTTAATAGAGGTTCAAATCTTAATCATTCAGATTCATTTGTTTGCACTTAATAGGGGTTTGAATCTTAATCATTCCGATTCAGTCCATTAAGTGTGTTTGATTTTTAGGTCTGAATCTGAATGATTCAGATTCAACCCGTTAAGTCCATTTGCTTCTTTTTTTCAAAAGCCTCTTAATGGACCTGAAAAGGTCTGAACGGATCAGCTCCACACGAGAGCCTTAACATCATTAAAACTTATTTAATAAGTTATAAAATAATACAGTCGCCTCTCTCAGTCTTTACATGACTTTTGCTCTCACAACTACAAACTTTCTTCCTCTCTTTTCTCAATCAAACACAAATTGTTGAACTAGTTGGTGACAAAAATAATGGAGCTCTTAATAATTCTCCATCTCAAACTTCAGTTTCACCTGGAAAAAAAAATTTTGGGGATGAAAAAAACTTATTCATCTGAATTGGAAATTGATAAGAAGATAATTACTAATCTGGAGTTATTGATTAAAGAAATAGTACACCTACATATGAAGAATATATGGAAAAATTAGATGAACTTGAATAGA
The DNA here is from genome assembly GCF_036512215.1 of Solanum lycopersicum. NCBI lineage: Eukaryota > Viridiplantae > Streptophyta > Magnoliopsida > Solanales > Solanaceae > Solanum > Solanum lycopersicum. Next base: position 9,853,351 of record NC_090806.1, on the reverse strand, counting down.
GAGTCTGTATTGTACAAGTGTTAGTATATTTTGTGATAGTTTCCACTACAAAAAAACATGAATGGTGTTAGAGGTTCACAAGTTAGAGAATTGGATTAAGGTTATTGGGAAAAAAATAAGAATTCTTTAGTATTTCTAAATAGCCAAAATATATGTTAGGCATTGATAATGTGACACCTTATTTATTATTTTTCAACTAGTATTTATCATAGTTAATGAAGTTTTTGTTATTATATTGTGCCTATAAAATACTTTTCATTCATGATTTCTTTTTATGTCATGCTTGATGATTATCATATTCTTATAAGATAATGTTTGATTTCAATGCATATTCAGATATTGAAAACAAACAATAATTATTCAATGTTCAAATTTGAAGACCGCATCTTTATATTTAAATGTGTATTCAGATCTAGAAATCTAACTCTTGATGCAAATTTTAATGTTCAAACGTGTATTCAGATTTAGAGATTTTAGTCTTAATGAAAACAAATAATGTCGTATATCCAATGCAAGTACTAAATAAAGAAGATAGTTGTAGTAGGCTAATTATCAACATAAAATTGGTGAAACATTTGTAAGAATAATTTTAATTAGAATATATATTCACTCAATAGAATCTCATTAAATCAAAATTGAGTTTACAAATTATTATTGAAAAATCATTCTAAAAATACCACTTATTATTATTTTTTTGCTGGGTAAATAAACTTGAATTTTCATTAATTATTTGCATAATTTTTAAATATATATGTAGATATGATTGTCCAAGAAATTCTTCCAAGGGTATATACAGATAGTGTGAAAGATATGAATTCAAATATCTATAATAGTGACATTAATTATTAGTAATTGAGTTTTGAATAAATTTATACAAAAATAATTTTTTCGCGTAAGTGCAATTAAATCAATATTGTATCCTTTTCTTAATGTAAGAGAAGTCACTAAAGAGGTTAGTTAGTTGTATATTTTTTTGTCACAATCTAAATCGAGTCGTGAATGTCACCCACACTCAACCTCTTAAACGGTCAAATCAATGAATTCAATTCCAACTTTTATTTATCATTCAACTTACAAAATACTAACCATAATGCGGAAGCTTAAATTTTATTAGTGTAAGAAACATAAATTCATTATAGTCTACAATATATCATTCCCAAAAACTGAAAGTCATCACGTCAAGTACATCTAATCTCCAAATACTAAGTCTAAGAGTATCAAAGACACTGAAATAAATGAAATAAAGTAATTTATATTTAAAAATTAAGGACATCAGGTCATCACCGAGAGAATCGACACAAGCTTGAATGAATAGCTCACCCTTGAAACTGATATGCTGAGATTGACTAGAGCTTAAGGCGAGTCAAAGTCTCTGGTATACTCGCTACGCTTCATAAAAGAAAAACAAAGAAAAACACTAGTAAGGCTCGGTTGAGTAGATATCATCGGCAAACTCAAAATAGTAACTAATACACAATGAATAATAGTATAAAATCAACCATGACACATAGAATGTGATAACCAACAAACAACATGAACAAGTGACAACTGAAGCAAATACGTAATAAATCATAATATCAAGCACACACACGAGGACTCATGCCTCCACACCACACTCGTTTGAGGAATGATTTCTTTGAGATTGAGTACATTAAGGTAATTCAATATATTTTTCATTTAATATTACTGTATCATAATGTGAAACTTCGATCCAATTATACTGTGTCTGAACGTGACACTCTGATCTAATAATTTTGTATCGGAATGTAACACTCCGATTCAATTATATTGTGTCGAAACGTGACAATCTGATTCATAATACCATGTTGGAATGTGACACTCCAATCCGTAATATTGTGTTTGAACGCGACACTCCGATCCATAATATCGTGTCAGAACGTGACACCCCGATCCAATACTATAGTTAATTTATCATTTATTATCACCACTTTTCACTGAATTAATAATATTTTATCAAGCCTTCTTTATTTTAGGCATCACTTAGGTAGGGAAGGCTCAAGATTATAAATTTCACGATCTCAGAATTTCAGACAAATCACAAAACACACAACCAAGCCACACAATTACACAATCAAGTACATAGAGAACTTCACAATATCATTCAATGCATACAAATCACTACTAAGAGTCTACCTGTCACAAATAATAAATCATAATCTACCTCAACCAAAAAACCGAAGTCAAGAGAGCTATTCTTCCAATTATTCCCCTTTCCTCAATGCCTCCGAATGTTTCCAATCTATCAATTATACATTATTGTAAGTAAATAATTCCATCGATCCCCATATTACCATGAACACTTTCCTAAATTTCAAGCCTAGGATTAAGATTTAATTTTTCAAAATAACATCACTTTAGTGCATTTTATATAATTCAACACCAATATTTAATTACTTAACTCAATATATAAAAACTTGAATCATAGTGTTATAATCAAATAGTTCTTTTAAAAAGAATCAACCCAATAATTCATGAAACTAGTGACTGTAACTACAAGTTAAATCTAATATATTTTTAACCTTAATCATATGCCTGATCATTAAATTGTCATTGTCCGTCCTTAATTACTACCTTAATTTATTGTTTCTAATATTTATCCAATCACATACCACTTATCCCTAGTCCCTATAGATAATTATTATAACCGGTAACAATATGTTCGCCCTCAACTTAATGAGCCGTCAAAGCAGCTATAATAATATCAATGGCCTCTATGCATATTCACAACATATTAAACTCAATTCAATTTCAACAATCATTATTCTAGTTATTGGTCATTGACATTTGGTCTCAATTTTCTAATCAAATTCGTGTGAGTTCCAAAGAAATAACAATTCACCTCTTTCTTCTTAAACACATAACAATATAATAATCTACTTATATAAGCGCTAATTTGATATTGAAAGCTGAGAAAAAAAAATTTCACTTGAATAGTTAGTTGTAAATTGGTTTTTGTAGTCGAGAATCCTTTTACAGATTACTTACAACTCTAATTATAGATAAATAATTATAAAGTGGTCAAACTGAATCACAATTAATTTTAATGTTATTTTCTTTAATCATCAACTATATGAATTATTAAAATTACTCCCTTACTTCTATGATTATAGTTACAAATAGTTCAATATACCAATTTAGAATCTATTAAAATAATTTTCTTATACTCAAACGATCAAATGGATCGTTACAACTTTCCTCTCATTGAAATTTCACTTTCAAAACAATCCACCAACCTCTTTAAATTCATTCAAATCTTGCTTTCACTGAAAAATTATAATTTGTCTACAATTTTTTTCTAATATATTTATATCAAAATGTTGAATATTTTTGAATTTTTCATGTGTTTGATTTTTAATTTTAATCATAACTTCTTTATATATCTCTATCTATATCTATATCTATATCTATATTTCTCTCTCTCTCTCTCTCTCTATATATATATATATATATATATTTATTTATTTTTGGACACGTGTATCCCATGCAAGTTGTCACGTAAAGAAGACAATTGCAGTAGGCTAACTGTTAATATAAAATCGGTAAAACATGTGTAAGAATACTTCTAATTATAATATATATATTCACTTAATAGTATTTTATTAATTCATAATGGAGTATACAAATTACTATTGAAAATCATTCTACAAAAATTACATGTTATTATGTTCTTGCAAGGTAGCAGTGTTTGTTTATAGAAAAAATAAATAAATTTGGATCTTATTTAGTTATTTGCATAGTTTTTAAATATATATGTATATATGTTTTCCAAATAAATTCTACTCAATTTATATACAAATAGTGTGAAAGATATTTTAGATTTTAGAAAGCCATATATTAATTATGAATTTAAATATCTATAATAATGACACTAAATATTAGTAACTGAGTTTTGAATAAATTTTTTACATATTTAATATATTTATTAATACAATCAATGAATTTTGATTAAAATTGTTGAATTTATCGTTTAATTAGTGCTATGATTAAATCAATATATATTGTTTTTATGTAAGAAGAAATTAATGAGGTTTGCTAATTGTATATTTCCTCTAATGAAAAATTAATTTCAAAACAATTCACCAACCTCTGAGAGTCAAAATTTATTCGAATCTTGCTTTCACTGAAACATGTTAGTCTTTTTCTAATAATTTTATTGATTTTTTCATGTGTTTAGTTTTTATTTTAAGCATAATCTTGTATATATATGCTAGTTTCTGAACACATGTATTGCACGTGTATTTAATGCAAGTAGTACATATTATATAAATCCTATTAAAAGTATAGTATAATGAATAAAAGAATTAAGTGGGAAAAAAATACAAGTTGAAATAGTTGAATAGTCCACTTATTCAAATGACTTCTTTTGTTGAATAATAGATTAATTTAATTTATCTGAACCTACAAAATTGAACAACTAAATATAGCTAAATAGGTAAAATTTATAATGAATTATATTTTGAGAAAACATGTTAAGTATATATGATATTTTTTTATAAACAATGTTTTTGTTGTGTGTTTCACTTTGTTGTTTTGATTCAAAATTTCAACCGTTAAAACTATTTTCATGTATTAATTGTATTTATCCACTTATAATTTTGTGATTAGGAAAACCTTAATAAATATAAATCACTAACATACCAAATATGTATACTTATTTTTTATTTATTTATCCACCTTTCTTTATCAAAACTTCAGCAACTTTAAGATATAAAAAATTAAAGTTTCAGAACATTTTAAGCTAAGAAACTACTCAAGATAATGAATGGGCATGACATATAAGAGGACCAAAAAGTCAATCTCTAATACTTCTATGTAAAAACACCAATTTAATTTGGACGATCATAAACATGAATATAAAACGTTGATAATGTATAAAACATAAGCTCACAAAAATTTATATAAGTATGGATATACATTTTTATGAGTGTTCACAAAAAAAAGGCTGGAAAATGAATTTACTCATTAAATTTTGTAACTTTCATCTACTTTTTCTTCTTATTGAGAAAGTTGTATATATTCTTAATTCATAAATTCATAAATTCACTAGAGAACTTGACAACGCATCGCGCAATCATTAAATAATATATACAGTTCGATCAATCTTATATTTACTTTATTATCTAATTGTAATATAATTACTTATTTTAATTTTAATTATATTACGAAAACTCCTTCATTAATTGTTATATCTTTTTTTATATTCTCCAATTAAAATAGTCTCAAAAGTGTTATAAAATAAATAGCTTTACAAATTAATAAATGTATGATAAACTAACTAGCTTAGCAAACCAATATTGATTAACTAAATTAAAATAAGAACAAGCAAAGAGAGAGGGTAATCTATTACAACCTCTCTCTTATTTCAGTGTATGAAGTAATGTATAAACTATTACTTGGCCACTAAGAAGTTATCCACTTGGTCAAGTGATGACATGTTTCAAATATGTGACCCTACATGTCACTAATTTAAAATTGAAAGTGATGACATTTCTCAAATTGGTCGCTCCACATGGCATTCACCTTAGTTTTAAAATACTCTCCCTTAAATGTCCATGTAAAAAAAAAGTTGAAGGAACAAAAATATACATAGACATTCATAATATACATTATTTGCTGCCTCATTAGAAATCTTTCTAAGAAAACTTAACGGGACAAAATCTAGACTAAAAAAAGAGTGCAGCGCGTATGTTACATTATCACTTGAACGAATTTGTTGTTATCAATATCATTGTTCTTCTCAAGATGATATGGTTAAGAATAACTTTGGTGAAATGTTCTATTTCATTTTATGAAGCATCATTTTAGTTGAGTTATGCATGCAACATTGTCTTCAAAAGCAGTGTGGGTACCTTGACATCACACTTCAAACCAAATCCTTTTTTGATGAAATGTATCTAATCTCAATCATACACATTCTCTACTTGTTTCGTGAATAGCTATTATCTTAACATGATTTGAAGAAGTAGCGGCAATGGATTGCTTCGTAGATCACCATAATATAGCAGTACCTTTGTACGTAAGCAAATAGTTTGTTTGTGATCATACTTTATATGAATCAGATAAATAACCTGCATCTGCTTGACTAACAAGATCTGCAATATCTGTTGTTAGTATAAAATAGACTCATATCACTAGTCCCCTTTAAAATATCACAATATATGTTTAATTTCATTCCAATGTCTTCGTGTAGGGGAAAAATTATATCTTGCAAATAAATTAATAGAAAATGCTATGTTAAGTCTCGTAGCATTAGCAAGATACATAAGTGCACCAATTGCACTAAGATAAAGTACGTCAGGACCAAGGGGTTCCTCATTCTCCTCTTGAGGTCAAAACGGATCCTTACTCACCTCAAGTGATTGAACAACCATTTAAGTATTTAATGAATGTACATTGTCCATGTAAAATTGTTTTAATTTTTTTTCAATATGTGCAGATTGATGGATAAAGATTTCGTTTACTAAGTGATCAATTTGTAGACAAGACAAAGTTTGGTCTTTCCAAGGTCGTTCATCTCAAATTGTTTTTTAGATACTCAATTTCCTTTTGAACCTCTTTAGGCTTCCATTGAGCTTTATATAATCAACATAAACGGCAAGAATAACAAACCTGATATTGTTTTCTTAATCAAGATACAAGGACAAATTACATCGTTTATATAATCTTCTTTTATCAAGTATTCATTGAGGCAATTATAACACATGCGCCCTAATTGTTTAAAGTCGTATAATGATTTTTGTAATTTTATTAAGCACATTTTCCGAGATTTTAAACTATATGCTTCAGGAATTTTAGATGTATTTCAGAATTTCATGTACAGCTATACTCAGGAGATATCGAAAAGTTATTGCATTCATAATCTGTGAATATGTTACTTCATAGTTGACACCGGCTCTTTGAGAGAATACTTGTGCAACAAGGCGTGTCTTGTATCTACCAATTTCATTTCTCTCATTTCTTTTTCGTATAAAGATTCATTTATAGCCAACTGATTTAACATCATTAGGACTTTGGACTACTGATCCAAAAACCTCATGTTTAGCAAGTAAATTCAATTTTGATTGAATTGCCTCTTGCCATTTTGGTCAATCACATTTCCGTCGACATTCTTCGATAGACAGAGCTTCAAAATCCTTACTGTCTTGCATAATATTAAGTGCAATGTTATAAGCAAGAATATTATCCGCCATAATGTTTGATCGATTCAACTTTATCCCAATATCCCAAGAACTTATTGATAGTTCTTCATTCACTTGAGTCTCGTGTCATGATTTCTTCAGAAATCATGATTATTCATTTTTTTTACCAATAATAAAGCATTATACTTTTTTTGCTAAACCATTTCAAAATTCATATTTATATGCTTGTAATCTTTGTTTTGATAAAAAATTTGACATAAATTGTTCCTTGAGAGGTAGAAAAGAGATTCAAATTATTAATAATGTCTCAAGTAATCATTTAGGCAAAATATATACACGGTTCAACTTCACAATCCAACAAAGTACTCTCCTTATTTCTAGTTGGAATCAACATGTTGCATCAAAGGTACTAGAAGATCTTTACCTATATCTAATTGAACACTCATGAGAAGTTTTACCACCTATATTGTGATTTTATACACATTGAAACTCTTCGCAATCTAAAATTGAATAGATGTAACTTGTACCTATCTTCAGATTTATGATTCTTGAAATCTTTTAATATAACTAATATTCAATTCGTGTCTTATTATTAGATTATGGTTTAAAGATGTGTGGTTCTCAAGTCTTCGACTATGGAGAGTTGTTCTTCTATTGTTGAACTCACAATACAAGGTTCAAACAAGTTTAAAACTCTTTTGATTAGTAGCTATGTTGACATAATTTTGATCACTATTGATAATTCAAGTATTAACATATGGAATTAACAAAATCAAGGTTGTTGATCCAATAAGATTAAAAGATGTGATCATTTTCACTAATATGTTGTAGCCCTTAGTAGAACAAGAAATCAATATCACATCTTATACTGAAAATCAATCAAAAAAAGTTGATTTTATTTATTTCACCATTATAATGAGATGTGTTAATACTTTGGATTATTAAATACAACTAAAACTATGTCAACACAAACTTTAATTAAAAAAATTCTTAACTTGGTTCAACCTTTAATTATGAGTTGACCAAAATAAGAACAACCATCCAAAGTCAAAGACTCAAAACAACACAACTCCTTAACACCAACTTAATAAATAAATTACCACTTAAACCTTAGTTAGACTGAAAGATTTCAAGAATTGTTACCAATTGATTCAACCAGATATAGCTCGACCTCTTCTAGGACCTGTGATATAACATGTTAAATTCAACCCTTGAAAAACGAAATGTACTCTGTTGGCTTGTGAAATCGAAAACCTATAGTTGTTTTGACTAAATAATTACCAGAGATATAATCAATAATAGGATCTCTTTACTACTTCATAAGGAAAAAATTCATTTCAACATTTCTATCAAAACAAAAATAAAATAAAAAGAAACATTTAAGACACGATGTGAGGAAAATATTTAGGCACGATATGAGAATACAATGTGAGAGACCTATGTATTTATAGGGCGTGAACTGAAGAGATGTTTGGGAGATTCTTAATGCACTCAACAGATTACCTTAATGTGCTGCTTATCTTTGGAAAAAAAAATTCAAAGAAATCAGAATATAATCAAATTTCATTTTAAAAAATAATCTATAGTTATAGCTAATATAAAAGGGAACTTTCACATAAGGCCACTAAAAAATAGCTTAATTACTCTTCATAGTTATAATTTAATAATTACAATTAGTAGCTACATGTTACAGGGAGGAGAGAAGCGAGCGAGAATGGGAGAGGAGAGAGACGAGAGAGAGGGGGCAACAAGTGGGAGAGAGGTGAATTGTATATGTATATTAGTTAGATAATTGTATATTAAACATATGCACTTGGATATATGGAAAGCGAGATTGGAAGAGAGGAGAGAGAAGAGAGGCGAGCGAGATTGGGAGAGGGAGGAGAAAGGCGAGCAAGAGAGGGCAGAGAGTGGGAGAGAGGTGAATTGTATATGTATATTGGTTAGATAATTGTATATTATACATATGCATTTGTATAAAAAGCAAGCGAGATTGGGAGAAAGAGGAGAGAGGCGAGCAAGATTGGGAGAGGAAGGAGAGAGGCAAGCGAGAGAGGGCAGAGGAAGGAGAGAGGCGAGCTAGAGAGGGCAGAGAGTGGAAGAGAGGTGAATTGTATATGTATATTGATTAGATAATTGTATATTATACATATGTATTTGTATATTCCGGTGAATTATACATATACAAATGTGGCTAATTATACAAACTCGAAGTCAGCCACATAATTAATTTATAATGTTAGTCGTGAGTGGTAATTATAACAACTATAACTATGATGAGTAATTAAGTAGTATAAGTTTGCATAAACGCGCAATTTTCCTTTAAACTTTTGTAGAAAATACAAACAAAGAGAAATCATAAAGTGAACTAAAAAACATTGTTCTTACAATCTTAGCTAATTATTTAAAAAGAAAAAAAATACGAAATCAATATATAATCTTCCGAATTCTGGTCGACATCCATAATTTCCACAAGCTGATCATTATCAATAGCCTTCATTTTATTCTTCATACCTTCCATTATTAACTTTGATGATCACTCAACTATCAATTGTTTTCACAGAAAATCACTTAACTTTCATTTTCAACTCAAAAGTCCTCAACTATGATTTCTTTTACACAAGAAGTCAGTCAACCTATTTAATTATTTTTTTTTTCATTAAAATCTAGTAACATGGTTGATAATTGAAGAGAGACATGTAGTTACAGTTTTTTGTAAATGTTACTGTAACTTATGGGTGTAGTGATTTCTTGAAGAGTTAAAAAGTCACTCAACTTTAATGGTAAATTCTTGAAAAGTTAAAAAGTCATTCAACTTTAATGGTTTCACACTTATAGAATAATAATTAATTAATTAATAATAATAATAATATGATAATGATAATTAAAAACTTGATATGATGATATGATGGTATGATATGATATGATATATAAAATCTTAATAAGCTAAGTCTAAGAAGGAACTGCAACCTACCTCAAGGGTGAAACGACACTCGAACCTCTACTCAGGTGCTTTTCCTTTCCGAATTGCTTCCAAACACTGTCACGCTATCTAATTTATATTTATCCATTTATAACTCTCTTGTTGAAAGTGAAATTGTGTTTATAAAACTAAACTAACAACATTATTAAAATTAATGAGATGAAACAGGTCAAATTGGACGAGTCATGACGCAACCCGTTTTTAACCCATTTGAGGTCAAAATAAACTTGGTCAGGACCAAAAACCAATTTCTGTTTCAACTCATTTTAATTACTTCAATTTCTATTCAATCCGTCCATTTGATACCCCTACAAGGCTACATTATACACATTTCACTTGTATCGTATGGGTGGAGGCAAATGAAATTGTAGATGGACCTTAAGGTGAGGAGTCGTTCACTAAGAGTCATTATCTAAATTAGGCAAATGTGTGAATATTTTTACTATTACAACTTGCGTTTCCTTCTCTATATATAGCCATATGGGTTGTTGAGCCAAGGTGACTTTGAGGTCTTTGGTTATCCCACAAAACTAAATTAGCCATTAGGTTTTAATATTTCTCCCTTGATCCCGTGGAGCTTGTAATTGGACATGCGTCTTATCCCTCTAGACTCCGGTAAAAGGGAGTTGGTGTGACTCGTGAGCTAAGGTGAAGACTAGGATTGTAGGGACATGTCCCATGCTCCGCGTAGCCTTGACCTTGAGGCCTTGATTTCATCGGATGCTTTGATCCATATGTTGGGCCGTTGGTCGGGAAATATCATCTCATAAGGTTCACTGATAGAAGATCTGAGCATGTCTTCGGATTAGATCTAAAGATTGTATGTTCTATCAAGCACCATGCATGGATATGTTTCTTAATACTATAGTAGGCTTGTAAGTTACTTCTAAGTTTTTCCATTTTAATCCACCCCGATGCCAATGTCAAAAATTTTTAATGCTTTGTTATTTTAAAAACTTTTTAAAATTTATTTTATAGGTATAAACTTATTTGGTGTTTAGTTTTTTCTTTTGTTGTTGTTTTAGTGTAATATTATAAGCATATTGATTGATTTGATAAGGTTCAATTCGATTAGTTCAACCAACATTGTCACCCCTAGAAAAATGTTGTTATCTAAGGTTTTCTTTGTATCATTATATTTTTGACATTTGATTCAAGTAATACAAACATGTAGATATATCAAAAAATTCTCTTCCACAAAGCAAAATAATATAAATATATATATTATATATATACTTATGTATGTAGTGCTTTAATTAGATAAATAAAATGATAGGCGTGAAAAGAAAAGCGGGAATTGAATGGAATGGAATTTTTTATGGAGTTTTGAATGGAAAGAAAAAACATGGATCACCCATTGTTTAGGAAGTTTTAACTGTCTGGACTCCAAATAACAAATCCTAAAATTTCTCTAATCCAGACTTCTTTTTTTTCCATTTCTTACAGTAATAATGGTTGTCAAATTTACACACTCAAGTAACTCTGACCAATTTGTCAAGTTCCACTAAATAAGAGGGAATAAACAGAGAAATAAATAAAACAAAAAAAAAAGAACAAATAAATAAACTAAGCACCAAATAAAGCATCATCTTGGTGTAACATCTCTGCCTTGGTTTGGGATCCAGGGCAGAGATCTTTTTAATCTCTGTCTCTATTCCGGACTCGAATCCAAAATGGCGTTTCAAGATTTTGATCAAATTTCAGAGCGGAGGAAGCTCGAGAGACAGCAAAAGATGAAGAAGAGGATAATGATTGGTGTTGTATTGCTACTCCTCATTCTCATTGCTGTTGCTGCTTCTGTTGTCTATTTTGTTGTGTTTAAAAACAAGAGCGGTGATTCCTCCTCCGCTAGTAAATCTAATAAGAACGCGTCAACGCCTCCTCCAAAAGAAACTGAAACACCGACTCCTAAGGCTGATGCATCACCTCCTCCACCTGAGGCTGCTGATACAGCACCACCTTCTGATGAAGGTGGTGCTGCTGCCCCTCCACCAAATGTGGACGGAGCTGCAGCACCGGCTGGGGATGCAGCACCTGCTGCACCATCACCCGAGGGTGGCAACGCAGCAGCAGCCCCAGCCCCCTCACCACAAGGTGAAGGAGCTATGGGAGCAATATGCGCGGGAACAGATTTCAGTCAAAGTTGTGGGGACATTCTATCAAAAGTTGTACAAGCAAATGCCTCTGGTGCTCAACCTACAGATCTTCTCAAGGCAACCGTATCTGCAGCTATCGATGAGATTGCTGCCGGTATTGTAGAACTAGACAAAATCAACAAGGATATCCCAGAGAAGGTCGTTGCTCATGACGATTGTATGGCCCTCCTTGGTTATGCCAAAAAAGACTTGAACGCTTCGATTTACTTGCTTGAAGGTGGCGTTAATGATGTCGCCACAACAACCGCTGAACTTAATAACAAGTTAAGTGCAGCTTTGACATTCCAAAGCATGTGTGTGGATGGATACCCTGAAGCAGACCAGTCCACGGTGCAAAGCGCCTTGAAGAAAACAGAGGAACACACCACCAATTCTCTTGTTGTTGCCTCCGGATTGTCGTCATCATCATCCTCTCAATCAAATAATAGTGCTAAAAGACGTCTTCTAACAACACGATTAGGTGTTCCTGCATGGATTAAACAAGGTGATAGAAGAATGTTGGATGAAGAAGAAGGCAAAGACATGAAGTCTTTTATAAACATGACAGTTGCAAAAGATGGTAGTGGTAATTTTAGTTCCATAAATGAAGCCTTAAAGGCAGTTCCACAAAGCTTTGAAGGAAGGTACAAATATTTACTCCATTTTTTTTACAAATGCAATTAATTAATAGTTGGATCTTCCAATTTTCTTATATATAATGATAACAATGCAGGTTCTTTATTTATATTAAAGAAGGAGTTTATGAAGAAAATGTAGTTGTGTCACAAGTCAATCTTACATTTGTTGGAGATGGATCCCAAAAGAGTATTATCTCCGGCAGCAAAAACATTGTGGATGACCTCACAACATACCAAACCGCAACAGTTGGTAAGTAATAATGAATAAAAGATGCAGGATACAAGGTGGTATAAGTAAACTCTGCATAACTAATGTATTACTAATATCTGCAAAACTCTAATCAGCTACCATACGACCCTTCAACCATGACCAATGAAATAATCTCTTCGGATCTTTGTTGACGCGGACAATATCATTTGGGGTTATTATATAACGTTTAATTGACGATATAAGAAAATAACCAATGTTACATTATATTGTAAAGTTAATTATATTCTTCTTATTTCCCCTATGTCTTGTGCAGCTATTTCAGGAGATGGATTTTTTGCATATAAGATGGGATTCCGTAACACAGCGGGTCCTGAAAAATTAGAAGCAGTGGCTCTACGAGTCCAAGCTGATCATGCAATATTTATGAATTGTCGTATGGAGGGTCACCAAAGTGTGATCTATGCTCAGGCCTATCGACAATTTTATCGTGGATGTTACATCACAGGCACAGTTGACATCATATCAGGAAACGCGGCTGCTGTGTTCCAAAACTGTCAAATTTACCTAAGGAAACCAATGAATGACCAAAAGAACGTCATTACCGCACAAGGAAGGTTGAGCAAGCGCCAAACTACAGGGACTGTCTTGCAAAGTTGTAGCATTTTCGCAGACGATACACTTGAACCTGAAAAATCAAAGTTCAAGAGTTACTTGGGTCGACCAATGAAGGAATACTCTAGGACGATTGTAATGGAAACGGACATTACTGACGTAATTGATCCAGAAGGATGGGAGGCTACAAACGGGGACTATGCATTAAGCACTCTGTATTTCGGGGAATATAGCAACAGAGGAGCTGGATCTGGAACGGGCTCCAGAGTTAAATGGGCTGGATATCAAGGCACAATAAGTAAGGATATCGCGTTGAATTACACAGTTGAATCCTTCTTACAAGGCCAAACTTGGTTGAAGGATCTCGATGTTCAAGTTCGTTTTAGCCTTTCCAGCTAATCATCTTCTTCGTCATCGTCATCATCTTCATCATGTCAAATTAATCTTTCTTCCTTTTAATTCCATGTCAAATTACGATCGTCTTCATCTTAGTTATCTCAATTTAGTCTGTTCTTAATCATGATCTTGTACAAGTAGTGAACATTCTACGAAAAAATTTTCTAAGACGTATTTACGTACGTATGTACGTATATTATAACAAAGAATCGATATATACTGAATAATTGTAATGAATACTATTCATTATCTAATTTTCACTTGTGCGCGGTAGATTCATATAAGGACTACAAATGAAGGCATTAGAGGAAGAAAATTATAAAAAAAAAAAAAGTGTTTAGTGCATTTGAAGGAATAATATAAATAGATCGTTTAATTTGTCTCGAATTTTCAATTATACACCTAAAATTTTGTGGGACACATATTAAGAAATTTTATCTTTTATGTGGCTTTTGTGTGATGATATGTAGAATCACATTTGTGTATTTTTATTGAATGCCTATTATTTTTTGCAGTATATTTATTTTAATTTTTCTAAATGCTATCACTAAGGGTGTACATAGGTTGGTTGGTTTTGTATTATAAAAAAAAGTCAAATCAATTATATCTGTTTATTAGTTTACTAGTTCTCGACACGTGAGTCCCACGACTATATATATATATATATATATATATATATATATATTATATTATATTAAAATCATTATTATTATTTTTCCCTAACATCACTATTATGTATTTATTTAAATTACTTTCATTAAAACAAAAACATACTTTGTATAAACTATTCAAGTATTATCAAACTCACATATATTAATAGAAGTTTTTTTGTCAATTAAATAAGGGGTAATTGTATAGAATGACAAACTAATAATATAAAATAATTATACTAGCTAACGTTTGATTTATTTGTGTTCCATAACAAACTGTTTGTCAGTCCCTCTCTCCCTCATATTTTCGCTCTCTCGCTCGCTCTCTCGCTTTATATAATAGAATTGTATAAATTGTGTTTCTAATTGTATAAAGCGAGAGAAAATTATATATACACATGCAGATACATATATTTTTGTCCTATACATTTATAATTATACAAAAAAGTACTTCCCTGCCAGAGTCTCCTTTGCCTCTCTCTTTCTCGTTTTATACAAATTCAAATTGTATATAGTTTCTCTCTCTCTCATTTTATACAATTCGATTCAATTGTATAATCCCTACCCAAGTCTCTTTTGCCTTTCTCTCTTTCTCATTTTATACAAATTCAAATTGTATATTATCGTCATGTACACTTATAATTATACAATTCGTTTCAATTGTATATGTATAACGAATTTTTTATATATATATATATATATATGTATGTATGTATGTATGTATGTATGTATGTATGTATGTATGTTTGCTATGGAGCGCAATTATGCAAACTTTGTTATAGCATACAAATATGAATTTTACGTTTGTTATGTGTGAAAGTTGTCCATTAAATAACACTTAAAAGTATTATAACATACTCCTAAAAATGCGAAATAATATATAATTGCATAAACATATGGCTTGCATACCAAATCCATTTTGAACAACCATACCTTATTTCAAAAATGAAAAATGAAAAAAATTAATATCATAATCTAACATAAAAAAGATCTAAAGGAATATATAAGTCATCTCTTAAATTGTTAAGTTTAACGGTTGAACTATTTTGTAAGAAAGTTTTTCTTTTAATTTCAAAATGAAACTATTTGTTCTTCTCCCCATTTAGCTTCCTGACGACATATATGTATATCATAATCTAAGAAGAAGAAAAGAGAATAGTAAATGATAGAAAAGAAAATGATGTGATGACCTAAGAAGCAATTAACTGGTTTTTATAGTGATATTTGATTGTCTTTTTATCTACCAAATTTTTTTTAATGGGCCAAATTGAATCATGATAGATAAATTTATTTTAGTATCAAAATTTGAAGAGCTTCATACATTATTGTTTCATGATAGATAAATTTATCTTAATTTCAAAATCCAAAGAATCACGAAATTCGAAGAATTTCATACATTATTTTTTTCTACTCTAAATTAATTTAAACTAATTAATTATTATTATAATGTCATAATTAAAAAATTAAAGATAGTTGTTGGACTTCATATTCTACCATTATGTAATTAAATATTAGTATTTAAAAAATAAAATTAATTTATTTTAATTTAGTGGAGGGGCAAAATGGTAATCCAACTTTGAAGGTTGGAGATTCCCACTTATAATAATATATATGATGATGTATGATGTGATGATAAACCAAATCAAACCAATATAAATTATTTTTTTCGATTTCGATTCTTTCGATTTTATCGGTTTTTTAAAGAGTATTTAAGTTTTACAATAGGAGAAGCCAATATTCCTATATTGCAGATAATTTGTTGTCATACTCTTTCGTTTTGTCCAGCGTTGTCTGTAGATAATTTTTAGGCAGAAGCAGTTTGATCACTTTGGTTCTAAACTAGCGGACTTTCATACGACAGCGATATCAAAATTATCTAGAAAATTCAATGAAGCATACAATTTTTTGATGTGATATTTAACTTAGTACTTATAATGCATAACCCAATGAGGTCATAAAGAAATCACTTAACAACATTCAAGTTAGCATACAAATTCATCTAATTGATGCACTAGTTAGATCATAAATAATTAGAGGGAATTTACATAAGGGGACTAAACAAGATTGCTGAACATTTAGTAATACAAGAAAAATTACCGGGAATTAACATTCTTGAAAAAATGTCCCAGTTCAAATGATCTCAAAGATCAAACTTCAACATAAACTAAGACTTGAATAGTTATACAAGAAAATTTCCAGATTTCAGACCAACTTGATTGGTAATTAATTGTAAGTATTTTAGAAGGCAAAACTTGATTAAAGCACACCACATTAGGTCATAAGACCACGAAGATATTCAAAAGATAGATAAAACTAAACTATTGGAATAAAAATGTGGATACACTATACATTAAATGACAACTTTAAACAGTATCAAACTTGAATGCAACACATGAATCACATCGCAAACAAAATAGCACAGACTCAACAAACATCAGGTAGCAGATTCAAGAACAAAACTCAAAAGAGTAAACAAGAAATACCAACACCAGCTGCAAACCCACAAGCTTCAACTAGACTTAATCACAGAATCAAGCAGCAAATCCGGGAAAGGAAGCAACAAAGCAATAACGATTAAGAAAACGACTTAGAACTAAAGGAAACTACTAAGAAACAATACCCATCACATATAGACATCATAAACCCAACAGCAAACTAAAGCAAACAACCACAAATATGAGGATTTTATAACATACAACACATCGATATAGAAGAAGATACGAAGAGAAACGACACCTGACAACTGCTCAATAACCCACATCCAGACAATTGCTCGATGATCATTTCATTTCAATTTGATATCTACAAGTTTTGATTATCAAGATCCTCACATGATCAGCGATAGCAAATAGTTTATAAAAAAATAAGTCTATTTAACATTGAAAATTAAAAACATAACACTTCACATTATGCTAGTAAAATATCCTCTTAAAAAACCAACAAAAGAAGTGCAAAGCTACTCCAATAATTTTCATTCTTCAACCACGATGATGCAGCTGCATATTTTCTTCATCCAAACTATTTACTCTATTTCAAAAAGAATGACCTAGTTTATCTTGGAATGAAGTTTAAAAAAAAGATAATTTTTTAATCTTGTAGTTCTAAATTAACGTTATATCAAATGTATCAAAATTCCCCTTAATTGTGTAGTCTTAAACATGTCACACGGAAAGTTAAAGTGTTGCCAAAAAAGGAAAGAGGTCATTCTTTTTGAAATAAACTAAAAGGAAAGTAGAGTCATTCTTTTCTAAACAGAGGGAGTAATATATACTCAAAAGCTCCACCTAGATATACATTCTAAATAAAAGAAAATTATCAGCACGAGAACCACTAACTAGATGTAATGTTAGATAATAAAGAACTGTAAAACGTTATTTCACTTAAGGAAAAGAAAATACCTAAATATCAAAAGAATTGCGTAAAAAGCTAACTCATTAAACTAATCGATATGTTGAATGCCTTGAATCGGACCCGCTACAAACAGAAAGGACGGGGGCCCTTAATTTTCTGTCAATTCTGTATGTTGGGCCCAAGCCTGTTAGGGCGTAGTTTAGCACTATATATAGACGCTATGGCAAACCCTATTCTGTAATTCTGTTTTTGCCTCTCCATAATAAAACTGCTCCCTCTCTTCCCGTGGACGTAGCCAATTTATTGGTGAACCACGTAAATCTGTTGTCTTGTTTTTCGCGTTTATATTTTCTCGTATTATCTCAAATTCCGCACAACAAATTGGTATCAGAGCCTCTCGGTTAATCGGTGTTCTTGGAGAATTCGAGATGTCTGCTTTGAACGTGAAAATCGACAAATTCACAGGGAGGAACAGTTTCAGCTTATGGCAGATCAAGATGCGGGCTTTGTTGAAACAGCAAGGCTTCTGGGCGCCGTTGTCGAAAGACAAGAACGCCGTCGTTACTCCTGAGATGGCGATTCTGGAGGAAAAGGCGCACTCGACAATCATGCTGTGTCTCGCGGATGATGTCATCACGGAGGTCTCAGATGAAGAGACTGCTGCTGGTCTGTGGTTGAAGCTGGAGAGTTTGTACATGACAAAATCTCTAACCAACAAGCTGCTTCTGAAACAACGTCTATTCGGTTTACGAATGGCTGAAGGTACACAACTCAGGGAACACTTAGAGCAATTGAATACTTTGCTATTAGAATTGCGTAATATCGATGTGAAGATCGAGGATGAAGATGCTGCCCTGATTCTGTTAGTATCTCTCCCAATGTCGTTTGAGAATTTTGTTCAATCGTTCATTGTTGGGAAAGATACTGTGTCACTGGAAGAAGTCAGATCGGCCCTTCATAGCAGGGAATTACGGCATAAGGCTAACGGCACAAGTACGGACATACAGCCTTCTGGTCTGTTCACCAGTAGCGGAAAGGGAAGGAAAAACGGCGGAAAGAAAAATAAGCCGATGTCGAAGGGTGCAAAGCCGGATGATGTTTGTAATTACTGCAAGGAGAAGGGACATTGGAAATTTGATTGTCCGAAGAAGAAGAAGCAATCGGAAAAACAATCAGTGTCTGCTGCTGTTGCTGAAGAAGACACCAATTCTGAAGAAGATATTGCCCTAGTTGCGGATGAGCACACTCATCATTCAGATGTGTGGGTTCTTGATTCTGGGGCATCCTATCACATCTGTCCTAGGAGAGAGTGGTTCACGACTTATGAGCAGGTAGACGGAGGCAGCATCTCGATGGCCAACAGTTCTGTCTGCAAGGTGGTTGGGACAGGCTCGATCAAGATAAGGACACATGACGGTAGCTTCTGCACATTGAACGAGGTCAGGCACGTTCCATTGATGACGAAAAATCTGATATCTCTCAGTCTTTTGGACAACAAGGGATTCAGCTGGTCGGGAAAAGATGGAGTCTTGCGGGTCTGGAAGGGTTCAAATTTGATTCTGAAAGGTGTCATGCGTGGTACTTTGTATTTTCTACAAGGTTCCACGGTTACAGGTTCAGCCCATGTTGCATCGTCAGAATTTCACCAGAAGGATATGACTAAGTTATGGCACATAAGACTTGGTCATATGGGTGAAAGAGGGATGCAAATTCTGTCAAAGGAGGATTTACTTGCTGGTCATAAGGTTAAGAGCCTAGAGTTTTGTGAACATTGTATTTTTGGAAAACTACATCGCAACAAGTTTCCAAAGGCCATTCATAGAACAAAAGGCACACTTGATTATATCAATTCTGATTGCTGGGGTCCATGCCGTGTTGAGTCTTTGGGAGGCTGCAGATTTTTTGTGTCCATTATTGATGACTACTCAAGGATGACTTGGGTGTACATGATGAAGCATAAAAGTGAAGCCTTCCAAAAGTTCAAGGAGTGGAAATTTTTGATGGAAAATCAAACAGGGAAGAAGATCAAGAGGTTGCGAACTGATAATGGGCTGGAATTCTGTTGGTCTGAATTTGATCAATTTTGTAAGGATGAAGGGATTGCTCGACATCGTACAGTCAGAAATACACCACAGCAGAACGGTGTAGCTGAGCGGATGAATCAAACACTTCTGGAGAGAGCAAGGTGCATGCTCTCTAATGCTGGGCTAGATAGAAGATTCTGGGCAGAAGCGGTTAGTACAGCTTGCTACTTGATTAACCGCGGACCACATACAGGCATACAGTGCAAGACACCTATGGAGATGTGGTCAGGAAAAGCTGCTGATTATTCAAATCTGAAAGTTTTTGGTTGTACGGCTTACTATCACGTCAGTGAAGGTAAGTTAGAACCAAGATCTAAAAAGGGAGTATTTGTGGGCTACGGAGATGGAGTGAAAGGTTTCAGAATCTGGTCTCCAGCAGAAAAGAGGGTTATTATGAGCAGGAACGTTGTCTTTGATGAAAGTTCTCTTCTTAGAACCATTGTGAAGCCTACAACTACGTCAGAAACTGGGAGTCTTGACAAACAGGTGGAGTTTCTAGTCATTCAGAACGAGAGAGATTTAAAGGAACCTGAAGAGGAGGATCAAGAGCCACAGACAGAAACTGATATTCCAGAATCTATGCCATCAGATATCCATCAGAGTATAGCTCAAGATCGGCCAAGGAGGGTTGGAGTTCGGCCACCTACGAGGTATGGTTTTGAGGACATGGTGGGTTATGCACTGCAGGTTGCTGAAGAGGTAGATACATCTGAGCCGTCTACTTACAAAGAAGCCATTTTAAGTTCTGATTCTGAAAAATGGTTTGCCGCTATGGGAGATGAGATGGAGTCCCTACACAAGAATCAGACATGGGATCTGGTCATACAGCCTTCGGGGAGAAAGATTATTACTTGCAAATGGGTTTTCAAGAAGAAGGAAGGGATATCACCAGCAGAAGGAGTCAAGTATAAAGCCAGGGTTGTTGCCAGAGGTTTCAACCAAAGAGAGGGAGTGGACTACAATGAGATCTTCTCACCAGTGGTCAGACATACTTCCATCCGAGTGTTACTAGCGATAGTTGCACATCAGAATCTGGAGCTTGAACAACTTGATGTGAAGACAGCGTTTCTACATGGAGAGTTGGAGGAAGAGATATACATGACTCAGCCGGATGGTTTCCAAGTTCCAGGGAAGGAAAATCACGTCTGCAAGTTGAAGAAGTCCTTATATGGACTTAAGCAGTCTCCAAGGCAGTGGTATAAAAGGTTTGACAGCTATATGGTGAAGTTGGGATATACTCGGAGCTCATATGATTGTTGTGTCTACTACAATAGGCTCAATGATGATTCATTCATCTATCTGGTGCTTTATGTAGATGATATGTTGATAGCTGCAAAGAAGAAGTATGACATTCAGAAGCTGAAGGGTTTACTTAGTGCTGAGTTTGAGATGAAGGATCTGGGAGCCGCTCGAAAGATTTTAGGGATGGAGATCATTAGAGACAGAGAGAGAAGGAAACTTTTCTTGTCACAGAGAAGCTACATTCAGAAGGTCTTGGCGAGGTTTGGCATGTCTTCATCTAAGCCCATTGATACCCCCAGTGCTGCCAATATCCATCTCACTGCCATGTTCGCTCCACAGTCAGAAGAAGAGAAGGAGTATATGTCACGAGTCCCTTATGCCAGTGCCTTAGGAAGTTTGATGTATGCTATGGTCTGTACAAGGCCAGATTTAGCACATGCAGTCAGTGTAGTGAGCAGATTCATGGGACAACCAGGGAGAGAACATTGGCAGGCTGTGAAGAGAATTTTCCGGTACCTTAGAGGTACATCTGACGTTGGTCTCATTTATGGAGGTGATACTCAGTGCTTAGTTACTGGCTATTCTGATTCAGACTATGCTGGAGATGTTGACACAAGAAGTCGATGACTGGCTATGTGTTTACCCTTGGAGGATCTGTCGTCAGTTGGAAGGCAACTTTGCAACCTACAATGACTTTGTCTACTACGGAAGCGGAGTACATGGCCTTGACAGAGGCTGCAAAAGAAGGGATTTGGTTGAAATGGCTGGTTAGTGATCTTGGTCTGCATCATGATCAGGCTACGGTGTATTGTGACAGTTTGAGCGCAATTTGTCTAGCCAAGGATCAAGTCCATCATGAGAGAACCAAGCATATTGACGTAAGGTATCATTTTCTGAGAAGTGAGAAGAGAATCAAGGTGAAGAAAGTAGGAACTGCTGATAATCCTGCTGATATGTTCACAAAGCCGGTTCCACAGAGCAAGTTTCAACACTGTTTGGACTTGCTCAACATCAGAAGCTGTTAATTGCCCTGCGGGGCAACTCTGAGGAAGAGGGGGAGGCCTGGCACTATCATAGTGCGTCTGAAGAATCTGTTCGGAGAATTCAAGTCAAGGTGGAGATTTGTTGAATGCCTTGAATCGGACCCGCTACAAACAGAAAGGACGGGGGCCCTTAATTTTCTGTCAATTCTGTATGTTGGGCCCAAGCCTGTTAGGGCGTAGTTTAGCACTATATATAGACGCTATGGCAAACCCTATTCTGTAATTCTGTTTTTGCCTCTCCATAATAAAACTGCTCCCTCTCTTCCCGTGGACGTAGCCAATTTATTGGTGAACCACGTAAATCTGTTGTCTTGTTTTTCGCGTTTATATTTTCTCGTATTATCTCAAATTCCGCACAACACGATACTCAAAGGAGCACCTGGAAAAGAATTATTAGCACATAAATGAGTAATTAGATATTGAATCACTTTTCAACTCAACTTTGTTAGTTAGCAACTAGCATAAAGTTATTTTCAAAGTAGAAAATTAATAGCAAAAAGGGAGAATTAAGAATTAAATTAGTAAATTACCTTTTTCAACTTCTTCAATTTTTTGAACTTCCTCCAAATAATCTTGAACCTTCCATTCTTTAGAAGGTGACCGTATTCATGATTGAGTGCAAATAAGATCTTCTACTGTCTTTGGTGATAAAGAACTCCGATATGAATCAAGAATACGATCACTTGTACTCAAAGTTGATTCAGATGCAACAGTGGAAACGGAAATAGAAAGAACATCCCTTGCCATTTTTGAAATAGTTGGATATCTATTCGATGAAGCTTTCCACCAAGTCAAGAAATTAAAATCGTTTGGCTTCTGTACATTATCCATCAAATATTGATCAAGCTCATATTTTTTCAATTTTTTCATCATCTTCTAAATGTTTCTCCCATTCATAATGCAATATATCATCAACTTCACCCATCATGTTAGTCTCACCTCCAATGTTATCTGTAAAAGTTCCAGTCGAAGAATGATTACAGTGATTATACAAACATTTCAAGACGCCTTTAGCATTATCTGCCTTTAATTTTCCCAGTAAGGAGCCATATGCTATGCCAAGAATAAAATTGACATATCGCATCTTATACCTAGAATCCAACACAATAGCAATAAACAACAACATGTTCTAATTTTCAGGTTTCTCAATATTCTTCCAGTATTTATCAAACTTAACCTTCGTGATCCAACCATATCAATCGAAATTAGATCTTCACTATAAGAGTACTTCAGTATGGAACTTCGAACATTAAAAAACTCAAGGAAGAATAGATTAGAAGTAACATATAAGCTCCCTAAAAATTTTAAAATATAATGATAGAAGATTTTAAGAAACTTTATAAAACCTTTCACAAGTTGTCAATCATTTGTAGTTGGATGTCCTTTCAATTGACTTCGAAGACAATACTTTCAATAGTTACGATCATCCATGTAAATTATTGCAAAGTCCTTTTCAAAATTTACAACAGTTTCTAACATCGTAATGTAGAATTCCACCTAGTTTCAATATCAAGACTTAAGAGACCACGAGTGTCTAGCTTAGTCTTCTCAACGTATGACTTGAACGAGGCAAACCTAGAAGCAGAAGACTTTCAGTGCATTCCTTATGCAAGAAATTGGCTCAGTTTGTTTGTCTAATCCTTCTTTTACAATTATGTTCAAAATATGAGCATTAATACCAAACCAAATAAAGAATGATCGGTTTTTCTTTTTCAACGCCAAATCAATCAAACCAAACCATGAGTCGGTTTTTTTTTCTCAATTTGACTTGGTTTATCGATTCGATTTGACTTTATGGTTTGGTCTGTACACCCCTAGCTATCACTATCTCAATAATTTTGTAATAGGAAAGTCTTTTGTATGCTGTTTGAACAAATCGCAACATTTTAAATTGCATTTTATGAGAATTGACGTAAAATAATATTGATATGTTGATAATCATCATATTGTATCATCATATCATAAAATTACTCACTTCATGAGTGAGAAGCCCCATGTTAAAAAGTTAAATTACGCAAATACTTTTAAAAGTTGATTGACCATTTTGTTTATTACCAAATTATTTAATTTCCTCGTATCAAACGGAAAAGGGTCAAAATTCTCCTTAAGCTTAAGAAAAATAAATCACTTATACCCATGGTTACATTTGTTAGGACCGAAAATAAGCAGGTGTAAACGCGGAAACTAGCAAAGCAAACCTCGAAAGACCACGAGTAAGAAGACAACGAGAAATATACCAAAAGACACAAAGATTTAACGTGGTTCGGTCAATCGACCTACGTCCACAAAGGAGATGAGCAATCCACTATAAATATGAGAGTACAAAATACAGAGGGAAACAACCTCAACCAATTCACTCGGAATACATGAGAGGTTCACAAATTCTCCCTCTAACCAAAACTCTCAAAGCCCTTAAAACTACATTGTGAATGCTCATTAAGTTAGAAGGAACATGCCTTTATTTATAGAGTCCTAAACCTTTTCCTACCAAAAAAAAGAATAGTCAATTCAAAACCTTTTCCTAAAAGGAAAACCTATTTATGGTAAGAAATCAGGGCAAATAAAACCCAACAACATTTTGGGATAAAAATGTCCTCATCGTTATCCTAAGAGACCACAAATATTTCCAACGGTTAAACAACACCAATGTGGCAAGCCACATGACACTAATCCTACCACCTAAACTTGCCAAATAAATTTTGATCCAATTAATAATCAAACCATATCCATTCTTAACTAGACCCGTCCGACTAAAATTAAGAGGGAAACATTATCTTTTTCACCTCATTTTCACTATTCAATGCAGCAGACCAACGATAAATTTTTTGAAGAACCCTCTATTTGAACCACTAAACATTACATGCACAGTCATCAACTTGATTTTTTTCACTTGAATTAGGAGTTTGTTTCTAAATTGAGACCCTTTGATTACAAAATTAGCCACTAATCTTCGAAAGTAATAGTTAACATGAGTATAAATTTAGTGGGTTGGGTCTAGCAAAAATGGGTTTGAGTTATTGATTGGGTCAAAATTTAATAGGTATTTTAGGTGGTGAAATTAGTGTCATGTGGCTTGTCATATTAGTACTGTTAATTCTTGACGGTATTTGTGATCCCTCAGATGTAACAACCGACATTCTTGGTTCAAAATATAATAGGGTATAAGCAGTCTATTTCGAATAGTTTAGGGACAATTTTAACCCTTTTCCGCTTATTAAATAATTGATTTGAATTACTTAATTAATAAAATAACATTTTCATCTTCTTATACTTAGTATCAACCTTTTGTTATGTTACCTTCACTTTATTTGCTCCTTTTTTTCTCAAATCGACCTCATTTGTTTTCATTATTAAGATAAAGAAGTCTCAATCTGAAAATGTATTTAAATTATTAAGATCTTGTCTCTAAATATAAACACTGAATTATTAAGATTGTTATATATATATAAAAATTTTATTAGTTTGTAAACACAATAAATATTACTTTAGCAAAATTTTAGAAGAACAACACCAGTCCTTGATAATCATTAAGATATATAATTATAAATTAATATATTGTAAGTTTAATAAAAATAAAATGGAGCTAAATGGAATTATATATAAATTAAAATAATAAAAATAATTGTTTGAAAACAATGTGGTCATCTTTTTTTTTTAATTTCAAAAACAAATATTTATGAAGTTGTTTTCGCACTTTTGTCAAATAAAAACTTTACAATTAATTTTATTATATTCTTGATAAACAAGTCCCAAGAACAAAAATTTAAAGTTTAAGAAAAATAATTTGGATAATTAATAAAGTTGGAGAATAAGAGAGGCTTGAATTTTTTTTGAAGAAAAAAAATATGAAGCACAATTTTTTTCGAAAATAAAAGTATCTTTTAAACGGTCTCAATGATAATAAGAGTCTATCACAAATCTGATTCATTCTGACACTTTCAAATCCATTAAGATATTTTTAAGTAAAAAGAAAATTAATAACGATCTAATGTCTGAATCATTCACATCCACACCTCCGTTAAGTGCAAACAAATGAGGCCAAGTATATCGTGTGGCCTTTCATTTTATTGTTTTTGTAAATTTATCTTACTCTATATATAAATTGAGAATATCTCTTAAGTAATGAGTTGATTTACAAAAGTATAATGATATTTCTCCTCATTCATTAATAATTTAGCTTATATTAAAAATTCTTGAAGTGCCTAAATACATTACACAATTAAAATAATAAAACGAAATGACGTTTGTTTCCAAAGAAGTTGTCACGCCTCGAGTGTACATCTTGGACGTGATTGATTAACGTCTCAAGTACACCTCATCCGATTCTAGAAGTAAACGATCGTTAATTAGTATAAAATCCAACGAAGAGTTAGTGTCGAACCCACATGGAGCGGTAATTGTCTATATTCACTTATGAAGTTCTAAAGTGGTCTCTTCGATTGTAGAAATAGAATTTATCGAAAAACATGCAAATAAATCTAAGAGTATGACAATGAATGTCAGATGGGGGAGTTTGAATTATTAACTATCATTTACAACACAAGCAAAACAGGAAATATCAATATAGAGAGGGATTCTCGAGATGTGATCGATCATAGGCAAATTTCAATGTATGGATAATTGAAATTACTAACAGCTAAATATCACCGGTTCGCTAGACTATAGATGCAATAGTTTTCTCTCGAACGACTATTACAAATCAGGTGATTTCTTTCGAATATCAACAAACTTAGCAAATAAGAACATCTCACACCTCAATTTATCCATTCTCTTAAGCTAGATGGGTAAAATAGAATTTAAAATTTACTCTTTCGAGCTAAACTCGTATCAACCCGATAATGCAACCATTAATCGGAAGCTTTGGTTCCAAAACTTCTCTCTTAAGCAAGTCCAGAACTCTATACTAGAATTGCATTTGCAACTACAATTCTTAGATTAAAACACAGCTAACAATTAAACCCACTTTAATTAAGACTTAAAATTAGTAAACAAAATTCTTATAAGCTAATTTAACCCATAATCACATGATCACGCCCCAAGAATTGGGGTGTTATCTAAACATCATAAAAAGGTAAAAAACAATTACCAACTCGATTGACCATCAGTTGTGTAAGAGTCTCCAAACCTTTAACATATTTTCCAAGATTTAAATTCAAAGACTCACTTTCAAATCCTCAAAATTAAGCTTAGAAATTCTCAAAAGCCTACAATAAGAACCCCAAAACTAAGAGAAAACTCTAATTCTAAAACTTGGGGATCAAAACTCTCATGAAACTAGGGAACTTCCTTTTTTAAAATCCAATTTATAGTTGCCTGCATTTTGGCCTAAAAGTCCACTCTGAGTAATAATTGATGCCTCATCGAGTGGATCGGCGATCTATCGATTGCCCTATTTCATCGCAATTTTGTATTGGCCTTCAACATCTCAGGTCTTGTAATTTTGGGCAATCCAATTTGTTTTCGAGGAACTGATCGGTGATCTGCCAATTGCCCTATTTCTTTTGCCGACTTGGTTCTTCCGTAGGGATGTCATGATGAAACTTTGCGAGAGCTAAAGAGCCACTCAGCGGTGCGCAAAATGGTCTTGGCGATCACCAGGATCGCTTTTTCTTCACTTTTTAAATTATTAGTTAATTTTTATCCGGTTATGTCTTTGCCTTGCTCCTTAGCCTTCATAGCTTCAAATCAACGCTTTAACATCAATTTAGAGCATAAAGTAGGCATTTGAATACATTAATACTATCAAAATAAAGCCTAAATAAATTGAAATCTTGAAATCATCAACGCTTTTTAAACTTAAGATTTTGTTTATCCTCAAGTAAAACTCAAAATCAATCAGTTCAACAAAGATGTCTACAAACAGTGTTGCATTAGACTAAATATAAATGCACACAACAAGGTTCATACTACTCATGCAATGATCAATTGTGCACTCAAAGTTTCAAATTGTGTCTCACCATCATCAAGTGTACTCAAACTCAAAATGCTTGCTTCAAATGTAAGTTTAAGCTCAACAAAGGTATTCATATGCCCTCATAATAATGATGATTCCATATTCACACAATATCTCTCAACAATTTAAGCTTCTGAAATCACATACAACTCTGATACTCACAAAGATGAACACATGCATGACTCCACTTATAGGCTTGCCCTTATTTTTCAATCAACATTCGCTTCAGCTCACTCAATATCAAAAAGGTCTTATTAAGGATTGTAATGAGACTGGGTGCAAAGGACAATTTAGGCTTAGTGGTTTCTACCTTCAAGAAGTATGGATTCAAACATGATCACCTTTCACTCCATTATTCGACTAGGCATGAATCATTGAATACCCCATTTCTTTTGCTACTTTTACAACTTTATTTCACAACTTTTTCTCTTTTCCAGACTATTTTTTTCTTTCTTATTTTTTATATGAAGGGTTTCCATTATTTACAACACAATCCATCTCGGGAGAATATTTCACACTTCTTGATTCTCCTTCTTTTGCACCGCACTCCCAAATCAAGATTTTAGCATAAGTTGATTATTCAAACAAACCATTCTTCATGAAAATACTGGTGAAGGGTTAAAAAGAGGTCACAATTGTTCAAGTTTCTTCCAAGAAAAGGTTAGGGTCAAAATGGTCCAAGCAAGGTTCACACTTCTCACAAGGTTGGCCACAGAGAGATATGTTGTCAAATAGGCTCACTCTTCAAAAATATTTGCCTAAGATCATGTCTATTTCTTGCATCACTCAATCAACGGACCAATGGGAAAAATTATAGGTATTATCATGCACAATGTTCAAGGTATCCTCACCACACAAGGCATTGATACAATTATCAAACAAGACTCCACACTTTCTATCTAGTGTGCAATGTTCATCATAAGAGACTCATTCGACAACTAGCTAGTCTGAACGAGATGCTAAAAGTTCACATATTGCCTATGTGATTGCGTTTGCGTCATCGTAGCCGCACATTCTTTTTGTTCAATTAAGAGCACCATCCAAGTAATCAATATTGACCAAAATTGACACTGAAATTTGCACAAGAATAGCCATAATCACACACAAAAAAGGTGGAAAATTCTAAAATTTGGCACAAAACCATGTTCAATTAAAACAATAGGTCACAAGCTATGAACAACCGCAATACCACAACAAAGATGTATATCTATAAACCAATAATCTCACTATTCATGAAAACATCCCACAAAGAGATAGGTATGGAAATACCTCAGCCTGCAAACAAAAAAATACAGTTGTCCTCAAATACAACTAAAAATAGAAATGGTTTAAAAAGAACAGAGAGGGAGGTAGAATTTAATCATCCTGCCAGACTAGGCCTAAAATGAAGTCTACACATCAGTCATTCCATCTGTCTAGGCATCAATGTCTAGTGTCTAAGCAGCCTTCGCTAAGCTGGATCCTACCATCAAAGTATCTTGAAGCAATGCCTATTTTGTAGTCTCGAACGTAGCGACCTCCACGAAAGTCAGGTCCTTATAGACAACATTCTCTTTCTCTCCATGTTGTTCTTCATCTGTCTCAACCTCGGAATTAGTATCAGTGTCATCATATCTAACCTCATCTCCAATTGTTGTAGCGGCAGACACATCTAAACAGTCTGGAATATCTTAACTCAGGGAATCTGGTATGTCCACAGTGCCAAAGAGGATGGAGAGGTGGGTGGACTTTAGCTCGTCCACATACTTACGAAGTCCAACAAGATCAACCTTCAAGGTCATCAGTACATCAGTCTCTCCCTGTCCTATCTCACATATCTCTACTCTTATCGTAAAGACATCAATTGAAGCTATGAAAGGTATCAATACAGCAACAATGGCTCTCTCGATCATCATAAAAATCACGACCTCTAATTGTAAGGCACGCAAATCGATGGATTAGACCAAATACCCTATCTTATATAGCATAGCCTTAATGATAGGGGCCAAGAAGCAGAAGTACGAATAACAAATCTAGGGGGAAGAGGTGCAGTAAAAGTGCCAGGAGTATCAGAAGGAGTTGAGCTAGAATGAACTAAAGCCCTAGTGGTCGGAGAATGCCCGACTGCCTTTGGAGGTATCATATCAATGTCAACATTTGAGGATGTGTCCACCGGAGCTGCTCTCCTCTTGTCTGCCTTATTTCTCGTGTACTGGGCCTCTATACGCCAAATGTCGGTAGAATAAATGGATGTAACCTTGACATCCTTCTTTTCATCTAGTGTCGTTGACACAACTTGGTGATTAATACCAAAATTGAGAGATACGTCTAACTCAGCTTGACCCTCATGACCATCTCTTGCTCTATAATCAACCCTAGATTAAGCCTCTTCCTAGCAATGATAGACCCAAGGCAGGATGTCTTTGGGTGGAGAAATGTAGACTCATTTCGGGATGGAATGACCGTGCGCTGATAAAACCAAACCAATTCTAGTTGCCTTATTATGGTCTTTTTCTCTATTGGCTTATCGGCCTCAATCCCTCTCACGTTGTTGTCAGAGAGAATGGGGCAACCAACCTTTTAAATATTCTAGAGTCTTTGTCGTTATCATATTGTGGTAGTCATTTATAAAGTCTTAGGCATGGTCATAAAGTCCACCAACTTGAAGAAAACTAGCCTTCTTCTTCTCAGAGGCACCAGGCCACTGTAAGTTGAGTAAAACTCTCATATCCAAGTAGGAATGTATGGGCCACGTGGATTGGTGAAGACCTCAAATCTGTGGAACCTGAGAGTGTCCCACACCACTAGATGTTTATCCACCATACCATTCGTGGACAAGCACTTCTCCTCTAATATGGTCCCAGATCTCTCGTACTTTAGTCTGTTGAGTGACCGCAGAAAAGGACCCTCTACTGGTGATGCCTGTATTAATGGAAGTACTGGCGGAGGAGAAAGCAGAGGAGAAGGAGGAGGAGAAGGCATTGGAATCCTAGACAAATCCTTTATTGATTTGGAGCGCAGCTTCGCTCTTCGAGCATGTAATAACAGATCATCTTCAGGCTCGGAGATAGGATCTTGAGAACCCTACGAGTCCCTCTCACTACCGAATTATATGAGATATATCTCATACACCCCCTCGTGTCGGATCTCTCCTCCACAGGTGTATAACTACCACGCGTATCTTGCACTTGCCCTTACCCCCATGTGGAGATAGTTTCTTGGCTTCAGCCTTGGAAGCAGATGCTTCCTCATTTATAACTACTTCTCATGACCACTTTTGGGGCGGCATGTTTCTACCAGTCATATTGGTTTTATTAAGTTGTGCCAACAACATAGAAAAACATTAGAAAAATTTGAGAAAAATTGTTGAATATAATAAGTTGCTTGAAGACTCGCCAAATCACTTTGGTGAGCCAAGTCGAGGTCGCTAAAAGTTCTAGCAAAAAAATTTCAAAAAATAAAAGTTGGTTGTCCATGCACAGGGTGTTTCAGCGATCTTCGACATCAATTGGCGGACTAGAAGTAGCCGCCAAAAGTTATCGTGCATTTTAAGGAATTAGACGCGTAGAAGAGTGATCAAAAAGCACTTTTGGTGAGTCGCCAAGTGAACTCGGTGAGCTCAAGCATATCGCCAAAAGTTACAGAACAACAACTCATGAGCAATTAGAGAAATTAAAGGTGGTCTAAGGGGATTTAAGTAAACCTCTGAACCATTCGACAAGCTCGACTCAGCTCGTCAAATGGAACATGTGCTAGTTTCTTACCCCTTCTTCAAGATCCAACCCGCAACCCACAAAATCAAAATTTAACACATACACTATGAAATTCAATCAAGACCCATACTACCCATGCATTCAATGTACTCAAACTTCCCATTATTTGGCCAAAAATTGGCCATTTGACGTATTTTGCCCTTAAGAATGATGCAAATTGCTCCATCATTTGGCAAAATATGACATTAAGCACAATCAAGGGTTATTCAGACTTCATCCCGCTAGAACCAACAAAAGTTTAGTACAACTCAACAATTTAAATTGGATTTAAATAAGCAAAGACACGAGAATCAACCATTTACAAATAATCAGACATAAATCCAATTAATTACGGGCAATCCAACAGTTAAGCAGTGATTAAACCATACTACCCAACAATTATCACAACAATTCACAGAATTCATTTCAGTTTAACCAAAATTAGAGTACGGGGTCCGTAAAACCAACTTTTATGCCAAAATTTAATTGAAATAATAGGTGGAAAAGTTCCAAAACCAATCTCGAGCAAGGATTCCAAAGAAACAAAAGAAAAATACAGAAAATATGAGAAATATAATATCGGGGTAAGAGTATGAAAGTTTAAAATGAGATAATATGAAGGATTTTGAAATTTTTAGTTGTTTGGTCGCGCCAGTCGATGGAGTAAGTCGTGCCCGTCGACCCACTCGACGATGCATCGAGTGGTATTTTGGCTCGTTGACTTTTACAGAGCTCCCATTAATATGGTGGACAAATTCGGGCTCGCCAACTTGTTCGGTGAGTCGCCGATTAGGCTTTTAGCTTGTCAAGATTTATAGATTTCCCATCAATATAGGTGGTTCCAACGGCAGTCAAGTTGCCCATTTCCTAACACTTTTCACTTTTGAACCTACAAAATCAACACTCGTTATTCAAAAACAAAATTTAAAACATCAAAAACTAGGGAAGCCTTCCAATAAGTGTCTTATTTAACATCATGGCTTGAAGAAAATACCAATTCAAGCTTTATTTTTGGGGTTTGTCATTGTGTCACTAGGCAACCTTCCTTTTGGCCTTAGGTTTAGGTGTCTCCAGATTCTTGATAGAGAATGAAATAGAGGTGACCGTCTGATTACGTGTAGAGACGTCTTCTTTTATTTCTTTCAAAACCTTGTGTGACCCTTCTACCTTATTGAGAATACGTGAGAGCATGTCTTTCGTTCAAACATTCTCCGAGTCAACCATTGGTTCTTTTGGATTTTCACATTCATAAGGTGGTATGTACCTATACTTATCTCCCTCTCTTTCTTTCCAAGTGGCGTTACAATCACACCATTCTCTGTCATGATCTCTCCATCCATCATCTCTGTTCCAACCCGGAATTCCATCCGACCTTTGAT
Organism: Solanum lycopersicum; assembly: GCF_036512215.1. Taxonomy (NCBI): domain Eukaryota; kingdom Viridiplantae; phylum Streptophyta; class Magnoliopsida; order Solanales; family Solanaceae; genus Solanum; species Solanum lycopersicum. The sequence goes on along the minus strand of NC_090806.1, from coordinate 9,819,783 downwards.
AGTTTTTGACAAAAACCTCCTTTTTGATTTGCAAAGAAGTTCACTTCACCTTGTTTAATGCTTCAAACTGTGCCTCATTGGGATTTGTTCCACCAACACCCACATATTTACACTCCTAAACCCACTACCCATTACATTTTTGATAATAAGTCCATGTGGGACATCATTTTTTACATGTGACAGTCTCTTGCTTGATCATTCTTGATCTACTCTTTTGTCAATATAAAGGTAAGAGGTGCCACTTGTCCTCACGAGTGTACCATGCTCTATTGATTTTGGTCCTGCGATTTTGGAGTTGAGATGAGGCATCCCAACGTTGTTGCATTATACCATCGAGAACAAGTTGATTAAGAATTCATTTGTTCACCGAGTCAAGACTCATTTAAAAGTATTGCAACAATACATCATGAGTCAGCACATGAGTTGGGCATTGAAGTAACAACTTCTAAACCCTAGCCACGTCTCGTAGATTGGTTCATCTTTCAAGCGTTTGTACCCTTGAACAATATCCTTTATGGTCATCATCATTGATGGGGAAAGTACCTCACATAGAAAGCAGCATCTACTCATCCCAAGTGGTACTGAAGTTTCTCAGAAGATCAGCCAACCACTTTGTGGCTTCTGCCATCAAAGAGAATGGAAATAATTAAAGACATGTTCTTGAATGAAAACTATCCACAAACATCGATGAAATTCCAGATATGCTCATGGGGATCCTCATGAGTAGAGGTATAGCTCCGATGCCACCCAATTGGATAGGATCGTTAACATTGTTCAAATTTCATGTATCATCTTGGTGGAAAATTTGGCTACCATTGATCCCCTTTACACTCATTTATTTGTCTTTCCACACAGCTATCAGAAACAACGTAAGTCGATTCAACTATAACACAAAAATAACACAATTCAAACTTTAATAATATATTTTCAAAAAACACCATTGCCCAGAAGCGACGTCATTTTTATTAACATCGCAAGTAGACCTCATCCAATTCTAGGTCTAAATGATAGTGAATTAGTATAAAACCGAACGAAGAGTTAGGGTTAAACCCGCAGGGAGCAGTATGTTTTAAATTCAGTTGTGCAATTATAAAGTGGTCTATTCGGTTATAGGAATAAAATTTATTGAAAACATGCAAATAAATCTAAGGGTGTGACAATGAATGTAAGATGAGGGAGTTTGGATTGTCAACTATCAGCTACAACACAAGCAAAACAGAGGAAATATTAGTATAGAGAGGGAATCTGAGATGTAATCAATTATAGGAAAATTTCACTGTATGGATAATTGAAATTACTAATAAATAGCAAAATATCAGCAGGTAGGCTAGACGATAGATGCAATAGTTTTCTCTCGAACAACTATTACAAATCAGGTGATTACTGTTAAACATCAACAAGCTTAGCAAATAAGAAAATCCCACAACTTAATTCACCCACTCTCTCGAGCTAGATGGATAGAATCAAATTTAGAATTTACTCTTTCAATAAAAACTCATATAAACTCGATAACTATAATCATTAATCAGAAGCTTTGGTTCCAATACTTCTCTCTCAAGCAAGCCCTATACTAGAATTGCATTTGCAACTACAATTCATATATTAAAACACAACTAACAATTAAACTCAATTCAATTAAGCATTAAAATCAGTAAATAACGATACCCATAAGCTAAATTCATCCCATAATCACATGATCAGATCCCCAAGAATTGTGATTTTAGCTATACATCATAAAAAGGTAAAAACAATTACCAACTCGATCGGCCATCAGTTGGGTAATACTTTTCTAGCCTTTACAATGTTTTTCTAGGGTAAATTTAAAGATCCACTTTCAAATCCTCAAAATTAAGCTTAAAAATTATCTAAATCTACTATAAAAACTCCAAAACAAAGAGAAAACTCTAATTCTAAAACTTGGGGTTCATAAATCTCTAGGAACTAGAGAACTTCCTTCTGTAATCCAATTTATAATTGCCTGCGTTTTGGTATGAAAGTGCACGTGAGGGAATAATTCACGCCTCACCGAGTTGATGAGTGATCCGCCGATTGCCCTCTTTTATCGCCATTTTTCCATTTGCCTTCAGCATCTCAGGTCATGTAACTTTGAGAGATCCAATTTGTTGTCGCATAAATGATCGGTGATCCGTCGACTACCCATTTCTGTGCCCACTTGGTTCTTCTCTAGGGTTGGCATGCTGGAACTTTGGGCGAGTTTAAGAGCCACTCGACAATGCTCTGATTTTTCTTGGCGATCACTAGGATCTTTTTTCATCACTTATTCAACTTTTTAGTTTCTTTTTGTCCGATCATGTCTTTGACTTGCTCCTTAGCCTTTATAGTTGCATATTCAACGCTTTAACATTAGTTGAGCATAAATTAGGCATTTGAGGACATTTATAGTAACAAAATAAAGCCCAAATGAGTTGAAATCTTGGACTCATTAGTGGTTGGCACTCAAAAATCATTAATGGTCCCAAGTGAGAGGAAGACTAACTCAAGCATTTAAACCCTTGAAACATAAGTAAATCATTTAAATTGTAAAAATTGCTTTTTCTTCACTTATTCAGCTTTTTAGTTTCTTTTTGTCCGCTCATGTCCTTGTCTTGCTTCTTAGCCTTCATAGTTGCAAATCAACGCTTTAACATTAGTTTAGAGCATAAATTAGGAATTTGAGGACACTTATAATATCAAAATAAAGCCCAAATGAGTCGAAATCTTGGACTCATTAGTGGTCGGCACTCGAAAATCATTAATGATCCCAAGCAACTCTTAGTGGAAGACTAACTCAAGCATTTAAACCCTTGAAACATAAGTAAATCATTAAAATTGTAAAAATGCACAACTCATAATGTATGAAAAATACTCAATGCAATAATAATAGTTTGCAAAACATCTCACGAGAAAATAAAGTAATGTGAGACTCCTCCACCCTATCTATCTATGAAACCTATATAGTTCAACATGGATGTCGGGATAAGACCTACAACACACCCTAAAATTACTAAACTAGAATGAAAAGTGGAGTCCTCCGAAATGCAAGGAGACTTACCAAAAGTTAATTAGGATGCAAAGAGATCTCAATGAAGTGCATCTTGATGATGCTGAACACATGTATCTGCATAATACTAAAAAGATCCAGGTCGAATGACATCAGTACATTAAATGTATGAGTATGAAATAAATCTGAATGAATAAAAAACTAAATAGATAAGGCTGGAATAAACTCAACTCAACACAAAGCAACAATAAGAAGTGAAATATATAAAGCTTTATAAATAAAATATGCTAATTCAGGGATGTATATAAAAATACAATAACTTACTCTTCAATCTTATTTGGAAGATTTTATGACCGACAACCATCACTATGAGTTATATGATCATACGACATCTCGCCTATACCGCCAGAACTGTCAAATACCTTGTTCGGTTATAGAATACCTCAACTAAGTGGATCCACTAAAACTTTTTGTACGAAAGCAATAAGGAGTTATCTAAAAGTTATGATATACACATGTTGGTTGCATGGTTTATGAAGAATGTAAGTTGTTGAACTCAATCCCATATCGGTGCTCAATACTACTCCAAATAAATATATACTCATTTTTCAAAATGTATAAACATACCTTTTTCAATTTGAGTAACTTATCAAAATATCCTTTTAAAAGAGGTAATTGCTCTGAAATAACTCTTAACTCATTACTGGTTTAGAAATTAAAGTTTCTCTTTTCTCTATGTAAAAATAATAAATTTTATCAGTAGTTCCATTAAATAGTGACGGAACCATAAATTTCAAGAAGGGTGTCCAATTGTTAAAACTGAACCCGTTCTTCTTAGAAAGTGAAAAAAAATTGAGAACGGTGTCCAATTGTTGAAAATGAACATGCTCTTCTGGGTCGTTACTCTTTTAAGGTTCCTGAAACCACTAGGCCACATCATATTGTTGTGTCAAGGGTGTCTAAAATATATTATTTCACCACTTTGTTTATCATTTTACTTGTATAAACGGTATAATTTTCCAACAAAGGGTGTCCTACGGGACACCATGATCCAATTCTTCTATGATTTAATTGAATGTAAAAGGGTTTTTAATGCTGAATAAACCCTTAATTAGGCATAAAATGTTTGGGGTTTAGGCTTAGAAGGAATGGGAGAAGTCCAAAATGCCCTTCATTTAAACTGTTGAAGAGGTATGTGGTTCCGACCTACGGTCTGTGGGATATCCTACGGCCCGTATTGGTCTGTCAAAGAATCACTTAATACGGCCTTAAAATCTAAACAATCCATACGATCACTTTTTACGGTCCGTAGAAACTTCTACAATCTGTAGGACCCTCCCATAGAGATTAACTCAAACCCTAAAATTTCACTAAGTATGGATCACTTCTACGAGACCCATCTACGACATGTCATTCACCCTACGGTCCTTCTTGTCAATTGTCAATCCATAGAATAGTTACTGGAAACCAAAAATCCTTACCCTTTTTCCATGAGACTGATTTACGGCCTATGGACCAGTCTACGGTCTGTAGACCCTTACGTAGATCCCAATCTAAAATTTGATCAAGTCCAAACCAATCCTACAGACACTTCCCACGGCCCGTAGAAGCTTCTACAGTTTGTAAGTATGTCCCATAGAACCAGAACTCAACAACATTTTTCTGTAAAATTTTCCTTTCCAGGTTCCAGAATATTACTGAAGTTCATATTTCAAAATGTCAAGAATTATTGATATTCAAAAATCAATATTGATAAAGCATATTTTTTTCATATAACTGATTAGAAATAATGGGTTGTTTGATAGAGTCTATTAATAAAAATAAGGCAAAAGTATTCATTACCCCTCTGAACTTGAAGCTTTTTATTCAATGTACACCTTAAGTTATTTTGTTTCAATTACCCCCCTGAACTTTCTTATTCATCCTACACGTACACCTTTTCCGTCCACCTGGCATAGAAACTGAAATCAAACTCTACAAGGCGCGTGAGACAACAATTTTTGCCACATCATAAAGTTACAACGATAATATACGTAAAAATCTATTTTTTTTAATATTTGGGTTATTTTAAGAATTTTTCTCTCTCTATTCTCTACCTATTTATTCTTCTTTATCCCTTTTCTCTTTTCAAATTCAGATTTTTCTCATTTTTTTTGTTTTAATTGTTATTGCTAAATTCATGAACAATAACAGGAGACTTGTTTGTTTATGTGGGGCTCCTCCAATTCTAAAAATTTCATGGACAAATGACAATCCCGGACGTAGATTTTTCAGTTGTAGACACTATGGGGTATGTATTGTTACTCCTTTTTTGCTTTTTATTTGACAAGTTCGTATTATGCAATTTCATTTTTGTTAACTTTGATTTTATGAAATGCAGTCCTCATTTCGAAATTCTTGTAAGTTTTTCGATTGGTATGATCCTGAATTTCTTACCCAAGCGAATATTGTAATTTTTGGTTTGTTGAAGAAAATCAACAAACAAGAAGAACAACTCAAGTGCAAATGGATATTGAAACTGATTTTGGGTATTAGTTTGATATGCAATGTGATATTGTTCTTTTATTTAGTGTGTCGTTGAATTTTTTTTAATGCAATTGTTATTAAGGCAAAATCATTTGGTTCTAGGGTACTCATTTTGTGGATTAGTTTGGTTTGGTGTTCTATTAATGTATGTTTTTGTTGTTTTTGCTGATCAATACAATTACATGTAATGGGTACTATGATACCATGAAATAATAACATGAAGGCAGCAAACATAACATAACTAGTGCTTTCTTGATCATAAAAAAGAAGCATCATAGTGTTTCATTGTTTCAACCAACAACCACAATAACTTAAGTTAACTAGCAAAACATAAAACAATCACTACTTTAAGGTTAGTTGAATAACCACACAAAACCAAAACACTAAACAATAACTACTTTAAGTTTGTTTGAACAACCACAGATTCATCAACACATAAAACACTATTTCAAGTTCGGTTGGACACCCACGCAACCACACAACTAAGAAGTTTTCTTTGAGAGTAATTTTCCTTTGGCTTGTGACCTTGTTTGAATGTCATGAGCTTTTGATCTGGTTTGAATACGACGCATAACACTTTCGACTTGAAGTTCTCTTTGAGTCATGGCCTGTTTGCCTTTCCACTTCAGTCCCTTGGTAGGTTTAAAACCAATATCACTTGTCACATGTGCAAAACTCACCACACCAGTATTAACCCTTCTTCTGCTAGACAATCCTTGCTACAATATCAACTACATAGTTATTTTGGGATTCACATTTAGAAGACAAATATAATTCTGACAGTTTATAAGACACTTACATTAATACACGTATATCTAGTATCAGCAACAAATACACTTTGTCCAACAACTTTAGGCCTCTTCTTGTAACAACTTCCTGCACCTCTTCTTGTACCAGTCTTACTGGTGCTTGTTCTTTCATAATGACCTCTACCCCTCTTTTTTCCAATGGTGGACTAATATGATTGGAAAAAGAACACAACAAGACATTAAATTTAATAAGTAATCTAACATAATTTCTAAAAGCAAATTAATATGAATGTACCTCTTGAGTGGGTGTTGGTGTAGACTTAGGTTTAGGATTTTTTGGACAATTTCTCTTGTTATGATTTGGTCCTTTACAAAGTGAACATGTCATTACTGTCCCCATTCTTGGCAACTTTCCAACTTTTCTCACTTCACCAATTTCTCTTCTTCTGTTCTTTGGTGGCCTACCAGGCATTTATCTTGCCTCAGGTGGTTCAACCATTAGGTTTCTACTTTCAAGCCACATTTCCATGTTTGGGACTGGTTGAGTGAAATAAGAATATGTCTTCATATATGTGTCTTTTCTATACCAACTAGATATTGCTTGTGATGCATCTATGTTCAAGTGGTTGATTGTTGCTATACCATGTGCACATGGGATACCTTTTAATTCCCATGATCTGCAATTACATTTTTGTTGACCCAAGTTCACAGTATGCTTGTATACCACTTCTAACACTTCAAATCCAACATCACCATTCCATTCAATGTTGCACTGCATTGATCTTGTTACATTTGTATTGAATACCATCATTGCCATTGGAGATATTCCATCTGTCCATGTTTCAGCAAATGCTCTTGACTTACTCACTCTACTCATCACCTTAACTCTAATTTCTTCCAATATAGTTACAATGGTCTTGTTCCTAGGTCACAAGATCCAAGAATTGAAACTCTCTGCCATGTTGTTATCTATACTATCACACTTTGAAAATGTTTGAATAAAAGCTTTACACCATGTCTCCTTGTTGTATTTGATAAGGGATTCAATAATACCTATTCCCAGCTTGGACAGGGCATTTATATTGTACTTAAATTGTGCCTCAAATGTTGATCTAGCACAAAATTTCTTTCTTCTCTCTAAGCCTCTGAAGTTTTGTGACCAATTTTCTAAGATGTGTCTAGCACACATTCTGTGCTCACATTCTGTAAATAGTTCATCTACAGCAGCTATTAGTCCCTGTAGTTGCAAAGCAAAAAAATCAAGTTAAATTTTAGTCAAATTAAATTAGCAATTACATTAAACATAACAAAAGAAAGATATTCAATTACCTTTTGCATATCACTAATGATAGTTAGCTGGGAACCATTTCCTAGATTAAGATCATCTTTCAGAATGGTCATGAACCATTTCCATGTCAACTTGCTTTCAGTATCAATTACTGCCCATGCTATTGGATACATTTGGTTGTTCGCATCTTTAGCAACAGCTGCCAAAAGTTGACCCCAACAAATTCCCTTTAGAAAACACCCATCTAGCCCTATACATCTTCTGCATCCTTGTTGAAAACCCTTTTTCATAGCATAAAAACAAATATAAAAAGAGTGAAAATTTTTTCATCCCTTTTCCTGATTCTGAATCTTTAAGCTTCACAACACAAGTGCTACCATGATTTGTTTGGAGTAACATATCTTGTAGTCTAGGATTCTGTTAAATTCTGCCACATGATCTCCCATAATTTCCTTTAAAATAATTTTTCTTGTTTTTAAACAAACTGCCTTGCCTACATGAACATTCAACTCTTTCCTCACCAATTCTTGTATCTCCCACCCTTTTATACTAGGTTGAGAAATAATCCTATCTTTCAGATACTTGCATAAGAACTTTGAATTACACAAAATATTATTGGGGGTCCTGGTACATTTGTGCCTTGGATTGTATGTCTTGATAGTAAAGTTCTCACTCCTTCCTTCCTTGCTTGCATACAACAGCCATGGACAACCACTTTTACACTTCACTCTCACTCTAGTACTCTCATTCACATACTTATCTAACTCAACTCCTTTTTTATAGCATATTTTGTAACTGCCTCCCTAAATTGCTTTACACTTTCAAATATCGAACCACACTGCCATATTACAATATCACAAGAAGAATCATATACCACCCTATTACTCTTCTTTCTCCCCCTTAAACTCCCTCCTTCAAGTTCATCATCAGAAACAGGTTCTTCTTCATCACTTTGAAAACTATCACAGTCAGAACTGTCATAGTATGACTCATCCTCTGTTAGCTTACCCTTGAAATTCTTTTTCCCTTTTTCAATATCCTCATACCCTTCATCAAATCCAACTTCACCTAAAAAAACTTTTGGATTTTCCTTCTTCTTTCTCCTCCTACTTTCTCTATGTTTTCTCACATCTTCCTTAACAATTCTCAACTCTTTATGCACATCACTCAACTCCTCATGCACATCACTTCCATAGTCAATAGACTGGTCAGAACAGATAGAATCACTGTCTATGTCTTTCTCTGCATTTTCTTGGGTAATTGGCTCAACTTCTTGTTGAATAGAAGGTTTAGTTCCTTGTTGGATAGTTGGTTCAACTTCTTCTTCAGTATCAGTCCAATCTATTGAAGAATAATCATCATCACTTTCTTGTTGGCATTCTTGTTCGACCCTTACAATCCCATCATTTTCAAGTCTTTCAGTAGCTGGAAAGGAAGAAGAGGAACCTAAACCTAGATCTGATTTTTTTGGTTGTGCAGTTAGAGATTCCCCATATGAATTAAAAGACTCAACCACTTGACTTAAAGATTGATTAATTTGACCTTCACTGGGACCCACATCATCCATAATAATTTAATCACAAACATAAATATCTATTGTGTCCCCATCATGCATAAATAATGCCATGCTACAAATGTTCATGTCATTTTTCAATTCCACCAAATCACCCCCTAGAGATGGAGCTGCATATGTTTTTCCTAACTTACTAATCCCAAAAGACTTAGCATAATCTGCAAGTTCAGGAATTGATAAATGATCTTCATCCACGTTGTCTACATATTCAGTCCTACCCCCAACATATACTGGACCTACCTCACTCACCAACATAGCCCCAAATTTGAACCTTAAATTGAGGTACTTATTAGTCATAGTGTCAACCTATAACGACAATAATAATCAGTATATTGTACAATGCAAGCAATAAAATTGAAAACATATATAATAACACCAAAACATAAGCAACAATTGGTACTTAGTATAGTAGATGTATTACTCATCAACATACAATAGGCATCCCACACAATATACTTAAACAAATTATAAAATACCCCACCATTTATCAATACCAGAAACCCTAATACTTAGAACCTTAATTTTACCAAAAAGCCTAAATTTCATGCATGAACAAGGTAAAAAGCTTCATAATAATACATTCATTAAATGAAAATTCTAGTTGAAAAGTATTAGACCCCTAATCAGAAACTCAATCGGAAACTATGGCGAAACGTTAAACGAAATAGGGCAAAATAGGCAAAATATGTATGAAAAAGTAAAGAAAACAGACAGCAATACATCAAGCCTACGCGAAATCGAGTGGATAATCACTTGTAGACACAATTTCGGACAAGATCCAAAGAAAATCGACCAAACACTTCATGAAATGCAACTGACACAAATCTACCGTTACTTTATCGATTACACTTGCCAAATCTACTCGTTACTTTGTCGATTACACTTTCGTTAGAGGTTTAGAGAAAATCAAAGAGAGATTTAGGGAAAATCAAAGAGAGGTTTAGAGAAAATCGAGAAGCTTCACGAACTGCAACTAGCACAAATATACCGTTACTTTGTCGATTACACTTACCAAATGTACTCGTTACTTTGTCAATTACACTTTCGTAAGAGGTTTAGAGAAAATCAAAGAGAGGTTTAGAAAATATCAAAGAGAGGTTTAGAGAAAATCGAGAAGCTTCTTTCAGAAGTTTAAACATTTGTGAATTTTTAAGGTCGGTATTATCTAGGTAACAAAATATTTATCTAGGTGGCAAATTATTTATCTAGGTGGTAAAATACTTATCTACGTGTCGTGCGCATGTAGACACGATCATATTGAGTGGATGGAAAAAGTGTACGTGTAGGATGAATAAGCAAGTTTAGGGGGGTAATTGAAACAAAATAAAGTTTAGGTGTACCTTGAATAAAAAGCTTCAAGTTCAGGGGGTAATGAATACTTTTGCCTAAAAATAATGCATGCATTAACCCTTTGTATTAGTAATACATTGTTATGTGCACTTTATAATGCTATGGATAACTAGTACACCCCACCACTAGATAAGTCAACACATATCCTAGATTCATAAGCAATGGGCTATCAAGAGAAAGTCAACAACAAGAAGCAAGAACCTTACAACAAAGGTAAGAAAGAGTAATCAACAAAATGCAATACAAGTAACCATCCCCAAGATCTGGCATTAGTCAGTGCTCGAGCATCATATCTAATCAAAATAAGAGTATAAGGCTTTTTACAAATACGAAATAAGTACAAGTTGTCTCTGAATATAATATAAAGACTAAGTCTAGCCAAAAAAAGATGGAAACTGGTAACTCAAAACACCATGAACTCACCCTAGTCTTCAAACTCCAAGCCAGTCTGCATGACTCCAAATCAACGGCAAGAACTTCTTGCATTTACTGCATTTCATTGTGAGACATCGAGTTCTGATTATCTTCTTTGGTATAATCAGAAATATGACTACAAGAACTTTCACTTTTTGGTAAATTAATGTTATCTTGAAAACTCTCATTACGAGTTTTCTCTCGCCTTATTTTTCCTTGTTGGTCAAGTTAAGCTTCCACCTCCTTCATGGATGGACTTCTCCTAGCATTATAATTTAAGTATCTCTTGGCAATTTTGGCAACAACAAGAATCACATGTTCATCCTCAACTTTTTTTACAATTTCAGGGTCTACAATCTCAATAATACGATTTTCTTTCAATGATAATGTGAAACGGAAAACCAAACCTGGATATTCTGGTAGGTTTGAAATGACAACTCTTTGTCTTGTTAGAAGCTCTGCAAGAATTTCACCAAAGGCATATACATCACATTTATCTGTAAGTTGACCTGAGCGGAAGTATTGTGGATCTATGTAACCATATGTACCCCCTATCAGTGTTGTTAAATGAGTCTTGTCAATAGGCACTAATCTCGATAGTCCAAAATCAGAAACCACTGCTCTGAAATTATCATCTAGTAATATGTTGCTTGATTTTATATCTCATATTAAATTTCCAACAATTTCAATAGATTCGGGGGTGTCAGACTTAAGTGAGGTCTTGGTTGAGTTTTAGAGGTCTCAAACTTGTTTTAGACTTTTTAGGCATTATATTCGTTTCTTACGACTTTCACGAGTTTTGGGTCAATGAGATCTTGAATTTGTGTTTCGATGGTTCTATTGAGTATAGTAAAATTACATATATGGTTTGTGTGTACGGAGTTTTGAACGAATCTCAAGGGTTCTTTCAATGTGTTGAGTATGGGCTGATATTTTCTGGTGTCGAGTTATGTACCCTTCACGTTTCTGATTGGCCTTCCACTTCCATAAAGGCCAAACTTTGGTGGGTTTCACTCTGCGAACCAAGGCTCACTTTAGCGATGATCGATTAAGAGGAGTTTGGTTCACAAAAAGTGAGACCCCTCGTTTTTGTTAGGTTCGCTTAAGCAACATCTGAGAGGGTTTTTGGCCTGTCATTTCTGAGTTAAGCCCTCTTTTTCCTATTTTTGAGCTTTGTAAAATCCTTGGAGGAAATTTTTTGGAGATTTCTACTGCTAAATCATTTGGATAAGCCTTTATGAGCTTAAAACTTCACTTCTCTTATATCATTTATGGATTTTAACATCAAAAGTTGGGGTTTTGATTGGAAATAACAAGGTATTTCAAGAATTTGAGTTCTAAACTAAAATGGTGATTGTGAAATGATTTTAACTCCTTTTTCGAAATGGTTTTAACCAATGAGTTTCAAATGCCTTGAATTACACTTTCAAGTAAAGATTTTTCAATTCAAACCTCATCTTCAAAATCAAAATGTATGATTTGGGTATTGTTGATTTCAAAATCTTACTGTGATTACTTGATTAGATTAGATTGTGTAGTTTTGGAGATTGTTCGAAAAGGGAAGGATCAAGACTTGAATTGACTTTTCATTGAATTGAGACAAGTAATCTTTTAAACCTTGTAAAACTAGTAGAATTGATGGTGTGAGATTGGTTATTTGCGTTGATTTTTGTGCACCGTGATGAGAGATATAATGGTTGTTAATGTTGATTTATTATCGACGAGTGTTATTGATGCTAATGTCATTTGCAATAAGTGTTATTGATGTCGAGGTCATTTTCGATAAGTGTTATTGATGTCGAGGTCATTATCAGTGAGTGTTACTAATGTTGAAGTCATTGTGCGCGAGTGTTATGGATGTCGAGGTCATTACTAACGAGTTCTGATCTACAAGTGGTTATCCGTGAATCCTGATTGAGGTTGTGCATGATAATCTTGAGATTTGTGTTCGTGTACTTGATATACCATGGTTTCACGGCATTATTAATACTTTTTCCTTAAGTTTACTATGTCCAAAAGCCTTTTTGTGTTAATTTTTATATAAGTTTCTCCTTATTTGGAGGAAATCTGTCCAAAGATGAATGGGAGGTTTTTGAGTGAAGAAATGCAGAAGAGACCACCTACGGAGCTTGTGACGGTCCGTCATGCTCGTGACGGTCCGTAGGTGGCAGCGTAGTGCAGCTGCTGAAGGAAGATGGGGAAGTCGGACCAAGTGTGGGGTTACGGAAAGCGTGACGGACCGTCGTGTCCATGACGGTCCGTCCTGCAGGTTCATCGTTAAGTTCAGAGAAGTAGTCCCAGTACCCATATTCCAAGAGTTCAAGTGTTTTGGAACGGAGACCCTCGACGGACCGTTGTGCCTGTGACGATCCGTCATACTTGACATCGAGGGTAATAAAGAGAGCAGCAGAAGAAATTGCACAAGTATGGGACGACGGAGTCCATGACGGTCCGTCGTGACCACGATGATCCGTCGCGAGGTCCGTCGACCCAGCCGCATTTTGACAGATTTCCAGCAAATAGAATCCTTGTTTAATTAGGTTTTTATTTTCTATAAATAGTTTGAAAAACCTCGTTTTTGAGGTTAGACTCCGGATTATTAGGTTAGACTCTAGATTATTAGGTGAGACTCTGGATTATTTGGTTAGGCCCTTGATTATTGTTAGATTCTTGATTATTTTGAGATTCTTTGAATTGATTGTTGGTGATTTTTGTTGAATAATCAAGCGAACTTTCGGATACTCTTTCTCATTGAAGTATGTGCATGAATTCTTATATCATATATTTGAATATTGTGATTATGACTATGGGTAACTAAACTCCATAAGTAGGGTTGTGGGAACCATAGGCAAATAATGAGGTAAGACCTAACTAAAATAACAATTCTAGAATAGTGTCTTGCATGTATTAATAATTCTTTCTCTTAGAAGTCTTTTTAACAGATGGACAACGTTAGAACTCGCCTTCATGCTACTTACCGGACCAAGGAGGTAGATAATAGGAAAAGAATTATCAACGTAGATTTAGTGTATACTATCTAATAGGCTAGTATTGATTGGTACGAGGTAATAACTTAGTCAAATATCGAATACGATGCTTAATATGAGGTAAAGATAAGGGTTAGTATAGCAACACACGTAGCCGGACCTAGGTGCGGAGTGAATTTTTCTAGATGCCGGACCAAGGATTTAGAAATACAAAACTTATCACTTTGCATGCAAGATACAAGGAAAGAATTGTTATAGTTAGAATTATCAAGTTATGAACCTGTGGGGAACACGTAAACCCTAGTTACTTTGATTAATTCCAACATTCGAAGATGTTAAGTGTCTCTTTTAATTTCGTTAGTTATTTTCATTTATTTAGAAATAGAAACCTCCCTTTTATCGTCTTTGCTTTACAAGGAAGTAATTGACTGAACAATAGAAATAATAGATTGAAGCTAAGTCTAAACTATTTTCCTAGTGGGAACGATCCCAACCTCATTAGTTGAGTTATTTACTTGACACGACCGCTTTACTTCTTATTTGAGAAGTAAGTTTGAGTGTATCAGTACTTGATAGTCGTACCTTGATGAATTTGATGCTTCTAATTGATCTACTTGACACGTATGTTTGTCACACTTGATACTTATTGTTTATTGATTGTGACTGTTGAACTATGATTTTCAAGTCTTGTAAATCGTGTATTGTTAATCGGTTAGGTTAGGTTGATTTTATGCAAGTTGCAGTTTGAGCAGTTTTGATTGGGATGAAAGGAGTACTCTTATTCTAACTTAGTTTTGTCTTGTTTAGTAGGTTACATGTTGACTACCATGTTGTTTGGTACTCACTCCTTTCTTCTACACTTATGTAGCTTTTGAGACTAGTTACGTGTGATTGCTTTTCATCTATTTCTGAGGCTTCTAGAGAACTTTAAGAGGTAACTATTTGTCATCCTGGCGGATCCTCTTGTTCCTTATTTTATATTTTATTCTATTTGAAAAATAAAGACATTGAGATTTGTAATTATCTTTCAATTTCACACATTATACATTAGTGGCTTGTACACGTGACAATTAGGTTTTGGGGTTATATTAGTGGAGAGTCACTGAATGTATATATTTTTAACCCACCGTATGTCAAATAATAGTATAGAAAGATGTCGAACCACAGGGATCGGTTTGTCTATTCTACAGATATTTGTTGTTTTAATTACTATTTAAGAAAATCAAGAATTGTTGAATGGTGAATTAATTAATTAATAATACAAAAAGTAGAGAAACTACTTTAGTTTTCACAATATATTAAAAGGTGTTGGGGATCTTGACCTCACTCAATATTTCTATATAAAGTAATTTTTTTTTCTAAATTTATATTTCTCATAAAGTATAAATACCTCTCACGATTATAATTATATGTTATTACTGAAATTAAACAATTATATGCACTCCTCTCGGTTATACAATTTAATTACCGAAATAGTAATATTTATGAGCGAGACATGTGTACTTGAGCTAAAACATATTCTTCTAAGTAAGTCTCTTTCGATTAACTTGCTTGTTATAACTAATTATTCCACTATTCGCCTCTTTCTATTACAAATAAGTGTAGATTAATTATAACATAAAATAGATAGACGTTACTACAATATTAACAATATATCAATACTCCAATTAATAATATTACTTCTTCCATCCCTCTCGATTACAAAATTAGTAATATGTTAAACGTAGTAATCAATGGAAATATGTTAATAAATAAAATAACATCTAACTATAAAATAAATAAAATGGAAATCCATAGCTTAAGTTCACACACATAAAATTTAGATATAATAACTTATGTAGAAATATCAAGATCCGTCAATTTTTCAAAACAAAAGAAAATTACTCCATAATAGAAATAGTACTACTAGCGAAAATATTCTTCTCCATTAGATAAGATAGAAGAAATATTCAAAAAATAATAATTCTACTATTTAATTAAAAGCAGGAACTAGAATAATTTTCAACATGAAATACTTAAAAAAGTAGTATAAGAAGAACTTAAAGAAATATATGGATTGCTTTGTTTTTGACTCTCTCTCTACTCTGCTATATCAACTCATTTCTTGTGCAATTTATAGCAATTCTCTGAAGAAGAAAATCACCATTTTCTCTCAATTTTTCCACTTTGTAGTTGATAATTTTGACAAAAAAAAATGGCAGGTCAAATGTATACCAACATTTGAAACATTTGACAAACTTTTTCATTTAACTTGTCTTATGCTTGTTTTTTATTTTGGTAGATATCATGCTACCTTATTTTCCAATTTTTATTTTCCATATTTGCTGGATAATTCCTTCATTTCTATCTTTCTCATTTGTTCTTCTTTCCATTTTTAGCTTGTGGGTTCTACACAAAAAAAAAAAGTCCAATTCTTTGTCATATTTGCTCAACTTCCATTCATCTCTTTCATAATTCTTTAATATTTCCATTTGTCTTAGATAATTTCTTGAAAATCAACACCTGTGTTTCTTTTGCCACATATCTACTTAGTTGATGTTTTTTTATTACATTGCAACATTTCCGCAAAGATTAAAAATATTAGTACTAAAATTAAATAATAACTTAGTATATATGATATTTTTCTCTTATCAATTAGAATGAATAAGTTTTTTATTCTTGTGTAACTTTCCACATTTCTTACATGTTGTTGGATTTGAGGCTGACTTGTCTTGATGGAAATAGATAAGTGTCATCACATTCGTTTAAAGAGGCAAAATTGAGCCTAAATTTAAAGGGGGTTCCAAGGAAATTGAGCCTAAACTAAAGGGGGCATGAACTGTAATTTATTTTGGGTGAATGGCTATTTGCTAAATTAGTTTGAGTTGGGCTATAAAATTGTAATTATTTTGAGTATTGTGGCCCATTTATGTAGTTTCTCCCTTTTTGAAAAAAATGGCATAACATAGCAACTTATAGATAAATTGGTAATAAATAAGTCAATTTTATTTATTTGGCCGAAAAAGGGTTTTTTGAATATTTATTTGGCATTAAACAATCATATTTATTTTTCTTGAAACGGGAAAGGCTAAAACATACCCCTAAACTATCGAAAATAACTCACATATACCCTTAAACTATATTCTGGCTCAAAAATATCCTTTCGTTAAAGTATTCAGTCATATTTATCTTTACTATTCACACCTCTGTTAATAGTAAGGGTAAATGTGACCCAATACTTTAAGTGGAGGGTAATTTTGAGCCAGAATATAATTTAAAGGTATATGTAATCCAATACTTTTCATGGGTATTTTTGAGCCTTTTACGTTCTTGAAAAGTGATTCTTTTCTAATTTTCTCTATATTTCTGGACACATTATTGCTTGTCAACTGTTTTTATCACCATCAAATTCATAACGGTTGCATACAAAAACATATTTTATGAAAATTATTTTCATTGACCAACCAAACATTAAAAAATGTTCTCCTTTCCAACTAACATGAGAAAATAAGTTAGAAATGCACTTATTTTCCAAGAAAACATTTTCAGAGAAAACTGTTTTTTTCATACCAAACACCTCCTAAGTATTATTTATTTATTAGTTTTATTTAAACAGCTTGTGAAGCACGATTTCATTTGCAGTATTTTTGGCGGCTCCTCACGCCTTTGAAATATTTCCTTTTGCCTCCATTCTTCCATTCTCAGTGAGCATCAAGAAAATTAGCAATGGAGCAGCAGCACAGGAATCAGAAGTCGATGCAAGACCAAAATGATGAAATCGAGGATGTTCAACACGGCCCTTTTCCAGTTGAACAACTTCAGGTTTCCCCCCTTTTCTTCTCTTAATTGAGGAGTTAATTCAATCCTTTTTATATATCAAGTGTCCTAAATCTTGGATTGGGGTAGTTGTTTTGGTGATAGTGATTGTTTATGATTTCAGATTCAGTGTAGCTGGGTCTGATCTTGAATCTTGAATTGTACTTCGTAGGTTAAATGTTGAATCTTGAAATGTGGTTCTGGGTTGAATCTTGAATGGTAAAAAACTGAATTTTGTGAAACAGCTTTTTTTCAAGGTTGAATCTCATCTGCCTCGCTTATGGGAAATGCTTTTTTTTGTTTTGGGGTTTTCTATACTGTCCCCTTTTTGGCTTCTTGGAATGGGTTCGCTATCATAGTGCTCTTGTGGATTATTTCAAGCTAATATTTTTACAGTTATATCTATCTGTCCTTTACTGCCTTAGTTTTGAAGCTAAATGTTGTAGAATGCTTTGTGAAATGGGTTCTCGAAGCGATACCACTGATCTTGAAAACCTGGATGAGTGTTTTTTTGGTATGATGTTTCGATGGAGTCATGGAGCCCTGCGACAAGCCTAAGTTTAGTATTTAAGTGGAGAATGGTAGAGGAGTGACCCATCATTCCTGAGTTCGAATGCTATTGTTGGCAATAAGGGTTGGCTCAAAACAAATTTCTAGGTCATCAATTAAAAAAAACGATGTTGCTACAATGGTTTTGCTGCCCGTAATTACAACCAGTTTTCATTAGAAATTTGTAGGTTACTATCAGAGTGTACAGAATTGAGGGCACCATGAAAAGCTGCTTCTAGAAAGGCACTTGACACAAAATGATTTACATCATGACGCATGATATGGAGGGTCCAATAGGTGGGCGTTGATGGTCAGATATTTTAGTGTGCATCTGGGTTATGCGGTTGGCTTATCAGCTTTGCTCCTTACAAGATTTTATCAGTTTAGATCTTTTTTTGAAGAATTTTAAGTCTCGAGTGATTAACATTTACAGTAACTCAGATAAGTACTTATCATAAGTTTCTCATACTGCAGATTTTAAAAAGATTTACACGAAGTGAAACCTAAACTCTTGAGGATTTTTTAATCTTACTGGTAGTACATAAAAGCTGGACTAGGCATTTCCTAGATTTTTTTCTTGGAATTGTTAATATTTAAGAGGCAATATCTTTGAGTATCTTTTTCCAGTCTAGCTTGTAGTATAGTTGTTTCTGTTGAATGACACCCTGTAATTCTTCCAACTTTTAAAGGAAATGGTCCATTAGTTACTGAGGCATATAGCTTTTTTGTCCTCAAGGCATCAGGGATTGCAGCTCTAGATGTAAAAAAACTCAAGGATGCTGGTCTATGTACAGTTGAATCTGTTGTTTATGCTCCAAGAAAGGAACTTCTGCAGATAAAAGGAATTAGTGAAGCTAAAGTTGACAAGATTATTGAGGCAGGCATGTCTCTCTTCATTTAACTGCCATTGCCAGTGCTGATGTTTTTTCCCCTTACCTTCTTTTTTCACCCATTTCTGCAATTTTTTATCAGCAATCGGTACTAAATCTTTTTAATGCTGCATATGAACAGCTTCAAAATTAGTGCCTTTGGGATTCACTAGTGCCAGCCAACTCCATGCACAGAGGCTTGAAATCATACAGATAACTTCTGGATCGAAAGAACTTGACAAGATATTAGAAGGTAGTTATTTATCTAATTTGTGAACTTCTAGAACCGGAATTTGACCTGGCATCACAACCTCATACTTTTTTTGTCACTTGTCAGGAGGAATCGAAACTGGATCTATTACTGAAATTTACGGAGAGTTCCGATGTGGAAAGACTCAGCTGTGTCACACACTATGCGTGACTTGTCAAGTACGATAACATAGACATTTTTTTAATTTTAAAATCCCATAATAAAGTGCACAAGATTCATTCAAATATCATTCTTTATCTGTTATTTCAGCTTCCATTAGATCAGGGAGGTGGTGAAGGGAAAGCAATGTACATTGATGCTGAGGGTACTTTCAGACCACAAAGACTTTTACAAATTGCAGACAGGTCTTCTACTAGTAACTCAACTCACATGTTTTTCTGGTATTATGAAGTTCAAACTGTTGTCATCAGTGGGGTTAAATGCTGCAGGTATGGATTGAATGGTCCTGATGTCCTGGAGAATGTAGCCTATGCTCGAGCTTATAATACCGATCATCAATCAAGACTTTTGCTTGAGGCAGCCTCAATGATGGTGGAGACCAGGTTAACTTTCTCCATATTCCACTGCTCATTTATGAAAAAAATTTCTCATGCTTCTCAGTGGCTGTGATACTTTGAGCAAGAAAATGTGCTTAGATTATATCTTTTAGAGAATATTCCAACTCTTGATTGAGTATGTTGAAGGGTTCTAGTTTGAAGCAGCTCTCAATTTGTTTGATTATGGATGTCCATCTTACATCTAATGCATGTTTGGATACATCTTGGATCTGTTTGAAGTGTGCTCTCACCTGTTTCAAACAAATAAATCTTTTTGAAGTGTTCTAGAATTCAAAAAAAAATTTGCTTCCTGAATATAGTGAAAATCTTGAATTTGTGGCTTCCTTAGTTATTTGGGTTCATCTCATCAAAGCATAAAAAAGATCTCTGATAGAAGCTTAACTTTGAAAACTGTTTTGATCAAGCAGGTTTGCTCTCATGATTGTGGACAGTGCTACTGCCCTTTATAGAACTGACTTCTCTGGGAGAGGAGAGTTGTCTGCCAGGCAGATGCATCTTGCAAAGTTTCTGAGAAGCCTTCAGAAGTTAGCAGATGAGGTATTTAGCATGTCCCTCATTTGTGCATATTATCCAAAATGGAGTCTCCTCCTTCCTATTTTTCTCTCTTTGGTGGTGGTTAATGTTTTAGAATTAGATTAGGGGTTCTTGACTTACTTTTTCTATCTATCCTTTACTTTTACACTTGCAGTTTGGTGTTGCTGTTGTTATTACGAACCAAGTTGTTGCTCAAGTGGATGGTTCTGCTGTATTTGCTGGGCCTCAAATAAAACCCATTGGTGGCAACATCATGGCACATGCTTCTACGACGAGGTACGCATAATAGTACAACTATAACTTGCAGGCGCAGCTTATCTTGATAGCTGATATTTTACTCTCTTCAAATTCTGACAGACTAGCTCTGAGGAAGGGTAGGGCCGAGGAGCGGATTTGTAAAGTAGTCAGTTCGCCATGCTTAGCTGAAGCAGAAGCAAGATTTCAAATTTCTGTTGAAGGAGTCACTGATGTAAAGGACTAAATGTG
Source organism: Solanum lycopersicum (assembly GCF_036512215.1). Lineage (NCBI taxonomy): Eukaryota > Viridiplantae > Streptophyta > Magnoliopsida > Solanales > Solanaceae > Solanum > Solanum lycopersicum. The sequence continues at coordinate 9,798,834 of NC_090806.1, read as the reverse complement.
TGATCAGCACATTGTTTACTACTAGTACTATTTTTTGTTTCCTACTTGGTGTACGATTTTGTCATCGTTTTGAAGGTTAGTTAACCATAAAAAGAAGTATGCTATATGAAAACACTCTGCAGTTTTTGTAGAACAATATTCCTTTCTTCTACTAAATGTAAATGCTCCTTCTCTTTTTGTGTCTTTTTGGCATCTCATTTTGTATGTTCTAAGATTTATTTAGCACAAGGGAAACTAAAGGACCTTCTGTATGTTCACAAGAGAAACTAAAGAACCTAAAGTAAAAGGAAGGAGGGTGCATTCTATTGTCCAAGATTGTATCTACTTTTTCCTGTTTTACATTTTAAAATTGTGTAAAAGTTTGCTGCATACATGCTGGGGATAAAAAGAGGGTGGAATTCACCATGAATAAAAAGGTGTTACTCAATTGTAGGATCAAAGCACTGTATCATGAGTTTCTCGAGAACACTTAACAAGGATGAAGAAGAAAAGGAGGATCTAATAGAGGAATTTGTATATTTTATATCATGATAGTACAATAAGTTGATTACAAACTATACAATAGTTGAATTGAACTAAATTGAGCTCTTTATAAGCTAATAACAAAATCTGTTACCAACTAATTGCTCTTAAATGGAATTGTAACCACAATTGAATTTGGCTTCTTCTCTTTTAATCGTGTATCGGTACTCCCTTCCAATACAAGATTCTTGTCCCTAATTGATCAAATAATGAGAATCTGGTCTTTAAGGTGGTGGCAAACTCCCAAGCAGCAACATAGGATTGTATCCTATGACCAACTCAGGAACAGGGCAGTGTGGATTGGCCAAATCAGCGACAAGGGGGGTAAAAATATTTGATCTGAGATTTCATGACACTTCTTTAATAGGGAAACATGAACTGTGGGATGGATCTTCATTGAACTAGGAAACTATAAGAGAATGCAAGCAACTAGACCTAAGAACCTGAAATGGCTCATAGTACTTAGTAGCCGACTTATGGAATGAATGACGTGCAATAGTTGACTTGCTAGTACTTTGAAGTACACTCAATCACCTACTTCATAACGCCTGTAACTCCTGTGAGAATTAGCATGTTGCTTCATCCAGTGTTGAGCACTCAATAGGTGATGTTTAAGTAGTTGTAGCTTGAGATCTCTATTCAGAAGAGTATTATTAACCTTTGCTAAAATAGATTCACCAGGAAGATAAGGAAGGTGTAATGGAGGTGATTAGTTTAGATAGATAAGAGATGGGAGGTATTGTACCAACCATTAATAGGATGACTTCATAGTCATTGGACCAATTACAATGTTTGGATAATCAATTTGTTCTCTAGATCAAGATTTGTTGAGTAGATGTTTTTGCATGGCTTGCCAATCATTTTACGACTTGGATATTGATAAATATCAGCCGGAGATTCTACATGTCTTTTTTTTTTCTGTATAAGCAAGTTTTTGAATTCAATTTGTTTGGTATACTTTGAAGAAATTATCTTGAATTTACAGTCATTTAAAATTAAAATTCCTCGTTAGAAATTCAATACAAGAAAATAGGTCGGTGAATGATTACGTTTCTAATAGACCCTAAATAGTATTATACGAAGAACATACGTACAAGGTGTTGTGATTTGTAACCTAGACCACTATCATTGGGTTGCTACGATAAAGATTGTGAATTGCTATAAAAGGGAGTACAAAGATAGGTTATAAGGTTAATATGGAAAATGATTGCTAGGTGGGTTTGAGTTTTGTAGTTCAGACCGGTCATGTATTTGGTTTAAAATTTTTAAATTGACCACTAAAATGAAGTCATTTGTCTAAATAAATGGCCCACTATTTGCCATGTCACTGTGTTGTTAATAAAGATAATTTTAAATCTTAAAAAACGTTGAAGATATTTCTGGAACCAATAGATAGAAGGATGACATTTTAAAGTTGTTTAGGATACATTAAAGACATTTTAAATTCCTTGTTTAAAAAGCATTAGAAAAATGTCCTTTTACTCTACTTAAAGTGGAAAGAATGTCATTCTTTTAAGACTTTTCCTATGGGGACAAAAAATTAAGACCACTACATTTGTGTCACGATCTAATTCACCGGGTTGTGCAGGCACCTACTCTAATAACTAGATAAGAGAATTCTTACCATCCAATTTAAAAATGATCAATGCAGAAATTAATAAAACATAATAAAACATCTTATTTAATCATGGAAAATACTCTTAACTTGATGAATAACAAAATACTTTGTCCAAGAAACTATTCTAAATAGGTACAAATGCTTTCAAAAGTATTTATAAAACAAATAAGACACAAGTCTCAACATAAGTAAAATGAGTAGAAGCTGTCGAAAATCATCACCATTTTCACTTATGAAACACCATTGAAATCATGCAACTATATTATGTCAAGTGACATAACAAGAGTAGTATCAATAGAAATAACATGAAAGTTACATCACATCATATCTACATCCACATGCTTTTACCATCCGGGCATAATGTCCATAAACTAGTACACTTTGATCCAAGCCTATACCTTATTCAGCTGCCAACTATACCAATAAACATTCAATCATCTTGCCACTCAATGATTTCCAAACCTACCCCTTATGCCACTCTCCCAAGCCTACTTGTTATGTCATCCTATGGCTTTCTAAACCTATATGTATGACACCGTAGGTCTTTTCAAGCCTACCTATTATTTCATCCTAAGACTTCCCAAGCCTACCTTTGATACACTTTAAGGCTTCACGAGTCTATCTTTGATGCACTTTAAGGCTTCTCAAGCCTACTTATTATGTCACCCTAATGTTTCTAAAACCTTTCTTTAATGTCACTCTATATCAAATCATAACCCAACCCTTCTATCATATAGAGATTCTTGAATGCAAGACCACCACTAACCACGTAACCAACCTACTATTCTTTCTCAAGTTCTCATATTAATAATCTTGTCCTTTTAGATCGGTACCTGAAACCGACGCCTAGACCAACTCGGCCATCTTGACTCAAATCATCTTTATTAGATATGTTCTATATACTAAACAACTATAAAGAGTCCCAACAACTTAAACTATACACTAGACCCCAGTCATCAGCCCGACCTAGTAACAATAACTTAGCAAAATAGATAAATAACAGTATAGTATAGACTAGGCTCCTAGTCCTCAAGTTTATATGCACAATAATCTTGAATAACATCAACACAACAAGCTATACCTGATTCATCATATCTTTCAAGTAATTCGGATCATCAAGGATTTGTAAAATACTATCCACATTGTTTAGCATGCAAACATGATCTTTACAAGAATCATTCCAATATTTAAACACAAATCCCATTCAGTGGCCTACATGCAACAATCACATTATGAAGAGGTAAATTCAGTTCACTCATGGAACCAACATGTAAATTTTGTTCTCTCCTAGAATCCACACTCAAAGTGTTAGTGTATCAGTGTAGTTATCAAACCAACTAGGGTTATAAAAACAAACAAGGCATGATATTCGATTCAACGGTTAGTATTCATATTATACGAAGTATCCGATCCAATTATTAGTATTTTTGTATTAGCGTGGTACTGAAGCCAACTAGAGTTTGTAATCATTCAGGCATGGTATCTGGGTCAACCGTTAATATTCATGTATCAGTGTGTTCCTGGACCAATCAACAAACACAAAAAATCATGCACAATCTCAAATACATTGAACAATAACGGTTGAAACCACAAGTCACATAAATAGGTTTATTATCCTTCCCTATGATTTCCAACACAAGTGATACTAATAGGCAGTAAATTGTCTATACACATATATTGGACAACACAAACCATCACATATATAACAATGACCTAGTACTATGTCTCATTATGAGTACACATAAGCCCATTCTTGATTACCACAAGTTCTAGAAATGTCTATAATCCAAAATTTTCAGAACACTTGACCTTACATTACCACAAAACTACCTTGACAAGTAAGCCTAAGGTTAAAAATCAAAACTACATAACACACCTTAGTCATTAACTTTTTCCGCCTGACAACAATAAATAACAATCTTAATCATCCCGGCCCTAAGTTTGAAGGCCTACGCATGAAACTTACCGTGAATTTACAAAATACCATGCAATATAAAACATGTCTGACTACTTAGTAAAGATAACCTAGCCTATCTGGGCGTCAAACAACTTCTCTAGAAGTTCGATTGCAAACATTGACTCCTTTTTGTGAAACTTTAACTTGCTTTTGGTCAAAAATAATAGAATAATACAAAATCAATGACAAATGACCTAAATATTTATAGATCATCTCTAAATTTCAAACCCTAATCCGTCCTCATGAATTTTCCACCAAAACTAGAATGTTTCCACCTTTAATTACCTAAAACTACCTGTTTCATGGTTACATTAGTGAATTGCGGTAAATAAATCGATAACAACCATTTTTAAGATTAGCCCAAAGTCTTACACCCTAAAATCCTTATAAAACTAAATTTTCCTTACCTTATAATGAATTCAAGCCATACTCAAGGGCCACACTTATATTCTTGGGGTGATTATGAGCGATTTTGAGGGGTTTCCTTATATTTACAACAACTTACTCCGCTATAGCTATCCAATTGAACCCCGAATGATGCTATAACGGCTTGGATCGACTAGTTTGTGTGTGTGGCCTAATAATTTGATGAAAATAGTATTTTTCGAGCTGAAATATAGTTTAAAAGTATATTTAATCTACTTCGGATAGTTTAAAGAAAGTTTTGGGCCTTCTCTGTTGTTAATAAAATTCTCATTTTTTTAAGAGGGCAAATTTAATAAATTATTATTATTATTTATGATTTTTAAATATAAAGTAGAAAAATAAAAACAAAATGATGAAGTAAGACGGATTGAGTTAAACAGTCTTGGGGGACTTTTAAAAAAAAGTGACCACAAGGTTTCAAAATAAATGGGCAGAGACATAAATCTTAAGTATTGGGTGTAGGTGACAATTATGTGCTTAATGATTAAGGATTATGGATTTGACCTCAAGTTTATAAGTTGATGTTTGGTCCATTGAATTAGAGTAAAAGGGTAAATTGACTAAAATCTAATTTAACCAATTTTGGTTGGAATTAAAATTGGGGGAAGCCACCAGCAAGCTGTACCAAAAGGGGAAATAAAATACTTTTGCCCCACCTCTCGTCGTATTCCTCTTCCTCTTCTTCTTCATTTTCTTCTTCTTCTTCTTCGTTCTTGCTTGCTTGCTTGTCTTTCTTCCTGTTCTCTTTATATTTTTCTTCTTTTTTTCATATATTATTGGTCTTGGCTGCTAATCCTTGAGCTTTGTTCTTTTCTTCTTCTTGAATCAGATTTACCTAATTTAATCACAGGACCAGATTTCGTTTGCTATCAATTGAGTTGTTTTGATATGTAAAATTAATATTTCTTTGAAATCATTCATCATCATCTGGGTACCTGCAATTTTTTAATAATTTGCATTCACGTTTTCAACAGATTGCTATATATTACAACAATTGACTATTGGAATAAATTATAGCCATATGTAGCAACTAAAAAGTTATTTCAATAGCAACTGAATAGACATATGTGAAACATATAACTTACGCAAGCTGCAACATATAAGCTAGACAGGTAGCAACATATGACTTACAGGTCGCAACTGACATGATAGTTATATAATACCCTAGTAGATCATTGTTTCAAGCGTTGTATCATATTTTTATTGTTTAATTATGGTTCAAAGTACTAAAATTTTGTCTAATTTGACATTTTTTCATTCCTAAATTGCTCAATTTATCGATTAAGTCATTCTTGAAGTGACATATGTGGCAACATGTGCACATTCTGTTGGAAAAATTGCAACAGAAATGTCATATGTGGCAACATATGTATATCATAAAATGGTCTTTGAAGGGTTAATTCAATTAATTTGTTCACCTAATTCAACACGTATCACTATGTATATCATAAAATGGTCTTTGAAGGGTTAATTCAATTAATTTGTCACCTAATTCAACACGTATCACTAATATATAGTCCTACAATATGTTGCAAAATTATGGTCTAATACAACAACCTTCATACCACTAGTTCATCATGCATATGATAGTCATATAACACCCTTACAAATCGTTGTTTCAAGTGTTATACCATATTTTTATTGTATAATTATGTTCAAAGTACTAATATTTGGTCCAATTTGACATTTTTCCATTCTAAATTGCTCAATTTATTGATTAAACCATCATTGAAACTACATATGCACGTTCTGTTGGAAAAATTGCAACAGAAATGTCATATATGGCAATATATGTACATCATAAAATCGTTTTTGAAGGGTTAATTTAATTAAATTGTCACCTAATTCAATATGTAACACTAATATATAGTCCTAAAACATGTCTAAGTACAAAATTATAGTCTAATATAACAACCTTCCTCAATTCTATCAATTATTTTTACAAAGATTATCATATCACTAGTTCATCATACAATGAGCAAGTAACTTCATATGATAGTCATATAACACCCTTGTAAATCGTTGTTTCAAGTGTTATAGCATATTTTTATTGTTTAATTATAGTCCAAAGTACTAAAATTTGATCCAATTTGACATTTTTTCATTTCTAAATCGTTCAATTTATCGATTAACACATTATTGAAGTGACATATGTGGCAACATATGAACATCCTGTTGGAAAAATTGCAACAGACATGTCATATGTGACAGCATATGTATATCATAAAATGGTCTTTTTGTGGTTAATTCAATTATATTGTCACCTAATTCACTAATATATAGTCATACAACATGTCTAAGCATAAAAATATGATCTAATACAACAACTTTCATTAATTTTATCATTTATTTTTACAAAGACTATCATATCACTAGTTCATCATACAATTACCAAATAATTTGATATGATGGTTATATAAAACCCATGTAAATTGTTGTTCCAAGTGTTTATAACATATTTTATTGTTTAATTATGGTCTGAAGTACTAAAATTTGATCCAATTTGACATTTTTTCATTCCTAAATCGCTCAATTTATCGATGAAGTCAACCTTGAAGTGACATATATGACAATATATGCACATTCTGTTGGGAAAATTGCAACAGACATGTCACATGTGGCAATATACATCCTAAAATGCATTTTTTAATCAGATAATATTCCAAAAAGAATAACAACACAACCATCCTACAAACAAATAAGTGATAAAAACCACTAAAAAAATTCTGATTTAATAGCAATAACTATTAAATTTTATCTTAGGAGATATCAATGATAAACTAGAAATGATGAGGGCAACGATGCTTTGTTGTAGAAGAAAATCGCAACATGTTATCACTGATGTTGTAGAAAACATAGCAACAATTTGAACTTAAAGAAATAATGGAACGAGAGAAAAGAAAACAAAAATTAGTAAAAATAAATGAAATTTGAAATAAGAAACAAAACGACCTTTTATAGAGGAGAGGAGAGAGAGAAAATGAAGGGACGATTGTTTTATACATCTTTATTTTACTTTTTAATTTTTTTTTGACAATTTATAGTGTGATATCTATTGCCACATATATCCTTTCTGTTGGGGTACATACAGATAATTTTATAAATTTTTTTACAACAAAGGTTATATATGTTGCCACAGACAACATTGATAACAGTGAAATGTTGCCACATATAACATTGATAACAGTGAAATGTTGCCACATATCTCCTTTCTGTGACATATGTTACCACATATCTCTTTTCTGTGGCATATTTTCCACATATCTTTTTTATGTGACATATGTTGCCACATATCTTCTTTCTGTGAAATATGTTGCCACATATATCCTTTCTGTTGGGGCACATTTAGATAATTTTGAGGCATTTTTTACAACATAGGTTATATATGTTGCCACATATGTCCTTTCTGTTAGGGCACATCTAGATAATTCTGTGGTGTTTTTTACAACATAGGTTATATATTTTGCCATATACACCACATTTCTTCTTTTTCATCATAATTGACATTTGTTTCAACAAAAAAATCATTCATATTATCAGCAAAAATACACTTCACCAATTGTTTTATACAACTTATCAACAAAAAAGATAATTCACAATGATATACATAACCATCAATCTAATTAACGGTGGATATTGTTGTTTCACATCACAATTGACGACTTCGACTTTTTTCTCTTTCTCTTTCGCTTTCTTTTTCAATCTCTCATTCTCCATCTCTAGGTCCTTCTCCTTCTCCTCCTTGTTCTCCTTGCCTTTCGGGTTTGAGCGTGATACAGAACAGTAGTCATTGTTTTTTTTCTTTCACCAATTATAAATAGTGATAGAGAAATAATTTTTTTCGATCTACACTTCAAATATTTGTTGGACAACTGAACAAAACTATATTTCTTAAATCATATGAACAAAATGGTCATAACAGAACAACAAAAACAACAAAAAATGAATTTTCCCTGAATATTAACATTACATATATATTTTCTCAAAATTATGACTTTTTGTGTTTGTTAATTTTCTTTCTAAAACAATAAGTAATAGGTACTATTAATAAATAATAGGTACTATTACACTATTATTCATTTTTCACATCTATAGAACGATTTATTCTTTATTAACAAAAAACGCTTAGTATTGTTCCAAAATTGTAAAATCTCTCAAAAAATATGACTTACTCATTTTAATTCGAACACAATCTTCAGCTCAAAAAGAGAAGAGAGTCACAACCGGAGATGAGAAGGAAGATAAGATAATGGGATAAAATATTTATTTTAATAGTCGAATTTTCAAATTTTCTCAAGAGGAGGAAGAAGAGAAGAGAGAACATTGAGAGAAGAAGAAGAGAAAATTTTATTTTCATTTATTTTTTAAATAAATTGATTTGAATAGAATTATAAAAGTTGAAAAAATGAAGTGCTATTTTATATTTTATAAAAGACTAAAAAATCTTAAAAATATTAATTTAATCTCAAATTTACTTAATTACATTTTAAAATAAATTTGACCAAACTCTTTGGACAATCTGTCACCAAAAACCAAAGAGTTGTTTGACGCCATTCATTTAATTTTCTCCAGTTTTGGTCTATGTTGAATTTTGAAGAAAAGGAACGTCGTTACTGTAATTTTCATATGAGCGGAAAACCCAAAGCTAAGCCAGAGGATCATCCCAGATCTCCAACTTCATCGTTCAAATCACCCTTTTTTTCAACTTCGAAGTCGAAATTGCTTCCATTGAAGCTCCAAAATCCATATGGTGATGGCTACAATCATCTGTAGTATTGATTGTTTTGGTATCAGTAATTGACTAGTTACTACACAGTCCGTTTCCCCCTCATTTTTCATCAATTCTGTTTCGTTTTACTTTTTACACGAACAGAAACAGTTGCAAAGTAGTGGAAGAAGAGAGTGATGATAATACTATGGCGGCAACGACAAGGCCGGGGGTTCTCAAGTCCGAAGCTGTTTCCAAAGGCTATAATTTCGCTTCTACTTGGGAACAGGTTCACTCTCTATTTTCTACATTGTTCAGATTTTCTCCAGATTTACTAGATTTGTTTGAACGCATAACCAAAATTATGTAGATATCTGATTCTATGACAAATTTTGATGACCGGATTTTTATCATATGCACTGATCCTGTTGAAATAATGAATAGTAAAGCGGTGATTGGAAAAGGGGATCAAATTACATTGGATTATTGCTTGATTTCTTGGATTCCTTACAGCTTAAGAAAATCCAGCAAATCTTTTAACTATATCTTAGTAATATCTTGGTACTAAGTTTCTCTAATAAATTTTATCACTTACCCAAAAAAGGTGAAAAAAAGGAGGATCAGAATTGTTTCTTTGTGCGATAAAGTTCTCAGTTGATTTTAACATGTGTTTGTCGTCTCATTTCAACGGCAAGGTTTAGCTGCTGGTGATTGTGTCGCATATTCTCCGTTGAACTATCTTTTGAAGTTTTATTTTCATTGTAATGTGACACTGCTTCTCTTTTTCCTCGTATAACCACCGGCTAACTAGCTGCTGAAACTTTTACTTTTAGCTTATTCTTGCAATAGCTATTGGAAAATCACCTTTGAGAGAAATAATGGAGAAAATATTATTGAATTGCTCATCTAAATTGTTACATGAAGACCCTATTTATAGACACTACATTGGAAATCTTTTCTAACTAGAATTCCTATTCTAAGTAAGAAATACTTATTTCTATTCTAACACTCCCCCTCAAGCTGGTGCATACAAATTATATGCACCTAGCTTGTTACAGATGTAATTAATACGAGGACATGTGAGAGACTTAGTGAACATATCCGCAAGCTGATCATTTGACTTCACAAATTTTGTAACAATATCTCCTGAGAGTATCTTTTCTCTGAGAAAGTGACAGTCAATCTCAATGTGCTTAGTCCTTTCATGAAACACTGGATTTGATGCGATATGAAGAGCCGCTTGATTATCACACAAAAGTTCCATCTGATCAATTTTGCCGAATTTTAGTTCTCCCAGTAATTATTTGTGCCAAACTAACTCACAAGTTGCTGTCGCTATTGCTCGATATTCTGATTCTGCACTAGATTGAGAAGCCACATTTTGTTTCTTACTCTTCCACGACACCAAATTACCTCCAACTAAAACACAATATCCGGATGTCAAACGTCTGTTAGAGGGTAATCCTGCCCAATCAGTGTCTGTATATCCAATAATATGCTCATGACCTTGATCCTCAAAGAGTAGTCCTTTGCCGGGGGCTGACTTTATATATCGAAGAATATGAACAACTGCTTCCCAATGACTATCACAAGGGGAAGTCATAAACTGACTTACAACACTCACGGGAAAAGAGATGCCTGGTCTAGTCACTATGAGATAATTCAACTTTCCAACAAGTCGTCTATACCTTTAAGGATTACTAAGTGGCTCCACCTGTCTCGGAAGAAGTTTAACATTCGGATCCATCGGAGTGTCAATAGGTGTACATCCCATCATTCCTGTCTCCTCAAGAATGTCTAAGGCATACTTGTGTTTAGAGATAACAATGCCTGATCTAGATTGAGCAACCTCAATACCTAGAAAATACTTCAATCTACCAAGGTCTTTTGTCTGAAAGTGCTTAAAAAGATGTTGCTTTATATCGGTGATATAGTCTTGATCATTATCAGTGGTAACAATATCATCAACATAAACAACCAAATAGATACATCGACCTGGTGCAGAATGTCGATAAAACACAAAGTGATTTGATCCATTACGAGTCATGCCAAACTTCTGAATTACTGTGCTAAACTTCCCAAACCAAGCTCGAGGAGACTGTTTCAGACCATAGAGTGACCTACGCAATCGACATACAAGGCTACTAGACTCCCCCTGAGCAACAAAACTAGGTGGTTGCTCCATATAGACTTCTTCCTCAAGATCACTAGCAGAAAAGCATTCTTTATGTCCAACTGATAAAGAGGACAATGACGAACAACAACCATAGATTAGAAAAAGACGAACATATGCTATTTTAGCCACAGGAGCAAAAGTGTCACTATAATCTAGCCCAAATATCTGAGTATACCCTTTGGCGACAAGGAGAACCTTAAGTCGATCAACCTAACCATCTAGACCAATTTTGACTGCATAAACCCAATGACAACCAACAGTAGATTTACATGCAGGAAGGGAGACAAGCTCCCAAGTATCACTCTTATGTAAAGCAGACATCTCATCAACCATAGCCTGCCTCCATCTAGAATGAGAAAGTGCTTCACCTATAGTCTTAGGAATGGAAATAGAGGACAATGACGACACAAAGGCATAATGGGTGATGATATATGATGATAACTTAAGAAGGTAAATGCGGGTTAGTATTTCGAGTAGATTGTATACCTTTTTGAAGTGCAAGCGGTGGGCTAGGTAGAGGCAAGTCCGCAGTAGGAGCAGGGTCTGGCGCATGACATGAATCATCTGGGACTAGGGTTGGATGTGGACGACGATGATAAGTTAGTAGTGGTGGCACTGCAACTGGAGATGTAGACGTAACTGTAGATCCCTCAAAGGTTGGCACAGGTAAAATTTGAGGTATGGGTAAGACCATAGAGACATCACTACGATCAGAAGATGTATAATAAGGCTGAGACTCAAAAAATGTAACATCAACAGACATAAGGTATCGGTGAAGAACATGTGAATAACAACGATATCCTTTTTGAACTCTAGAGTAACCAAGAAAGACACATTTGAGGCACGAGGAGCTAATTTATCTTTTCCTGGGGCTAAATTATGAAGAAAGCATGTACTCCAAACGACACGAGAGGGGATAGGATAAAGATGTGACTGAGGAAACAATATGGAATATGGAACATGATTTTGAATATAAGAAGAGGGCATTCTGTTAATTTAATAATAAGCAGAAAGGACTGCATCGCCCCAAAAATGCATCGAAACATGGCAATTCTATGAGGAGAGTGCGAGCAGTCTCTATGAGATATGCCTATTCTTTCTTTCTGCGACACCATTTTGTTGAGGAGTGTATGGACAAGATGTTTGGTGAATGATTCCGTGGTGAGACATAAATTCCTGAAATTGGGGTGATAAGTATACTAAGGCATTATCACTACGGAATGTACGAATAGAAACACCAAACTGATTTTGTATTTCAGCAAAGAAAACTTTGAAAATAGAAAATAACTCAGAACGATCTTTCATTAAGAAAACCCAAGTGCATCTCGAATAATCATCAATGAAACTAACAAAATAACGAAATCCTAAGGGGGAACTGACTCTACTAGTACCCCAAATATTAGAATGAACTAATGAAAAAATAGACTCTGAACGACCCTCAGTACTACGAGAAAATGTAGCACGAGTGTGTTTCCCAAATTGACACGACTCACAATCTAATGTGGATAAACCAGACAAACTAGGTACCATCTTTTTCAATTTGGATAGACTTGAGTGTCCCAAACGTTTGTGAATTAGATCTGAGGAATCTGTAACGGAGCATGCTATTAAAGAATTAGAAGAGGTAAGATAGTAAAGGCCTTGTGATTCATATCTTGTTCCAATAGTCTGTCCTGTACTGCGGTCCTGCATGAGAAAGAAATGATCAAAAAAATTATGCTACAATGTAGGGCTTTCGTCAAACGACTAACCGATGCTAGATTAAAAGGAGAACCAGGGACATAAAGAACAGAGTCAAGAGTGACAGAAGATATGGGTTTGGCTTTTCCAACCCCTTTTGGTTTTGTTTGTATCCCATTGGCTAATGTAATAGATGAAAGAGATTATGAATAGATTATATCAGATAAAAGTGATTTATTACCAGTGATATGATCAGAAGCCCCCGATTCTATGACCCATGATCCAATAGTGTTAGACTGTGATATACTAGTACAAAATATTACCCGCAACAGAAACATTAGGTTTTGCAATCGAAACTACTTGTAGAGACGTTTGTTTATTTGCACAATACGGAAAAAACTCTATATATTCCTTTAGAACAACAGGATCATAACTGGGTGATCCACCATGCAAAATAAAACATATGTCACGAGTGTGTCCAGGTTTATGACATGACTACACTTAGATCGAGATTTTTCAAAAAATTCTCTCCCCCGTCTATTCTCCATGGATTTGTATGTACGCTTGGAACTGCCAGAAGCTGCTACACAAGTCTGAAAATATTGGAAGCTGCCGAAATCTGCCCGCAGTGGCCTGAAAAATTCTGATATTGCCGGAATTTTGCTGGGAACTGCCCAAAAAAAATCACCGGAACCCTAATTTCGGTGATCGGATCTAGAGATAACTGTATGGTTCTTACCGAAAACACTGGACGACCCTAACAGAAGAGAGAAACTCGAAAAAAAGAAGAGAGACCCGAGCAGCACTCACGCGCCGGAAGCTGCCCAAAAATCACCGCAACCCTAATTTCGGTGATCGAATCTAAATAAAAATGGTCAAAAACAGTATAGTCTGGGTCGGAATGGCTGGACGACCCCACCTGTCGAAAAAAATCTCAAAGACTATGGACGGAAAAGTCCTCACGCGCCGGCGAGTGAGCCAGATCTCGCCGGAATCTGCCACCTTCGATCGGCGCGTGAGGGCGCGTGCGGTGCTGTTTTCTGGTGGTTCTTGCTGGGGTTTGGTCGCGGGAGGTTTCCTAGCCTCGTGTTGGTGTTGGTTTTCGCACAACACCCACTAAATAAAAAATGATAAAATCAGTCCCAAACGTCACCGGAAATTGAATTGTTTGTTTCTCACCAATGCCCTGATACCATGAGAGAAATAATGGAGAAAATATTATTGAATTGCGCATCTAAATTGTTACATGAAGACCCTATTTATAGACACTACATTGAAAACCTTTTCCAACTAGAATTCCTATTGTAATTCCTATTCTAAGTAAGAAATATTTATTCCTATTCTAACAACCTCTATCCTGGATTTGATCTTCTATTTTGTGTTTGTGGCCCTCATCATGTCAAATTATATTGTTTGTAGTAAAAGAGAAGAATTGTTTGTACGTACTACATGTGTCTATTTCATGTCTATTGAAAGTTATTCCTTTTGATTAATTAAATCAACATTAGTGGCTATCTTAATGTTTATATTCTACAACGACTTGAGCTAGTATTTTTCTTACAGAATGCTCTGTTAACAGAGCAACAATCAGCAGCCATACAAGCACTTTCCCATGCAGTTGCCGAGAGACCTTTCCCGTCCAATTTGGTGAGTTTTTCCTTCTTGGTTGGTTTCAGAATATATCTATCTCTAACTCAATTACCTGAAATATGTTTTTATTTCAATTTCCAGGACCAAGTTTCTGGACATGATAACAGCCTCTCTGTTTCAACAAAGCTTAGTTCTCTAGAGGATTCAGGGGCCATTGAAGCAGTCCTAGTGAATACAAATCAGGTGAGTTACTTTTGAAAGACTGGAGTGGAGTTTCCTTCCAGTTGAGGAGTAGTCTCCATTCTCTTATTTTCTTTGGTGCACACAGGGGGTACCTGGTGTATAGATAATTAGTTGGAGTTCGTAGACAATCATATCTTGTTGTAGATGCTTTGCCTTTTGGTATACGCCTTGTATATGGCCAGTTTGCGAATATGAATGAAAAAATATTTACCTGATTAAAAAAAACCCAATTTTTAGTTGGCATGTCCTTTATCTTTTACATTTCCCGGTTGCAGATCTTAGTATTCCATATTTCAAATAAGGGATCGTGAATGATATTCCCTTATAAAAAAGGTTGCATGATCAACTAAATTTTGGGCAAGGAATCAAAACAAATAAAATCTTGCAACCAATGCTAAATGATAGACTTATATTTCTACAAGACTAGAAGTTGTAGTGTGTTATACTCAAAGGCTCATCTGCCACACATAACTGCTAAACCAGTGAAATCTTCTTTTTGATAAGATAACTGCTAAAATCGATGAGTTGAGCAGAAGGCCTGATAATTGCTTGTTACAAAGCCCCATCCATTGTTTTGGCTTACTAGATAATATGCGTCTCATTTGTTCCGGATGATTGTCATTAACTAGAGAGGGTAAACCTTATGCCGGGCAAAGGATGACTAGAACTTACATTTAGTGAGAAATGACCCTGATACTCAATGTCTTCTGGGGTAGAAATACCTAAATTGCATGTGATGGGTCAAGGGATGATGACCATAGTGGCTGTTTATGGCCTTGATCCTGCCTATTTTAGTGGAGCAGGTTTTGTGTCTATATATCAGAAAGACATGCAAAAGAAATTTCTTCTAGAACTCTCCTCCATATTTGAACTTTGGTAGCCCTAGAAGTTATTTTCTTTTTCTCCTTTTGTTTTATCCTAATGTCTTTTGATAAGGAGATTTTCGGATCATTATGTTATTATATACCTCATCACTAAAAAAGAGTTCTCTGTGAAAGACAACCAACAATTTATACACACAATAAACTTGTAAGTGCACAAAAAATTAACAATAGGAGGTTATTTCTCAACTGTACGAAATCATAATCCACCCCTTTCAAAAGACCTCCTACTTCTCTCCTTCTAAAGAACCACTGGAGCTAACGGAGCTACATCCCATTTCACTTCTTCTCCTCTTTATTGTAAAGCCCCCCACTCCCCCAGCATTTGCATGATTCTTAAATTTCAAAAATGTTAAAAGTAAGTGGTCACAACTGCCAGGCTATTAGGCAGTGTAGTTGGAGTTAATTAACATCCTCAACCCTCATTTCACACATGTAACACTTTTTGCATATATCAGGCAGCTTTCTTGAAGGAATTGCTCTATAAGTACTGCTTCATATGTTGCTGTCCAGCAAAAGCAAGCCACTTAATAAGGAGCTTCAGTTTTCCAAATTTGTTTCCATGTCAATCTTTGTGTTGCCGCCTTGTATATGCTTGAATACTGCATATGCTTAATTGTCTATGTAAATGATGATATTAATGGCATCTTAATTGACCTTTCCCCTTATGCTGCTTGAACTTGATATGAGTTTCCTCTTCCCCTTTGTTTATTTTGTTGATACAGTTTTATAAGTGGTTCGCGGATCTTGAAGCAGCCATGAAATTAGAGGTTGGTCTTTAGCTTGTTTATATGTCTTCCGTTTCTTCCAAAAGTTGTGAGTCATACGTTTCATCTTTTTCACTTGCGGACTAAAAGATATTACATATGCTTTCTTTCTATATATAGTCTGAAGAAAAATATCAGCATTATGCCAGCACCTTAACAGAGCAGATTCAGACCTGCGATAGTATACTTCACCAGGTATTCTGAGAAGAAAAATAATGCTCTTATACTCTTCTCTTAAGCCTTTTGTTGTTGCTGTTCATCTAACTATGCTCGAGTCGACATGCCCTTGCCCTTAAAATTGGCTCTCTTGCAGGTGGATGAAACACTTGACTTGTTCAATGAGTTGCAATTGCAGCATCAAGCAGTGGCAACAAAGACAAGAACTCTTCATGATGCGTGCGATAGACTGGTGTGTCAACCCATTTCTCTTAGCATCTGTGGTTACTTAGCTGTAGATTGTACTTTTCTCTTTCATTCTGTTCAAAATTCTGAGGAGCAGAGGAGCAATTAATTGTATGATAAGAAGATAGGCTTGTAACTATGTAGTTCAATTTCTTAATCAACATTGTTTTGCTTACTCTATGATGTTGAAAGTCTTCATTGGCAATCTACTATATTGATGGATTAAAATCTATGATATCTTTTATAGTTGCCAAACATCTTCAATTGCCACCTAGTACCTTGTAAATGCATTTCTTCATTTTGCATTTCTAGTTTTTTCTTTTATCTGAAGTTGCTGTTTGTCTTAAAGCATTATCTAGTTACCATTCATGTCAATGTTGTGTATTCTAATGTCCAGTGAGTGGCATTTGAAATTCGGAGTTCCCTATCAGTGTCTAATATTAATGGACATGTGATGTACAGGTAAAGAGGCAATAATTAACTACAAGAAGCAGCATTGAATAATATTCTTGTGTAACTTCTTTTTTGTTTGAAGCTTTTGGAGAAGCAGAAAATAATTGAGTTTGCAGAATCACTTCACAATAAGCTCAATTACTTTGATGAATTGGAGAATGTAAGGTCCGGCTGCCATTTCTGTTGATAATATTCCATTGTTATTCAATGCCTTTTGCACTATTTCCACAGTAGTCTATCTATGCCTATCTGAATTAGGTATGGTTCTGCATCAACTTTATTTTGAGTGAAGAGAATTGATGCTATCTGTATTTTTTATGCTTTGATACTCGGTGAGGAAATATACCTAACTGAGAGTTTGAACTATGGAAAACAGCTTTAAGAGATTAGAGCTTTCTGCCTCAAGAGATTTCATGTTTTTTAATTAAATTTTTTCCACACCCATACATCGGAGGGCAGAGCTTTATCCTTTGTAAATAAAGCTTTGGTTCTAGATTGTTTTCTTCCTCATGTTACAAATGAGTCACCCAAAGCTATTCTGTCTTGGCTTTTCCAATCTAGTTCTTTTGGATTATTTTGATGTTCTTGCTTAGCGAGTTATTTATTTAAGATGATTTTTTTAATCTCGTCTTTTGGTCAACTCTTCTTTCTCCTATTTATGTGCTTGGTGGTTTCTAAAGGAAAACTTTTTCACTTGTGAGATTGAGAATGAGAGTTCCTGTTTTAATTTTTTTTTTTTGGAACTGAGAGTTCCTTTTTTTAAATTCCTTAAAGAGGAATAGCTTTTCACTCTCTACTGTACATATTCTTGATTTAATCATGACCATTAGACTAAAATTTTCTAATTCCTTTTTGTTTAATTACATCTAATTGGTGTATCAACTTGATTTGTCTTGTGCTAAATTTTCTCTTCAAGTCCTGCTCTTCTCCTACTTGAACTTCTCCAAATGTCAAAGTACCCAGTTTTATGTTTTTTTTTTTTTGATTTGATTCCTCATGCTTGTCTTGCACTCTTGTTTGCAGGTTGCTACCACTTTTTATTCTCCTAGCATGAGCGTTGGTAGTACAAATTTTCTTCCATTGCTAAAGAGACTTGATGAGTGCATATCCTAAGTGACATTACATTTCATATTACTGCATTGAAATCTATGAATATTAGAACCACTGCAATGTTGTACCATCCATGCTTTTCTTTGGTTATTTGTGAAGTTTACTATGTGGACATGTCTAGAGTCACAGGTTTCTTCTAGGGATATGACTTCTTTTATCAAGATTAAGTTCTATTGAGTTAAGCTTGTAAATCTATGCATAAGAGCACAAATAACCTTTGTGTTTCTCCTCTGCATCACTGAAGATATGTAGAGAGTAGTAACCCACAATATGCAGAGTGCAGCATTTATTTGGTCAAGTTTCGACAACTTCAGGTACTTAAAAGAATTGACATCAACATTATGTAATTTACTATCATATATAAAATTGCATTTCTTTATACAAGGCATGATTTTATGGCATTCTTGGACATATGAATTCTAATCCCATTGCCCATTCTCCTTCTCTCTGTCTGTGTTACCTTGGCCCCCTTGTAACAGTCTCGAGCTCTGGGAATGATTCGCACTCACGTTCTTTCCGTTCTTAGAAGCACTTCTTCTCAGGTAAATCTGTCTTATGCACTACAATCTTTTCTTGCAGATGAATGGTTGCATATTCTGAGATAAATACACCCATTTTATCAGGTTCAGGCTGCAATAAGAAGCAGCGGTGGTAACAAGACATCTTTTGCCGAGGGTATAGAGCCATCTATAATATATGTACGATTCAAGGCTGCAGCAAATGAGGTAATATTGGAACATCTCCTTGCCTTTTAGTTAGTAGAATAGAAACTCTATTAATTCGTTGTATGGCAGTGAGTATTTCTAATCTCAAAAAAAAAAAAAAAAAGAGAAAGAAACTAGGACTAGCTTTTACGTGTAATCCATGAACCAAATGAACCTAGTTACCTGCAGCTTAAGCCTATCCTGGAGGAAATTGAAAGCAGAACACCTAGAAAAGAGTATATTCAACTTCTTGAAGAATGCCACAAACTCTATTGCGAACAGCGCCTTTCCTTGGTAAGTAGTAAGCTGCTCCTTTCAGTTCTATATATATAATTAAATATATGGTTTTTTTCTTCTCCTTCTTTCATCGTTAATCAATACTCGTTCTGTTTCATTTAATTCAGATAAGAGGTATAGTGCAACAGCGGATCTCTGAATTTTCTAGGAAAGAAGCATTGTCGTCTTTAACTAGATCTGGATGTGCATATTTAATGCAGGTACATTCAATGACATCAGTAATATTTACAACATTTTGTACTAGAGCATGGTATGATTGTTATATCTTGCCTTACAAAAATTGGATGACTGTTCTTTTTGTGGTGTTTGGTGGGGGTATAAGAAGAAGATGAAAAGAGACAATTCGAGGTTGACCTACCAGTTTTGATAGTCATATGAGCAATCGACATCATTTTTCTTTTATTTGACAGGATTAATTCAAAGTAATTAGTTCTCATTCTCAAAAAAATCAAAGTAATTTGTTGTAAATAAGAGAGCCACTCCTTATTTTTTCTTTCAACAGTTAGCTCATGTTAGTGTAGATGAATATTTCCTCTAATTGGATTTAGGATAAATGTGCTAAAACTATAACAGCCTTGATTTCTTTGAGGGTGGAATCATAACTTCTATATATTTTTCTATGAATCACTATTGTCAAAGTAAATATCTGATGTTGCTTCAGACAGTTTTTCTAAAGGTATATATGGGTAAACTGTGATATATGTCTCCATACCTTACGTTTGACATCGTAAATGCAGGTGTGTCAGCTGGAGCATCAACTCTTCAATCACTTCTTTCCATCATCTTCAGAGGACATTTCGAGTTTGACTCCTCTTGTAGATCCTCTGTGAGTTGCTTAACTTCTCTTGTGGGGTTCCTTCTGCATTTGAACAATTTTTGCTTCTTACTGATTTCCTTTCCCACTTCTTCTTTTCTA
Source organism: Solanum lycopersicum (assembly GCF_036512215.1). NCBI lineage: Eukaryota > Viridiplantae > Streptophyta > Magnoliopsida > Solanales > Solanaceae > Solanum > Solanum lycopersicum. The sequence continues at coordinate 9,778,384 of NC_090806.1, read as the reverse complement.
GTTTGCTTCTTTTTTCCTTTTCTTGTCTTGGTTTGTTTGGGGGTGGGGGAGGTTTGGATTATCTGTATTGTTTTTCACGCGACTTGTAAACAAGAGAGCCGCAACATAGCAAAATTTTTGTGCCAGTAAGACTTTGCTATTTTGGTAGCTTGTGCCATGCTTAAACCTTCTTAGGCCAGAGTTGCTATCAGCGGTAAGTGTGTGTAAACATTTTCAGACATTATTTGTGTGCTAATAAAAATCAGTGTGGACCATGAGGCTGCCCAATAGCTTAGTGATTGTCACTTTAGATCTTAGGGCTAGCACAAGATAAGTTCCTGGTTTGGAATTTGAAGCAGTCCTGAGGGATGTACAGCTATCTATTCCTCTGAAAGAGCTGCTCAGATTTCCCTCTGGTTTAGATTTGCAGGTTGCTCTGGCCATCAGTTATGAATATGTGCTATGTTTATATATCAAGTTAGTCTGGTCATCATTTGCTTCTGCTTCAACTGCTTTTATGACCTTAAATCTTTGGCTTTGAGATACAAATGTGGAGGTTAAATGTGAAAGTTATAGTAAATTCAAGCGAACCTGGTATTTCAAGTATATGCGTTCACTTATTCTCCAAAACATAAGTATAAGCTTTAACTCAAAAGGTGGTTAAACAACTACTTTTTGATAAAGAAGGTAGCAGAGAAATTATTTAAGTGAAGATTAAAGGGTTGGCTCATCACCTATTAAGAGTTTCAAAATGTGTGTTTGTTGCCCTTAATATTTGTCGGTTAGGTAAAAAAGCATCTTCTACGTCCAAAAAAGTAAAATCATGAAGTCTGGTAAAGCCTCATTTGTCTTCACTAAGCTGAGGATGTTCGGATTAAGTACACATCTAAATATTAAGATTTAGATATCTGAATCTGAATGCACATGAATATTTAAGATGTATTAAAAACTATATACTAAATGTTTAGGACGGTTTGATTTTCAAAAATTGAACATATTAATGTTTTTATTTATAAATTAATAAATATGAAGTTAAAAAACAAAATACTATATTTATCTCCTATTGTATCTTTAAAAAATTATATGGTGTTGGAGGTGGTGATTTCTCGTGGTGGTGGTTGTGAGTAGTAGCTAGTTGTGATGGTCGGTAGTTAGTAGTGGCGGCTAATAGTTTTGTAGTGGATAATAGTAATAGTTATTGGTGGTGATGAATGATAATGGTGGTTTGACTATACATAGCGGTGATTGTCAGTAGTGATTAATATTTGTTGTGGTAATGGTTGTTGGTGCTGGCAATTGTAAATGTGCTGTCAATAACCAACCCAAACCTAATTGGTTTGGATTTAATTTTGCCACCCCTATTCAAACCCATTTAATTTTTCTTTCTTATTAAATAACATATAAAATCAAAGAAAAAAAATTAAAAATATTTTAACAAAATTTCTCAAAAATCATTTTGTTTTACATATCAACTCAATTTTTAATGGGTTGAAATGGTTTGGGTTGAGCAAACAAATGGGCGGTCAATAACCAACCCAAACTTAAATGGGTTGGGTTTAATTTTTCCACCCTATTCAAACCCATTTAGTGCTTGTAACATGAAAAAAAAATGTACTTAATGATTGACATTTGAATGATTCAGATCTAAAAACCAAACGGACTTAATGACTGACAAATGAATGGTTAAGATTAAGACTATTATTAAATGCAAACAGATGAGGCCTAAGGAAACCTAATTGTTGTCAGTTACTACGTGTGATGTGTTTCTTTGTGATATGCTGACTTCTCTTACTATCTGGGGCTTCCAGTCACTCGGAGCGCAAAGCGGTAAAAACTGACACGGTCCCGCTTCAAGCTTTAAGTGAAGTGCTTGCTTCATTGAAGTGAAATCAAAAGAAAAAAGACCAAAATAAATAGAGACAAAATATATAAGAAAAAATTCATATTAAAACCAAATAAAGGCCCCCTTTATTTCCTTGTCACAAAACAGACATACTATTCTTATCCTATTGGTATCACCAACTTTTTTCCCATATTTTCATCCCGGGCTAGCCATTTTACATCACGGATAAGATTTGAGAAAAATAATCAACACCTATATTTTTATCATTATAAAAGAAAAAATTCAACATTTTAGTCATTGTTAAGAAACAAAACAATTCAGCAATATATATTTGATCACTGTGAGGGAAAAAATTTCGGCAACATATAATTTAAATAATCAAAGCTATACATGACAAAGGAAAGCAGAGTAACGAAAAGAGTAGCAAAAAAGAAGAAAGTCCTAGCTAGCAGTGCCACTGCACCAAAATGAAGAAGAAAGAAGAGAAAACGAAGAAAGAAAAGAGAAAAAGTACTGGAAGGAAAAAGTACACAGAAACTTTACTATTCTAATTTCTTAAGGATTAGGTAAGTCATACCTCTTTTTATTATTTAAAGGTGACCACTTCCTAATTTTTTAAAAAAAACCGCTGCTTTTCTCGCTTCACCGCTTCTGGTCGCATCGCGCTTCAAGCCCAGAAGCAGCCGCTTCTTTCACATGCCTCGCTTCAGCTGGCTGAAGTGCTGAACTCTCGCTTCGCTTCACTGCTTAAAGCGATGAAGCACTTGCTTTCCTGAACACTGCCCCCATGGGTGATATATGAAATGAGATGTCCATTATACCTATACCTTTCTTTTGGTTCATAAGTTCTCTTTTTTCCTTCTCTGGTATTTTAATGTACATGTATGTCCTTCCTGATTGTGGGGCAGAGAGATAGAAAGCCTTGCACTTTTATCCATCAAAATTTGACCTCGAATATAAGCTGTACCATATTTATAGTTTTTCTTGTCAAGTTAATGTGATTAGATAATATCAATGGAGGGAGTTACAGTTACTGATAGTCGAATCTAATGGCAGATTTCAGTGTTAGTAAGTTAATCAGCAGTGAAACATGTACCTTTCATATATGAGAAGGTAATGGAACGTGTTATTTGGTTCACTTGATAACATTACTTTTTATCTTTGCTCCATTCTAGTAATTGGAGATTCGCAATCAGATATTCTCTACCCCCTGCATTCTCAAGCTACATTTCTACTTGCCTCCTTTATTTATAAATATTCTTATTTATGTAGTCCATGATAAGTCATGTTTTTGAGCTTATGTCCTCTGCATAACATGATATGAATATTCTGTGCATAGCATATATATCCATGTGCTCCCACCCCATCTCTCAGTTGGTCCAATTACAAGCAGTTTAATGAAGCGTTGACATGTTATACTCCCTCCATCCCGTTTTAGGTTATGGTGTTTACTGAGCATGGAGTTTAAAAAAGAAAGAAAGAGTTTGAAAATTTTGGTCTATAGTAGGCCCACTTAGTCTACCCTTGAGCTGAGGGTCTTTCGGAAACAACCTTTCTACCTACACAAGGTAGTGGTAAGGTCTGCATTCACTCTACCTTCCCCCGATCCCACTTAGTGGGATTCCATTGGATATGTTGTTGTTGTGATCTATAACAGACCATAGACACTTGTATGACAATAAATAATATCATTAAGGTTAGAAATGCAAGTTTAAAGGAAAAGTTGTCAATTCTTTTTTGGATAGACGAACAAGGAAAATGTGTTGTATAAAAATTGGACAAAGGAAATACTGTCTATATGCCCCTGAAGCTGCTGGAATTTGAGCTTTTTTTTTTTTTTTTAATGATAAGTAGCTTGATCTCTATGTCTCTTAAGGTTACAATTACCTCCCTACAAACTGCAGGTGTACTTTCCTCTATGATACATCGCGTCCTAAACTTATTCACGAAACAAACCTGGATGTTCTTTGTGAACTGGTTAATATCCTCAAAGTTGAAGTTCTAGGAGAACAGCTGAGCAGACGGAGGAAGTCATTGGCTGGGTTACCTCCAACGCTAGACAGGATTCTAGCTAATGTTCATGAACGATTAACTTTTCGTGCTCGCACCTATATCCGTGATGAGGTAACATCCCAAGTATTGCTCGGACATTTTATTTAAATGCTGTTTGGCGACTTATCTGTTACTCGGACATGAGATGATATTATCACTTAATCAGCACCCTCGTGGATGAATGAGTAGTGCCAAAATTAGTTACTGGATAAATTAGGCATTCGTTTCCTGTTGCATTGATTTTGGTTAAATTAGGCCTCATGGTATATACCGTATACTATTGCTCATAGCTTAGCGTTTTCTCTTTATTGTTCTCTTAGCTGCACTATCTTCCATTGTTGTGATACGTAGTACCTTCAAACAAAATCGCCCATCAGTGGAAGTGAGTAATTCTCCATTGGAGTTTGAAGCTTTTATATTTTCCATTCTTTCTTATGATCAGGTTATCATGATAGCTTTCTCGAAAGTTGATTCTTGCGCGGTGGGAGGAATATGCTTTGTGGCAGACTTCTGACAATTGGACATATCAAATAGGCTCTTGAGTGAATTATACCAATTTATGTGACGTTAAGTAACCTTTTGGAATTTGAATCTAGTATGTACTTCATCCTTTTCTGAAATACTTAGTTTCACTTGTGTTGGAGATAATAAGGAAAAATGAAAATTTAGAAGGTTGTAGATTATAGTTTCCCTTTTATAGCCTTGAATAATTTTATAAAAAGGCACTATGGTTGTGCTACCTAGGTACAAAAAGAGCACCCAACATCTGATTTATTTACAAGTTTATGGAAAAACATGGGCCTATCCATCATTGTGAGGGAACTTTTCATGTTTACCTTATTTTTGGTACTGTTGATTTGGTATTTGTTCAATGTTCATTCGGCTCCGAGATAATATTTTCTCCTCCCTCCATATTTCCGTTTTCTACTCCGTGCATCATTTGTTTGGATTAACAATGCAAAGTGGTATGATCTTCAATGTTGTATAACGTTCGCTTGAGATGTCTTTAAATGAGAAACATGGTCAGTGATGATTGTAGTAGTTGTTGCTAGGAGTTCTAATGGATTTGTATGGAGATGCAAAATGTCTATTAAATATGATAAATTGGGATTGATAAGAGAAAGAATTAGACCATATAAGTTGGGATGAATGGAGTAAGGAGCACATATGTATGTTTGGTTTCTGTATGCTTGAATTTCCTTACAAGTAACCAGTGGTCTACAAATAATTTGGTCTGATTTCTTTCCCTGCTTTGTTTTCAGATTGCAAATTATCTTCCTTCAGACGAGGATCTGGGATTACCCTAAGAAGTTGGAGCAATCTGTTTCAGCAGAACTGGATTCACCATCTGTAAGTACCAAATTCTTTGTCCTGTGACGGGCATTCAGTTGATTTTTGTAACATATATCTTTAAAGGAATTAAGAGCTAGGACAACTTTTATATGTATCTTTATTTTTGGGGGTCTGTAATTTTTTTGGTGCAGAAGTTTGCATTCTCTTGTGAAGGTTGCAGTTTGATATATGGAGGTTCTGTAAATCAATATCTTGCTCAAGGGTGTGAACTGACTATTCTTGACCTGTGATTCTAGTTGGATGCATATATTCCATTTTTATATTTGTGCAGGACTAATATATTAGAAGCACACGTTTAGGTGCTATCCCTTCTGAAAAAAGAATATACACCTGAGGATAGACAAGACCTTGTCAAGATGGTTTCAATGCAGGATTTGGAAACAAAACTTGATAAGCTTCTGTAACGAGCTTCCGTTATAGAAACTTACATTAAGTGGTTATCACAATTCATAAAACTTCCAATAAGCTCCCAAAATAGTTATTTCTTCAACTTCGACTTCTGTGATACTAGAACTTATCGTGGTGGAGGTTCTGGGAACTTTGTGGCATGGAGGAAGGTTTTAACCCAGTTCAATTCATATACATCGATCCTACGGTGATTATAGATTATACATGTAAAGCTTTATTGAAGGAACAACTTAAAGTTTTGGCTTCTGGATTTATCGTCATCTGAAGAATCATCAATGCATCACTCTTGTTTCTGTGGTAACATTCAGTTTACGATGGTAGTTAGTAAGTAAATTGAAAGGCTTTGCGCCATTGGTGTCAGATTTTGGGTTTTCAAATTTCTTGTTGTACCCTAGATTTTACCGCTGCTTGATTAGTTTTACTACTCCCATCCTGTTCCATTTTACTTTGATTGTCATAGTTGACTTGACACAACTTAATTCAAAAATGAAAGCATTGATCTTAAACATATTATAACATCCGTGGGTGCTATAACTTTTTTTTTTTTTTTATAGTTTTGATCTTTAAACGTATTAGTAGAATCTGTGTAGCTGTAAAATAAGCTTTGATGAGCTGGGACATGGAATTAAAAAACTGTAACGACCTGTTTAGTCATTTCGAGCAGTAGAATCATTTGTGATAAAAACGGACTGGGTCGACGGATCACGCGACGGACCGTCATAGTCATGACGGACCGCCATGGACCCCGTCGTCCCACACTTGTGTAATTTTGTTGTTGCTCTCCTCATTGCCCTCGACGACAAGTAGGACGAATCGTCATAGGCAAAACGGTCCGTTGAGCGTCTTCGTGCCAAAACACTTCAACTCTAAAATCTGGGTGCTGGGATCGACTCTCTGAACTTCGCGACAGAACTGCAGTACGGACCGTCGTAGATACGGCGGACCGTCACAAAACTCGTTAATGAATTTGACTCTCTAAACTTTGTGACGAACCTACAGGACGGACCGTCACGAGCTGCATAACCTCGACTGGGTCGGATTTCTGCTAAAAGTTTTTAAGGGGTGTTTTGGACCATTCATGACAAATTTTATGAAATTAGTGGGGTAAGTTTAATAATTTATTTACTTGGAGGCTAAAAGAGATAACCTTAAAATAAATAATGGGTTACTTTTATCATAAGGAATTATATGATAATTAGGATAAAAGAAAAAAAGAATCTGGAGAAGGAAAAAGATAGGGAGAACGAGCGAGATAAAGGGAGAAGCGAAGAGGAAAGCAAAGACATTGAGAAGTAGCTTGCTTGATCACGATTCTTCGGTGGAGGTAGGTTATGGTTTATGCTATTTCATAGTAAACTCTTAATAGCGATTGATATGTATTGGGTGGTATTGTAAAGTCTTCTATATGCTTGATTGTGGGTTTGTATGTTGTAATTGTGTAATTGTGGTGAATTAGAATGTTGATACTGTTGAACCTTTAATCTTGAATCCTCTCTGTTAAGTGATGCCTTGAATAAAGAAGGCTTGATGAAAATAATATAACAATGAATTGAAAGCGGTGATAATAAAGGATAAATTAATAGTATAAATGGATCGGGTGTCACGTTCCGACACGTAGCATTAAGGGATCGAGTGTCACGTTCCGACACGTAGAATTAGGGGATCGGAGTGTCACGTTCCGACACATAGTATTAAGGGATCGGGTGTCACGTTCCAACACGTAGCATTAAGGGATCGGCTGTCACGTTTCGACATGTAGAATTAGAGGATCGAAGTGTCACGTTCCGACACGATAATAATGAAGAGAAGTAATTTTGAATTATGTTAATATACTCTATTCAAAGAACCTAATTCCCAAATGAGTATGGTGTGGAGGCTTGAGTCCTTATAGGTGCGCTTGGTGTTGTTGCCAATGGTTCTTGTACTCGTTGTTGCTACCTGTTGAGTATTGTAGTTGATTTTATAATATTATTTGATATATATTGCTTTCTATTTTGAGGTAGCCGATGATACCTACTCAGTACTTGTTCCTTGTACTGACCCCTACTTGTAATTTTCTTCTTTGTTATTAGTGGAGTGCAGCAAGCGTGTCATCGACTTCGACTCGTCCTCAACTCTATCCAGTCTTCAGTATATCAGAATTCAGGGTGAGCTACTGTTTCTAGCTCGGACTGGACTCTCTCCTTCACGTCTTGATGTCTTGAAGTTCGGACATGGACCATCTTTTTACTATTTTTAGTTTCTTAAATACTCTTAGATTTAGAAATTTGAGGATAGATGTTCTTGATGTGATGACTTCCAGATTTTGGGGATAATAAGTGTTAAACTTTAGAAGCTTATTTAATTGGTTACATTAATAAGTTTTGGATCTTCCGAATTATTTTTGTTATTCATAGTTGAACTATTGGTAAATGTTGGGGTTTAGATTTGTTGGTTCGCTCACATAGGAGGATAAGTGTGGGTGCCACTCGCGGCTCGTTTTGGGTCGTGACAAACACCCTTACCTTTGAACCCTACTTTTCTTTTGAAAGCACTTTGTGATGTTGGATAATCGAGTTCAGAGCTTAAAGGACAGGTTTTTCTAATCATAATTTTCGAAGGGGTTACAGATAATTGAAGAAACCATAAGGAAACAAGTGAGGACACATGATCCAGTTTTCCCTTTTCTTCCCAACGTGGTTCCATGCTTAGATTCAAGCGCCTTCTTGCTCTACTAACAAGTTGCAGTGCCCCTTTGGCGTTGCTGCTGAAATTTGCTTATTTTTATAAGTACTTTCTTAAAATAGCTTTTTTTAAAAAATGTTTTTGAAAAAAAGCAATTTGTGTTTGACAAATTTATTTGAAATGTGATTAGCAAAAGCAAACACAAGTTTTGAAAACTTTCAAAAATTGCCCCAATTTTTTTTATACAATCTTATCAAATAACAAAAGTATAATACAATATAACAAAGATATTATAAAAAGTATATTATATTTATTAATCAAACTTTACTTCAGTAAAAACATAAAATTGAGCATGACCTGTGCACTGTACTCTCATTAGTAACTATGTCATCGTGTTCATATTCCGTGAATATATTATCCTTTGGTATTCTTACAAAATATTCTATGATACAAAATAGTAAGGTTTATTGTACAAAATATAGATTTGTAAGTCAAATTTTGTATTTGAAAATATGAAATCAGGATATGCAATTTTCAAATCAGGCGACGTTTTGAAGAAATTGAGTCGTTGAATGATTTCAAATCATGATATGAAACTTCCAAATCAAGTGTTTTGAAGAATTTGAAATTTCATCTCATGATTTCAAATCACAAAATGAAATCACATGAATTCATGTGAAATCCGATGACCCCCTACTGCACACGCCTCTGTCCATACTTAAGCTCCAACTTCAGGGGTACAACCTATATTAGTGAAGAAAATCTCCAAGAATAATTGAATTTCCATGAAGTTCATAGAATGAACACCACAGAAAATCTTTAATTGCGCAGTGGTTGAGACTTTTTAATATGACTAGCCTGATCTAAGGCTTGATCAACAGGAGGACTTTATTAATTTGATATCTATAAACATATACTAGGATCTGATGAGTAACTATATCATGTAGTCTCCATTGGAACTGATTTTGCCTAATTTGTAGACCAACATGTTCTATTCGTGCAGATCACTTAGTGTCACGACATAAATTATTCCTAGATATGATATGATGAATAAAATTTAAAAAGATCCTAAACAAATGGCTTGACATAAGCATGGGTATTAAGATCTCAACATAATAGAAATAAACAGATAGAGCGGATTATATAAATCACTGTGAGTGTGTTTTATTATAAAAATAACAAAATCGCCTTTGAGACAACTTGAATATATTTTTGAATTTTGTAAAACTAATTGGCTTGGTCTCTTTTAGGACCTTGTTGTATATTTTATACGGCTTGCTATATATCAATGCTAGGACCCATTTTTATATTTTGGCGTAAGGCTTGGCTGAACCCATCAGCAGTCCCTTAAAATTGACATCAATTTTCCCTTAGACACCTCAATTACGCTTTGTTTATCTTAGATACCTCATGTTGAGTCCCGTTGTGTCATTTTGACACTTTTTGCTAACTTGAAATATTGCGTGTGATGCACCCATTTTGAGATCTTTTTTGGATTCTTTTGAATTTTTTTCCTTCTTCTTCTTCTTCTTCTTCTTCTTCTTCTTCACTTTTTAGCTCTACCACTTATTCCACCTTTCCCCATGAAAATTCATGATAAAAAAACCTTACATAACATGAAAAAATAAAATAAAAAACTACCACAAATTTTACAAATGTTTATAAGAACAAAATTTTAAAAATCATCACACTAAAATTTGAAAAGATTTTTTTAGAACAAGATACATTTTTTCTCAAAAAAGTTAGAAGAATGTCATGTATAATTTTCAAAATCAATTAAAAAATCCTAAAATCTAATGATTTTTTTTTTAAAAAAAATAACTGGAAGAAGAACCAAAAAAGGGATTGTAGAGTTGGGGAGGCAGATAGGGTAGGGGTAGGGTGGGATGGTAGAAAATAGGTAATTTTATTTATTAGTTTTAATAATTTATTTAAAAATTATTATATTTACATTCAAATTCACATGTGACCTTTTAATTAGTCATCATGTCATTTCATCCGCAAGTGTGTTACACACTTTGTAATTTTAGCTGATTGTCAAAAAGGTGTCAAAATGACATAGCGAACCCCTACTTGAGGTGTCTATGTGAAAATTGGTGCCAATTTAAGGGGCTGCCGATGTGTTCAACCTTTAGCGTGATATATAAATATGATTCTTGACTTTGCATCAGTTGGCAATTATGACTTTTAACTTTGGATGTGCACAAATACACTTAAACTTGTATAAAATTTTAAAAATAGACGCATTCGTGCCGATATGGTAATTTTGTGTCCTACATGGCGTCCTACATGTATTATGACATGTGGGAGACGTGTGTCTACTTTTTCAATTTTATACAAGTTTAAGTGTCTACTTGTGCACACTCAAAGTTGAAGGACATAGTTGTCCACTGAAACCAAGTTAAGAATTATGTTTTGTATTATGCCTTATATTTTTATTGCATCTGCGTTTTTTATTTTTGGCATAATACATAAATATGCCTTTTAACTTGGTCTCGAATCACATTTATGTCCTTCAACTTAGGTTATGCACAAGTAGACACTTAAACTTGTATAAAGTTGAACAAATAGTCACTTATGTCCTACATGTCATTTTTTGTCCTATGTGGTGTCCTACGTGTATTTTGTCATGTAGGACTCATGTGTTTATTTATTTAAAAGTTGGATAGTTAAAGTGTATGTTTGTACATTATGAAAGTTGAAAGGTCAAAGTTAAAATTTGAAGTCAAATTTAGGGTCAAATATATGTATTATGCCTTTATTTTTCTAGTTTTTTTATGCAAGTTATCTCGAGTTTTGGCTTGCCTACTAGGAACTTATGGAAGGCGTCATCATGATACAATTTCAAGTAGTGACACAAATATATATACTACATGTTAATTCAAATTTCAAGCTTGCAATAATTAATAATTAAGGCATAATACATATATAAGATCTTAAACTTGACTTCAAATTTTAACTTTGACCTCTAACTTTCATAGTGCACAAATAGGCACTTTAACTATGCAACCTTTTAATAAATAAACACGCGAGTCCTACCTGGTGAAAGGCGTGATGTGCACGTATTTTGCGCAAGTTAGGAGTAATTTTTTAGGCCCAAAACGGTAAAAAATATTGAAATGACAACTCTATCCTTAATGAATCCCTTTTTTATATATATTTTTTATACTTCCAAATCAAAACCTCATTTATTTTTTTTAATTCTAAAATGGACGTGTAAAATATTTAATTAGCTAACAACCATTGAGTGACTCACTAATACAAGAAGGAGCATTTGCATTTCACACTCTTTGGCCCCAAAAATCATGTGTTTATTTATTTAAAGGTAGGATAATTAAACTGTCTCTTTGTGCACTATGAACTTTGGATGTCAAAGTTAAAATTTGAAGTCAAGTTTAAGGTCCAATATATGTATTATGCCTAATAATAACATATACTCCATCTTCCCAATATATGTGACTTACTTTCATTTTTAGTTAACCCCAAAAAGAATGACACATTTTCATATTAAGTAATAATTTAACTATTTAATATCTATTTTACCCTTAATAAAATGATTTACAAGCACATAAATTTCTATTATTCATTTGGCATAATACATAAATATGACTCTTAACTTGGCGTCAGTCGATAACTATGATGTGCACAAGTAGAGACACTTGAACTTGGATAATATTGAACAAGTAGACACACGTGACCTACAAAAAATCCAAAAATATAATGTATTTGAACAAGTTCACAAGATCCTTAGTTAATCATCAACTTCCATCCTCCTCTTTCGATTTTTCATAGCTTCATCTTGTGAATATTGTGCAGTGGAAGGAGTATCGATGATATCAGCAGGAAGATCTTCTCTCGACCATCTAACATCTACATTAAATAATAATTCTAATGAACCAATATCATCATTAGGCTCCCTCCAAAATATTTCTTCAATATTAGAACAATGCTCTTCTTCCAAATTATACAAATCCACTGGGGTTTTGTTTCTTGCATAGTAAACATTTTTCTCAATTGGGTCTTCCACATAAAAAACTTGATGCACTGAGATGCTAGTACAAAAGGATTATTTGTACTACATTTTTTGTTGAAATATATCCGAGTCAATCCAAATTCATCGACTTCATTATGAAACCAATCCATTTAAAAAGTACAACACTAAAGCAACCCCAATAATCAATCTCAATGATATCCTGAATAATTCCATAATAGAGAACCATTCCAACAACAAGATTTTGGTCCCTAGCACTAGCAAAACTATCTGTTGTTGCTGAGAAAGTCACTCCACTATTCTGAGTTTTGTAAGGAGCATCTCGTGTCTTTGTATGAAATTGATATCCATTAATGAAATATCCAGTATATTTTTTTGCCACAAAGTTAGGCCCTTTATCTAGCCATTTTAAATTATTGGACACTTCAATATTTTTAACTTTTTCCCTGAACCAATCACCAAATTCTCTACTATGGAGCTGTGCTTTTACCCATGCATCGCCTCTAGTACGATTAACAATTAAACTCTTATGTTCCCTGTAAGCATGTAATGTAATGTAATTAATGTGTATTTATAAATGAAATGAAAATTGAAATACATTATCATAAATTCTAAATGAAGTTTAAAAACAAACGACTATTTTATCTTACTTGATATATGCATCTACTTGTTCATCTCCGGTATTGAACAAAGTATATCGATGTGCTTCAAACAACTCATGTTGGTCCATGATAATAATCTTGCCTTTCCTTATATTCTCACTTCCTATTGGATGACCTGTCTTAGGAAATAAAGGGGAAACTCCACCTTTCTCGGTATGAATGTCCGCATCATCATCTGTTTTATACCTACTTAACTTAGTTTTCACTGTATTAGGTAGGTATATCGAAATGAATTTCAAACAATCTACGACCGAAAAACCTTCTACTATTGATCCTTATGGATTTTTTCAATTACAAACGAGCCCCTTGAAGTCACACATAGTTCTCTCAGTAGAAAACATCCAACGCAAATGAGTTGGGCCTCTAAGCTTAATTTCATCTACTAGATAGATAGGCAAATGTGTCATTATATCAAAAAAAGATGGAGGAAAAATCTTTTTAAGCTCGCATTCAATATTTATGATTTCTGCTTGCATCTTATCAATGTCGCTTCTTCTTATAACCTTGCTACATATGGCTCTAAAAAAAATTCCAATCTAATTGAGCCCATGACTACATTCTTGGGTAACACTTTTCTGACTACAACTTGGAGCAAGTAATGCATTATGAAATGAGCATCATGACTTTTGTATCCTGAGACTTTCATCTCTTCAATTTGCACACGACTTGATATATTAGAAACACACCCTTTTGGTAATTTGGCATCTTTTATAACAGTCCAAAATAACTTTTTCTCATCTGGTGTCATAAAGAAACAAGCTTTAGCTAGATGAATATTTCCTGTATCACAATCTTTTAGAGGTTGAAGCTCTTTACGTATCCCCATTTCATACATGTCCTAGCGAGAATTTATATGATCTTTGGACTTTTCAAGTATATCCAATAAAGTCCTAAGCAAACTATCACTAATATTCTTCTCTATGTGCATCACATCAAGATTGTGCCTCAATTTGTTTGTTGCCCAATACGACAACTCAAAAAATATGAATTTTTTTCCATGGACCATCATTCTTTCATTTTCTTTTCTTTTTATTCTTTCCAAAAACATTATTCAATTCACGAAGCTCTTCAAGAACTTGTGCCCCTAACAATAGAGTAGGTGCAACTTTATGCTCCTCTTTACCATTGAATGATTTTTTATCTCTTCTGAATGTATAATCAAGAGGTAAAAATGTCTGCTGACCCAAGTGCCACATCTTACGACTATGTTTGAGATATTGGGAACAAGTATTATGATTACAAGTGGGGCATTGCCCATCTCCCCTTAATGCTCCATCCAGAAAGTATTGCTAGAGTTGGAAAATTACTAATTGTCCACAATAAAGCTGCATGCATTTGAAATGTTTGATCAGTTACAACATCATATGTTTCAACTCCCACTTCCCATAGTTCCTTCAACTCCGCAATCAGTGGTTGCAAGTATACATCTATATCATTTCTCGGAGATGATGGACCAGGAATAATCATTGACAACATAATATTCTCTAACTTCATGCAAGTCCATGGTGATAAATTATAGTTCATCAACATAACTGGCCATGTCTCATGGGAAATGTTCATAGTTCTGAACGAATTGAAACCATCACTTGAAAGACCCAATCTAACATTACGAGCATCATTAGCAAAGTCAAAATGCAAGTGTCACGACCCAAAATGAGCCGCGAGTGGCAACCACACTTATCCTCCTAGGTGAGCGAACCAAAAAATCTAAACCCCAACATTTACCGGTATATCAATTATGAATAGTAAAAATAATGCGGAAGATCCAAAACATATTAACGAAATCAATTAAATAAACTTCTAAATTTTAATATTTATTAATCCCAAAATCTGAAGTGATCACATCAAAAACATCTATCCTCAAATTTCTAAATCTAAGAGTATTTAAGAAGCTAAAATAAGTAAAAGAAATAATCCATGTCCGAACTTCAAAGACATCAAGACATGAGGGAGAGAATCCAGTCCGAGCTAGGAATAATAGCTCACCCTGAAATCTGACATGCTGGAGACTGGCTAGAGCTGAGGATGAGTCGAAGTCGATGGCACGCTTGCTGCACTCCACAAATAACAAAGAAGAAAATACAAGTAGGGGTCAGTACAAGGAACACGTACTGAGTAGGTATCATCGGCTAAATCCTAATAGAAAGCAACATATACTGAATAATAATATAAAATCAACCACAATACTTAAAAGGTGACAAGCAACAAGTACAAGAACCATTAGCAACAACACCAAGCACACCTATGAGGACTCAAGCCTCCACACCATACTCATTTGGGAAATAGGTTCTTCAAATTAAAGTATATTAACCTAATTCAAGATTCCTTCTCTTTATTATTATCGTGTCGGAACGTGACACTCCAATCCCCTATACCGTGTCAAAACGTGACACTCCGATCCCCTAATACGTGTCAAAACGTGACACTCCGATCCAATAGTACCGTGTCAGAACGTGACACTCCGATCCATTTTTCTCATTATTTTATTTTATCATGTCTTCTTTATGTCAAGGTGTCATCTTAATAGAGAGGATTTAAGATTGGAGGTTCAACAATCTCATCATTCTAACCAACCACAACTGCACAATCAAAACATACAATCACACAATCAAGTACATAGAAGACTTTACAATACCACCCAATATATATCGATCGCTATTTAGAGTTTATCTATCACATAGAAATTAAACCATAACCTACCTCCACCGAAGAATCGTGATCAAGAAAGCTACTCCCCAATGCCTTTGAACCTTTTTAATCTGAAGTCTAAGTCACTTGCTTTCTTCTTCATTCTCTCTCTCTCGCTCGTTCTCCCTTTCTTTTTTTTTATTTTTCTTCTGCAGATTCTTTTTCTTTTACCCTAATTATCATATAATCCATTATGATAAAAGTAACCCACTATTTATTTCCCTATTATCTTCTTTAACCCCAAAGTAAATAAACTATTGAACTTACCCCACTAATTTCATAATTATAATCATGAATAATCCAAAACACCCATTTAAATTTTAGCAGAAATCCGACCCATGATGGAGTTACGCAGCTTGTGACGGTTCGTCGTATCTACGACGGTCTGTGCTGCAGTTCCGTCGTGAAGTTTAGAGAGTCGATCCCTGTACCCAGATTTCAGAGTTGAAGTGTTTTGGAACGAAGACCCTCGACGGACCATCGTGCCTATGATGGTTCATCCTACCTATCGTCGAGGGTAATTAGGAGAGCTGCAGAAGAAATTACACAAGTATGGGACAACGGAGTCCATCACGATCCGTCGTGACCATGACGGTCCGTCGCGTGATCCGTCGACCAAGTCAGTTTTTATCAAAAATAGTTCTACTGCTCGAACCGACTAAACAGGTTATTACAATAGATACCAATTTACCCATCGTTCGTCCTCGAACGAGCACAGGAAGAAAAACAAGGGCGAGAAAGAGTACCTGAATCTGTAAAAATATGTGGATATCTTTCTTGCATATCAGCCTTATTCTCCCAAGTGGACTCTTCAACTGGACGATTCTTCCACTGAACCTTGATAGATGCAATCTCCTTTGATCTCAACTTGCAGACCTCTGTATCTAAAATAGCAACAGGATCCTCCTCATAAGACAAATTCTCATCAAGAAGAACTGAATCCCAACGAATAATGTAGTTTCCATCCCTATGTCATTTTTTCAGCATAGACGTATGAAATACCGAGTGCACTCGTGAGAGTCCTGGAGGCAATGCCAATTCATAAGCCACCTCCCCCACGTGCTTCAGAACTTCAAATGGACCAATATACCTCGGACTAAGCTTACCTCGCTTCTTAAACCGCATCACTCCTTTCATGGGTGAATTCTTCAGCAAGACTTGTTCACCCTCCATAAAATCCAAGTCCCTAACCTTTCGATCTGCATATTCTTTCTGCCTGTTCTGAGCTGCTAGAAGCTTCTCCTGAATGAATTTAACTTTATCTAACGATTCCCTCAAAAGATCGGTACCCCATGGTCTCACCTCAAATGCATCAAACCAACCAATGGGAGACCTACATCTCCTCCCATACAGTGCCTCAAATGGGGCCATATCAATACTTGAGTGATAGCTATTATTGTATGAAAACTCTGCGTAAGAAGTTATCTTAATGAACACCAAATTCTATCACACATGCACGAAGCATATCCTCCAACACCTGAATCGTTCACTCAGACTGACCATCGGTCTGAGGGTGAAATGCAGTACTAAGATCCAACCTAGTACCTAATTCAGCATGCAATGTTCTCCAAAACTTAGAAGTAAATTGCGTACCTCTATCTGATATGATGGAAAGTGGAACTTCGTGCAATCGAACAATTTTTGAGATATAGAGTTTGGCTAGCTTCTCTGCATTGTGAGTCACCTTGGCCGGAATGAAGTGAGCAGACTTAGTTAATCTGTCAACAATTACCCAAATAGAATCAAACTTATCCAATGTCTTTGGAAGACCAACCACAAAATCCATTGCAATTCTTTCCCATTTCCATTCAGGAATGGGCATTTTCTGAAGTGTTCCTCCAGGCCTCTGGTGTTCATACTTTACCTGCTGACAATTCGGGCATTGGGCAACAAAATTAACAATGTCACGCTTCATTCGACTCCACCAAAAATGTTGCTTTAGGTCACGATACATCTTGGTTGCACCAGGATGTATATAATACATTGAACTATGAGCGTCTGTAAGAATAGTGTGAATCAAATTATCAACACGGGGCACACATACCCTTCCCTTAATTCTCAAAACGCCTTCTTCATCAATTATTGCCTCTTTAGCCTCTCCTCGTAATACCATATCTCGAATTCAGCTCAGCTTCTTGTCAGTAAACTGTTTTCCCTTAATCTTGTCAAGAAAAGAAGATCTTGCCTCCACACAGGCCAAAAATCCTCCCTTCTCTAGTACTTCCAGCCTCATAAAGTCATTAGCCAGAGTCTGAACCTCTCTAGCCAATGGGCATCTAGAAACCTGTAAGTGGGCTAGACTTCACATACTCCCTGCTTTTCTACTTAAAGCATCTACCACAACATTAGCTTTTCCTGGGTGATACAAAATAGTAATATCATAGTCCTTCAGTAGTTCCATCCACCTCATCTGCCTCAAATTCAAATCTTTCTGAGTAAAGACATATTGTAAACTACGATGATCTGTATAGACTTCACACTTGACCCCATATAGATAATGTCTCCATTGCTTTAATGCAAACACAACTGCAGCCAACTCCAAATCATGGGTCGGATAGTTACGTTCATGCACTTTTAATTGCCTCGAAGTATAAGCAATTACATTCCTCTCCTGCATTAGCACTGCACCCAAACCAGAATAAGATGCATCACAGTAAACAATGAAATTCTTACCTTCCACTGGCAAGGTAAGAATTGGTGTAGTAGTCAACAAGGTCTTGAGGTTCTGGAAGCTTTCTTCACATTCATCCGACCATACAAATGGAACATTCTGCTTAGTCAAATTTTTCAATTGGGAAGCAACAGAAGAAAATCCCTTGACAAATCGACGGTAGTAGCTAGCTAAACCAACAAAGCTCCTTACCTCTGTAACATTAGTAGGTCTTACCCAACTCTTTCACTGCTTCAATCTTAGATGGATTCACCATCACTCCATCCTTAGAAACCACGTGCCCCAAGAAGGACACTGAATCTAGACAAAACTCACACTTGGAGAATTTGGCATAAAGCCTTTTCTCCCTCAACAATTCCAATACAATTTTCAAATGCTCCTCATGTTCTTTCCTGCTCTTTGAGTATATCAGTATGTCATCAGTAAATACAATAATAAAGAGATCCAGATATGGCTTAAAAATCCCGTTAATCAGGCTCATGAAAGCAGCAGGGGCATTCGTAAGCCCAAAAGACATTACTAAGAATTCATAATACCCATACCTGCTCCGAAAAGCAGTCTTTGGCACATCTGCTGCCCGTATTTTCAATTGATGATAACCAGATCTCAAATCAATTTTTGAGAAGGTTCAAGCACCTTGTAACTGATCGAACAAATCATCAATGCGAGGAATAGGATACTTGTTCTTAATAGTTACCTTATTCAGTTGCCTGTAGTCTATGCACAGCCGAAAACTTCCATCCTTCTTCTTTACAAATAAAACAGGAGCACCCCAAGGGGATGCACTTGGTCTAATAAAACCTTTGCCTAAAAATTCCTGAAGTTGGGCCTTTAACTCCCTTAACTCAGAAAAATGCTGACTGGTCTGCAATGGACCCCAAGCTACAGCCTGTAGTGAAGACTGAATAGAACGGGCTGGGTAACCTCCTGAACTCTGCCCTCTGGAGTAAGAACCACTAAATTCACCTCCCTTACGGAACCTCTTAGATGTCGAAGCCATGATGAAGTCGTCTGGATTCACCCCCTCCACCTCTATCACAAAATCAACCACTTCCTGAAAGGATTTTGCTGCAGCAGCTACCTGTAAGGCTGGGATCTGCAAATCTGACCTCAATCCTTTCACAAAAAGGCGAATCCGCTCTTGTGGACTGAAGCAAAGCTGGGTGGCATACCTGGATAGTGCCCGAAATTTAGCCTCATAAGTAGTAACAAACATCCTGCCTTACAGTAGGCTCAGGAACTCATCTCTCTTCTTGTCCCTCAAAGTCTAGGGTATATATTTCTTCATAAATAAGCTAGAGAATGATGCCCAAGTCATAGGTGGTGCCTGTGCTGGTTGACACTCAACATACGACTGCCACCACATTTTGGCATTCCCCTAAAACTGGTAGGTCACAAACTCAACACCGAATCATTCTACTATGTCCATCTTATGTAGCAGCTCATGACAATCAGCCAGAAAATCATAGGCATCCTCAGATTCAGCACCCTTGAAGACTGGAGGTTTCAACTTTAAGAATTTAGTGAAAAGTTCATGTTGATTACTCGTCATTATAGACCTTGTAGTCAATCGAGGAAACATGCCTACTTCCAATAAGGCATCCAT
Source organism: Solanum lycopersicum (assembly GCF_036512215.1). Taxonomy (NCBI): domain Eukaryota; kingdom Viridiplantae; phylum Streptophyta; class Magnoliopsida; order Solanales; family Solanaceae; genus Solanum; species Solanum lycopersicum. Next base: position 9,758,467 of record NC_090806.1, on the reverse strand, counting down.
GCGGGGAGCCACAGCAGCTGCATGTTGTATTACCGGAACCTGAGGTGCTGATGCAGAAAACACTGGAGGTGTCTGTCCCTAATCAGATAACCCGCTAACATAAGTAAGAACCTGGTTAATCATCTCTGGGGTAGGCTGGGGTGGTAATTCCTCATCTTGAACCTACTCGTTTTCCCCTTCTTCACCCTCTCTCACTACCTCATCAGTCGGTGGAGGAGTCACCACCCTATTACTAGCTGGACCAGGTGTTTGTCCTCTACCCCTAGAGGACGTTCTCCTGCGACCTCTACCACGGCCTCTTGCCACTGCTCCTCCTCGAGCTACAGCCCCAATGGTTGGCTCAGACGCACCCTGTATTGCTGGTGTTGGTGTTGGCACAGTTGTTGCTCTAGTTCTAACCATCTGCGAAATAGAGTGAGGATGTCAAATACCAATTTGTATCACCTAGATACCAATTGGATCCAAGTAATAACACGAAAGAAAGAAAGAATGGAGTTTTCCTAAAGTCCTATAGCCTCTCAAAGAAAACTAAGGTTGTCCCCCGACCGTTCCTCAAGACTCTACTAGACTCGTTCTTGAGTGATGAGACCAACGAACCTAATGCTTTGATACCAAGTTTGTCACGATCCAAAACGAGCCGCGAGTGACACCCACACTTATCCTCCTAGGTGATCGAACCAACAAATCTAAACCCCAATATTTACCGGTATATAAAATATGAATAGTAAAAATAATGTGGAAGATCCAAAACTTATTAACGAAATCAATTAAATAAACTTCTAAAGTTTAATATTTATTAATCCCAAAATCTGGAAGTCATCACATCAAGAACATCTATCCTCAAATTTCTAAATCTAAGAGTATTTAAGAAGCTAAAATAAGTAAAAGAAATGATCCATGTCCGAACTTCAAAGACATCAAGACCTGAGGGAGAGAATCCACTCCGAGCTAGGAATAATAGCTCACCCTGAAATCTGATGTGCTAGAGACTGGCTAGAGCTGAGGACGAGTCGAAGTCGATGGCACGCTTGCTGCACTCCACAAATAAGAAAATACAACTAGGGGTCAGTACAAGGAACATAAATACAACTAGGGGTCAGTACAAGGAACACGTACTGAGTAGGTATCATCGTCCAACTCCAAATAGAAAGCAATATATACTGAATAATAATATAAAATCAACCACAATACTTAACAGGTGACAAACAACAAGTACAAGAACCATTGGCAACAACACCAAGCACACCTATGAGGATTCAAGTCTCCACACCATACTCATTTGGGAAATAGGTTCTTCAAATTAGAGTATATTAACCTAATTCAAGATTCCTTCTCTTTATTATTATCGTATCGGAACGTGACACTCCGATCCCATATACCGTGTCGGAACGTGACACTCCGATCCCCTAATACGTGTCAAAACGTGACACTCTAATTCAATATTACCGTGTCGGAATGTGACACTCGTATCCATTTTTCTCATTATTTTATTTTATCAAGTCTTCTTTATGTCAAGGTGTCATCTTAATAGAGAGGATTTAAGATTAGAGGTTCAACAATCTCATCATTCTAACCAACCACAACTGCACAATCAAAACATACAATCACATAATCAAGTACATAGAAGACTTTACAATACCACCCAATACATATCGATCGCTATTTAGAGTTTACCTATCACATAGAAATTAAACCATAACCTACCTCCACCGAAGAATCGTGATCAAGCAAGCTACTCCCCAATGCCTGTGAACCTTTTCAATCTGAAATCTAAGTCACTTGCTTTCTTCTTCGTTCTCTCTCTCTCGCTCGTTCTCCCTTTCTGTTCTTTTTATTTTTCTTCTGCAGATTCTTTTTCTTTTACCCTAATTATCATATAATCCATTATAATAAAAGTAACCCACTATTTATTTCCCTATTATCTTCTTTAACCCCCAAGTAAATAAATTATTGAACTTACCCCACTAATTTCATAACTATAATCATGAATAGTCCAAAACACCCATTTAAACTTTAGCGAAAATCCGACCCAGGGTGGAGTTACGCAGCTTGTGACGATCCGTCGTATCTACGACGGTCCGTGCTGCAGTTCCGTTGTGAAAGTCAGAGAGTCGATCTCAGTACCCAGATTTCAGAGTTGAAGTGTTTTGGAACGAAGACCCTCGACGGACCGTCGTGCCTATGACGGTTCGTCCTACCTGTCGTCGAGGGTAATGAGGAGAGAAGCAGAAGAAATTACACAAGTATGGGACGACGGAATCCATCACGGTCCGTCGTGACCATGAAGGCCCGTCGCGTGATCCGTTGACCCAGACAATTTTTATCAAAAATAGTTCTACTGCTCGAACCGACTAAACAGGTTATTACAGCAAGAAATCAAAATCCTTCCAAGCTTCACCATCTGCAGGATGTCTTAAATTTCCATCTTTAAGTCATTCAGTATCATGTCATCCCATAGCTACAGATGTTTCAGAACACATGAATATCCTCTAAAGTCTAGGCTTTAAAGGAAAGTACCTAAAAATCTTCACTGGGATTTTGGTGACCTTATTAGTTAAGTCATTATGAACATTCTTCCATCTTGAAGCTCCACAGACAGAACAATTATTTAACGTTGCATTGTCATTCCAAAATAACATGCAATTGTTAGTGCAAGCATGGATTTTCTCATAATGAAAACCCAAATCTTTTATGACCTTTTTTTGCCTTGTAAACGACTCGGGTATCTGAGCAAATGGAAATGCCTCTCTTATCAAGTCCAGCAAATCTGAAAACGCCACATCAGACAACTTGTGAATGCATTTAAACAACTATAACCGGATGGTAAAACTCAACTTAGAAAAATTCTTACACCCCGGATACAACTCTTCTTTCCCTTCCTCCACTAATTTAAAAAATCTCTTTGCATCTTCAGGTGGCCCCTCTCTCACTCCTTCATGTCTCTTGTCATCTACTACATCTCTAAAAGTATCATGAAGTAGTATATCAATGTCGTCATGCATGTTAGAAGTGTCTTCATCATTGGTTGGATGTGGCGTATTTTTTTTAGGAAAATCCTTCTCCATGAAAAACTCATTTGGTGTATCCATGAATAAATCCATGAAAAATCAAGTGATCCTCTACCATATTTCGACAATGCAAATTATGATTAAAACACTTCTTACAAGGACACAATATTTCATTTCCTTGGGAAGCCCGTTCAAATGCTTTATCAAGAAAATCACTAACTCCATGAATATATATTCATTGGTGGATCTTCGGAGATTCATCCAACTTTTATCTCCCAAATCCATTGGATATATATCCTACATGCATGACATGAGCAAAACATTAAAGGCAATAAATTCATGAGTACAAGCAATATCGACAGTATTTAACCTTACTAAGTTTTAGATTCATCGAATCTCAAACCTTCATATCAATTCAACACAAAAAATTGAAAGCATTAATAGTAGATCCCAATTGACAAGTTAAAGTTATTAGAAGATCCTACCATTTAAGAAACTTAATTCAAATGAATGACAAAACGCTTGCTAAAACAAATTTCAAAGAAAAAAGGACATACTAGACTAAAGAAAATAACATAGACCTATATTAGAGAAAAAAATATATATTATATGGCAGACATACATTAGAAAAAATAACATAGATTATACCTAGCAATAAGGGCAAGCTCAAACAGATTGCATAAAGTGTACAATCTGATTGGAAATTTCAGTTGCAGAAAGGATTTGGCATATACAAATTAAAGATGAATTTAAGGATGGTTCTGTGGTAGAAGAAGAGAATGAAAAAGGTTTCTGAGCAGCCTGAGGATGAGTTTTGAAGAGAAATAGAAATGCTTTCTTGATTGCTTGTTTCTCTAAGGGGCTTTTGCCCTGAAAGTCTTGAGAGGTTTGGGAATCATACTTGCAAGTATGGAAAAGGGAGCAGTATTTGATGAACTAGACAACATTGTTAGAATCAAGGTGGCAGAAGCTAAAATGTTCCAAGCACGAGCGGATGAAGCTAGGAGAGAGGGTGATGCTCTGAAATAGATTGGTGGAACTAAGAGTGAGAGAATTGAAGAAGAATATGTAACACGAATAACAAAGTTGCAATTGTCTGAAGCTGAGGATATGCAGTAACAGAAGTTGCAAGAGTTGCAGTCTTTAGAAAGAACCTATCAGGAGTACTTTAATATGAAAATGAGAATGGAAAATAACATCAAAGATCTCTTGCTGAAGATGGAAGCTACTAGAAGGAATCTCAGTTTGTGATTAACTAGTAGCATCTTATTTAGGACAACACCATGTTTTTTTCATAAGCAGCATTTGCAAGGTTTGAAACACCTTAAGTATATTAACTTGTAGGTGTTCTTTGTATTCTGCTAACCAGATTATGTACATAGACCACCTTATCTCTTTATGTTATAGATGAACAGTTATGCACAAGATGTGAAAACCAAGAAAATAGAGATTCAGTACTTGATCATTCAGATGAGTTATTTTCCTACTTCAGCAATGTGCTTTTTTTTTGTTGGTAATACTGTGTCATCCACTGTGGTGGTACTGATTTCTAGGGGAGTTAGATTGTGAACCCTAGTAACTAATGTACAATGTGCCTGTGTTGCAACACGTTCCTGGATTGTTTATATTCTAGGGATTTCTATGCACCAGCCATAACTTGTTATAGGGTGATTCTAACTATCAAACCTTAAGTAGATGAGGAGAAAGAAGTTACTATTAGTAAATAGCAGTAAATAATAACAAAAGTGCATGGCAATATGAGATACAAGAATGAAAAGAAACAATAAAACATAGAAAATTAATTAGTTAGTGAATAGAAGCCAGTTTTGATTTGTTAGTAGCAGACAAGTTTACAAGAAACCAACAAGTTCATTGGTTTTAAAAGGCCTAAAAATCAACACAATAGTAACTAAATGAAGATTTTACGGGAACACTTCTAATTTTTGAAATGAGCAACATCAGCTAACATCCTCTCTACTCAAAATCAGAATCAGTATCATCAGAAAGTTAAATAAAATCGATAGATAACTCCTAAAATATAAATGACTACAAAATTCGATAGAACTAGTGATTAAAGCCATATCTTTCACGAACAAAACAACAACAAACACAAGACAATAGATTATACCTCCAGCAACTCAGCGCACTCATTTTGAAATCAAACATTCCACCACTAGACATCAACAGTAATCAAAGAATAAAAGAAGTATTGGAGCGAAGGAGAATAAGCTTCATATATCAACACAAAATGTCGGCTAAAATAAGTAGAGGTCAAAAGGATTACCTTTTTGGGGCAGCGACACTGAGACGAGAACACAGAAAGGTTTCTAACCGATTACAGTTCTACTTTACCAAGAGTTGGCTTCTTGTATCTTTTGTGACTTCTGCAATACAAATAAATAGTTTATAATCATGCCCTCAAAAATTTTCCATCAAATTCATTCCAATAAAGACAAGACAGCTCTTAAACAATAAAGAGGGCATATTCAATAGCAATCTAGCTTATCTTAAAGCCATTAGGCATAGTGAGTCAGCTTGCATATAGCATAGACAACCAAAAAGCATTAATGTTTTGAATCTAGAACATTACTCAATCCCAAATCCTCTTCAAGTTTAACCGTAAATCCACTTCATGGTTAACCTTAAATACTCAACTATAACATCAAATTCGGAGTGTTCTCTTTTCATGTTTCACTATATATCACAGAATCAAATAAGGGAAGTCTATATACTACCTATATTAAAGCAAATAACATAGATTAAAGACTAACCAATAAATTATTCTTTTAAGATTTTTCAAAAATAATTCTATGGGACTTAGAAATCATGAACTAGCATAGAAAACTTAAACATTGTGCACCTTTAAGACGAATTAACAAACTACACCAAAAAAATGAGCTGGTTGTTCCTTGTTGTTTTCCTCAACGAGCTTCACCAACAGCTTCACTCACCAACGAGCTTCACCAACACCTTCACCAACAACTTCACCTAGAGATTTCATTTTTTTTCAAGTAAAGCTTCAGAAACGCTCTCTCACATTGCTTTTGGATGAAAGGTTCTGCAAATAAGGGTTTTTCTTTTTCTTTTACTAGAAATTTAATAAGGGACTAATATATCTTGCCAAATTAATTGGAGGGAAATATATTTTTTAGGAGGGAAATATATTTAGGGCTAAAAAATCAGAATTATTTTTCTAAAAATAACTGTTGCCATAGAGTTATCTATCGCAACAGTTCTAAAACTTGTTGCTATAGATTCTCTATAGAGACGCTTATAGGGAAGATGCAACATTTTATTTTAAGAATTGTTCTATCAGATTCAAGGATATTTGGTCACGGTTATAAAATTTGTAATAGTTGAGGTATTCTACGATAGTATAACCGTTGCTACATAAGTGTTGCAGTAAGTCAAATTTCTAGTAGTGAGACACTTGAATTTGTATAAAATTGAACAAGTAGACACACGTGACCTACATGACATGATACATGTTAGTGAAAAAACTTACAAGATAATAAAATTGCAAGATTACAATTGAAAATAAAATGAAGAAAGTAATATCTTCAGGCTGAGGTGCGGATATCTCGCTCTCTTTAAGGAGATTCAAGCCCACTGCAGCAAATGTTTTCACCGGTCCAGCAGTAGTCCTCTTTGACTTGTCCCCTCCAGGATACAACAGCCTTCACAAAGTATAACTCAACAACTCTGGACAAGAGTTGAGTTCAAAGCTCCACAAAAAAGAACACCTCCTTTTAACTTATAAGAACTCTTTTTTAGACTAACTCTTTCACTCTTTGTTTTCTCTTATGAATTGTGTGTTCCAAACCAAATGAAGATCACCACTATTTATACTACAAGAAGTCTTTCTAGCAATAAATAGGAATATAATGGAGGTATTAAATAGTGAAGATAATGGCCTTAGGAGTTTCATAGGTTACATAGGTTACAATAGGAGTTACATAGGTTACAATGGGAGTTACATAGGTTACATATGTTACAATAGGAGTTACATATGTCACATAGGTTACAAAGAGTAATGGAGGTATTAAGAATGAAATAAAGTGATGGACAACCAATGTTAATGGATGATGTAGAAGTCATCCATTCCAATGTTCATTTTTATAACTCCAAAATAAAGCAATTTAATATGTTAAATATTAATATTAAAATGCTAATAACCTAACAATCCCCCACTCATTTTAATATTTAGATAAATATCAGCTGAAGGAAGACTACTATGCATAATGAAGGTGTGCTCTGCATTGAACCTCAACTTAGTGAAATAATAACTTTTACTCCAGAGTTGTAGTGGTCTCATACTTGAACTATGACTGCTTAAATCACTGCTCACACATAATAATCAAGGTGTTGACATGAGCTTTAACAGCCAGCACGTTATCGTCATGTGTTATCCCGGTTTCATGAGTGCATTTGAGAATAAGCCTCATTCTCATACGAAGCGACCTACTTCCACACATCACATAGGTGAAATCTGTCGAGAGTGCTCCTGTAAGATTAACACTCCATCCATACGAACTACAGATATTCATTAAGAGTTTTTATCAACTCAACCTTCACAAACTACAGGAAACAATGCACTCACATCATAGGGAGGGGAAAAATAGTGCATTTTTCACAAAAAGTCATCATATGATTAGTTTTTCCCTTTGAACGTGGTTATAGGATATCTATTCCCCAGGTTGTGTTTCCTCATATATGACTCAAGGATTTGTAGGCTTCAATCCCATCCCCCTCGATGTGCTCCAGGACTTTTCTCTTGTTAAGGCCTTCGTAAGAGGATCTGCAAGATTATCACAAGATTTGACATAATCAACATTAATGGTACCATTTGTCAAATACGATCTTACATTACTGTGTTTCCTCCTTATAGGTCTGGATTTACCGTTGTAATAACAATTTTGAACTCTACCAATTACAGCGGTGCTATCACAATGAATTAAAATAGGAAGAATTGATTTTTCAAAATAAGGAATTTGAAACAATAAATGTCTTAACCAATTCGCTTCCTCACTAGCTGAAGCTAAAGCAATTAGTTCAGCCTCCATGATAGAGTTAGCAATTATAGTTTGCTTTTTTGATCTCCAACAAACAGTACCGCCACCTAAAGTAAAGACATAACCATTGGTAGAACAGGAATCACCTGACAAAGTGTTCCAATCCGCATCACAAAAGCCTTCAAGTACAGCAGGATATTTTTTATAGAACAAACCACAATTTTTTGTTCCAATTAAATATCTCATAACTCTTGTTATAGCATGCCAATGTTCATCACCTGGCTTGCTTGTAAAACTGTCAAGTACTCCTACTGCATATGCAATATCAGGCCTAGTTCAATCAGTCACATATCTCAAACTTCCGATTATACTAGCATATTCTTTTTTATTTATTACATCATTTTCACTTTCAACAGGAAATAAGTGAACACTTGAATCAAAAGGAGTAGCAACATGCTTGCAATCCTGTAATTTATATTTTTTCAAAATTTTCTCAACATAATGTGACTGGTCAAGGAAAATCCCCTCACATGTTCTTGTTATTTTTATTCCAAGAATAAAATTTGTCTCACCAAGATCTTTCATATCAAAATGGCTTCTAAGAACATTTTTAGTTTCATCAATAATATTCATGTTAGAGCCAAAGATCAACAAATCATCAACATATAGGCAAATGATCACATGTGAATTATTCCAAGACTTATGATATATGCACTTATCACACTCATTTGTCTTAAAACCATTTTCAATCATGCAGGAATCAAACTTTTCATGCCATTGCTTTGGTGCCTGTTTTAAGCCATATAGGGATTTAGTAAGTTTACATACTTTGCTTTCTTGGCCTGCTTCAACAAAACACTCGGGTTGGTCCATATAAATTTCTTCATTTAGGTCTCCATTTAGAAAAGAAGTTTTTACATCCATTTGATGAATTTGCAAATCAAAAATTGCAGCCATAGCAACTAAAAGTCTAATGGATGTAATTCTTGTTACCAGAGAAAAAGTATCAAAAAATTCTAGGCCTTCTAGTTGTTTAAAACCTTTTGCAACTAGCCTAGCCTTGTATTTATCAATAGAACCATCCGGTTTCAATTTTTTCCTTAAGACCCATTTGCAACCAATTGTTTTACAACCCGGTGGTAAATCAACTAATTTCCAAGTTTTATTAGAAATTATAGATTCCATTTCATCATTTACAGCCTCTTTCCAAAAAAATAGAATCATGTGAAGATAATGCTTCTTTCAAAGTTAGAGGGTCATTTTCAACATTAAACACATAAAAATCAGGACCAAACTCTTTTTCTACTCTAGCTCTTTTACTTCTTCTTAACTCAAAATCAACAACTTCTTTATTTTTCAAAGTTGAAGTAGAAGAACTAGGTAGTGACAAAATATTTTGTTCAATCCTTTGACCCCCACTATTTTTAGTATCAAAAGGAAATTTATTTTCATAAAAAATAGCATCACCAGATTCTATTACAATATTATCTTCAAGATTAAAAAATCTATAGGTTGTACTATTGAAGCATAACCAAGAAAAGCACAAGTAGTAACTTTCTTACCCAACTTTGTAATCTTGGGATCCATTAGCCTCACAAAGGCTAGACAACCCCAAACTTTTAGATATTCCAAACTTGGCTTGTAACCTTTCCACAATTCAAAAGGTGTCAATTTAGACTTTTTATGAGGCACACGATTCAACACATAACAAGCAGTTAAGATAGCTTCACCCCAAAAATTTAAAGGTGCATGTGACTCAATTAGCATGGCATTAGTCAATTCAACCAAAGTTCTATTTTTCCTTTCTGCTACTCTATTAGACGAAGGAGAGTAAGGAGGAGTAGTTTCATTAATTATTCTCAATGATCTAACAAAAGAATTAAACTCATTTGATTCATATTCACGGTCTCTATCACTTCTAATTCTTTTTATTTTTCTTCCAAACTGATTTTCAACCTCATTGAGATAAGTTTTGAAATTTTCAAAAGCATCACTTTTTTTTTTCATCAAGTAAACATATGTAACCTTAGAAAAATCATCAATGAAAGTGATAAAATATCTATTACCTCCACGAGTTAGAATTCCACCAAGTTCACTAATATCGGTATAAACTAATTCTAACAAATAAGTTTTTCTTTCAACTTGAAAATGAGGCCTTTTAGTGATCTTGTCTTTACTACAAGCCTCACACTTTTCAAAATTCTTTTTAACCATTGGGATTAATCCTAAACTACATGATTCCAACATAACGATCATTAATATGACACAAACGAGCACGCCAAAAATTAGTAGAAGAAAGCATATAAACAGAAGTAGAAGTTTTATTCACTTCAACATTTAACTTAAACATCCCATCACATGCATACCCCTTCCCCAAAAAAATACCTTTCTTTACTATTACATATTGATCAGATTCAATAATCTGTTTAAAGCCTGCTTTATTAAGAAGAAAACTAGACATCAAATTTTTTCTCATAGAAGGAGTATAAAGCACATCTTTCAATGTTAATATCCTTCCAGAAGTAAATTACAATTCAACATCTCCCTTTCCAAGAACTTGAGTAGTGTGAACATCACCAAGCATGATAGTTTTGGGCTCCTCAAAATGAGTATATTTTTTAAACCAGTCTTTGTCATAACAGACATGACGGTTTGCACCAGAATCAGCCCACCATCCATCAACGTTCTCAACCATGTTTATGTCAGTAATCACCGCCACAAAAGGTTCTTCGGTAACGTTTGCCTGAGGGTTAGGACCAAGTTTCCGGAATCTGCAAAATCGAGCAATATGCCCACTCTTGCAACAAACAAAGCATGGTCCCTTTTCTTGAACTTGTTGATTTTGTGCTTGGTGATTTTCACCATTATTTTTCTTGGGAGGTCTACCATTATTTTTCTTGAATTTTTTCTTCTTAGGCTTTAAAGAAGTATTTTTTTGAGTTTCAGGAGTAGAATTATTTGAAGTAATTAAATTTACCTTCGATGTGATGTTGTTCTCTTCTGTTTGTAAAAGTGCATCTTGGCCTCTTGCTTCTTCTTCCATGCGGATTTTCATTATAAAGCTTTCAAGAGAGGTTTCCTTTTGTTTGTGGCGCATAGTTTTTTGAAATTCCTTCCAAGAAGGTGGAAGTTTATCACTATGCCACAAACAACAAGGTTATCTCCAATTTTAACCTCTTCGGACCTAAGCTCTCCGACAATCATGATGAAGTCTTGAGCTTGATCTACCACTGATTTGTTGTCCACCATTTGGAAATGAAAAAATCTACTAGCTGCATATTTTTTTTGCTCCAGCCTCTTCGGTATCATACTTACTCTGCAATGCCTTCCAAATTTTCTTTGCACTAGAGTAAGTTCTATCATAATAATCATAAAAATTATCAGATAGACAATTAAGAAGATAATACCGACACTTATAGGAATCACCATCGTACTTTTCCACTTTTTCTAGATGAGAAATAGTTTCATCATCATTCATAGTGGTGATGTCTTCTTTATTTGGATTCTTCTCCGTTAATACATAAGAAACATTGAGAAGACTTAAGTAGAAAAGTACTTTACCCTTCCATCTTTTGAAATGGTTACCATTGAACCGAAATGGCTTGTTAAGATCTCCCATCTTGACATCCGCGGTTTTTTCAATTGTAGCCATCTTGAATCTCCTTAAAATTGTTAGTGAAAAAACTTACAAGATAATAAAATTGCAAGATTACAATTGAAAATAAAATAAAGAAAGTAATCTCTTCAAGCTGAGGCACGGATATCTCGATCTCTTTAAGGAGATTCAAGCCCACTGCAGCAAATGTTTTCACCGGTCTAGCAGTAGTCCTCTTTGACTTGTCCCCTCCAGGATACAACAGCCTTCACAAAGTATAACTCAACAACTCTGGAAAAGAGTTGAGTTCAAAGCTCCACAAAAAAGAACACCTCCTTTCAACTTATAAGAACTCTCTTTTAGACTAACTCTTTCACTCTTTGTTTTCTCTTATGAATTGTGTGTTCCAAACCAAATGAAGACCACCACTATTTATACTACAAGAAGTCTTCCTAGCAATAAATAGGAATATAATGGAGGTATTAAATAGTGAAGATAATGGCCTTAGGAGTTTCATAGGTTAAATAGGTTACAATAGGAGTTACATAGGTTACATATGTTACAATAGGAGTTACATATGTTACATAGATTACAAAGAGTAATGGAGGTATTAAGAATGAAATAATGTGATGGACAACCAATGCTAATGGATGATGTAGAAGTCATCCATTCAATGTTCATTCTAATAACTTCAAAATAAAGCAATTTAATATGTTAAATATTAATATTAAAATGCTAATAACCTAACAATACACGTCAGACACAAAAGTTTCATGCAGGTTGTCATGTATGATGAATGTGTCAATTTGTTCGATCTTATACAAGTTTAAGTGTCTATTTGTGCAAATCTAAAGTTAAGGGTCATTAATTGTCAACTGACGCCAAGTTAAAGATATGTTTATGTATTATGTCTATTTATTTTGGACCACATGTTTTGAAAATCTTTCTGTCTTTCTTAAAATCTGTACTGAATCAAACTATCTCACATAAAATTAGTAGAAGGGATTAACATTTTTTAAAGCAATTGTTTTTGCTATTTATACTATTTTCCATATTTTATATTCAATTATATAATCTGATTTATTTCGGCCACTAAATCATAGAAAATGCTATAAATGAGGGCCTTCTAAGTAATTTTAAACTACCTATAATTATAGACTGCCTCATAAATGAAATTTGATTATATTCTATTTTTTTAACTTTCCAAAGATACGCATTACATTTTAAGGAAACTTATTAAATGCATTTAAAATCTATAAAGCATCTTGCAATTCTCTCCCTATAAATATACAAGTTACTCCCATTGTATTCTCACACTTTGCTTTAATATTTTCTGTATATCATGTCTGAATATTTTTTTTCTAATTTAGAAAAAAAAATTGATGAAAGCTTCATCTAATAAAAATTATTTAGAAGAAACTCTATGTAAAGAAATGGTAATGATGGCTCCAATAATAATCTTATTGTTTATCCTCTATTCCTCCTAATGATTTTGTTGATAGAATTTTCATTTTTTTTATCTATTAAGCATGTCATGATTTCTTCATCTATTGTTGGTAAATCGTTTCTAAATTCTGATTTATACGCTCTCAATTTTTATATTTTTGACAAATATTTTAAGATGAATTTTTCCTTGAGAGGTAGTAAAGAATCTTTAAGTATTGATAATATCTTACATAATTATTTAGAAAAAATATATATAGGACAATAGATGTACTTGCCTTTGCTTGAATATATGGTGAGTATTGACTTGCTTATGATATTATTTATTTTCGGGATGTCTTAAGGAACAATTTATCTCAAAATAAAAATTATGAGCATATGATTATAAATTTTGAAACGATTTAGCTACAATAGAAGAAGAAATATCATGCTTTACTATTGGTAAAAAATATGAAATTTTATCAACAATATTACTAGGAAGATAAACAATGGGATTTTTGTTCAAGTCATTATCATCATATGTTTCCATCGATTGCTTCTAAATTCTTTCTTACAAAAATGACATAGATTTTATTCGAAATCGAATTTATGTATAGTATATTAATATCTATAACAACATTCTACTTATAATAACAGTGACATTCAGAATAAGGTTAAATTCTTAATAATATACTCCTATAAAACATCTATACTGAAATATTTTGTAATAATATTCTATAAGAAATATATTTTGCATAAAATAACATATTAAAATATACAAAAATTACATAAACAAAGGTCTTTTATTTTATAATTATCAATTTTAAGTATATTTTTATTTTATTACCATTTTTGTCAACGTTTAGTCATACTAACTTAAAACAATTTTACAACACATTTATTCCTTTTTCATTCAATTTTAAAACTATGCAAAAACGTACTCGCTCATATCCTCTCTCTCTCTCTCTTTTCTTTCTCCTTGTACGTCTAAAAAATTAGGGTTTCTTGTTCATTCTTCTACATTTTTGTGCACAAATTCTAATGGAAGAAAGTAAAGGAAAGTCGCCTAGTAGAAGTATGCGGCTACTTAGTGATGTTGATACTTCGAATCCAAAAATTTATTGAAGAAGTCGAAAGAAGGGTCAAGTTTCATCTCATACTGCTATGGATGAAGTTAATGACGGTCCAAGTTTTAGTTTGTAAATCTCACAAGTATCGGGTGAGCAGAACAAAGGTAAAAATGAGTTAAAGAGGTGAAAATGTGAAGAAATAAAAAAAAAGATGTGTTGATTTGAAATCTACGTCGAAGAAACTCGTGGACTTGATGACTATTTTGAGGATTTACCTCCTCAACTTCAGTCAAAATATTTGAAAAATAAAGATGGACCGGAGAAGATGAAGCCAGTGAAGGATGGAAAAACACGAAATCGGTTGCCCAAAAATGTCATTCTACCAGAGAGTAGATATCCGGTATGTGCTAATATTTTGAATGTATGTTTATGTGTTTTTCTTAGTTATTTGTTGTTTACCAATGATTGTATGTTGATTACTACCTTGTTTTTGAGATATAGTATGTGAAATTAATCTTTAATTGAACTTTAGTATGGCAAAAAATGAATAGAGCAGATTTTGCATTTGCTTGATTAATAGGATTCCTAGTGCTGACCTTAACTAGTTTGAGAATTGAGTGTCCTAGTGTATTGAATATATTAGGATGTTATATATCGGACTCATAGTATTTTACTATTAAAAAAACTCTCAAATGAAGTCCAATCTATGTCAAGTCTGAATTCAGGTATTAAGCATTACATGTGTATTCTCTAACAAATAATACTAATACAATGTCTATATGCCTTAGCAATTGGCTAAATACAATGATCACACCGTTAGAAATGACACCAATGAACCATGTTCTATACATAATTTAGTACTAGATGCAAAGAGTTTGGGTCCCTAATTCATTTTGATAGGATAATATTAAATAGTATAATGACATTATAAAATAATTTGTGCATCTGTTACAGAGAAGGGTAACTTTTCCAGCCTCCTATTGTTTTAGGAAGTAGAAATTTGGATTTCTTAATGAGTGTGAATGTACAATGTGTTGGTGTTGCAATTCATTTAGGATACCAAACTCAAGATCAAACATGTTCCCCTCTCTCTGCCTTAGTTTCCCCCTTAAACTTTTCGAGGGGACATAAACACGATATGAGTTGAAGCAAATAATGAAGGTTATTGACGTTGAAGGTCATGTAAAATTGTTTTCAAGTGTGTATATATTTCTTGGAGAACCTTTCTGGAAAGCATAATATGCATTGCCCCTAGGTTTGTTGGTTTTCGTTTTGATATAATGTGTAATTTGTACAATGTTAATACAACAAGTTAGTCTTTCTTTCCTGTGATAGTTGGACAATATTATTGTACTGTACAATTGTGTGATTCTTCAGTCACATCAATAATACATGATAACCCTATAAGTTAATTATTTAATCAAAGATTCAAAACTTCAGAACCCCTCAAAAAGCAGGCAAAGAACCACTATAATTATTTTAAGACAATCTAAACTCTGTTAATTAGAAAAAACATTGAGGATATCAGGAATAACACTAACAATACTAGCATTACTACCATATAAAGATCCCAATTTGTACTTTCAGTTAAATACATAGAGATTTTCTAAGGAGAGAGTACCATTTTCACTAATGCTTAAAGTTACTAAAGCGGAAACCCAAAAGGAAATAGTTAACCAAATATTTTTGTTTTACTTAATTGAAAAATATCTCCTCTTTGTCTATTGTTTTGTCTAGAATTAGCGGGCGTTTGTCAAATAGTTTGTAACACTTGTTCGTATTAATTTGGAAAACAGATGGAAAAGATGTGTAAATGAGATGATACATCATATATTTGGAATAACATTGTTTCATGTTTTGTCTGATCTTTTACCCTGTACTCAAACATTTTGTTCCAATGAATAACGTGGAAATGTAGGTTTAAGTTGCTCTGAAAGTTGGTTTTTCGATAGAAAAATAGAGTTTACTGTATGACAACTAGATAATTGTTTAGGCTGCTTGTGTTGAAGTTGATAAGTTCTGTTTAGATTTGGAACAAAAAGTGGTCAATGTTGTAATTCATCTTTAATTCAACTGATTACTACCTTGCTTTCACACATAGTATGTGAAATTCATCTTTAATTCAACTTTAATATGTAGCAACACATTTTTAATTCATGTTTAATGCATATGCAGGATCATAAATTCTGAAAATATTCGAATGTTGTGTATATTGCGAGTTATAGTGTCATTATCCAAATCAAACTATCTTTATCTGATAAACAACTTGAGTTGTTCAGGAATACATGTTTTGGGTACTTTCTTGATTTTCCAAAAGCGAGCACACAACTACAAGTTATTCATTGCCTTATAAATAGAGAGTTAAAACACACACCAGATGATGTGTTTGCTATCGAAATAAATAACAAAAAGTTATTTTTGGTCTTAGAGAATTTTGAATAGTTATCAGCTTAAATTGTGTTAGTGATGTCACTCTTATTAATGTTTCCGATTCTAGATGTAGTTTGTTGAGTAGTTATTTTCCAAAATTAATCACAGTTCTAAAGAGTCATCTACGTACATTATTTTTAGCTAAAAGTGCATAGATGATTACTCGGCTGTTTCATTGGTTGTTCTCTACTTCATTGATGATTTTTTATTTTCATATGAGGACAATGAGTATCAAATTAGCAATAGAGATTTTCACCTTGTGTAAAGTAAAAAATTTAATTCATATATGTGGAGGTTTAGATGCCTACAAGAAGTTGTTTGATTCTGTGAGACATGAGCTTAAGTCAACCCATAAATACTATAGAATCGATGGCTTGCCTCTTGCTCTTCAAATTTGGATATTTGAGTTGTTCAAAAGTTGATGATCGAGAAGATATAACTATTCCGGTTGCTGACTCAATTCCAAGAAACTTGAATGGGAAAATAATTTTCGAAAGTCCTTGGCAAAAATATGTTGAGAAATATCTCTTCATGACTACGACAAATAAGATATTTTTACAAAGTTAATACATTTGATAACATTGTTTATTTCAACTCAAGCTACTATATCTAATTTTATTTTGTTTATTTGATTATTCAGTTTTAAAACATAGTGGCTAGTGAAGATGAAGTATCTAAATTCCGACTTGCTGAACCTCGTGATTACCATGCTGAGATTTTGAAATTAGAGCCTAAAGTATCAAGTCATGGTCTAGACATTTTTACCAATAAAGTTATAGAATTGAGAAAAGAGCTTGTAAAGGTATACACAAACTTGACTTTAGGCTTTTTATTTCAAAATTGTTATATTTTAATATTTGTGTTATAGTTTAATATCTATTATAAGGTGAATGAAAATAACAAAGCACTTGAAGAGAAGATTGATTTACGAATCAAATCAAGGAATTTGTAGTGAATCAAAAAAACAATTATTGGAAGATATTTCTTTGTTGTTTGCTAAGAGTGGTGGTAGCAACTCTGTTATCTGAGAAGTCAGGGAACCATCTAAGAAGCACGTTGGCGAGATATTTTTGGGTGGATTAGATTTTAATGGATGTTTGTTTATATTTTCAATGCATTTCTGTTATAGTCATAATATACTTTTAATATATAGTCTAGTAACTTCTTCCAGTTCATGTAGAAGTGACAGGAACTCTATATTTCATTTTCTAGTTCATCTTTCTGATCTCTCGGTGGATTACAGAATTGATGTCATGTCACAATTTTAATATGTTTTTCTTATAATATGTTAATTACATATACAACATTCTCTCCCTAATGCATTTGTAAATGAATCAAGAGGGGATAATGCTCATGTCAAGGGATCAAATTAAAATGAAAAATTTCACGTGCTTAAAGCTTCAGTTAGATTTATTGACGTTGAAAATTTTGAAAGAGTATCAAGTAAATTAGGTAATGAAGGGTTTTATACAAATATATTACACATTTCATATATTTTAATTCAACTCTCTTATTTTAAATGTACTTGTTATGTACAGATGAAGTTATTGCAGGAATTGCTATTGAAAAAGTTATGTGAAAGATTGTTGCTGATATAAATTGTATTAATTCTCTTAACTTCAAATGAACTTCTTTCGTTTTATTTTAATAACATTATTAAAATATTTATTTTGCTTACAGCTCAATAGGCAGCTGACGTGAATATAGCTGGGTCGCAACCTAATGGTAATGTAATCAACAAAGCCAATATAAATAAGTGTTGCATCTGTTGATTGTAAATTAATCAATATGTCTATTATATGCAGATGCAACAAAGGATTGTGATGACTTTATTTTTCTTGATGAATATCTTTCTCATATCAATAGGACTAAAGAATCTTATCTAAAAAAAAAGATCCCCTTGTTGATCAAAACAAAAAGAAAGCGACACTAAAGAAACGAGGCAAAAAGAAAAATCCAGGAAAGTTAATAACATCTCCCTTCACACAATATTTTGAATCTGGAGGAACTTTATGTGTTACATGTCAATTTTTCCAGACAAAATATACTTTTTCATACGCAATCGGAGGAGATAATGAATCGATCGAATTAGATTCATTATCTCCTCTGGTTGCATATGAAAAAAGATGTTTTGTCTCAAAAAAACTGACGTTTAACACATAAAGCTCCACAAGATTTGAAATGTTATGTGAACGAAGATGTTATTAACTTTTCTGGATTTTTCTTTTTGCCTCGTTTCTTCGGTGTCGCTTTCTTTTTATTTTGGTCAATAGGGGCTCTTTTTTTTCTAAGATAAGATTCTTCAATCCTATTGATATGAGAAAGATCTTCATCAAGAAAAATAAAGTCATCAAAAGTATGCAAAGATTTTTGACAATCCTCTGTTGCATCTGCATATAATAGACATATTGATTAATTTACAATCAACAGATGCAACACTTATTTATGTTAACTTTGTTAATTACATTACCATCAGGTTGCGCCAACTATATTCATATTAGCTGTCTCTTGGACTGTAAGCAAAATAAATATTTTAATAATGTTATTAAAATAAAACAAAAGAAGTTTATTTGAAGTTAAGAAAATTAATATCATGTATATCAGCAACAACTTTGACAAAACCTTTTCAATAGCAATTCCTGCAACATCTTCATCTGTACATAACATGAACATTTAAAATAAGATATTTGAATTAAAATATATGAAATATGTAATATATTTGTATAAAACCCTCATTTACCTACTTTACTTGATTCTCTTTCAAAATTTCCAACGTCAACAAATCTAACTGAAGCTGTAAGCACTTGAGATTCTTCATTTTAATTTGATCCCATAACATGAGGATCATGCCCTCTTGATTCATTTATAGATGCATTAACATAGGGAAAGAATGTTGTATATGTAACTAACATAATATAAGAAAAATTTATTAAAATTGTGTCATGACATCAATTTTATAATCCACCGAGATATCAAAAATATGAACTAGAAAATAAAATATCGAGTTCCTGTCACTTCTACATGAACTGGAAGAAATTATTGGACTATATATTTAAAGTATATTGTGACTATAACAGAAATGTATTGAAAATATAAACTAACCTCCATTAAAGTCTAATCCATCCGAAAATGTCTCGCCAGCCTGCTTTTTAGATGGTTCCCTAACTTTTCGGATAACAGAGATGCTATCACCACTCTTAGCAAACAACAAAGAAATATCCTCCAATAGTTGTTTGTTTAAATTCACCACAAATTCTTTGATTTGATTAAATCATAAATCAATCTTCTCTTCAAGCGCTTTGTTATTTTCATTCACCTTGTAGATATTAAACCATAACACAAATATTAAAATATAATAGTTTTGAAATAAAAAGCCTAAAGTTAAGTTTGTGTATACATTTACAAGCTCTTTTCTCAATTATATAACTTGATTGTTCAAAATGTCTAGACCATGACTTGATCCTTTAGGCTCCAATTTCAAATTTTCACCATGGTAATCACGAGGTTCAGGAAGCATGAATTTAGATACTTCATCTTCACTAGTTTGATGTTCTCAAACTGAAAAATCTAATAAACAAAATGAAATTAGATATAGTAACTTGAGTTGAAATAAACAATGTAATTAAATGTACTAACTTTGTACAAATACCTTATTTTTTGTAGGCATGAAGAGATATTTCTCAACATATTTTTGCCATAGACTTTCGGCAATTGTCTTCCAATTCAAGATTCTTGAAATAGAGTCAGCAACCCGAATTGCTATATCTTTATCAACTTTTAAACAACACTCAAATATTCAAATTGGAAGAGCAAGAGGCAAACCACCGATTCTACAGTATTTATGAGTTCACTTAAGCTCATGTCTCACAGAATCATACAATTTCTTGTTGACATCTAAGCCCCACGGATATGAATTAAATTTTTCACTTTCCACAAGGTAAAAATCTCTATTGCTAATTTGATATTCGTTGTCCTCATATGATAATAAAAAAACATTAATGAAATAGAGAATAGTCAATGAAACAGTCGAGTCATCATCTATGGATATTTTAGCTAAAAACAATGCATGCAGATGGCTCTTTGAAACTGTGATTTTTTTCGAAAAATAACTACTCAAAAAACTACATCTAGAATCGGGAACATTGATAGGAGTGTCATCACTAACACAATTTAAGCCGGCAACTATCCCAAATTCTTCAAGACCAAAAAATAACTTTTTGTTCTTTATATCAATAGCAAACACATCATCCGGTGTGTGTTTTAACTCTCTATTGATAAGGCAATGAATAACTTGTAGTTGTGTGCTTGCTTTTGGAAGGTCAAGAAAGTAACCAAAACATGTATTCCTGACTCAAGTTGTTTATCAAGATAATTTGATTTGGCCAATGACACTATGATTAGTGTTAGACGACCTACTCGCAATATACACAACATTCAGATGTTTCCAAAATTTATGATCCTGCATATGCATTAAATATGAATTGAAAATGTGTTACTACATACTAAAATTATATTAAAGATGAATTTCACATACTAAGTGTGAAAGCAAGGTAGTAATCAGTTGAATTAAAGATGAATTACAACAATGACCACTTATGATTCCAAATCCAGACACAACTTATCAACTTCAACGCAAGCAGCCTAAACAATGACCTAGTTGTCATACAGTTAAACTCTATTTTTCTATTGAAAAATCAACTTCCAAAGCAACTTAAACCTACATTTTCAAGTTATCCATTGGAACAAAACGTTTGAGTGCAGGGAGAAAGTTCAGACAGAACATGAAACAATGTTATTCCAAATATATATGTATTGTCTCATTTACATATCGTTTCCATATTTTTTTTCAAATTAACACAAACAAGTGTTACCGACCATTTGACAAGCTCCCGCTAATTGTAGACAAAACAATAGACAAAGAGGAGATATTTTTCAATTATGTAAAACAAAAATATTTGGTCAGCTATTTCCTTTTGGGGTTTCCGGTTTAGTAACTTTAAGCATTAGCGAAAATGATAGACTCTCTCCTTGGCAAATCCCTATGCATTTCACTGAAAGTACAAATGTGAAATCTTTATATGGTAGTAATGCTAGTATTGTTAGTGTTATTCTTGATATCCTTAATTTTTTTTCTAACAAATAGAATTTAAGATTGTCTTATAATAATCATATTGGTTCATTGCTGCTTTTTGGGGGGTTCTGAAATTATGAATCTTTCGTTAAATAATCAAGTTAAAGGGTTATCATGTAATATTGATGTGACTGGAACTATCAAACAATTGTAAAGTACAATAATACTATCCGCCTATCACAGGAAAGCAAGACTAACTTGCAGTATCAACATTGTACAAATTACACATTACATCAAAACAGAAACCAACAAACCTAGGGGCAATGCATATGTTGCTTCCTAGAAAGGTTCTCCAAGAAACATCTACACACTTGAAAACAAGCTTACATGAACTTCAACGTCAATAACCTTAATTAATTGGCTTCAACTCATATCGTGTTCATGCTTCCTCGAAAAGTTTAAGGGGGAAACTAAGGCAGGGAGAGGAGAGCATGTTTGATCTTGAGTTTGTTATCCTAAATGAACTGCAACACTAACACATCGTACATTCACAAGGCAATTCATACTCATGAAGAAACCCAAATTTATACTTCCTAAAACAATAGGAGGCTGAAAAAGCTACCCTTCTCTATAACAGTTACACAAATTATTTTATAATGTCATTTATACTATTCAATATTACCATATCAAAATGAACTAGGGACCCAAACTTGTATCTAGTAACTAAATTATGTATAGAACATGGTTCATTGATGTCATTTCTAACAGTGTGATCTTTGTATTCAGCCAACTGCAAAGGCATATAGACATTGCACTAGTATTGTTTGTTACAGAATACACATGTAATGCTTAGTACCTGAATTCAGACTTGACACAGGTTGGACTTCATTTGAGAGTTTGTTTAATAATAAAATACTATGAGTGTGATATATAACATCCTAATATATTCAATACACTAGGACACTCAAATCCAAAGCTAGTTAAAGTCAGCATTTGGAGCAAAACCTGCTCTATTTACTTCCTGCCATACTAAAGTTGAATTAAAGATTAATTCCACATACTACATCTCAATAACAAGGCAGTAATCAGCATACAATCATTGCTAAACAACAAATAACTAAGGAAAACACATAAACATAGAGTCAAAATACTAGCACTTACCGGATTTCTGGTAGAATGATATTTTTGGGCAATCGATTTCGTGTTTTTCCATTCTTTACTGGCTTCTTCTTCTCCCGTCCATCTTTATTTTTTAATTTATTTGACTGAAATTGAAGAGGTAAATCCTCAAAATCGTCATCACTGTCCACGAGTTTCTTCGGCGTATATGTCAAATCAACACATCTTTTTTTCGATTTCTTCACATTTTTCACCTCTTTGACTCGTTTTTTACTTTGTTAGCTTCTTGTTCTTCTCCACATTGTTCTGCTCACCCGATACTTGTGAGATTCTCAAACTAAAATTTGGACTGTTATTAACTTCATCCATAATAGTAGGAGATGGAACTTGACCCTTCTTTTGATTTTTTCTATTAACTTTCATATTCGAAGTATCAACCTCACTAAGTAGCCTTTGACTTCTTCTTGATTTTCCTTTACCTTCTTCCATTAGAATTTGTATAGAAAAATGGGAAAGAAAGAACAAGAAAGCCTAACTTTTCGGACAAACGAGTAGAAAGAAAATCGAGAGAGAGAGAGGATATAAGTGAATACATTTTTGCTTAGTTTAAAAATTGTATGAAAAAGAAATAAATATGTTTTAAAATTGTTTTAAGTTAGTATGGCTAAAAATTGACAAAAATGATAATAAATTAAAATATACTTAAAATTGGTAATTACAAAATAAAAGACATTTATTTATGTAATTTTTTCAATCTTTAATCATTCAAATTCAACCCATTAAATTATTAAGTTCATTTATGTAAGAGACTATTAACAATTTTCAGACTCATTTAATAAGTTATCAAATAATAAATCTTCGCTTCTCTGCTTTGGATGTACCTTTTAACCTCATAACTAAAAACTTGTCCTCTCTTTCCTCAATTTAACACCATTTTTTCCCTCTAACCGCTAAATCTTCATAAATCCTTTTAAGTATTTCTTTTTAAATCAATAATTTTCTAATGATTCCATTCTGGAATTCCGCGCTTCGAAAAGTCTTTTTTGATGCGTGTTGACGTGTGTCTAAAAGACAATTACAGTAATATTTTTGATATATTATTATTTATGAATGATTTTTGGGGCAATAATTTTCATGTTCTCGTATTTTATTTTATTTTTGAATGAAAAATACTACTTCAAATCATTTTCATTAAATTTTTAAGACTTCTTTTTAAATCAAAAGTGATATATTTTGTTAAATGAACTTTTTATAATATGTTACTTATATAATGTTCAATTTCACATGCACATTCAGATGTTGAAAACAAACAGCATGAATTATTTAATGTCCAAATTTAGAAACCACATCTTAATATTCAGATTCAGACTTCTTAACCTTAATAGAAATTAATAAGGCCCTTACTCTCTCGAGTTGCCAGGAAAAATTCAACATTTAAACTACAGAAATTTTGGTGCTGAATATTCTGCAAGTTGAAAGCACATAATAATTGATCAACCTATACCGTGTGCAAAATAGGAAGGAGGCGAAGAATCGCGACAAGTACAACTCATTGCATAGGTGCCTGAAAATCAAAATGTCGCGAGTGCAGCTTATTTGAAACCATCCGATTGTAGGACTTACAAGATCAAATTACATTGATCTTTACTGCTACCACGGCAGCCCTTGTCAAAAGAGTCTCAATTCTCATGTAAACACATGAATATACCAAGAGCTTCCATTGAGCATCAGAATGTGGGATAAAAAGAAACGAAGACCGACTATTGACTGTACAACTGGCGGAACGCCCAGAAACTAACAAATTCTTTGTATGGAAATAACTCTGTAATACTACTACTTTGGAAAAACAAAAGTAATCCTCTAATGATAAAGCAACTACCCAACATTCCTGCACAAAATACACAAAACTTGATGGCATAAGAAAGGATGGATAAAATTATACCAAGACCGGCCGGGGCAATTTTTCTGCACTGATACTTGGGGTATCACTTCATGTAGGCCACTCATCTGGCACCATCAGAAAGTATGTAGACATTGCTTTCCTGAATCTTATTTTGTATTGCTTTGGAGAAATCACCGTTGGGGCTGCATTCTTCGGCCCACCTAGAATACCTGAAGCCTTTACCCAAGTCTCGAGATGCTTGTCCCACGTATACTGTCTCATGAAATCAATAATACCAAGCACCAGTTCCTGCTTCTTCTCATCCACCCCAACTAGTAATGAGTAATCCATCACATCTATTGACTGCAAAACCATAACTCTATTAATATAGCAGAGGAGGGACTGAAACATAAGTTGCGTCTAATACGTGTTTGAAGAGCATGAAGTCCCACTTTGGACACTTCAACGTATACTTGGTGGTGGTTAACATAGACTAACAAAAAAGTTTGGAGAACCTACTAACAAATGAGAGAACTAGTGCAGTGACAAGGTCAAGTGCATCTTGCAAAAGAAAGGAGAAACAATTAGAAAACAAAGAAAAGATACCGGGTGTGGCAAAGGGAGAAAAGGGGGACGGGTCCAGCAATCATCTATAATCTTTATTGAAGAGAGGAAATAATAAACTAGTAACCCCAGCTAGAACGAAGAAATACAGAACTCTTTATAGAACACAATTTAACGAAGTTACTAGTCATATCGGTGCTGTTTCAAAGCTTACCGCTAGAAATGAAGTATCATTCCACACAGCTCTCTGCAGCAGCCGCTTAGCTTGCGTTCCCACAAAAATCGGAGAAGTTGGCATTGCTTCAATCAAGTTCTGATCAAGTAAAACTTTGTTACTTCCACTTGAATCTGGATTATAGCGTGATCGAGACGACCCTTTGAGGTCATACAGTCTAGTGATGTTGCGCTTAAAAAGAAGATTTTCCATAACAAGCACATCCATTCTTGATTCTTTCCCACCTTTGAGATGCTTTGATGTAACCTAACAAACATCCAATAATGCAGTTAAAAATTGGAGAGCATATAAATTTCAGGGCATCATCTTTTGTAAAGAAAATATTTCAAGGGCAGTGCAAAGTGCAGAAGCTAGATCCATCTTATGAACCAATTTATACTACTTTTTTGGGTGACCTCCTAGTTTTATTTAGGGTACAGCTAGGAGCACCTCTGAAGCACAGGACTGACTATGTTGGAAAATTAGCTCAATCAAGAAAAATAAGTGACTTTAAAATGGGAGGCTTAACAATGATAATCTTACACATTCTTCAAATATTTTGACAATAAGAAGTTGCAATAGAAGACCAGATGGACATAATAACCCACAGACACAACTTAGTTACTGTTAGAACAAAAATACTCAAGAAACTGATTTGAAAAAATAAAAATAGAGTGAACTTATGAAATTCCTTGTATATATTAATCTGCAGAAAGTCTGAATTTATACAAAGAAAAAACATAAACATTAAAACTAAATAAGAACATGTGCCACTAACTACCATAAAAGGGGGCCACTAACTTCAGAAAGTTGAGCAACTAAAGTTGACTAAGTCTACTAGAAAATAGGAAGCACTAAATTGAAATAAGTAAAAAATAGTAAAAATAATAATAAGCTGAAAAAATGTCAATTGTCTAACACTCCTCCTTGGCATTTTTGTGGCAAACACTAATTCTTTGCCTCGGATCTTCAAACCTTTCCTTTGGCAATGACTTGGTGAAAATGTCAGCTAGCTAGTTCTCAGATGAACAATGAACAAGCAACACTTCATTAAATTGTTGGACTTCTCTAATAAAATGAAACTTGATCTTGATATGTTTAGTTCGACCATAAAACACTGGATTTTTTTAGATTGAAACTGCTGAACTGTTGTCACACATGATCTTGGTAGCTTATGGCCTAAGTCCATCATCATCTTCCTTAGCCAGATAACTCGATTCACAGCAGATGCAGCAGCTATGTACTCAGCTTCTGCTGTTGATTGAGCTGTAGTTTCTTGTTTTCTAGAGCTCCAACTAAAACAACTTGTCCCCAAACAGAAAAGATATCCAGATGTGCTTCTGGAATCATCAACTCCACCACCCCAATCACTATCAAAGTACCCGATCAAGTTCATAGTTACTTCGGCAGATGTTTGGGAAAAAAATTCCAAACTTGTTGGTTCCTTTAATATACCTTAACACTCTTTTAGCAGCTGTGAGGTGTGTGTCTCTAGGTGAATGCATGAACCTAGAGAGCAAACTAACAACAAATAGAATGACAGGCCTGCTTGCGGTTAGATATAGAAGACTGCCAATTAAGCTTCTATACATACTATCATCCTCTTTTTCGGAATCCTCATCCTTGGCAAGCTTCACACCAATAGATATTGGAGTACTCACAGGTTTGCAGTCTTGCATTTTGAACCTGTTTAGAATATCCGAAATGTATTTCTGCTGGCATATAAAAATTCCATCACTGGATTGCAACACTTCCATGCCGAGAAAGTACTTCATGACTCCAAGATCAGTCATTCCAAAGATTTTCTCCATTTCATCCTTGAACCTTTGGATTAGTTCAATTTTGCTTCCTGTCACAAGCATGTCATCCACATAAATTGAGACAATTAAGGACTCACCTGCAGCATTGACTTTCACATATAAAGTAGCTTCACTTGACTTCTACTAAAGCCAAGTTGGATGAGATGATTGTCCATCCTCTCATACCATGCCCTTCGGGCTTGTTTTAGGCCATACAAAGCCTTTGTTAAGAGATAAACTTGATCCTCTTTTCCAGTAGTTGAGCAAGCAAACCTTGCTACAAGAGCAAATGTTTCCTGGTAATCCACACATATTGTTGTGCATATCCCTTCACCACCAATCTAGCCTTATGTTTGCAAATTGTTCCATCAGGATTGAGTTTTGTCTTAAAATCCATTTTACACCAATTACCTTGCGATTTCTAGGTCTGTCAACAAGCTGTCAGGTTCCATTCTTCTCGATCATGTCTAGTTCTTCTTGCATAGCTCTTCTCCATGCCTGAGAGTCTTGTGCTTCAGCATAGCTTGTTGGTTCAGAGCTAACCAAGTTATACCGCTGATAGACATCTTTTAAGGATCGAGTTCCCCTCACTGGTACATCATCCACTAGTTCATCTTCTGAAAGTTGAGGCTGCTCTATTGAAAATGAATCAGAATAAGAGGTCTTCTGATCCAATCCCAACCAACTGCTTCATCAAACTTCACTTCTCGGCTGAGAATTAGTTTGTCTGATTTAAAACAGAAAATTTTGTAACCTTTGGATGAACTATAGCCCATAAATATGCCTTTATAAGCCTTGTTATCCAGCTTACTCCTTTTTGTTTCTGGAACTCGATAATAACATATACACCCAAAGATTCTGAGATGGTGTATTGATGGTTTGTTCCCACACCAAGCTTCATATGGAGTCATGTCCTGCAAGGCCTTAGTAGGCAATCTGTTCAGCAAATATACAAAGATATTGACTGCCTCAGCCCAAAACTGATTTGGGATCTTTCTTTCGAGCAAAAGACATATGGCCATCTCCATTACTGTCCTGTTCTTCCTTTCTCACACGCCATTTAGTTGTGGAGTGTATGGTAATGTCAATTGGCGTTCAATACCTGTGCTATTACAAAACTCCACAAATTGAGAAGAAGTGTATTCTCCTCTGTTGTCAGACCTTGTTTTCCACAAATTGAGAAGAAGTGTATTCTCCTCCATTGTCAGACCTTAAAGCCTTAATACTAAGATTACATTGATTTTCTACTAAAGCTTTAAATTGTTTAAAAACATCAAAGACTTCACTCTTCAGTCTTATGAAATAAACCCAACACATTCTGTTGTAGTCATCAATAAAGAGGAGAAAGTATCTGTTACCACTCAACGAATCTGTTTTCATTGGGCCGCAAACATCCATATGAATGAGCTGAAGTTTCTGGTTAGCTCTTCGTACTTGATTTGCTTGAAATGGCAATTTTGGTTGCTTTCCCTGTTGGCAAGTTTCACAAACTTGAGCATTAGAAAGAAATTCAGGCATATTTTCCACTAGCTCCTTCTTTTTCATCTCGGCGATGCTTCTCAGATTGAAGTGACCAAACCTTTTGTGCCATAGGTTTGTATTTTGTGCCATAGGTTTGTACATGTTTGTGAAGTAATAGTGTAAGCCTGCTCTGTTATTTTCTCCCAATCAATTGAAAACATTATGTTGCTCATCTTGACATAGAATAACTCTACTCCAGAAGGGTCGGAAACAACACATTCACGATTCTTAAAATACAGAGAATAATTATTTTCAAGCATCTGTCCAACACTCAACAAATTTTGACTCATATCAGGTGTGTACAAAACATCAGAAATAGTTTTGATACCTGATATTGTTGAGATAGACACTGTACCTCTGCCTTTGACTTCTACTGCCTCACTGTTTCCCACTTTTACTTTAGATTTGTAAGTATCATCTAGGAATTTGAGTAGTTTGTTGCACAAGTGATTTGTGCAACCACTGTCAAGAAGCCATGAATCAGAGGATTCACTGATTGAAAAGTAGGAAACTGCAAATAGTTGCTCTTCATGTGCATCGTCAGTTTCTGCTACTTGTTCTTGCAAAGCACCAGAGGCCTTTGCTCTTGATTTGCAAACCTTGGATACGTGTCCCGTCTACTTACAATTGCCACATATAGCATCGACTCTCCACCAACAATACTTCTCCAGATGTGTATTTCTTTTACAATGTTTGCAAGGAGGGAACTTCTGCTTCACATCTCCACTATTGTTTCCTCAATCATGCTTGCCCTTATTCTTTTGGTGGAATTGTTGCTTTCCTTTTTGCTTTTGTACAGAGAAAGCTCCTTCAATGAACTTTTCCCGTCTCATAGTCCTCCTTTGCTCTTGAGCTTGAAGAGCACTCATTAGTTCACCTAATGAAAGTTTGCTCAGGTCCTTGGATTCTTCAAGAGAGGAAATCTTAGATTCAAATCTCTCAGGAAGAGTCACAAGAACTTTCTCCACAATTCGTTTGTCTGTAAATTCTTCACCAAAAAGTCTAATGTTATTAACAATTAAGGATATTCGATCAGCATACTTACTAATAGTTTCATCCTCCTGCATATTCAAAGACTCAAACTCTCTTTTTAGGTTCCACTTGCATTTGATGTGTTCTATCGCTGCCTTGATATTCTTCTTTCAACCTATCCCAAGTCTCTTTTGCAGCTTTGCAAGCCATGATTCTGTAAAACACAGTATCTGCCACAGCATTCTGCATAAGCGACTTGGCTTTAGATTTCTTTGTCTTCTCTTCGTTGTTGGATTTGATCTGAGCCAAGGTAGGATTTGCTGGTAGAGCAGCAAGTGGTTTATCTTCCGTCATGATTTCCCAAAGTTTATAGGCTTCCAAAAAAGCTTGCATCTTCACAGACCCGAGTCGGTAATTTTCACCAGTGAAAGTGAATGGTGGATTTAAAGGTAGGTTGTTGGATGCCATTTGTGTTGTAGGTTAAAACTTTTTTTTTGTCTTGTAAGATCAACTAGAGGCTCTGATGCCACTATTAGAACAAAAATACTCAAGAAACTGATTTGAAAAAATAAAAATAGAGTGAACTTATGAAATTCCTTGTGTATATTAATCTGCAGAATGTCTAAATTTATACAAGTAAAAAACATAAACATTAAAACTAAAATAAGAACATGTGCCACTAACTACCATAAAAGGGGGCCACTAACAACCATAATGGGGCCACTAACTTCAGAAAGTTGAGCAATTAAAGTTGACTAAGTCTAGCTAGAAAATAGGAAGCACTAAATTGAAATAAGTAAAAAACAGTAAAATAATAATAAGCTGAAAAAACGCCAAATTGGCTAACAATTACAACCCCAGACTGCTTCACCAGAATAATAGTGCTCCACTGCACATAGATATCAGAAAGCTGAAAATACTGATTATAACAATGACTTTGGTTACTTAGAAATGATATACAGCATACCTGGTAGATCCCCAGAATCTTTGCCAAGCAAGTTGGGCTCCCACTAGCTATTGAGTCAGATAAATACTTAAAGTAAGCTGGTGCAAACTTGATAAATGACTCCAACTCTGTCTTCGTTACCTGCTTGATGATAAATCGGTCGTCCAAGGTTTTGGCAAAGAAAACATTGCTCTTCCCACCCTGAGCACCCCATTTTTTGCATCGGCTAAGGGAACGTATAAAGTCTGATTCATTGGGGCAACAAGACTTTCTCAAGGTCTCGAATTGCTTCGCATAATAGCAGGTGACTGTGTACTTAACCTTTCCAGGAGGGCCATCATCTGAGAAAGATATTCGGGCATGCAAAGCATTAATATATGCTGGTGGATCCATGTTTGAGCTGCGAGAACTATAACCCGATGACATGCTTTCGTTGGTAGATCCAAAACTTCTTGGAGATTCCGAAACTACTCCATCCACAGAGTGAAGCGGAAGTAGATTTAATGAATCCAGAAATGACAAAGAAGCTGAAAACTTGTGATTTTCTTTCAGGTTTTGAGATTCATCTGACATTTGATTGCGGTAATCTGGTGAGACAAGTGCATATGAGATGATACTTGTCGGCTCATCATCATAAACTGGAATAACAATGTCATTTTCACCAACAGCTGTAAGAAGCCTGGCACCACCTTGATGTAGCAATTCGCTAAACGACAAGATATAAACAGGATTATGCTCATTCAATTTAGCAACATATTGTGGATTTGCTGTGATATTCTTGTTGAACGAACGATAGAAATTTGAGAAATGTGCCGTTGCCCAGGTCAGGTAATCTGTGTTGTCAGACTTAGCAGATAAATGAGGTATTTCAGCCCCATTTTTGTCACACAGAGACCTTTCGACATCTGTATTTGCTGAAACTCCAGTCAAAGCAGTAGAATCTACAACGAACGAACCTGGAAATGCACTGTTATGCTCTTTAATAGCCAGGTGGCTTTCACCGGTCCATGCAGCATCAAGAGTGTCGGATAAACTTCCCACAGACGGGAACTTTGCATCTGAAAGAACACGTCTGACATTTTTTCCAGGTTCCAGTACATTACCATCTCCTGTATTTCTTATAGCACAGAAAATCTCGCAGTCTTTCCCGTGAGTTAGGTTCTCATCAGTAGTCAATCTTTCGTGAACCCCATCAGGAATCTGACCATGTCTTCCTTCACTAGATGTTATTTCAGTCTTCACATTCTGAAGAGCTGAATCATAGCTCCCCAAACTTTTTCCAGGTCTCAAAATTGCAGTCCTTTCAGGAAGTTCCTCACTAGAGCTGAGGGGTTTCTCCTTCAGTTGTGTCAAACTGCCCGGAGTTCGGGAATTTTTACCATGAGAACTGGAAAGATGTATCAAACGTCTGTCCCATAGATAAGCATGAAAAACCAACTGCCTTCTCAGTTGATTTATCTCAAGGATGTCAACTGTAGGCTGACCAACTTTGATCTCCCTGCTAAGTGCCTTGCGTAATAATCCCTAGAACAATGAAAACACCAGTAAGAAATAAGTCATTTGGAGCTACATTGCTACCTTACCCAAAAGAAAATGAAAAGGGTGAACAGAGGAAATAAAAGAATCTACCCTAAATAAGGCTTTAAAGGCTATGGGGAGGACCTTTTTGGGGGTTAGTGCGTGCCCACATGCTAAAAATTAACTTTTGAACTATTCCGTATTAGGAGGGCCCGTAAGAAACTGATTATCTTCTGCTGTGACTAGAGAGGGGATGGTATTGAGCAACCACTCATCCCCAGGGGTGCAGTTGTTGTTCAGAAGGAAACTTGAGGTCATGCCTTAAATGAAAAATTACCACCAAACAGACTTTTAATTAGAAGAAATAGATGTATTTTGAGTTATAATGCCCTTTACACTGAAGTTCCCAACAGCTGTACATCTACTGAGAGAAACAGCAGCAATTGAAGTGCAGCTCTGAGGAACAGTCCTCCAGTTGAGGGAGTTCCTAATTGCCCCAGAGGAAGGTGGTAAGGTTGAGGACCTAGACCTAACAGTTATATGGGGTATGGTCTCAATTACTCAAAGATTAAAACGCTTTCTTCCTGAGGTGACCCATCAAAAGGAAGGATTCTATATTACACATTTATAATGGAAGAAACCCAACTTCTGGTTTGATGACTAGTCAAACCAAAGACCCTTTCTCTGTTAGAACCAAAAGGACCTAGGATACATGTTCATCTTGGGACTGTAGTCTCTCTTCAATCAGTTGTTTTCCTCTGTT
Source organism: Solanum lycopersicum (assembly GCF_036512215.1). NCBI lineage: Eukaryota > Viridiplantae > Streptophyta > Magnoliopsida > Solanales > Solanaceae > Solanum > Solanum lycopersicum. The sequence continues at coordinate 9,725,561 of NC_090806.1, read as the reverse complement.
GACTCCTCTTATATTCTTTTTTTTACTGCTAATTCTTACAGAGAACCCTGATCATTTCTTTCTTCTCAAACTTGCTGCTGCATTGATTTTCACATATCTTAGAATGATGGAACATGCCTCTGAATTTTCTCACAAATCATACTAAAACTCTCAAGTTGTTTAAAAAAGTTAAAAAGGTTTGGAACATGTTATCCACACCAAAGAAGAGAGATATTACTTTGGAAATCATCTCTCAAATAGTTGAACTTCAAACAGGTCACTAATCGCTACATTTTCAATAGACCAGATTGACAAATTTGTTCATACATCACTGACAATGCAGATGTTATGACTTAGTATCTCAACAACAGGAAAGAAAAAACAAGAAACCACCTCAAACTCAGTTTTCTCCTTCTCTAATATTTCTTCCATCTCTGTGATCTGCTCACTTGTCTTGGGTGCTTTCAAGCTGCTATCAACAGAGAATTTTTCCAACTTGACATGAAGAACTTTGGACACCTCAGCAAACAACGCATTAGCCCTTCTGCGCACCTTCTCTTGCAGGAGACAAACACATCAGGAAAAAAGCAAAACATAGAAGTATCAAAACTAACGCAAGAATTTAATCCAATTGTACCTCATCACCTTCTTTCTGAATCCACTCCTGATTATCATAGCTAAATTCGAGTTTTGGAGGTGGGAGAAAGACAGAATAAACATGAACAGGAGCATATCGAAAACAAGCTACCATTTTCCCAAACCTGTGGCAACAACCAAAGATGAGGTGCAGAAAAGCATTGTTTCAGCAACAAGAAAGGGAAATAAATACTTTGTGGGACCATCAAATGAATAAATCTAAGAAAGATTAGAACGGAACACCTGCTACACATGCACCATAACCAGAATCGAGCACAAGATAACACAACACCGACTGAGACTATTAACCCAGAATATGGGGAAGTCACCATTAAAAAACTAGAAATGGAACAGTAACAAAAATGACAAGAAAACCATACACCTGTAAGATTTTCCTGATATTCCTTTCCTTCTTTTATATCTCTCTCTTCTTAGTTACTCCTCTTTCTAGGGATCTAATGGTCGTAGACCACCTTCTAGTGACTATGTTGAAGAATTTTTCCCCCTTGAGTTCTCCAGTGAAAGGGTTCAAGCGATAGGAAAATATCCAGTTTCTCTAAGCCTTTCCACTATGTGATGCAACTTATAAGCCTTTTATACGATGTGATGCAACTTATCCATTTTGTCAAGATTTCTGGAAGCATTCTCTTGTTGTAGTGTTCTCTCTTATTAACAGAAGTTCCCTTTTCCTAGCAGGGACTCCATATCTATACTGATAAAATGATGTAGTCAACAGACCGCAATAAGAAGTAGCATCACAAGCTCTCCCATAGAGCAATACAAGAAGTTCAAATTGTAAATTCTAGGTCACAGAAACATTTGGAACAAGCAAAAATAAATCAGTAAACCCAATATATAAAAACATATAAAAGTGGGGAAAACAGCACATGGGCGGTACTGAAACCACATTTTACAAGTGTACTCGAGAAACAAAACTGATCTACCTCTATGTAGAACCTAACAATAACACCACACAGTGAAATCCCACAAGTGGTGTCTGGGGAGAATAGAGTGTACCCAGACCATAACCCTACCTAATGGAGGTAAGAATACTGTTCCTGAAGGACCCTCGGCTCGAGTAGAACATATCCGAATAATGAAAAAGGGAAAACAACAGTGGAGAAACAAAGCAACTAATAAGAAAACAGTAACAACCACAAAATAATGGGATAACCTAAACACAATCAACAAGTGATGGTGGAATCAAAAGCAAGACGCTATAAGAAAACGGCTAAACACCTCAAAAAAAAGACGACACTCCATACCTACTAGCCTTCTGTACCCGACCTTCACACCCTCCTATCTAAGGTCATCCTCGGTAATCTGGAGTTGCACCATGTCCCGTCTAATCACCTCTCCCCAATAATTTTTCGGTCTACCTCTCTCTCCTCATACTCACTATGACCAACCTCTTACACCTTTTCATTGGGCATCTACACATCTCCTCACCATCTTGGTCTTGCTTCGCATCTTGTCCACCATAGAGGCCACTCCCACCTTGTCAAGAAGTAACCTCATTTCTAATTTTATCTCTCCTAGTGTGCCCAACACCCATCTCAAACCTCATTCCCGAGACTTGCATCTTCAATACATCGGAGTTCTAGACTGGCCAACACTCTGCCCATACAATAACGCCAGTCTAACCACTTCTTCTTAAAACTTGCCTTTAAGTTTAGGTGGTACCTTCTAAACACACAAGACTCAAGAGGGCCAAGCCTCCACTTCATCCAACTTTGGAGATCATTTAATAAATCTTTCTACCTTAAATGCAATATCACACCAACCAGCATTATAAACTGTTTCCGGGATACTAATGACAGATCTCCCACCACCATTTAAGGATAAGATATTCATATATCTCCCTCGTTCGTTAGATTTTCTGGTGCAAAAAATGTTCTGGGCCCTGGTCTATGGTTTTCCATCTCCTTACCACATTCTTCTGATCTGTCAAGGACTCTTTAAGGACAGAGCATATTCATTCCATGATCTTACTGCTAATGCAGGACTTCTCATTATAACAGCTTCTCTTCACCCATACAAAACAAATGGTGTTCCAGCAGTCCATCTAGTAATGTCGGAGGATTTAAAACCAGCATTAAAGTAAATAATATTATCCCCCATCTCTGAAAATGAAGAAAGAAAAGGTTGAAAGCTATCACAGAAGGTGATGACTTAAGATTAGAAGAAAAAGAAAGGTTTTCCCAGTTGAAAACCACTGGAAAAGACGTTTTACACTCCTAAGAAGTAGGGGAGAGAGTTTTTGGGAGACCTGCCTTGGAGCGTTCAGTAAATCTTAATATAAAACAGTCAGGATAGTTGATACATGCTGATGAGCAACATCATCATAGTATTCATGCAAACAACTAAAAGCTGAGGATCCATGCAATATTAAGAACCTCAACGGCTCAACCAGACAAAACACTGGTAAACAAAATGATCCAACCTATGACCTAATGTCACTGAGGAGTTTGTCATTAGTAGCTGTTATCAGCAAGTCTATATTAGTCAATTCAAGTTAGAAAATTTTCACATGAAGTGGGGTTAGGCGCCTACTTTAACAACTTAGAAGGTAATGTTTCCACAAGTTTATGTGAAACTGTCTATTTGAAATAACGTACTTGCTTGCTGATACCAACTTTAACCATTATACAGGAAATGCGTCTGAGGCTTTTATGATAATTTTACTAATGCAACGGGTTTCTGTCTCTCTACATACTTTACATGATATTAGGTAGCTGATTAAAGAAAAAGAGCACTCATCCAAATAGGTGAAAGCATTGCAATCCCAGTGTAGAAAGATGATGCGTACAAATGCCTTACTGGAAACAGCATACCCATAGAACCGGAGACAGTCCCGGTGAAGAAGATGACCACAACTTGCAACCCTGCTCGCTGCTGCATGATTTGAAAAACTGAGTTCCAAAAATTTCCCAAATGACAACCCCCAAGCAGCATTAGACATTACTACCCTCCTGGTTGGAGGAGGGAAACCATTGTCCCGAGGACATCGCAGACATCTGTGCCACATCCATATCTTTCCTTCCTGTTCTCCTGGCAAGATACATTCAGGTAGCTTCTTTACAGAAATTGTGAGGCTGCCTTGCCGATGAGTATAGCAACGAACATGTGCTTCTGGAGGCATTTCACATGAGGGACACCTAAAATTCTGGTGAATGTATTACATATATCAGAAAAAAGACAAGAATAAACCATGCATGCATAGAATATATCCACTGCAACTTTAAAAGAGGAAGAGAGACATTACCTCATCAAACAACCGGTCTCGTAAAAACCGTCCCAAAGGCATATCGGTAATCCCATAAAATTTTATTCGAGAAATATGAGGTGGCTCACAAACAGTTCCTTTCCAAACACAGCGTGTTGAAAGGCATACTACAATAATCAGTTGGTCGGAAGGTGAGGAAGGATAATCTTGCTGTAGTGACCCTAACTCCTCGAAGTAACTATTATCAAATTCTGGTAGCACCAATTCTGAAGATAAGTGTACCGTGCGAAAACCTCCCACAACATGAGAAAAGCTACCAGTATCCCTCAAGGAATTGCTAGGAAAATTAAGTATATAATCATTTCTTGCATCTTCACCTCTGTCTAGTGGAGATGCTTCATGAGGGTCATTTGGAGCCATTTCATTCCTCCCATCAGCTTGATCTGAGAACTGACGCCTCGAATGATGCGAGGAATTAGGACAATCAGAAAAGTCGACATTATTTGAGGCAGTTGTAGCACTAGGTAATGAGTTATAACATTCGGGAAAACTTGACTGTTCAACAAGCATTGGAGCACTATTGGATGGTGATGTAATACCAGACAACGGTTTGGTTGAGGAATGAGATGGTGTGCCAGGAGAATGGTGATCGTGCGGTCTCTGGGCTACTGGTACGGAGAAACCAGGAATGACAGAAATGGATCTTTGCATAGTTGATGGCTTATCAGGCAATGCAACTTTAAGTGGGGACTTCAAAGGGAGCTCTGGCAAGGAAGCACCTTCATCTGCAAGAAAAGATGTCTCCAGAGCCAGGTGATAAGCAGCAAAAACTCCATATTGGATAACACGTTTTATTTTCTTCAAATCGTCCCCATTGGCACCCTTGAGCAAAATCTGAGAACCCACACAATCAAAAAGAGGTCAACTTCCACGCTTTCGAGATTTGCACCAGGAGACTGGTCAAGAACAGACAATAGGTGCACCATTCTTGTTTCACATTTTCTAGCATCATAAGCATAAATATTACCTATAAGCAATAGAGGACATGTGCAATGCCTAAGTCAAATAATTCTAACTCAAATAATTTACATACTCATACTACTTGATTATAAAGAAGTAGAAATCATATTCACATCCATATCCTACCAATGAGTATGTTCTGCCAAAGGATCAGTCTTTCTTCTTTTCTTAAATTTTTCAACTATGAACAATTTTGGTTACTCCTTGTTAAGTCAACAAAAACAGAAATATTATCATGCCCGCCATAAAGAGATAGGATATACAACCAAAACCAATAGAATGTAATTTTCCACATAATTCAAATTTATTTCATGTTCCAGCTAATAACATACAAGCCATCAAACATGCAACTTACAGTACAGCCAAAAGGCTTTGGGCATCCTTCGAAAAACATCAAGGTCTTTGTCAGTTTCTTTCCAGCTTGCCCAGCACTACCATGCTCTTCCACAAACTTATCAACATGAAATGAATCACAGTACCCTAACTTTGGCGTTGTAAGATTATCAATTGAAGGGACTACTTGTGCACCTGTACAACGGGCAATACGCTCTAAAAGCGGCCGCTTCACATTGAGAACTAGAGATATGTTTTTCACAAGCAGGTATTCCTGCGCAAATCGAGATACTGATTTCTCTACTAACAAAATGTTTGGATGATGAGCATCAATCTTTGCAACAGCCATCTTCAGATGGTCCATTTCCTAGAAGAAAGAATGATCCAAGTAAAAGTGATGAACCAAACAGTGTTAATCCAAATAAAACTGATAACCCAAATAACGCAATGTGCTTTTATTAGAAAGTCTTCTCTCCCTGGTCAAAACCAAGATAACAAGAAACTAGAGCATTCTAGCAAATCTGAATGGTTCGATAAAACAAGAAACCAATGACATACTGTAGATATTTGCTTCAGTCACTGCAGCATCTTTTATCATAATAAATTGCTTAGTTTTAGGATGAACATACTTTTGAATCTTTAATTTCCATTAGATTTTCTTAGTTGAGTTATTTTAGTGTTTTTAAATTTTTGCTATACATATTTTCTGCAGATTATGTTTAAAATTATTGAGAGAGATTTAAAATTATTCCTCCAATCTTTTTGCTGCACCATCTTTTAAAAACCAATAGTAGTCAGAGTTTCACTAGTCCTAAGGGATCTGAGAGTTCATCTAAAGAACCATTTTCAATCCGCTTTTAACCAATACTAATATTCAACCTATTTTTCAAACATTGCAAGCTGCAATATCTCTTTGAATGCCCCACAAACTTTCACAGGTGAAATCTATCAGATTTGGTCAGTGAAGATCAAATCTTATTTTCTTAGTGGATCAAAATTGTTTATGGACTATGGTCAAAGTATACAATGTGGGTTGACCGAACCCCACTTGTATCCTGCACCCACACCCGTCACATGTCGATAACAAAAATGAAGAGTCTGCACAACTTAGGTTGAAATTTGCTTCAGTTACTGAAGCATTTTTTTAATTTAGCATAATAAGTTGCTTAGTTTTAGAATGAATCTACTTTTCTTAATTTCAAATTTCTAGTAGATTGGTTTAGTTTGTTAGTGGTTTTTTTGAATTTTCATTATGCATATTTTTGACAATTCTGTTTTCAAGTTGTCTATTTAAAGCCCTCCATGCTTGATAAAATTATTCAAAGACATTTTTTAATTATTCTTCCAAATTCTTTTGCTGCACAATCTTTTTAAAATCATACACATACTACAATAAGAATGACGGGCACCGTAGCACCTAACTATCATTTTAATTGATCCCTTGAAAAAACTATTTCTCCCTCAGTCTCTAATGTCTTATCTAGTGAATACTTAGAAAGGACATTGTATAAGTCATCAGAGAACCAGTCTACTATTTTGATGAAGGACAAGCAAAACCAGAACAAACTGATAACAGAAACAGAATAAAAAAAAACTTGTAATACCAGAAATTTAAAGAATAACATGAACTACAATGCATAAACACTTGCACATACAAGAGACCTCCCTCCTTGAGCCTATCTCATTTGCATCACTACATAGACTCACTGACCAGCTTTCCCCTGTGACCTACATCCTCTTATTTACATGCCTTCCTCATCCCGCCCCCCCACACATTAAAAAAAAAAACAATCCTTATTACCCTTCTACTGTTACCCAACTTCCCCATATCATATTTTTTTATGCTGCAGCAGGTACAGTTGCAACATCTCAATAAAAATGATTAAGCTGATCGACAACAGGTATGGCCAACAAAATTCAAATTTTGGGGTAAACTAAGTTTAACTAGAGTATGAGGAGGGAACTTTCTGAGTTACCTTCATCAAGGAATGTATTTCATATCCCATTACTTGTTCAGTACTAGCTGGAAAGGAACTAATATATATTTTTTTCTTCTTTCTGTCTAATTTTGGCAAGATCAAAAAGTAGATGATGTATGAAGTATAACCCTCCACTTTTACCTTTACTTCTAGTTTATTTGCTAAGCGAACAAGGGAAATACCTCTTATCTTTCCACTCTGTTCCCCTCCACCAATTGTTCCTCCTCCTAGCCCAAAAAAGAGAGAGAGAGAGAGAGAGAGAGGGAGGGAGAGGAGAGAGAGGAGAGACCAACGAGATTTAAAAAATTTCCCAAATTGGAGGTACTACCCAGCAAATAAATGTATAGGAAATGGATCCTAGAATTCAAGAAGACCTCCAAAGCAATAGCAATGATAGTGTACATATTAGCTCCCCAGCTTCTTTTAAATAGTTCAGTTCTGAATCTTAAAGGAAATGATTCTGTATCACGGTTCAGCCATTATCTTTTCTTTTGGATGATTATGGTGTCCAGAATAGCTTTTGTGCACCACGACTAATTCCACGGGATACTCGTCACCTCCCACCTGCAAGACACCTCATGGCTCTCAACCACTTCATTGACCACTAAGTCAAACCCTAGGGTACATTCAGCCATTATCTTATCCATGTATTTCAATCATTAATTTTGTAATTTCATAATCATGCTATGTATAAGATCTAAAGCCAATTCAAGGCTTTTCTATGAGGAAAAGGCTCCTACAGTTTTATTAAGTAGATATGGTGTGATGTCATGTACATGGAAAAATAACTAACAAGATGGTCCATTTAGCATAAATGCTTCATCTCTACACAAACTTAAAAAAGGTCTAGTGAAGGATAAACAGTGATATGGAGATATCCTCTCTTTCTAATAACCGTGATGTCCACGCCAACATGCACACACCTCAACTCCCTCCAGCAACAGGGAAGAAACAATCATGTGTTCAAGGTCCCAAAGATCCTGCAGTCTGGAGGCCAGATAGCATTTCCGCATCCTATCAAGTAACTAAAAATATCAATAAAGAATTGGATTGAGTGAAGACCTGCTGCAATAAAGTGTCAAAACTTGACAAGTGATTAGCCACCCTTTGATATTCCAGTGCTCCTCCAAGAATTAGGAGTCTAGGCTTTTTGAATTTTGAGTTCATTCGTCGGTGCGCCACATTTTTCTTACAAACAACGCCTTTAACCACCATACTAGTAAATAGCATAAAGGAGAACTTTATCAGCAGAAGGAAAATAAACTACCAAAACTTGCATAGTATGACCAATGATTTAATGGAAAAATGAAGCACAACAATGGCAGAAAACAAGTAAAGAATTATTCAACAGGACTGCCAAATCCTGATGGAAAAATTAACATATGGCACCAATTCAAACACCTCATTTAGAATCTATGCATGCGTAAAAATAAGCAACTTGAAAGTTTGACTCCTGCATCGCAAAGCCTGCAGTTATTTGGTTGATAATGAGAAGCAATTTCAGCGCAGTATAGGAGTCTGATCAAAGACAAATAGAAAGTCCATAACTAAAATAAATAAGCATCAAGTTAGAAAGCAGGGAGAACAATATATTAAGCTGCAACGTTGCAAAACAAGAAAATTTTGTTTGCATATGAGGTGTTGAAATTAGTTTTTCTATGTAATTCTTTTATAGAGAAGATGAAAAGAAGGTATATGAGAGTTTGGGTTAGGTCACAATAGAAAGCCATATAGTCGGGTGTAGAAAACCTTTCTCTACGATGTCCACTTGCAATGCATTTAATCTTCACATATCCACAAGGATCCATTCCTCCATTCTGACTCATGTCAGGCTTTAGGAGTGTGGCAGCTTCCCAGGATAAAGATGTGACTATCTCCGACCAACTCTCACTATTATCCTCCTCAGCTGGAGGAATATGTTCAACTTGCAAAAGCTGCACAATCAAAGATTTAAAATGTCCATCAACCACATTTTTCATTGCCTTCCTATGCTCCGCGGTTGACCTATTATGGTACTCTCCATCAGCTAAGTTCCATGATGAATCCATATAACCCCATTCCCCTGGCGCTTCTTCACTACAATCATCATCCTCATCAAATGAAAGAGATTCTCTATCATCCTCTTCTGTTTCTGGCTCTGGTGGCAACCAGAGTAAATAACTACTCTCAAAATCAACAGGTGCATTATCTGTGTCATTCACATCATAAGGAGGAGGCTCTTCATGCTCGACACGATTGATACAACTATCTATTTCTTTTGCAAGTTCTTTCATCCCTTCTGAGTTCTTCCATTCACAGTTCTCTGTCAGTGATGAGGAATTTACACTACTTGATTCAATCTCAGCAGGTTGACCATTGTTTGGTCCACAGATATCATTCATCTCCTTGTAGTTGAAAGCACCATAATAGACATCTGTTGCAGTAAAGTGTCTTGGCTCAGAATGTGATCCACACACACCGTAATCATCATCTTCATCATCACTCCTGCCATAACAATGCTAAGACAGCTAAATGAAACATACACTGGAAAGAAGATATTAGTCTAATAACAATACATGAAAGCAAGCAAAATAAAGGTCTGATTCAAGTGTCTCATCAATCTTTCATGACAATACTATACATGATTGGCCCATACATATATCCAACCTGCCACTCAAAGTGTGCACCACAAAAAGTAGAGCTCTCCTTTCCTGGAAAGCACAGAGTTTAATGAACAACATAAACCTTGCTCAGGATCCAAATATGCCGTTAGTTATAGGTTCCTAGTACTTGGATAATAGAAGGCCGGGTTATTATACCTTTGTATTATCGTTTTGGTGCTAAGTGTAGCCTTGAGTTTATATAACCTCTTTATGAGAAGATCCAAATTGAGAATAACAGAATTAAGTATTTTTAGCAAGAACACTCTACACCTAGAGATAACAAATAAATCACCTTTTTCTTGTTCGAGGAGACTTTACATAGACTACAATACACGACACATGAACTGGCATATGCACAAGGAAGCTCGCTCAACCTCATATGAGATCAAATTTGGGTCATTTATTAATAAACATACAGATCGGACAAGCTATTGTACATAGCTTGGGGTACATTACCATTGATTGATTATACAGATTTCCTTGCTAGATTATAGTTAGAACAGGAATAGGAATAGGACTTGTATAGTATCCTATGTGGAAAAGGATTGTAACGTAGTGTCTATTAATAGGGCACAATTTATTATGTAACAACACAATTCAATAACATTTTCCTCCTTCATTTCTCACGAAGTATCAGAGCATTGGTGATAAAACATCTAGGATAAGAAAATACAGTCATCGTGCGCTAATTTGTGTCCTCTGCTTTTCCTTCAGTGTTGTGCAAAAGCCAACAACACCACGCAATCCGTCATTGATCGGCAAACAAACCCCAGTTAGATTTCCAACATGTGAGCCAACCCCACACCACAAGCCGCCAGAAGCTAAGGTTCCAGCAAGCGAGTAATGATAGGGGAGCGCATGATGAGCTCACTTCGTGAGTCATCCCTGCCTTTAAATAGACCAGTTGTGGAAAGAGTAGAAGAAGATGTTAAAGAGTTGGAGCTTGGGGTCTTTCGGTGATCTCCTGCTAACAGGCATATTCCACAATCTCAGGTAAGAATTAGGAAGTTTTAAGTCGATTATACTTGATTAATGCTAGCCTAACATCTACAAACATTTGGATTTTTTGTCAAGAAATCTCAATCTCCCAAAGAATTCTTCAAAGTAGAGATTTTCAAGATTTGTCTTCAAGAGGTACTTCCACCACCCAATTTTCACTTGTATATAAATGAGTATGTTGAAGATGATTGTTAGTAGAAACCATAGCCAGATTGGAGTAATAGTTGAACCTTAAAAGTGGATATTGTCGAACATGGTCGAGTAGTTGGGAAGTAGATGAATACTTGGGGGTTATAAAATGAATACTTTAGTAACTAGAGTGACACTAATAACCCATTTTTTTAATGCTAAGGATGGAACTCATGGAGTTGGATTACGATTTTATTAGGAGATGGATGTTTTTTTAATGAAGTTATTAGGAGAGGGATGTTTGGCATAACTAGTAAAGTTGTTGTCAGGAGGGAGGTCACTTGTTTGAGACGTGGAAACACCCTTTTACAGAAATGCAAGGTAAGGTTGCATAACGAGGACCCTCATGGTCCAGCTCCTTCCTGGAACCTGCGCATTATTAGAGATTGGTGCAGACCAAAATTGCATCATTGAAAGGATTATCCCTTCCAAGTATATTGAAAAAAGCACTTCACGATTATTATCCGCAACAAGAAAAAGACTTAAAATAAATTATAAGCTCCACAAGAGGCACATATGAAAGGATGGAATTTGTTTAATTAATGTTTTGTAATAACAAGAAGATATAAATGAAGAAATAATATTAGGGATCCCCATTACAATCCAAATGAAACCATATATTGCCGAATGAATGGCATTCACACCACTATATTAGGAAAAGAAGTCATACACAGAAAAGGATGAACAAATGCTATTTTAGCCATTGGAGGGATTACCGATGAGAATTTGGAATAAAGAGAAAACACTGCTAGAAAACTCAAATCTACTGAAAATAGTGTAGAGATTGTCAAAGAGTGCTCTAAATTTGAAATCATATATATGGACCATCCCATTATCAAGAAACGAGTAAATATTCAACAAGAAAGTCGCCCAAAAACTGGTCATAATAGGATTACACGCCAGCGCATGGTACTAATGTGGTCGCTGGCACCGTAAATATAGTTGCGCATGAGGGATATACAACAGGTAACAATGGATGGGCTTTGGTTGCCAGATGTTGCTAAACCTTGTGGTGGTGCTGGATTTTCCACAACAACAATTTAAACGAAGAATGCTATGAATAGTCACTGCAATTTGCAACACGACTTAGTAACTTCTATGCTAGTCTTCATAATTACTCCACTTTCCTTCCTTGCTTCGGTTCAACTGCTCGAGTACATCCCTACCGCTGAGTGCCTGAGTCAAAGCAACTCTGCCTTATTTTTGCAGATGACGCAAATATTGAGTTAAATTCGATGCAGCGCTTTGCGCGTCCAACGAAGTTGAACTAGTAGAAGAAGAGAAGAAAGAAGTGAAATTTTGCATAAATTGAAGATCGTAGTCCCTTGGACTTAGCCTCTTAACGATTGGGTTCTAGTGGCGGGCTCTTTGGTCGTTCGGACCTATATTTGGTAAAAGTGGTGGCATGCACGAGATAACAAGGGACTTTAAGAAGGACGTGGTAGAGATGATAACCGTCACGTGTGTCAAGCGGGATCCACCATCGGTTGGGTTTGAGAGTCGTGTGATGGCCTGGGTGACTACCCATCACGGTTCAAAGAGCACTTTTAGACTACATTAGTGAATGTTAGCCCCCCCCCCCCCTCAAGCAAGAAGGAAGCAGCTCTTCCCACGACGGAGTCATCATTGACTGGATAGATGCACAATGATACTTTTCGAAATAGAGGCCCACGCGCCCGACACGTGATGTAGATCTCAATGAAGAAGGTTACTTCGACAAGGCACGTGTAAAGTTTTCTATTGGTGAAATTTTGTGGTTTATAGTCTATGGTGGTGTTGGTTTTCGCACAACACTGACGGATATTGGGTTGACCCAAAACAGCCCTAGAAAGTTGCCATAATCTGACACACAGTCGTTATTTTGACCTAATTTTCTTTCACTAGGTGTTTTCACCAATACTCAAATACCTTACAATTTGTTATCATCAAGAACCTCTGGTGTTGGAAGTAGATTTGGAACTTTAGAATGGACTTCACCGCTTCTATTTTAAATGGAAAGAGGAAGCCCCGGACGTACCCTTAGTTTCGTCTCTTTATCTAGTCTAAAACGAAAAATAGAAAAAGAAAAAGAAGCCAATTTTTTTTCTATGGACCCCTTCCACATGTGAGAAATATAAGTGAAAAATATTATATCTACATTATTACACTAAGCCCCATTTATTGACAATACATTACAATCCTTATCGAAGAGGATTCTATATTCTATTCATGTTCGTATTCTAATTCTAACAATCACATCTAATGATCAACTAAGATATAATGTATGGTGTTCCATGTGTGGATATAGCAACATGCAAAATACGTTTGGACCATATATTAAGCAACATTGCAGCATAAATGCAATTCAATGCGTCAGCAAACCAGCAAGACCGGCATAAAGGAAATGAAATCTCGTTTATACATTCTATTAGTATGTACTTATGAAACTAATTATGGATACCTGTAGCAAGAGATAAAATGACTGAATTCTGGATTCCCCATAGATGTTGCTTGATCTTGCTGGAGAGCTGCCTGACCCAACTGAGCTGATTGAGAAGCACTTTGACATGAGCTGCATGGTACATATTGATATGGTCCTGTGGGGTAAACAGTTGAACTACCGCTACTACCACTATTACAAGTACAGCCAGACTGGCTGCTGGCCAAACTTGTTGTGGAAGGAGATGGACTGAGTCCCGGACAAGGAAGGTTCATCCTACTATCAACCGTAGCTAAGCCCTGCTGCCATTTCTTAAAACAGAAGCTACATACTCTAATCCTGTCTCCATCTTCCTGGCCGGCCTTGGGCTCCTCATTTGAGACAGGAATAGAGTTCGATGCACATTTTGCACAGAAAACTCGGCCACAGAGACGGCAATGATGTCGACGGTTAAACACAGTAAACTGAGAGTCACACTCATAGCACACCCTACAGCTCTGGTCGGGCATCCAGAAATCTCTGGACACACTCACCTGCGCCTCTGTCTTTCTCGGCATCCATAATTTTACTACGTCAACTATCTCAGATAGCTTCTTATTTTCAGGCGTGTCCATGAAAGCAACTTCCAGACTATCATGCTCATCATTACCTAATAATCATCTGCCACAGCTCATGCTACTACCAATATATATCAGTCTCCAATCTACACTGCATAGAGAAAAGAGAACTCAAACCTTCGTCTCAATATTTCAGCACATTCAGATTATCATACTTATCACCACCTATTAATCATCTTCTACAGACTCTACAACTGTTAATTCATATATTCTTCAAAAAGTAAAGAATTGATTGTCAAGCTTTATTTAGGATATCTCACAGCAATGTTTCGTTAGCCTAAGACTATTTTCTTCAGACATTAGTGAAGACTGCTTTTAATATGAAACAAACCAGTCACAACTAAAATAGGGAAAAGATAATAAAACACCCAAATCATAGAAGAATATCAATCAATAAGCTACAACTCAATCAAACAAATTTACAAAAAAAAAAAATTAATACAGTACAAATTATATTTTCTCCATCCCAATCCTCACTGTATAAGTTCAAAGAATTGATTTTAACTCAAACCCTTTACAAGATTTAGTAAACTAATCATTCCCACTGCAAATGCAATTATCAAACAAAACAAATAACAAATTACACTCCTTCCATAATAACATTATATGTAAAATAACTACAAAGTAGTAAGAGTACATTTGTTAGAAAACCAAACAAGTGAAACTTCCGACGAACCCACCACCGGCCACCGCTTCTCCGGCACGCCACCGCCTTCTGTTTTCCTTTGGATTTTTTTATTTATTTATTTTTTCTGTTATATTATAGAGAGAAAATGTAAAGCGAGAAAATGATCTAAGTGAATCATTTCTTTGATAAATAATAATTGAGTAAACAAGAGAGTCACGGAAATAATGTTATGACGACAAAAAGATAGTTGGGACACGAAAAGAGAGTGATGATTTGGAGTGTGCATGCATTTCTTTCAACCTTCATCTTGCCACGTGGTCATTACAAATTTTTTAAAGCTTCGTAATTTAATTATTGTCAGTCTTAAAGATACACATTTACTTGACTAATCAAACTTAGATATATCTTCGATTTGATACATAACATAACAAGTGATCTCAATCTATTATAAAAGCATGAATCTCTTAATAAAAGATCGAGAGAACTATTAAAAATATCTTTCGAACTTGATGAAAATAATTTAGGAGGATATTTCACTCACATGTTATAAGATCGAGGATACATTTAAATTGAGTTAGTCAAGTAAATAATTACTTTTAAGTAAAACTAAAAATTTAAGCGAAATTTAAAAATGTTCTCAATTTTTTTTATTATTGTTGTAATAATATTATATTAATACTAATATAGTCTAATATTTAAACACTTCATATTATTCTTTATATTAAAAAATATTAAGCAATAATAATTTAAATGATAAATATATAATACAAGTAGAATACAACATAAAGTGAGAGTTGATACGGAAAGGTAAGGCAAAAGATAAATAAAATATTGAATAAAAAATAGTGTCAGTATAAAAAGAAAATAACATGATTACATCAAATCAATTGATATATAGTATAAAATATTTTATAATTATATAGTAATAAATTTAAATAAATATAACACAATACAAATTTTATATGTATTTAAATTAACAATGCTATATACTACAATATGTAATAACCATCCTAGCATGTATATTATACAACAGGGAAAAAATTACATTCTATATTTATCAGGAGAAAATTTTCACGTCACATAATTCAGTAATATTATATTCCATTTTAGCTATATTTATGTATGAGCATATTTTATATAGGGAAAAACGATAAATAAATTTTTAAATTATCATAAATAGTATACGAATATTTTTGTTATATTTTTAAAATATTGATATTTCTATTCTTTAAAACTAGAGCATATATATTTTTTATACTAATGAACGGACAGACATGTTTCATAATCTTATACACCGAATCAATATTTATTAAATATCGATTCAACGAATAAGATTGTGTCACGTGTCCCTATTTAGTCTTCCGTTAGAGTGAATGACGTATATGATCTAGTTTTTTAACAACATGGATACTAATATCTCAAAAGTATGAGGGGGGATATCTGCATATCAATTTTGTCAATTCAAGAGCATATTTATTTTAATTTCCTTTTCATATCATTACACACATTTGTACAAATACTTTAACACGTTGGTTGTGGTTGATACGATGATTAGTATTATTCAATAATTTCATGCTTTATTATTCGCTAAACAATTCATTTAATACTTTTTATAATCAAAACAAATACTATAATATGTGAAGATGAAAAGTAGAATATTCGAGATGGAGAAAATAAGGATGAAAATAAAATGTGTTAGTATGAGAGAATAATATCAATAGAATGTCACTTGTATAATTTGTTTACAATATATTCATTAAGAAAATCACTTTTCTTATTTCTATATGAAACTTCTTTTCTTATATAAAACATGTTTTAAAAATTTGATTAATCGAAAGTAAAATGATTTTTCCTCCACACTAAATACTGTAGTCATGAATAATGTTTTTCTCAAATATAATATGATCTAATATTATATATTGAATTATGTAGTGTAATATTTTATGTTGTTATATCCTTAGAATTTCCCTAAAAGAGTTGAATATATGGCTTTTCATTACATGAAAAAAGTGTGAGGAGAGAGAAATATAATGAAAATAATAAAAATCAAATTAGTTTTTGAGAAGAGGAAATACATTATTACATCATTTAATTATAATACTTTTTAAGAAGATACTTAATAATATTCCCTTATTCTTTTTTAAGGTTAATTAATTACCCTAATAATCCTATGTGGCACACAAAGTGTGCTGGTGGGAACTGGGGAGTGAGTTAAAAAAAAAAAACTGTTATTATATTTATTTTAGCATTTATTTAGTTAGAAATATGATTTTTCTTACTCTATTTGATTTATTGTATTTTTTATGGGCAAAAAAGTTTAATTGAGAAAGAATCCCCGCTATAATGTTTAATGAAATAGAAAATACTTATTAAATTATAGCAAGACTTTCAGTTATTGCAAATACAAGATATTTTAATTTCGAGTAAAAAATACATCAAAAAAATGAGTAATCAAGGGAGAGAATAGAAGAAAATTTTCTCCTACAAATTTGTTTAGCTATTGTTAAGATGTGTTATTAATATTATGACAGTGGCGGCACGAGAGAATTGTCGCCGCCGGTGAAAAGAATGTCTGTTGTTGAGTTATTTTTGGAGAAAAAGAAAATATAAATTATTTATTTATTTTAAAAAATGAATAAGAAATATAACAGAAAATAAATTTTTAAAATTAACTTAATTGACACATGATAATTATTGATTGTTGCGTGTATGCACTTTCTTTTTTATACCTGGGCTTAATCGAAAAATGAGATACTTTTATTATTTTTAAATTGTTTAAGGAGATATTAGGATCTTTATAAAATTTGAGTGATTTTTTTAAAAAAAATATTATAGTTAAAAAAAATTTGAGATATAATGTATTTTGAAAGAGAATGAGAAGTCGAGTGGACATGATATAATATGGTATAATATTAGAAATCTTGATTTCAGTAAATTTAATTGGAGTATGATAAGTTAATAATTATATTTAGTTTAACTTCTAAATATTCATATAATGATATTATAATTTTGACTTTTCAAAAATATCTTACATATAAAGATATTCAAAATAAAATATAAAAAACTTCATGTTAATCAATTATATATATAAAAAAAATTAATTCGAAATAAAAAAGGAAAAAAACAATAAAGTACTAGCCAACATTCATATATCATATAAATTATTAATTTCTTACGAGAAAATACATAAAATCCCCTTGTATTTGGTAGGAAGATTCACTTTAACACTTTAATTTTATGAATAATTATTTGTTCTCTAATCTTTTTTCAAATGAATTAAAATACATCCAAATTGTTGACATGACAAGTCAAAAAAAAAAAGAGACGCGTAAAGATAAAAAATTAATAAAAAAAAGAATGAGTGGATCCCAATTATTTTCATTTTATCCAATAAGTTTTTTTTTTTTTCATCTTCTCCATACCCTATCACCCCCAACCTTTAGTACCACCAACCCCACCCCCACCTCCCGTCATTTCATCTTCCTCACACCCAGTCCATCCCTCCCGCCCTCAACCACCATTTGCACTACCCTTTCTTCTTCTTTGACACCCCCAACACCCACCCCCAACGAATCCCCACTTCTACCCTTTATTTGTCTTTTAGTCTCCATACTTCACACTTTTCTTCTTCTTTCTTTTTCTTTGTTATACTTTTCATATTTTTTCTCATTCTTCAAGACGTCCCATCCCACCCTCATTTCCTATAATTTTTATCAATAAATTCAAAAAATATGATGAACAAGAAAAAATTGAAAAGTCATCAATTAGTTCTTGCTTCAAATTAATATTAGTCTTTATGGTAAGGTTTGAATGGAATGAACTTGAAGCTCTTTTCAATGAAACTGTATAAATTTTTCATTTCAAATTAAATTTTTAATTGTTATTATTTATTTGTTCTAATTTTGTGTCTTAAAAATTGAGTGTTCTTGTGAGAATGGTTTTGAGATTTTGAATCTCTTTCAATTGATTTTTTTAAAGATTATTTTTCTTATATTTATTCTTATTTTTGAGATTTTTTTTACTTTCTAAAATTATGAGTAAATAAAAAGAAACAAAAAAGAATTAAAAATCAAAATTTAAATATGTTGAATGGGATGCTGATATGGCAATGACGTGACACTGATGTGATGCTGACGTATCAATGACATGACGCATATCAAATGCACTTGACATTGTGAGATTGATATTATTATATTAGGATGTATGTATTTTCTCATATTTTATTAACACACTGAAAGATGTTAACTTATCTGTCATTATCAAATGTATCAATAAGTTCTTAGAGTTCTTAAAAGAGAATAATAAAATATCATTCCAATACTTAGGTGGTTCTTCATAGAAGCATTATTTTAAAAAAGGAATAATCAAAACTAAGAGGATTCTGTTTATAGAAGTCCTCATTTAACATCCCAAGAATAATTTGCCACAATTTAAGGGCCGTTTGGCCATAAATTTTTCAAATAATATTTGGAAAAAATTTGGCAAATAATATTTGTCCATACAATTTGTCATTATTTGGCAAATATTTTTGGCAAATATCCCAAATTTTCAAATACTAGTTTTTTCTAGTATTTGGGCCAAATAACATTATTTGGGATATTTTAAAATTAAAATTATACCCCAATCTTTTATCTTTTACAAAAACACCCTCTCTAGTATTTGCTTGCGTTGAATTACATCATTTTTTACGTGAACACCAAAATAGTGATGAAATATTTAGTGAATATTAAATAATGATATGATTGTTGATGAAAATTATTAAAAATTGGCCTTAGGTAACAAAGTCATGTACTTTATCTACTTCACGATGTATGGAATAATTCTTGTTGCACTCACTCCAAATTACCACATTGCTTCAGTGTCATGGACATTATTTGTTATTGTTGTAACTAACATTCAATTGACTTGTAATACAAACTTTTAGTTAGTTTTGATAGTTTTTAAAACTTGTGTGTATAAATCATATTTTTCTAAAAAGGTGAAATATATTTTCCAAATTTTATGGCGAAACACATGGTGAAATTTCACCCAAATTTTCACTCAAATAATATTTGCCAAGAATATTTGAAAATCTATGGCCAAACGCTAGCTAAATATGGGCAACTTTTAAAAGGATATCTTTGATGCCTCTATTTAAGAATTGTTTTTAAAAATTTATGAATTCAAGAAATAATATTTTGAAAATAAGACGATAGTATTATTCACATGGAAAGCACTAAGCATCTCTCACTTCTAACCTTAAGATTGTGAGTTTGAGTTACTAAGTGAGCTAAAAGGTGAAAACTCCGGCAAGAGTGAACATTCTTGAAAAATAAATATTTAGCTACACTTATTACAATTATTATTACTATTACTGTCATTATTATTATTATTATTATTATGATGATGATGATGATGATGAAGATGAGCACAAATGCGAAGTACTCCGTCGCATATGAATTCATGTGAGTTGGCATTTGGCGAGTTCTATATCAAGTAACATGATTGGGTTTTTTTTCTTCACAAAAGTTTATGCACTTATTCAAAAAATTTAAAAATTAATCAATTTTGTTAGAAATTTCCGACTCTAATATATTTCTGCACTATATTTTTCAAATTTTAAATCATAATAAATATTATATATTTCATGTCTTTTTCTCTCCTAAATTATTGTGATACATATCTCTTAAAAATCTTGCTCTTAAATTTGTTGTTTTCTTTTGTAATTATTCGTCTCTACAAAATAATGTGGGTCAATACTACAAAAAAGAAAGAAAAGAAGAAATGAAAGAATTCTTGCCATCCAATTCAACATCAATTTTGCACTTCGCTTTCAATTTTTAATCATCCAAATTTAGCCAACTTGGCAAGTCCTTGATTGTCCCTTGAGCAATCAATCATCCCTCATCTTTCTTCTTCTTCTTCTTCTTTTTTTTTAAAAAAAAGAAGGGCCTAAAAAAAAATAATTTGGGGATAAGTGATATTAGATTTCTTAACAAGCACATGTATTCCCCCTCAATTATTATGATCTTTCTAAATCAAATAAAAAAGATCACTCATTTCTCAAGGGGTGTATACCGTTTTTATTTTTTTTTAAAAAAGATCTTAAAGAGTCAAAACTACTTAAAAATAAGTCAACTTCAAGTATTATTTACTCGACTTTAGGGATAGGTTATTAAATATTATATAACACGCGACCTTAAATAGAATGTTTTAAATGACACATATTAGGATAGGAAATTTGTTAGTGAGCATTGACATTTTGTTATAACATAATACATATATTAGATTCTAAACTTGACTTTAAATTTTAACATTGACCTTCAATTTTCATAATGCACAAACAAACATTTTAACTATCCAACTTTTAAATAAATAAACACATGAGTCCTACATGTCACAATACACGTAGAACAAAAAATGACATGTAGGTTATGTGTGTCTATTTGTTCAACTTTATACAAATTTACGTATTTATTTGTGCACATCCAAAGTTGAAAGGTATAAATATGATTTAAAACCAAGTTAAAGAGCATATTTATATATTATGCCTTTTGTTATTGTTATATCTGGTTATGACTATTCTTTTAAAATAATTTGTTAGAATGCCTATAGTATTTTACCATGATTATCTTCATTTCCATTATTTCTTTGTCTACATGATTATCTTTATTTCCATTATTTCTTTGTCTAAATTACTTTTGGCTATTTTTTCTTCAGCCAAACATCTCTATCTCTAAGGTAGTAAAATCTACATACACTTTACCTTTCTCATCCCCTTCTTTACCTTCCTCATACCCTTCTTCGGAATTATACTGGATTTATTACTCACATCTGACTCAGACTTGTCTTAAGCTGTCTACCTACAATTTCAGCAGCTTAATGTTTATATTTTATAAATCGTAGATAAGAAGAAGAATAATCAATTTTAGTACTTACAAATGCTGAAATACCAAGTATAGTCTTATTTGATAAATACCCACCCTGATAATTAACCCCAAATAATCCAGAATTATAACTGTATATCACAAATACTACTTATGTACAAGTGTAGATGTTTATATCCAAGGAAATAAAAATATTATCCTGTTTCAAAAGCAAATTGATTTACCCTGTTAAACCAAATACTGTACATTTCTCATTGTATGAAACAATAGACGCTGAAAGAGCTTAAAACATCCCACCATCTTAATCGTTGAGGACTCCCTTCAGTCGTAGTGGAAAGCTTTCGTATAGGTCTTTGAGGGCTGCATATAAGGGTTCCCCAGCCTTGGGTCTTTCTACAGTTCCAAGAAGAATGTCAGCTGTAGTGAGGTAAGGATCTCCATAGAATTGGAGATTAGTATCCATCCGTGTTGTAACGACATTCCCCTCAAGTGAGACTCCCACAAATGCACCTGAAACATACAAATCAAACCCCAAGTGATTTAAGCAGGGGGAAGATTACATGTTTGGCCGCTCAACCAGAAATATACATGTATTATACATTTGTCAGCTTTTTTTTTTGAGCAGGCGGCTATTTAAGTTAATTTCCCATTAAAAGGCAACCACAGTACTGCTGATAAGTGATAACATTCACTCTTGAAAGAAATGCAATAACATTACCTTTACTGCAACTGTAAGTATAGCATATGCCAGAACCTTTCTCTCCAGCTCGCAGATCTGCCTCCACAACTCTTCCAACTGGACCAGCTGCAGCACTACAACCAGCACCAAGAGAAAAATGCATGCGGCTGCAAAATGTCTTCACGGCCTTAGAGTCATGTAACACAATAATGAAGTCTGTCAACTCACCTCCAATCTGTAGAAGGGCGAAAATCAACCTTTTAGAGTAAGGACGAGGAGGACAAATTTAAACCAAAAACACAAAAAGACGATTCAATAAATATGTGCTTGACTATTCAGCTAATTAGGAGAAAAAAGTTTAATTCAATTGAATCAACCGAATTCTTAGTTCAGGAAGAACCAAACGATGTTTGTCAATTAAGATAAAACAATGTTTGTCAACTACGATCAAACAAAATGTTTATGAGATGTCCATGAACCTTCGTTGCTCCTCTACAAGACAAAAGACCTTCAGAGACCCAAGACCCAAGCTTTGCCAAAACAGAAAATGAATCTGATTAAGGACAAAATGTAATCACTCAATTCAACTGAATTCCTATCATAACTCTTCTATACTATCTGAATTGATGAAAACTGAAGGAGTGTCAATAGCAAAGACCATCAATTTAGAGTATACCTGCGCACCCCATCCCAAACCGGCTGATAGTATAGCAGATGGTGCAGACCATGAACCATCAGACCTTCGTGCAACCACCAGGCCAGAGCCAAATTTATAAGTAAGAAGCATCCCAGCTTTGGCGACCGTTAATATTGCCAGACCTTTAGCTCCTTTTAAAACTGCACCGGGTATGGACCTCTCAGGATTCAACCGAGCAACCTGTGCATTACAAGATTTAATTAGCATTACAAGGTAGAAGTTGCACATTGGGGTCCTCAAATAATTCAGAGAAGAATTTGAAGATTCTGAATGCAGAAGCATATTCTAACACTACCATTCTTGTTCTAACCTTAAAGGAAGAGGGACTATGGAATGTCAAGATGAGCTCTGACTGTGTGAGTAAAGAGAGAGCATTCACAATGAAACTAAAAAAAGATATCACTATTCAAGTTTATTTTTTTAATTTTGCACCTCTAGTATATGACTATTTTTTAACTTGCACCTTGTTCTCTATTTTTTTTTTAATGATTACCCTCCTAACTTGTCTTAGCCCATTTTTATTTGTCTTGGCAGTGGATGAATTGACGCGGCACATCCAAGGCGAGGTTCCATGGTGTATGCTATGTGCAAATGACATATTGATGGATGAGACATGCATTTGTGTTAACAATAGGCTAGAGGTTTGGAGGCATATAACCTGGAGCCTAAATGTTTCAGGTTGAGCAGGACTAAGATAAAATAGTAGGAATAGAAGTTCAATGACATAACTCACGAGGAAGATGTGGAAGTGAGGATTGATACACAAGTAATCCCAAAGAGAGGAAGTTTCAGGTATATTGGGTCAATAATCCACGGAAATGGGGTGATGACGATGTTACAATCATATTGGAGTGGGATGGATGAAATGGAAGCTTGCATTTGGTGTTCTTGTCCGATGAGAATGTACGACCAAGACTTAAAAGGTAAGTTTTCGAGAGTGGCTGCTAGGCAAGCTATGTCTTATGGGTCGGAGCGTCGGCTGATGAAGAACTAGCAAGTTCAGAAGATAAAGTAACAAAATGAGGATGTTGAGATGGTTGTTTGAACATACTATGAAAAATATGGTTAGGAACAAAGATATTTAGGAACTGGTGGGAGTGACCTCCGTGGTGGACAAGATAAGGGTAGCAAGGTTAAGATAATTCCGACATGTAAAGAGGAAGTGCACAGATACCTCAATGAGGAGGTGTTAAGAGGTTGACTATCGTGCATCTACGAACAAGTACGAACAAGTAGAGGCAAGCCAAAAAAGTATTGAGAGAGGTGACTAGACTGGACATGGTACACCTGTATCTTACTGAGGACATGACCCTAGGTAGATGGATATGGAGGACGATGGTTAAGGTTAGTAGGTAGTCAAGTGCTCTCTAGTAACACCCACTTCCCTACTACCAAGTAATTACTTGGCCAAACAAACATGTCAACTGTGTCATCACACCTAATTACACTCAAATCCAATTCCCATATGAATTTCCAAACGTGCGCTTAAACTAAATACAGAGTAGATCATGCAATGATTGGAAGATATGTTGCACTATATCTCTGAATTCTGAATGATCGAGAACTAATGTACGAGAAAAGGTACAAATTCATGAAAAGAAAAACATCCGCAAAAAAACATTGAACAATACCCTAAATCTATCTATATAGCAAAATAAAATAATAAGCATCAGCTAACTCGATTATTTTTATTTTATTGACAACCATGAGCTAACTCAATTATTCATAATAATAATTCATTTTAAAAAAGGGAACGGCAGTAAATCCTACAACATCTTGTTGAAGATCACGCATGCCATTGGATGTGATTCTACTTCCACCCTTAGGTTTCAATTATGTTCTTTTTCAATAAAAGAAAGGAAGAAAATACACAAAAAGTTTCTTTACCCTTCATTGAATGAACTCTTTTATGGATTTGCAAAACCACAAACAGATTAGGCGCAAATTGT
This sequence comes from Solanum lycopersicum, assembly GCF_036512215.1. Lineage (NCBI taxonomy): Eukaryota > Viridiplantae > Streptophyta > Magnoliopsida > Solanales > Solanaceae > Solanum > Solanum lycopersicum. The sequence continues at coordinate 9,700,703 of NC_090806.1, read as the reverse complement.
AACAAAAACAATAAGAGGACAGGGTGCAGGTTAAAAGCTGATACATAGATAAGGCACGGAAAATACAAAAACTTACAATATTCACCTCAACAGTAACAAAAGGCAGAGAGTTGATTCTTGAGATAAAAGCCAGCAAAAGCAAAAAATAAAACGCCTAAGTAGTAAAGAGAATTGACCTGTGCATACGTCCTCAAAGTGTTTGATGACTTGTATATCTCATACTCCATGGATAAACCCACAGGAAGGTTCAACCAACCTCTTGTAGAAGTCCAATCCATAACATCATGCTTTGCAACCTGCACAGCATTGCTGATGGTGTTGATGAGCACACCTTGCACTGGGTCAAGCCTATCATAGCAGGTATCACACACTCTCTGGGGGTTCTTCTCCCTAAACTTCATGGGTAACAGGCACTTCCCTTTTGTGCATGTCCTACAAAAAACTCCTCCACAAAACCGACAATGATGTCTTCCACGAGTAAATGCTGTGAAAGGCGCAGTGCATTGCATACAAATAGTTGTTGAACTGTCAGGAAGCCACTCTGGAGGCTCAGATTCCAACACATCCTTGTACGCACTGTAGTTAAATGCACTTGGCTCAACTAGCGGTGGAGCACTTGGTATGTAAACTGATGAATGCAAGAAGGTATCTCCATTTGTACCAGATCCAAGAAATGAAACATTAGAACTAGGTAACTGCGGAACTGTATTTGAAACCTGAACTTTATTCTGCCCAGTAACAATAGCAACTAGTCCACTCAAGACGTTTCTTAAATTGACCTCAGGAGGCCCACTTTGCGGCACAAAGTTATATGGGACATTACCAGAACCATAGCTCCTATCCAATACATCATCAGATTCGATCAGTGGGTACCCATGTGGATAACTGTTACCTGCAGCATGGGAATCTTCTGAGACTCTACCCCATGAATCCTCATCAACTTCATCTTCAACAAATTGAAATTTCGTATTGTCTTTTTCCAAATTAGCAAGTGAAGAATACACAACTTTTCCTTCAAATTTCACCATGTATCCAGGATAATCAGTATAACATACAAACAACAGATGGGCTGCAAAGAGGTAACACGACACCAGTCAAAAGAAAATTTAACAAATAGTAACCACTTTAAAGATTCCCATTCATCCTAAAATGCTTATCCTGCTCTACATTAAAGGTTTTAAATTTTAAATACCACAAAAAAGTCTTGTTAGACCCAATTTAACTCTTCTTCTTTTTTTTAACTCTTCACACAATTTTATCCTCTATTCTATTCATTATACATTTTTCTGAAAAAAGTATATAACCAGATGTGTTTCTAAAAATTCTCTTAATAACTGTAGCAAGCAGAAAGCCTACAAGAAAATATGGAGAAAACTAATCCAATATACAATCAAACCAACCCCAAACTAAATGGATTCAGCTCCAATTCCAGTACTGGAATATAAATGAACATATTCGCCACTGGAGAATTCCTTTCAGCCAGGAATGAGAACTTAAACATTGCTGAGAATTTTAAAAATGAAAAATTAAGCCACAGAACCAAAAATACCAAAAAGCATGCAATTTTATAACAAAACATACCGAATAAAAGAGAGAATAACAACCAAATAAGAAACCGCAATAAAAAAAAAATTGGAGAAACAAAAAATAGGGTTTTAAAGCGAGAACATACTCGTTACCTAAAAACACATCAATTTACACAATCCGATCAAAATTCTAGACGAAACAACCAATATTCCAGATTCAATTATCTCGATACCTAGGGTTACCTAAAATACCCAAAAAAAATTTAAAAAAATCGTACATACATAGACAGAGACAACCTGAAGATTGAAGAGAACATAATCAACATTGATGGAAGAAATAAGAGACAAAAAAAAGGAATAAACTTACCGGATTTTGTTTGTTTGATGATCGGTGATCGGAGGAATGAAGAAAGGCGATAAGAGGTTTGTGGTTTTGTGGGTTCTCTGTTTGCTTCGGAAACCGGGTAAGCAAGCGTCTGTTTGGGTCTATTTCTTTTTAAAAAAATTATATATTAGTATTTGTAGTTTCGTAAGGTCCATTGAAGTGCACGCAAAGAGATTAGGTTTTATTTTAATACTCATATTTAGGAATGTGTATCGGTTGATTAGGTTTTATTTTAAAGTTTATCGAGTTGCCTTATGAGTTATCAATTTGTAGAGATGATAAACTATTATAGAACCATTAACATATTGAATTATCGATTTTTTATCGTTATCGATTTAACCGTTAAGATTCGACACAAAAAACATTGAAAATCACTTAGAAACAAGGTGACAAACCAAATAAACCATGCACTTGAGTTCACAAGTTACATCTTGTTCAAAACAAACACTTTCATATTTTAGAATAACCAAGTGTTTGAGACAACAAAAAATAAAAGTAGAAAATCAAACTCTAAGTCGAGTACTTTATAGACAAAGGGATATAAATATTATTATTTAATTTACTATCGGGTTATCAGTTAACTTGTTAAGAAAAAACTTCAAACCGTTAAAAACCGATAACCCGATAACAAAAAAGAAAATCAAAACTGTTATCAAAACAACTAAATCAATAACTCAATACTATAAACCAATAACTTTTTTATCGATTCAACTTATCGATTCCGGTTCAGTTTTGAACAGCTCTACTGATATCAGTAGTACCCTTATAACGAGTACATATATAACTTTATAAGAAGTAAATTATTTAAATATATTAATTTTATAACTTATATGACATTTGATAGACAGACAAAAAATAAGTTATTCATGTAAAAGTATTAATATAACATTTGATTAACAATTTCAATATCTGCATCACTAATACATGTATAAGTTAAAAGGAAATTTATGTATTATTTTATATAGGATAGGGAAAAGGGGAGATAAATTCACCCTTGAGCTTGTCTCGAAAAAAGTCAGTTACACATGCACTTAAACTATCCTGACGACCTTACACACCTTTACTATTTAAAAATATATTTTTTTACCCCCTAAAACTGACATGACAAAAAATAAAAAAGAAAAGTACATAAAATAAAAATAAATAAATTAATGGCGACTATTCTGATTTACATGGTGAAAATATAGATTTAGTAGTAATATGGCTACAATGGTTGTGTTTTCATGGTGATGTTCATTAAAGAAGAAATAATTAATGATATGGAGAATTTTAGTCAAAATTTGACATTGCATCTGATGTGGTAGTGACATGACATTGATGTGGCGCAGATGTGTGTAACAGCTCACTATATTAGTTTAAGCGTGTAACTGACTTTTCGAGACAAGTTCGAAAGTAAATTTATGTCTTTTTCCTCTAGAATAAAAATGAAATAACTAATACATAAACAACTAATTCGTGCATAACTGATACTCGTATAAAAGTAGAAATTATTCCGCTACAACTAAGTAATAAACAATAGATTACTCACTACATGAATTAGTGATGGGAGGATGGTGGTGACAGTAATCACTAATTATTTCTCATGAACAAAGAAATGACTCATGTTGTTTCTCATGGAACATGAAATAAACAAAACTTTGATAAACAAAATTTGACACAAAAAGTTTGTGATTGATAAATAAATTAACAAACATAAGAAAATGTAACATGATAATGGAAAAATGAAAAGTGTCTCGATCATATATGAGTAAATACTAAATAAGTAATTCTGGAGAGATCAAGCTTTCTGTGTAAGTGAACCTATTCTGAAATTTACCTCGAGGCAACAATGTAAAGGGTCCTCTTTGTGTCCTAAATTTAATATCCTTACCTCGTAAATGTGCGCATCAATATATTATTTCACCATTCGCAAACCTATATTTTGATGTGGCTTTAAAAAGATAACGATTTTCTATAGATAATATTGCATTCCAAGATTCCTTGAGATTATAATCTCTCATTATCCATACCTTAAAAGTACGGATCCCCTGATCATACGTATTAGAATAAGCACAAAGCATTCCTTCCAATGTAAAAATGTCAATCTTACGTGTGTTCAACAGACATATTTTCTTTGGCAATGGTATCTCTCCATACACTTCATGAGAAATAGTAAATGAAACCACAAAGTAAGTTTTTAAATAAAAACCAATCTAATGAAATGCCCCACGTATAAATGCCAAAGAATTCATAGCAGACACCTTATTTCCAGTGACACGAGGGTATTCACCAATTTTTCGCCAAGTGTCATTTTTCATTGTAAAAACTTCACCTGGCACTTTGTGACCACCAAATTCATTCCCCTCAATTTTTAGAATCTTATAGTCACCATTTGAATCAAGACTCAATCCAAAACATGAAGATAATCCCACTGAAAATTCTGAAACGGGAAGTACCAATGATTTCCTAGTTGAGGATTCCATAACAAAAGTATGTTGTACTCAACAGTATTTTCGAAAACATTAATAATAATTAAGCCACCACAATCATTATAATTCGTAAAAAACTCTGGTTCAATATTTAGAGGAAAATTTAGTTTATGTGTATCCTCAACCAACTGAGTCGGCGATAATAAACAACAGTATATGAGATAGACAAATTCCCCAAGACATCGTTGGTAAAATAGTTTGAGAATTCTGATCATTCTTTGCATGGTTGAGATGTCTCATCTTAAAGTACGGTTCATCAATTAATATTTTTTAAAATTTTGAAACACATTTAAATCGAAGAATAAACTTTACTAATGAACTGTTGCTGATGTCAATAAGTATGTCTTCTTCAAAGTAAACTTTCATGGCCTAAATAGGACAAAAAAATGATGTTAAGACACATAGCTTACTCTTAAATTTTTCAAATATTAATACCACTTCAATCAAGATATAAAAAAGATAAACCTAATTTTTTTTCCTATTAACTATTAGGAAAAAGGATCTCAAAAATACTTTAACTTTAGCCGAAATTATTGTTATACGATATCAAATTTTTATGAGGACCGTTTACCCCCCCTTAACCTTTAAAATACATTATTAAATAGTTCAAGGAGTAAAAGGTCCTTTTCAAAGTTCGATATCGTAATGATAATTTCGATCAAAGTTCAAATATATTTTTAACCCTTTTCCCTAACTATTAACAAACAAACATAGTAATAAAATTTAGAAAAAATTCTTACTTCTTTTCATTGTTAAGTAGTTATGTAAATAATGTTAAATCAAAAAGCATTTACACATACATTTAAAGCAGGGAATGAGAAAACAGATATGACAAATTTTATAAATGAGAATTAGTGTTTTTCAAGCAAATTAAATACATTCTTTCCTACCGAAAACAACCAAAGTTTAAAAACATTTTAGACAATTGAAATAAATTAAATTGCGGAAAAAAATCTTTTAGTAATAGCAACAAAACGCACTCTAAATCAAATTAATAACAAATTTCAATAAATGAACTCAATTGATGTATTGAGAACTCACCAGATCTAGAATATCCATTGAATTTGCTTTCTTTGAAGCCTCCAAAACTTTTTGTCATGCATTTAAAATTGAAAAATTTAGCTTGAACACGATTATTATTAAAGAAAATGAAAACACACAAATTAGAAATAAACATATACCTTTAGGAGTTTGATTGGAAATTTTAATTTCTTTTTCCGTTGACGATTCACCATCTTTAGAGCTTTGATTTGAATGTTACAATTTGTTTTTTTTGACATAATACATAAATTAGATTCTTATCTTGACTTTAAATTATAACTTTGACCTCAACTATGATAGTGCACAAAGAGACACTTTAACTAACCGAAATTTAAACAAAAAAACACGCAAATATTTCAGCAAAACACGTGTTACACACATGTTTTGACGTGGAAAAGTAAATCACTCAGTTGCTGCCAACTAACTAAAATAAAAACACCTAGATTTTAAAAATTATAAAAATAAATTATAATATAGAATTTGATGAAAGTGAAAACAAATTCATTTTTAGGAAAAAAAAACTACCTTTTCTCTTCTCTCTCTTAAAAATTCCTAATATGAAATTTATGCCCCTTATATTCAAATCAAAGAAAAAATTGTTCAAGATATTTGCTAAAATTTCATTTACGGATTATATATTCTTCTTCCTCAATTTAGTCAAGGTACCAAGATTCAACATTTTACAAACAAGAATTTACATATTGTTGGTCAAATGTTCAAACTAATATGAGAATCTCTAGAGGAAACTAATGTTTTTATTGCAAAATTATTTCAGAGCAGCCATAAATCTGGAAAGACATGAGAATCAATGAACTTCTCCTTCTTTTCTTTAGTTTGAAGTGCTTTAAGTTGTCAAATACTTAATGGAAAAAATAGGGTGCTTTGTTTATTGTGATTGTCGTAGTGAAGAGAACTGCAATTATGAATTTTGGATGCCAAAAAATGAACTTATAGTGCTAAAAATTATTAAGTGAAATGATGCACTTAAAGTGTTTGATAAATTGTCTGATAGAATTTTTCAGAAATTTTTGACAAGTTTGAGTAGCAATATGATATCTAATCAAAATGCCTTCAAACTTAAATTGCATTCAATATGTATAATTGTATACTCACCTTATCTTGCCAAAAAAAAAAACTTCATTATAATTTTTTTTCATAATAACAAAAAAGTAAATAAATGTCACTAGCAGTTTGCAATGAACAACAAATAATGCAAAAAAATGGGGAAATTGTCGAAAAATTAGAAAGAGAGTTTAATTGTCATTTCAATGTTTTTTAATTGTTGGGCCCCTCAATTTTTACATCTGACGCGCCTGATTTGGGTGTATTTTACGCATTTTGCCAGGTAGGATCCGAATATTTTTTTGTTTAAGTTTTGAATAGTTAAAGTGCCTATTTGTGCACTAACAAAGTTAAAGGTCAAAGTTATAATATAAAGTTAAGGGTGCAATTTATGTATTATGCTTATTTTTTTTTAGGTAAAATGATTTGATGAGTCCTTGTACTTGTAAGAGTATAGAAAGTCTTTATTCTAGACTCTTCTACTTAATATTTTGTCAATTGAACCCTTAATGAGATTCTTAAACCCTTTTGACCATTGATCGAGCTTGTTTGACATTTATTTTGCTGACTCATTACAGCGTGTGCTATCACATTTTAATAGACGAGTGAGAGCATTGAAATCTTTAGAAAATATTAAATAATAATTAAAAAAATCTCAGACCCTCCTTCTATTGTTGTCCAAAAAACCCTAGCCACCATTAATTTTACCAGTTCAACAAATCCATCAATTAAAGTAGGGAAAAAAATGAATTTTCCCCCGATCTTTAATAAATAGTATGTCTATACTCGTTGTTATACTTTGCGTCCATATAAGTCTGCCTTCCAACTATAAGTATACACATGCCCCTCTCACTAACGCCCCCTCATTTTGTACACGTGTTTTAATCCTAATCAACTATCCGTTTGACCATTTTTTTTAAATACATAAACTAACAATCCGCCCCATAAATTCAATACCGACTCGATTCTCACTAAAATCCAACCAGTGTATCTTCCACCAAATCCCTTTGATGACTTTATCACCTCTATAAGCGTGCCTCAGATCTGTGGCTACTGAGCAGTACAATATCAAATGGTTTACTGTTTCCATCTTTTCCAAACATAGATAACACTTGTATACAAACTAGAAATCTTTCCTATTGAGATTGTCTCGAGTGAAACATGCTTTATAGGGTAGTATCTTAATTTATAGTTGTGATTTAGTTTTTCAGTTTTCTGTCTATTTCCTTGCATAAATGCATACTTAGGCTTTTGACCTCCATTGCAATTCCTTAATGTGCTTCTATATAACTTCCCAGTGTGATTGAGCTAATTGATGGGTGCTAGGGTAGGCTTTTGAATTTTTGTGTCTTATCTTGCACCAAAATAACTGGTTGGATTTTAGTGAGAATCGGGTGGACATTGAGTTTATGGGGCAGGTTGTTAGTTTATAGGTTAAAAACGGTTAAACTGGTAGTTGATTAGGATTAAGACATGTGTACAAAATGAGGGGCTCATTAGTGAGAGGGGTTGTACCGATAATTGGATAACAGGGGCTTATATGGACGCAAAGTATAACGGAAGATATAGACGTATCATTTATCAAAGTTTGAGGGGTAAATTCGTTATTTGCTTTTACATCTGCTTTGAACATTTCATCAAAGATATCAACAACATCAAAAGCCTTAATCTTGCACACATAAGTAGCAATTAGTGCATAAAAGGTAGAACACGAAGGTTTAAATCTCAATTGGGTATTTTGGTGAATTTTAGCGGTGTCTAAATGTTTTGGATGTTGAACAAGGCAATCAATTGTGATTTCGCTTGATAGCTATGGATCATACATGGTGGTTATTTGGTGATTTGAGTGATGACGATGAACAAAACTTGAGTGATTTTGCTCCGATAGCTATGAATCTTCCAGCCCCCAAAATTGACCGATTTTGCTCCGATAGCTATGTAGCTTATTGGTAACAATTTGTACTCCTACATTGTTGGTGAGAATTTGATTTTTCATAATTTAATTTCCTCCCCCATTTGCCTTTTCCGAGTCCACAATGTTATTTTTTTTTTAAAAAAAATAATCATTTAAGGGAGCATAATGGAATTTAAGCACTTTGTGCTAAGGAATAAGAAATTCACGTTAGCATATTTTTAAAAAATAATTCATGTTTGCACTTCCGGTCTGAGAAATATACCATTGGGGGAATAGTAAATAAATGGCTCTTTAACTCTCATCTGTCAAGGAGTAAATTATTATTAGTCATATATATAGAAGAGATCTCTGTATATAATAGCTTGTCCAATGACCAGCAATATATGTTTACTATTCTATCCATTTTAAAATACAATTATCGACTAAGTTGTTCAGATTCTTTAAATATTTTATCGCACTCATGTCGAATTCTTAAAAAATAATATTTTTAAAAACACGATACTTATTCACTTATATTTTTAGTTAATCTAAGCAACATAGATTGTCAAGATGTATTATGTAATGACATTACATTAAAAGTCACTCTCTTACAACTCAACACCTTCCACCATCTCCTAATGTGAAAGGAGGTAGTATTACTATTCTATCCATCTCCTAATGCATGTCAAAATTAGATAAAAGTATTACTCTTCTATCCATCTCCTAATGCATGTCAAAATTAGATAAAAGTATTACTATTCTATCCATCTCCTAATGCATGTCAAAATTAGATGAAAGTATTACTATTCTATCCATCTCCTAATGCATGTCAAAATTAGATAAAATTTAAACCATGCATGTACAAATGTAGCAAGAAATTTTTTAAAACAACATAAATTTCAAAATCAAGGAAATCTAGAGCTGAAAACCTAAACACTATCAAACTTACGACTTCATTTGCCTCACATAACTGTAAACCTCAACTCTCACTTCTAATAAGGATAAGGAAGTAATAATACATTCATTCACTAATAACTAGTCTCTACATTAATAATATTGATATACTCTAATCAACTACAAACAACCCCTTATATTTTACAAAAATTAACTTGTATAATTAGAATCCACTTCAATCATCATAAAAAATTTCCATATATGTTATAGTATTTTATAAAATAACATTTATATTTCAGATTTAAAATAAATAAAGCGATACGTGTTTATACTAGCACGATATTCTGAACACTAAATCAAGACACGATATTCTGAACACTAAATCAAGACATAGTACTAATTCAAATTCAAGATATTCTGAACAGTAAAATGTAGAGGAAGATCTAAAAAAACAAAAAGATCAAAGTTTTATCTGTCTGTTTGTTCATACACGCTGCTTCTTTCCAGGTTGTATTTCACCGTCTTCAAGTGCTTCACCTTTGTCTTTCTCCATCTTCTTTCTGGTGAGTATTTTGTTTATCTTATGCAGCTCATTCGTAAGCTTCTGGTCTTTGTTTTGTTTCCTCGTCTTCCTACCATCCTGCATCTTCACTCCAAACTGGAATGCAGCTTTCGGCATTGCTTCCTTCTGCTCATTGTATGTCGCCCACTCCTCTTCTGTCTCAAAGTCCCAACGATGAAGCCTTCCCTTTGCCTACAATGCATCACAACATCAAAGAAAAATTAGAGTTGTATCTTCGTACAATTTTAAAAAATGTAATTATTTTCAGTTATGTGAGGCAATTGAAGTTTCCTTTACAGGGACCAACATTTTGTAGGTTTCAAAAGTACGGGGGAAGGGGTGAACTAAGAAATGGCATAATCTTCAGCAAGAACAGAGTATCACTTACGCGTCCACCCATGTCCATTTTTGACAAATCAGCTTCATCATCACTGTCAACAACCTCACGATTGTACTCTTGGTAACCAGGATAGCACTCCGAATAGCTTTCAGAAATAAAGTTAGGATCCTTCTCTCTGGCATCTCTCTCTCTCAATTGCAGAAGCCTCTGATCATCCCTCTTGAACACTGACCCTAGGCCTCTATCCTTTTCTTCTTGAGTCATAAACTGTGGATCCTGAAGACCGTCAACATCAGCTTGCATATCATAATTCTGCTGGAGATATTGCTCAGGATAAGCCACCTGTTCAGGATACTGATAATCTTGCCACTCTGGTTGGTAAACACCAGCTACCGCTTGTGCTTGCGCTGCATCATATCCATTCTGGACAGATCAAACATATTCAACAATCAAAAGATGAGTAATAGTTGCAACACATAGTAAAATCTAATTAAGGGAGTAAATAAAGTAAAGTCGACAAATACGATGGAGGGCATCCAATTTCTTCCTTTCTTCGTATAAATGTAGGAAAAAGAATCTAGGCAGATTTTGTCATAAAATATTGTTAAGCATTTTAAACAGGAATGATCTAATGCCTTACAACTCAAAACTGACTCACCGTGTATTGCCAATCATGAGAAGGCTCAGATGGAGGTACTGGGCCATAGGCAGGTTCACTGAAATATGAGGTTCTCTCTTTGTTTCGAGGAGATTCTTCCATGTCCTCCGATACAGGGCTTTGACCCATATCTCCAGCAGGAACGGAGTAGTCAACGCCTTCCCCTATGAAGATATCTTCTTCTTCAGGTCTAGCAACAACAGGTCCCTGAACCTCTCTTCTTTCTGAATGGTTCTTTTTAGGAAGTTGTGCAGATGGATGCACAGTTTCTTTATCAATTTGGCTCTTTGATGCATCCGACTTCAATACTTCGTCATAACCATTGGATATAACTGTCTTCCCTGTACAATATTGAAAACTTGTGTCAGAACACAGAACAAGGATATAGAAGTGCAGCTCCTTATCAATGAAGAGAAGAGATAACTCACCACCAACAAAAGAACAAGAAAAGGGCAAAAGGGACCCCCTCCCCCAGCTCTTCATTAATGTACAGGTGACAGAAGAAGATCCAAAAGCCCAGAAAAAAGGAAAAAGAAGCAAGGTATACTTAGTGTTGGAAACACATAATAAGGACTCCAGAGAACCAAAATGCTCTTTTTTAGTCTCCATGGAAATACAGAATCATACTATATCTAGTTATCAACTACCTTCACACTCAATTACACCCTGTGCCCCGGTTTCAAAGAAGAATAACCCACATTCTATCCCGGCTACAAAACATTCTATTGTACTTCTTTATAGGAAACCAGGCCCAAACTCACTTTCGTAAGCAATAATATTAATAGGCCTACCAAGGATGCAACAACACCAGTCGGAAATTAGAGAAAAGGTTCCCATAAAACAAACTGGATATATAAGAATCTACATCACATTGTGACTCTAATTACTTTCAGAAAATACAGTAAGGTTTAGAAGGCACGAACGCTAAGCACCTTTGCTATCTTTTTCCTTCTTCTTCTTTTTGAGAACTTTTCCTGATGATCCAAGACGGAGATAGGACATGATTTTAGCTATTCGGTCTAGAACAGAACCATCAACACTGACTGTAACCATTTCCTGAAAAATATAGATGAGATAACCCATTCAGATGGAAAATTCAGGAAGAAATTGCCTGACAGTAATGCAGTATGGAAAAGGGAAATACCTCGAGGACTGGACAGTCAGCTTTGCTTCTGTGTAGAGTTGTAGGAATATCATTGGAGTATCCACTATCCTGCAATATACACATCAACCATAAGTGAAGAAAAAGAGAGACCGTGAAAGAAAACATACACACAGTAACCGCAAGTGAACAAAATCTTCACATCTTCTTCACTATCCATATTCCATATGACACATCTGATCACCAAACATTTTAGTAGTAAAATAAATCAACTTCAACGATTCTAGCATCTAATTTCCGACAACACCCTTTCCACCTTCCTCCAAGAAAAAGAATGGCCTTCAGAAGGAAAAGACTATTCACCCCCGCCATACAAGCTAAACTCTAGCGTGACATCAACAGTTAACTACAGTTTTGCCCAAAAAAAAAAAGTATGATCCAATATAGAAATAGAAGCTTCTCAGCTACCTATCACAAGTACAAAATTTTGTTTACTATTACATCTCAAGTCTAAGCGCACTATAAGAGGACTCAACTAATGGTCTGTGAAATAATTCCTTTTCAGGCAAGTAGAACCTAGCATACACAACACATAAGAGCAGAGGAAGTATAAAAGGGAAACATACCATATTAAAAATAAAAGCCATCCGTCCAGGAAGAAACATTTCGTTGGTCTTTATAACAGTCTGAGGCTTGATTATCCATTGGTATACTGACTGAAACCCCAAACTTACTAGTCACTCTATTGAAACATAACTACACCAAGCAACAACTAGAAATATTTGAGACGAAATCAATTGAAAGAGTTAATGCACCTTGGCAGTTGCAGTACGGAATGACAATTGATGATCTTCCTTTACACCTCTATTAGCAAAAGGGATAAATAGAATAGTTAATCGAACAGTTTCCAGCAGCACTGCTTCTTAGACATGGTGTTCAAAAGAACAATTCACTAAATATGCTCATTACTTTGCATATACACAAAAAGATGTTAGCAGAGTGTCCCTAAATCAGGGTAATCTATGGAAGAACATATAAAGGGGCATCTACAAAAGAACTCCCTATCTAAAGCTACAGTCTTATCCAATGGGAGCTACACATGGATCAACTTTATTAGCTGAAAATTACTAACAGGCTCTTGGAGAGTCAGTTACTTATTCCTGGGGTTGAAGTAAATGAGTCATACATACAACTAAGCAATAAAGTAACCTAGTACTTACCTAGCTTTTCCTTCTAACGCCTCATCTCCAGTTTCTGGCTTCTTATCTATTTCACTTCTCACTTTGTGAAGCAAAGCATAATCTAACCCTTTAACCAAATGTGTATGTTCCACATCACCTAATTTACAATCAGCCAAAACAAGGATTGATTAGCTGAAGCCATATATCAAGAAAACTGCTGAACTGAAACTAAAAAATATTCTTGTACAACCACAGACTATACGAACCTCCAAGATACTTGCTCTTCTCAATAGATAATTTCTGAGCATCAGCAGAGCTGTAAAAGTTCAAAACAAGAAAGTTAGAACAAAATTAAACGAAGAAAAAGAGAAATGGGTGTTTCGTTTTTTTTTTTTTTACAGGAGATCAATATTCCCGGGAGGAGCAACAGCATGAAAACCACCAAATTCAGTGAGTTCATAATCAGGATTTTGATCTTCTCTCCTTTCTTTAGCTCTGTCTCTGTACTTTGGTAACTCCGGTTCTTCAACCTTCTCTTCTCTGTAACAAAAACAATAGAAAAATCCCCCATTTTTCAGCAAATTAAAGAAGGATCTATTGAGATTTACATAATCGAAGATGAAAGAGAGAAACAAACTTGTTGCGACGAACAATCTTTTCCTTGTGATTTCGCTTTGAAGAAGACATGATTGAGACCTTATTCCCAAAAATTCCAGATTAGGGTGAAACGAGCGAAGAAGACAATCAACCTCATATAAACATCCCCAAAAGACTAAAATAACCCTAACTTCCTACTTTTTGTTTCGATTTATCATTATTCGATTTGTGAAGATAATCAAATCAATAAGATATACACTATCAATTTTTAACTAATTGATTTTGACAATCTAATGAGCGCGTTTTTTATTTAATCGATAAGAAAATGGTGTTATATATATATATATATATATATATATATATATATATATATATAATGTCCATCTAATACACTTAGGGGTCGTTTGATAGAGTGTATAAGAATAATGCAAAATAGGGTGTATTAGTAATGCTTGCATTAGTTATGCAATTATTATTTTTTATACACTGTTTGGTTTGATGTATTAGAAAAAACAAATCTTGCATAATTTCTATTTAAAAAATGTATGTTTACAAAAATACCCTTTACACTTTATTTATTTTTACACTTTCTTTGCAACAAGGTTCTTTGTTAAAACATCAAAAAAGATTTCTTTGCTAAAACATTATTTATTCCTATTCTTCTTCTTTTTCTAATATAAAATTAAAAAATTGTTACTACATTAAAATAAGATTTAAAAAGAACAAGAAGAAGAAGATGTCAAACATCTTCACAATTTTGCCACCATACGTCTCAAATAGAGGAAGTAATGTCCTCTTATTTATATTTTTTTATTTGTTGATATATCAAACTCTTGTATATGATCCATTGTCTTTTTCTTAAAAAGGAAAAACGAAAAAGAGAAAGGCTGCATGGTCTTCTGGTAACTTTTTGTGACAATTCCTTTTTGATTACGATTACCATTGCACTTAAACTTTACAAAGGAGATTTTTCGAACAATTTATATAAAAAAAAAAACTAATTACATAAGGACTCTATTTGCTGGAAATCTGTCAAAACGCGGCTGGGTCGACGAACCTCGCGACGGATCGTCGTGGTCACGATGGACCGTCATGGACTCCGTCATCCCATACTTGTTCAATTTCTTCTGCTGCTCTCTTCATTATCCTCAACGACAGATATGACGGATCGTCACAAGCACAACGGTCCGTCGAGGGTCTCCGTTCCAAAACACTTAAACTCTTGGAATTTGGGTACTGGACTACTTCTCTGACCTTCATGACGAACTAGCAGGACGGATCGTTATGAATACGACGGTTCGTCACGCACTCCGTAACCTCACATTTGGTTAGATTTCCCCATCTTCCTTCAGCAGCTGCACCACGATGCCACCTACGGACTGTCGGAATCTGGACAAATGTGGTTCTATTGATTTTTTTTTTGATGAAGTAAATGTGGTTTTATTGATTCAATGTTATGTTATTTGTGGAGAATCTTCACCAATTATTCATCACCGTATTGCTGATGATGAATCTTCTAAGTAGTCACTGCACATGGCTTAAAGTCAGCAACCATTGATTTATTAAGCCTGATACTAGACTTTTGAAAAAATGAAGGGTGAAATAGGTTATATCCAAATTTTGACTTGCAAAGTAGTTGTAGAGCCTTCGATTGGAATTCTGTTCTTTGTATTTCACGGGGTTATAACATCTTATATCCAGTTCTGTGTGAACCAAAACAAAGCTAGAGGGACATAAAGTATGAAACCATTATCTCTGACACAATGGGACTTATCATTAAAAATAAGGTGTCCAAATAGCAAATACGAAATTGATTCTATGGTCAGATGCAGTATCAAACCTTCCAAAATGAGATGAAATTTATAGTTTCCATATTCCGCCTAAATCATCTGCCACACTGTTCAAACAAATAGAAACGAACTTCTTCACCTCTTCTATCACACACATTCATTAACTCATAAAGAAATTAACAATGAAAAACAGAGACTAGACACAGAAATACAAGACAGATTAGAAAACTGTCATAGCAGCTATATAATTGCATTTCAGAATCTCAAAAGTAAATGACTACACTAGAATTTGAAGAGTTGTAATAACAACTATATAATTACATTTGTGCTTAGCATTGACACAAAAGTTGAAATATTTTGATAAAACTTTAGTTACCCAAAAAGATTTAACATGCTCATGTGCACATTAATAATTAGAGATGCCCAAAAAAGCGACTGTTGTCACACTTTGAAGTGATTTCAAGCAAAAATTACTAAACTAGTGTAGCCACTTATATCACAAGTTCACAGTACTTCAAAGTTTATCATGGACAGCCATCCACATCATTGTCGGACGATCATGTTCACCTATACGTAAAAATAATTCCATCTTTTTTTCGTCATTACAGAGGATCATTGCAGCTTTTATACGTTGCTCTGTGATGCACAACTCAAATACAGGGGATTCAAGAATAGAATAAACTTGACCACGAACATTAGATCGATTACGATCCCCCATCTTTTCAATCAAAGCACTAATTCTTTTATCTTGACTTTCAGTAAAGTTTTTCATAACTTCCATCATACCCTTAAGAAATGTCTCACTATCATCCTCTACTATTTTTTCCTTTTCTTGCTTTTCTCTTTCTCGTTAACATTAGAAAATGATCTTTTTGAATACTCACCTTATTTATGACTTTTTCGGTATCCAACATGTTCATTTTCAGAACCAGCAACATTTTCTCCTTCATTAAATATGCTAGGTCCAGTGACATTTTCAGCTCTAGTAAATGAACTAGGTTCGGTAAAATCTTCAACTGTAGCAAATCCACCTTGTCCAGTGGCATTTTCAGCTTCTTTAGTACCAACTTTAGAGCTATGGTAAACATTTTCTTCTTCTTCTTCTTCTTCTTCATCATCATCAAGATCAACATCGATAGGAAATCCCAAACTCATGTCATTAGAATGTTGTGGAGCTTGACTCTTTTGAATTTCTTCAGTAGCTCTAGGGGCCCTTCAGCGAACTCTCATGTTGCTCTATCCTTACCAAAGATTTCTTCCCAATCCTTAAACATTGGCAATTTCTTAGCATTCATTTTCCTGGCTTGTGGATCAATCTAGAATATTTAAAAAAATAGAACAATATGATATTAATTAATTGTAAAAGGATCTAAAGAGAGGCTAAATGCTACTGTATATGAAAGTAACTAATAAGGAAAGTACCATATTGAAAAACAAAAATATATTAACTACCTTTATAAAGTCAATCCAATGTTTTGGATAATCAACTATCATATTGAAATCCCAATCCACTCCGAGTCTTCAATAAAGTTATACTTCTATAGCATCTTTTCCAGAAACTGATTTTATTTTTGATGTGTGGTTCACCTTTCAATCCACTTCTAGGATGATATTTGTGTATATAACGTTCTAACTCCATCAAGTGTCCTGGTCGAAAGGTACCATTATCAGCTCTCCAACCATTAGCATACAACTCTTTATGTCCTTCTAAAAGAGTTTGTTCTTCTTCTGGAATCCACGTCCTTCGTGTTGAAGGTGTTGTGTTGCTTGATTTTTTTAATCTCTTATTTGATGATATTTGACTATTCGTTACGCCTATAAGAACTTATGCGGTAAATTATTAAAAAAAATCAGGAAGAACCAAATATCATAAGATTTACTATAAACTAAAGCATATATACAACAAAAGAGACGTCAAGAGTACATAAAGGCGTGCAATTAAGGTCACAAAAAACAGAACTTTCTGGCAGTTCAACAATTTATATTAGGCTAGTTCTAAAGAGCAAATAAAGTCCAAAAAGGTTCTATAGCTAACAAGTAGCAACATATTTCAAAATGTAGCAATATGTCAATTTTAAAATCTTGCATTCCACATTGATTGGGCCAACTCATCCCTCCAAGTGGTTCACTCCTCCGACGATTCAACAATATCAATATTCTCTTGTTGATACTCCATTTGTTCTTCTACATCAATGTCTAAGGGATCCACTTCCATCTCTCTATGAATGAAATTATGAATCAAACAACAAGCACTAATGATCCTGTTATGAACCTAACAGAGTACTATGAAGGACTTCTAAGAATTCCCCAATGTCCTTTCAACAAACCAAATGCCCTTTCAATTACATTACGAGCTCTAGCATGCCTCATGTTGAAAAGATCTTCTTTACAACGAGGCGATGGATTATCGCGGCGCCAATCCTTTAACCAATATCTATAACCTCGATAAGGTGAAAGAAATCCTTTTCCATTCGTATATCCCCCGTCACACAAATAATAGTTACCTATAATATAAACATATGATTTAGTTACTAGTGTCATTCTTTCTATGATGTAACATGAAAGCATATAAAAGGCCTACCCTAATGAATTTTCAAACCATTCTTTCATACTATAGCATCTCGTAATACACGACTATTTGCAGCTGGACTTTCCCATCCAGGTAACACATAAGTAAAATTGAGATTTCTATCACAAACTCCCAAAACATTAGTTGCTATCTCTCCTTTTCTTGTTCTATATCTTGGTTTGTGTTGGATTGGAACTCTAATGGGAATGTAAGTACCATCTAGCGCACCTAGACAACCCTTTAAGATAAATTATAGTGTTGTCTCAAAATATATAATATTTTTCTAAAACTATTATAAAAACTGCATATTTTGTATATGAGTTAAAAGATGCTAAGCGATAATTTCACCTACCTCAAACCATTTCCATCGATCTTCAATCTCATCCTCAAGTACCGGTTTAGGATTAACAAGTAGAAATGGAGTTAGTCTGAGAATAGCACTCAAGCATTCATTGAAAGCATGACTTACACTCCAGCCCGATCTAATATAATCAACCTTGATGGATCCATTTTTCTCATGATGAGCCAAGATATTTAAAAACATTGCTAATTTTTTTGCAATATGACATACTTTTACTATCAGTCAAACCTCCAATATCTTTAGTTAAGAGAACTAAAGTGTGAAAGGCATTTCTATCCATTCTTAACTTATCGATACATACACTACCATTATCATTTATGATATAGTGTAAGTGCGAAATGATTTTCGAAACTCGAACACTCATATGATATCTAACCTCATGTCTATTTCGACATCGTCTTCTTAGAGAATGACCATGACTAGCCGTGAAAAGACAAAAAATGAGAACAAGAACTTATTGAAACACTATCTCCACAATAATAATATATTCAATACCTGATAATGGTTGAAGATCCATAATAACACCTATATTGCCATAAAAATATGAATGAATACATACAAAGCTTTTAAACAAGTATCTACGTATATAAATTGCTAATTTTCAACCGTATAAAGAGTGAAATAGATGAGCTCAAAGCATATTAAAAAAATGAGCTAAACCTAAATTTCATCTTTAATTGTGAAAGAGATGTTGAAAAATACATATTTTAATGAAAGACAAGACTACTAACCTTATGAAGATGAGGAAACAATGTTTGATTGAGCAAAACGAAGAAAAATCTACTCTTGAATTTTCTTTGACAAAGTACAGAGAACATGAAAGAGAAGATGAAACAAGTACTACGGAAAATGTTCTTTTAAAGGGTTTTGAGGGTACTTTTGTAATTACATAATCTAATGCAAGAGTTAAAATGCTATGTATTACTAATACCTAGAATTTCTTGGTATTAGTAATACACAACTTAATACACAGTATTGTGTATAACTAATGTTGTATTAGTTATATATAACAAAAAAAAATGTAACAAACAAGGTATTACTAATATACATATCTAATGCATGTATTATTTTTCCTAACACACTCTACCAAACGACACCTTAGTAACAAAAATATGAGTGCAACACAAATTTTTGTATTGCTCACTTTTATTTAAGACATAATTATTTAGTTTCTTTTAAACAATTCTAGAATAAATTGTAGAAACGATATTAATTGTCTGTTTTTATAACAATCAAATCTAAAATTTAGAAAAAAGAAGGTAATACTAGTTGTGTAGAGAAGAAAGAAGTGAAGAAAATACATAGAATACTGTTACGCTCCGAGCCTACACTCTAAACGTGATCGTCACTCGAGAATCATTGTTGGTCCCAAGCGAATTCTTGGTCTGGCTTAACTCTTAGCGAAAGCCTTACTTATAATATAGCAAAGTCAAATGGAAGCTTTATCCAATTGTCTCAAAGATAAACTCAGAACACACTAGCCAAAGTGGCAAAGCAAGTCTCAAATCAATAATCGAAATGGAAAAGACTCGTGAAATAATACTGTCTATATCTATGAAGCCTCTAATACTATGAGGTATGTCGGGAAAAGACCACCGATCATACTAACAAACTGAAATGACAAAATATAATAAAGGGATCCTCTGAAAGTAAGGAGGCTCACCAAACAACTCTGGAACTCAACTGGATAAACGAAACGCTAGATGTTGAGTCTGGTCACTTGTATATGCATCATAAAAGATGCAATCCAAACAACATTAGTAAATGAAATGAACGAGCATGTGAGGAGAAATTTAAACAAGACATTAGCTTGAACTGAAAATGAAGAAACACTTATCTCGTTTCAACTCAACTTACTCAACTCATTTCAATATAAAACAGCAGTAAAAATGCATTATAAAGAAAAGTTTTTAAAACAATAGATAACAACTTAATGTATTTAGAAAATACAATATATTCAGTTTGTATGTAAGAATACAAAATAAACTATGTTTGTATATGAAAATACAAAATAAACTATGTGTGAGAGGTTTTCTAACCGACAACTATCACTACGAGTTATATGATGATAGAACGTCTAGTCCACGCTGCCAGAATTGTCCTATACTTTGTCGGGGTATAGAACCTACTACTAAGTGAATTCACTAGTTTATGCTTAAAAACAATAAGGAATTATATAAAAAGTATGACTCTTTCTACCCACGTTGGCTACATGTTTTATGAAAACTTTGAGTAATCTGAACTCGTCCTTATATCGATGCTGAATACTACTTCTAAAATGCAATTACCTCATATGTTTAAAAACATAACTCTTTCTGTGGTTTGAGATTACTAAAAAATCTTTCTCTTAAAAGAAGATGATACTCAAAACTGCTAAAAAAAACTCCTTTGAAAATCGATATTTCCTCACGTCTTAAATGTGAAAACATTTACTCTTGTATTTCACATTTACTCTTCGAAATAATTGGCTTCCATATATCATTTTAAATAAAATGAACTCAACTCTACTCTTTCTCTAACTCAAGTGCTCAAGTCTTAAAACAAATTTAAAATGATTGTAAAAGACTTATTAAAAAACTCGAAAGAACTCTCAAGACTAGTCTCTTATCTCTACATTAAATTTGAATGGTGGATTCAAAAGTATGATCTCATGATATGGATGATCTTTCGATGTTTAGATGTACTTTGACGTGTAAAAATCAATTAGAAAAATAGGTACAATTCGAGGAAACTCATTATAAATTATTGGGAAAATGCACAAGTACCCCCTTAACCTATGCCCGAAATCCCAGAGACACACTTATACTATACTAAGGTCCTATTACCCCCTGAACTTATTTTATAAGTAATTTTCTACCCCTTTTTAGCTTACGTGGCACTAGTTTGAAAAAAAAGTCAACCATCGTTGAGCCCACAAGATAGTGCCACGTAGGCTAAAAAGGGGTAAAAAATTATTAATAAAATAAGTTCAGGGGGGTAATAGGACCTTAATATAGTATAAGTGTGTCTCTGAGATTTCGGGCATAGATTGAGGGGGTAGTTGGGCATTATCCCTAAATTATTATAAGTTACATTACAACATAAATGTTTACAACTCTCTTATTGATATATAGTTTTAAATTTTTTTTCAATAGAATCAATTATTACATAACAATCAAAATTATTCTAAAAGTATTATAAAATAAAATATCAATTTTACTTCATTGAATATGTCAATAAGATCTAGTAATATTTTTAACTTATATAATATTTCATTATACATTTAATTACAAAAATCAATATTATAGTGATTGTTACTTTTAGAAGACATTCAAAATTAAGACAATATTTTCTAAAAATTTAATTATTTGATAATCTAATTAATTTGGGCCTGAAATGTTTGATAAAATATCTCAAAGAGTTTAACATATTCTTACAAAACCAATATTAAAACATGATTGATTGAAATTGAAGTATAGTAGACAAGTTAAGAATAAATAATAATTGTAAATTCTATCATCTACATTTTTATTATAATTGCATTAATAATAAAATTTCTCTGATATGAGCATAATAATTAGTAAGAGATTAACAAGAAAATTTAAATCATGGAGAAGGGCCTAACATGCCCCTCAAGTATTTGAATTGGTATAAAATTATCCTCCATCCACCTATCGGTCTTAAAATATCCTTGACATTCACCTTTCGACTCAAAAATACCTTATGCCCAACGGATCACACTCATTAAGTAGTTGGTGCGTAATAGTGTACATAATCTCATAATTTAAGGGCGTTTTAGGCCCTTTTCTATAAAAATAATTTAAAATTACTTTATATATAAACTTACGTGATTGACTTGATTTTGAATTTCATAGTAAATTTAAAATTAGAAAAAGGTTAGGCATTCTTTTCTCTGAACTACTCCCTCCCCAACCCTTTAGTTCCTATCTCTTCCATTTGGGTCTTGTCCACAATTTTATTTTTTTAAAAATTTATGACAAGAGAGAAAAAAAAGGAGGAAAAAAATGAGGCATTCATATAGAAATAATAGTTCAATAAAAGATGACTTAATCAGGAAAATATATACAAATATTCTATCTTTTTGTGTGTACCTAAAATTAAAAATAAAAGAATAAAAATAATCATTTCTTTTATCCCCATCCTCATCCCATCATGAAAATAATACTAATCAAAATAATATAAATATGTGAGTTCATTTCTAGTTTGAGTCCCGAATATCCCAATTAAGAATAAGAGATTAAACACAAAGAAATAAATGAGAAATGAACATTATGATAATTGAGAGAAAAAATTATGTTGATGAAAATAATATTTTTTTTAGATGGACTATCAGTTGGGGTAAGCCTGGATTTTAGTTGGATCCTCATTTATGAGTTGGGATACACTATAATATATCGGGATTGATTTAAAATAAGTCAATAGATAAATATCATGAAATTATTTTTCAATATTATTTTCAAATGTATCGGGTCAAAATATGAATCCTAAGTGGTTTTTATAGAAAAATAGAATTTTCAAATATATTTGAGAAGAGTTTAAAAATTTGGACCAATTACATTTAGAAATATGATAAATAAATATTTAATAATTTTACTTTAAGGGAGCTATTAAAAATAATGGCAAATATGAGTCAAAAGATTAACATCGATGATATTTTTGAGCCGAAAGGTGTACATCAATGGTATTTTAGGGCCGATAGAATGAATGGTAGTTTTGTATCAATTCAAATACTTGAGGGATATATTGGACCCTTCTCCTTTTAAATTAATAGGAACAATAAATACATAATTTTTTTTATATTCTACTTTAGAATATTTTGTTTCTTCCAAGTGTTAATACGGTGCTGAACCCTGGTTGTCTCTTTAAGGTTTGTATATCTTTCATCTTTTGTCTGCTAAGTCATACGTGTGATATTTTAGGTCCTCTTTGGATGTATTATGTTCGAACTCGTGATATGTATCTAATTCAGACATCGAGTTCTTATCACCATAACAGATTACGTAATCGCTATAATGATCAACATATTTGTATTGCAACATATATAATGGAAAGTCACATAAACTATTTTTTGGTTAAAAACATTTAACCCCTTAAGGTAGGGCTTTTCAATGCGCACCGGATTATCGCATCTCAAAACGAATGTCATATATCAAGTGAAAGTCTTTTAAAAAGGAAGTAGATCAATTACTACTAAAGTTTGAGATGGAGTGGTAACTAATAAATATCAACTCATTCTTAATAATAAGTCGTTGGTAGATTGTATTAGGAGAAGTAATGCTGCATTAACTTTATGTATTAATAGTATCTTGTTTAGTATACTTTTTCAACCTATATATAAGTAATACTTGCATTATTAATATACATTTTATTGTATATTAAGGTGTGTATTATTAATACCATAAATTTTTTAGTATTAGTAACACAAGACATTTAATCCATGCATTAGCATGGTTAAAAACTCAATTATGTACCCCTCAAACTATATTTACATCTTTTCCATCATAATTGTAGAGAGTATTTTTTGTAAATTAATATATTTATGCAATGCGTGAAATTTAATACACCAAACCAAACAATATATAATTAATGCAAGTATGACTAATGCACTCAATCTAACATTATTTTTATACACCAAACAGCTCCTTAAACATCTGGAATTTGGACTCTTTTGATTTAAGATTGACTTCCAAATAATAATTAAAAAAATATCAAATGTAAAAGAAAAGAAAATAAGCTAAACTTCAAAGTCAATGATTAATAAATGTGGGACTATAAAATTTTATTATTCTATAGAGATTATGTAATCAATAAATAAATATTTATTAATTTAAAGAATGGTTAGATATGTAATGAAGATTAATTCTGATTATATTAAAATCATTGTATGTATCATATTAATTGAATTATCACTATCATGCAAACCCAAAGGGCATGGATGACAAGTGTGCTTTTGGATGAATGTATTCGTTGGTTTAGCCACAATATGCATGGTAGACAAGTTTTGCTTATGATAGATGATTGACCAACCCATAATAGAAACATTAATTGAAGGACGACAAAATGTTGAATTGTTTTTCTTGCTACCCAACATGACATCCAAAATTCAACCTATTAATGATGGAATAATAAGATCTTTCAAGATGTATTATCGTACAGATTTTATCATAGGATATTAGAAGTTTATGAAGTGAGACAATTGATCAAACAAGATTAATGTTTTGGATTCTCTCATTTTTGAAATTCTTATTTGAACAACAAATGTTTAGCAAGAGACAATGACCAATTATTTTCGACAGTGTAAAATTTGTTGGGGGATGCCTAAAAGAATTTGAATAAACCCACTTGTGAAAATGTCATTCATGAACTTGAGGTCATGATTGATCTCGGTTACCACATTAAAATGAATATCGATAACCTATTGAATTATCCAGGTGAAAGTGATAAATGTTCAAAGGTCAAGAGCTTAGACCAACGGAAAAAAAATAATGTTGATGATGAAATTGAAGATGATATTATATCTTTGGAACCATTACGCGTAAGAAAACACTTATCACATCTAGAATTCTTCACAATTTAGGGTGCAGTTCTAAAAGACAACACCTGAGCTCTTGGATGCAATAAGAAAAGTTAGAAATGAACTTCAACTAGATGTAAATTCTAAGAAAAAACAGAACATAACAGAGTTATATTTTACTAAATTGTCTTAGATAAATTTATACTTTTGAAGAATTATTAATTTTGATATTAATGGGACTATATTTTATATAGGGGTCTTCTGAAAATATTATCTTATAATCTTAACAAAATTGGTGATTTTTTTATCGGCCCAAGTCGGGACCAGAGAAAAAAATTATTTAGAGAGATTATTAATTTAGTGAATATTAATTTATGGAGATTTTACTGTAATAGATATTCCGCTTCGCGCAATTGAAAGAAATATAAAATATAAACAAATATTAATATTATATTTTGTAATATATATTAATTAAACATATTTCTCATTATTTTTTTTTAATTTGTGAATCTTTATATAATTTATAGAATATGTGTGAACATCAAGATTAAATAAGAATTTATTTATTCAAATCAATATATATTAACTGAAATAAAAAAAAAGATTATGTAAAAATTGATAATGCATCAAGAAATATAATGTTTGATCTAAATATTTATAAATAACTAATTTCTAGTATTAAATTATGGAAAAACGTCTGATATACCCCTCAACTTTGCCATTTGGAGTTGATATATCTCTCGTTATAAAAGTGGTTCATATATACCCTTACCGTTATAAAACGGCTCACATATACCCCTACCGTTATAAAATGAGCTTCTATATGAACTTCATTTAACAGAAGTAATAGTTTTAAATTTATATTTATATTTAAAAAAAAATTAATTTGGGTATATATGATTCTTCTATCAAAGTTCAAGGTATATTTTAATTTTTTTCATACATAAATTATTTTTTGACTTATTTTATTATAATTATCTGAGTTTCTTATACTTATTTTTTTCTTTCATTCCTTAGTGTAAAGAAAAAATATTTAATACTATTTTTTCTGTCTATATTGTAATTTAGTTTTCGTATTTTAAGAAAATTTTTTTGGTCATCTACAATAGGTTTTACAAGAATATTAGTGAAACATAAATAAATTTGATTATCAAAATAATAATTCTAAATTAGTCATTGAAACAAAAAAAAAGTGAAAAAAATATGTTTGACGAGGATAAAATTTACTCATATGGGATTATATTTTTTTTAGAAAAAAATAGATTAAAATTGTATTTTTTTCATTTCCGTTAGATGAAAAGGGTATATGTAAGCCATTTGTTTATAAGTAGGGGTATATATGAGCCACTTTAATAACAAGGTGTATATGAGCTCTAAATGACAAAGTTGAGGGGTATATTAGATTCTTTTCCCTTAAATTATTTCAATGAAATTTTTATAAAAATAGATTACTAAAAGGATATACATGGCAAGTGGCCAATGCTTATAATACTTCAAATCTCTCCATAATAATTTTCTTCTCATTTTTTACATTATTTGATTTTTCTATTTACTCCTGCAAGGAGCAACACATTACAAAATATGATGCACTATAAAGTGAGAATTATAAGAAAGTAAATTAAAATTTCACATTTTACGTTGTTGCTCAGAATCAATGGAAAATATCAACAACTAATTTACAGAATTAAAAGTTAAAAAAATAAAATTATACACTATATCTTTGTTATTAGATATTATTTACTGCACAATGAAATATGTATAAGGACACAACAATTAGATAATTGCATACCCAAAAGAAAGAATAAAAAAACATATACAAAGTAAAATTAGGGCATCAATATGTACATATATAACTATTGGTAATTAAGTATTCAACGAAAAATGTGAGCTTTAATTAAGCTTTACTGCAAAGTTATGTGGGTTAAATTTTGTTAATGAATATTTCATGTATGAGGTCCTTATAAATCCAATTAAATAATAAATTATAAAATAAATGAGCCAGGAATATATTTAGATATTTTCATTATTTTGATAAATCAAATGAAGTTTTTTTAAAATAAAAGATTAACTATATATATAATAATAACAATAATAATAATAATAATAATAACAAAAATTAATCTGTTTACGTATACTCATACACATAAAATCAGAAGCACATATATAATCTGCCAAATAAAACTCCTTTCACCAAATCTGAAACATAAAAACTATAGAGAAAGAACATTTAAACAAATTCTATCATGCAAATATAATATATCAGTAAATTACTTAAAAGCAAAAATAAGGTAAATAATATTAAATCACAGCAAAAAAAATTTAACAGACAAATGAAGAATAGATAAAAATGTAGATTGGTTGTTGACTTGTTGGAATGACTATGGTATTATATGAGTTAGGACTAAGAACAGAAATGTAGTATTTATAGGTTGGTGTTAGGGGTGTACATGACCGGGTTGGTTTGAGTTTTCAAATATCAAATCAAATCATTCGTGGAAAAATTTTAAATTTTGAAACCAAACCAAACTAATTATATTCAGTTTTTTTCGGGGATTTCAACCTCGGGTTGATTCAGATTTTTCAAATACCAAACCAAACCATTGTGTCGAATTTTTAAAACCAAACTAATAAACTTCGATTTTTTTTCTTCAGATTTATGAATTTTTTGGGCAAAGTTTGCATACAAACATATAATTAACTTGTACTACAAATATTTTTTTTGGTCCATCTAGATACAATTATTTAAGGTGTTCCTTAAAAAAAAAACATAAAATATGAGATGAGTATTGATGATATTCAATAAAAAATAATAATGACTTAAAAGTACTAAATCGTGCTAAAATAAGTTTAATAAGTATCAGCTACATTACTAAATTTTTAAGGAAAATTAAATTTGATTATGTATTTTAATTGTCTAAACCAATGTACAACGAAAGAACAAATATTCAATATTATTGTCATTCTTAGTTCTACATTGATTTTCTTTTTGCATTAGTATTAATTTGATTTTGATTTAAGTTTTATTATAATCATCTCCATCTATGAACTATAATGTTTATTGGACCATTCAGAATTCTAAGTTTAAACCTTAAATTATATATTAAAAGATAAAAACTATGAAATAGTATAAGAAATGCTTTAAAATGATATCAAAGTAAATATTTTTATGTATATAATATTTTCCTTTTTGTGACGATTCCTAAATACAACTTCAAAAGTTTTAGGAGATATTAAGTTATAATTGCATTAAAGATATACAATAACCCGGATAGCTCAGAAAATTTCAAAATTAGATATAAACACCACATTATTTCTGCTAAAAGCTTCAAAAGCAGACAAAGTGAACCGACATTATTTGTGTTAAAATCAAAAATAAATTTTGAAAAATCGTTATGTAATTTGATTTTGTAATTCTTTAAGTCAAAACAATCTTGAATGCAACCACTTCTTTTTGAAACAAAGTATCATATTATATAAACTAGTAAATAGGACTGATTGTTTAACTTAAAAAATACTTTTGAGTTATTTTTTGAAAACACTGGAACCCTAACGTCGCATCCAAAATCTTAAATTATCCCCTTTTGAAAGTTGGGATAATGCACAAGTACCCCCTCAACCTATGTCCAAAATTTCAAAGACACGCTTATATTATACTAAGGTCCTATTACCCCCCTGAACTTATTTTATTAATAATTTTCTTTCCCTTTTCGGTCTACGTGGCACTATTTTGTGGGCCCAATGGTGTTTGACTTTTTTTTCAAGATAGTGCCATGTAGGTCGAAAAGGGGTAGAAAATTACTTATAAAATAAGTTCAGGGGGGTAATAGAACCTTAGTATAGTATAAGTGTGTCTCTGGAATTTCAGGCATAGGTTGGGGAGGTACTTGTGCATTTTCCCTTGAAAGTTCAAAGGTTTTAATGTACTCTCGATAAATTGAATCAAATCAGAAGAGCTCCATTTATCTAATCAATCAACAATGGAGGTACATCTCAATCAATCTTAACAAATCTATATGTTTCTACTTTTCTTTCTCCCAAACCCCCGTTATTGATTATAAAACTTATCTGACTTTTTCATTATTATTTATTAGGGTTGATCGTCTTCTGAACATGTTTCAAACCAAAAAGGTTAATTCATCATGAATGAAAGCACTGGAAGAACAAAAATCAGTAATGATGAATGTTCGTCACTTTCTGTTAAACCCTATGTTGGTATGATTCTTACTAAGAGCAGTATCAAGCCCATCTACAGTTTGGTAACTCTCATTTTCTCCTTCCTATATCTATATAAAACTCCCTCTTTTTGTTAGTATTTATTCACAAATTATTCTTTGTATTGGTGATTCTCATCCTTAACTAGAGGTTTTGTGGTGATACAAAATTATCATTGTTAGGACGCTTCATAAACTAGTGTTGGATTTTTCGGGGTGGATATGAATTTAGTGGGACTATGGGTATTGGATGGAGAAATGATTGCCTATCTCTTTACAAACTTTATCAGTCAGAATTACATTTTTGTAAATAAGAGAGATTTCATTTTCTAAAAAAGTCTTCTTTTTATTTTTTCAATCGCAGAAATCCCATTTCCATGGTATTTAATGTGTCACGACCCTTGCTACCCCCTAGGAGTGACACAACGTACTTGACTCCGAAGGGGTCTCATAAAAACCCTTAACCATCATTACATAATACATAAGAATAATGCGAAAAATTTAAAACTCTTACAATAGAAGTACAACATTCTTCATATATGAAAAATATGAAGCTAGACTTTTATCATTACACCATCCAAACATAAGAGTATGAAAGTTAGCACTCAGTCCTTACATCAATAGTAAGTCTTATCATAAGGAAATACAATATAGTCCTTAACAAGGAAAGTAAACTAGAACTAGAATCACTAACACCCCGTACTCGAAATTGAGGACTCACCAGAACTTGGAGTAGCAACCCAAGTTTTCTTTAAGAATGGACTAAGAGCACCTCAACGGCCCAAAAATACTCATAGGAGATGTAGAAGAGAAGAGGTTAGTACAAAAGTACTAAGTATGGAAACATGCGTAAAAATACTTAATTATGCTAAAAAATACATTTTAGTGAAAATAATGCATTTATTAAGTTGGAAAACCATTTATGCTCATAAGGACATAAGACAAGTAATAATAGCATTCTCATACGATTTTTCATAACATAGTAGGACCATCACCTTAGCAACCCTAAAGAATACTTGTGCAATGCATAGTTGGCATCCCATAATACCAACTATACTTAGTATCCATTTAGAATCACCTTAGTTACACATATCAACTTTAGATCCCATCGTAATCCACAATCATACATAAGTGAATAACCATGTTCATCACATATACATAAGGAGATTCATATCTTAACAAAAACCCAATCAACGAGTATCATACCTTCATGTCTTATCATAGCATCATGGACCCACCCATAATCTCTTTCAAAGACTACTTTTGCAATGTAAAAGTGAAGTCCATACCCCACTCCTACCAAGTAGACTTATCAAGAAATCACAACTATGGTTCAAGTCATACGCATTATCTATAACATAGGAGAATTTTCTTAACCTACATAGACCATGTGAGCTACATAAAATTCGGTGTCATATAACTCCACATCAAAAGAAGGCGTCCTACTTGCCTAAGGTAGAACAAAACATATATAGCTATGATGTGGATCCACTAGCTAAGACCTATGCGGTCACATAGGTATGAGATAAGAAATTGCTTCTAGAAACCCGGCCTATTGAACTAGCAGGAGAGTTTCCATCTCATTAGAGCATATGTAGAAGACCCGACTTAAACTAGCGGAAATGTCTCTACCTTATTTTTCTTATCCGCTCGGTGCTAATCATTATTCTCCAACTTATACATAGTTAGGGTGAATTGTAATTTCATATGTGAAGGAGTACATTACCCTTCATTCAACCCAACTCATACATAGCTCATGGGTTCAACATGGTGAGAACTACCTTTCACCTTAGAATAATCATATAATTATCCAAGGCAATTAATACATAGTCATGTCTAATAGTAAGAGAAACTTGTGTTTCAACAATACCATATCTTACACCTTAGTCATTGGATTTCCACCATTCAAGTGGAACATAACTTCATACATAAATACATTAAAGTAACACCTCCACCTTTCAAGTAGACCAAACCGTTCATACATTGTCTTCAAGGCCATAATTAAAGATTCAATACTTACATTTACCCTTCAAGGTTCA
This sequence comes from Solanum lycopersicum, assembly GCF_036512215.1. Taxonomy (NCBI): domain Eukaryota; kingdom Viridiplantae; phylum Streptophyta; class Magnoliopsida; order Solanales; family Solanaceae; genus Solanum; species Solanum lycopersicum. Next base: position 9,669,509 of record NC_090806.1, on the reverse strand, counting down.
TAAATCATATCTTGAAATCACTCTTAGAATTACTACTATAAGCATGGAATAAACAATATTAATTACTAAATCCACATACATACTATCCCACATATTCATAATTCATAAAGAAACCCATCATAATTTTAAAATTGGGGGCATGGGAAAACACACGGGTTTAAGGGAAATTTAGCAATAAAAACCCTATTTTAGCATCAACTTCATTTGGCATAATACATAAATATGCCCTTTAACTTGGCTTCGGATAACATTTATTCCCTCTAACTTTGGATGTGCACAAGTAGTCACTTGAACTTGTATAAAGTTGAACAAACAGACACACATGTCCTACATGTCATTTTTTGTCTTGCGTGGTGTCCTACGTGTATTGTGTCATTTAGGACTCACGTGTTTTTTTATTTTAAAAATGGATAGTTAAAGTGTCTGTTTGTGCATTATGAAAGTTGAAGGTCAAAGTTAAAATTTGAAGTCATGTTTAGGGTCCAATATATGTATTATGACATTTCATTATAATATAGGATAACCAACATAAAGAAAATGTTTTTGAAAAGATTCAAAGGTTAGAATCAAAGCCCAAATTTTGACAAATTCTCAATTTCGAAAATAGTAAAGGAAGTACTTCATGGGAAAGAAATCCCATGAATGAAAGTTCCCATACCTTCTTTGAAGCTTTACCACGAAATTGAGATGAAAATATTAGATCTTGAACCATATCCTTGAAGCTTTTGGTGTTTTTCAATGGAAGAAATTTGTAGAGAGAGAAATATTTGAGAGAATTAGGTTTGAGAAAATATTTTGGGCTTTTGAGTTTGAGTTTTGTAAATTGATGAAATAGACTTAAAAACCCTATTTATATTTACCCCTAAACTACCCAAAACACCCCACATTAATTGGACTTAAAAGTAAAAGACTAAACTAACCTTCATTAAAAGAACCCATCCAGTTTCACGAGCCACACCTCACGAGCCGTATGGAGCACCACGACTTGTGGTGCTTGTTGTGAGGATTGAGGCAGTAGACTCTTCAAGCTTGCCAATTCCTACAAAAACTAAGTCAAGTTCACGAGCCCCCCTTCCCCTCGTTAAGTGCACCACGACCGTTATGGTACCTATGGTGTTTTGGGCTGTAGCTCCCCTAAATGCCCCATTTCCTACAAAAACTAATTGAGTCTCACTCCCTACATCATGAGCCGTGGAGTATGCCACGATCCGTGGTCCTCTTAGTGAGGGTTGAGGCAGTGTCTAGGACACTTGGGGCTCCTCTCTCTTGGCCAAGGCAATTCCACGAAGCCTTCCACGAGCCCTGGTTGTGGCTGTGGAGACTTGAGGCAGTAGCTCCAAGTTTGGGGCATCCTTGGCTTGCCCTTTTGCTTGGCACTCCTCTATTAGGCCTTGACTCCAAATCCCGCTAAAATGATTAGATGTTCTACTAACTTAGGGGAAATTATTTTTTATTAAATTTAACCTTACGTTTAGGCTCTTGTTCAATATAGCATTTTACGGAGTGTTATACAATAACAGGTGGGGGAAAAAAGAATTTTAGTTTTGGAATGGTGCATTCAAGATTAGATGTTCTTGGTTCTAGGCTTAATGTTTAGGTTCAAATATATATATTTATAAGGTTAGAGCTGGAAACTTTGGGTTTTTTTGGATTCTTGGATTTTATTTTGCTAAATTTCTTGGAATGTTTGACAGCACTTACCCAAGAAAATGAACAAAGAGCTTCCTTTTGCTGGATCCCTTGCTGTACTTACTTGTGGTGGAAAAAACTGGAACTTGTTTTACGGTGGAGCCAAAACTAAATACAAATTTAGAACTGGATGAAAATTTTTTGCGGATGATAACAATCTTAAAGAGGGGGATGAACTTGTGTTTGAACTCTCAGAGTGCAAGTCTAACAAAATCGAATTCAATATTCAGATAATAAGAGAAAATTTTCCAGCTGAATTGGTTCGTGAAGATGCGGAGGGTATAAACCCGACAATCCAATAATAATTGATTAAAAACTTTATCATTTCTGATAGAAATTTCAATTTTCAGGAAAAAAAAACATTATTGATTCCAGTAGTTCCAATTTCAAAAAATAAGAACTTTATCAATTCCAATAGTTTCATGGTTGATGTATGCATCCTTCTATCAATACTGCTTTTTGGGTTTTGTGGTTTAATAATGCTTATATTGTTTATAAAAATATGAATTACATTATTGTACAACTCTTGTGCAGAGATATTAATATATTAAATGCTAATATTCAATGCAATTAATTTTGAAATTTTTATTTTTTAAAAACGTGCAAATCTTAAATTTCCATTTACATTAACTAATTCAAACTTCAAATTTTTAAGAAAGATTTGCAAATGAAACTGAGTGATTATGCCTAAGCAAGTGCCCATGATAAAAATTGACATCCTCTTTATAGTCCAATGTGAATTTATGCTTATGTGTTTTATCACATTGCCGACATTGAATCATATCGTCACATGAAACTTGTTTTTGCTCTTCTTCAACTGATAGAAAATTTATCCAGGTAAATATTGAAAATTCAATTCAATAAAATAATTTTTTTAAAAGTTAACAATTATAGCAATTTAAGAGACATGAAGAAGGGTTGACTAATTATATATTTTAAAAATGTAATTGGGTGATTAAGAATGCGGTGATGGTTGGTTTTTAATTTTTTTTAAAAGGAAAATAATGGCAAAAAATTAAAATATGATCAATTGAGCCTTACGGAATGTTATCTCAATGAACAAATTGAAAATCAAATTCTTAAAAAAATTGACAGTTGAATTAATTTGTCTAATCAATTATAAATTATAAGTTGCAACTATTCTCTTGGACCTTGGTTTTAAGCAATCTATCTCTGTATTCCGATCATAGCATGTTCACATTTTTTCAAGAAAATGCTCTTTTTTAATACTTCTTATTTATGTTGACGACATTACCCTTTTTAGATGCCCACAGAGGCTTGTTTTTTTAATATAGAGCATCCATGAAATCTAAATTTGAAATGAAAGATCTTTATTTTATATACTCATTTGACCATTACAAAATAGTTGTGCTAATCTTTTTTTTATCTGGTGTTTGGTAGCCACATTGAAGTTTGATTAATTCGAATTCACATCAGAAAGTTCACATTAATGAGAGGTTCAACGCTATCTAACAAAGGCGACTCCATATCCAAAGGACTCAAACTCAAGACCTCTAGTTAAAAATGAAGGAGTACTTACCACTCTTCCACAACCTTGTCGATAGATGTGTACATCTCTTTATTTTTCTTGGGTATAGTTTTATACCACCTAATAATTGAGAATCTTGTATACCAGATATGAAGCACTAAGTCAAGTTTGAGATCTCTTGTCTTCTCCAATGAAAACAATTTGATGATAGATCATCTCATGAATATTCTTAATTGGTAAAGGGATAATTCTCCAACATTTTTTTGGAAGAATGGCCCCGGTTTTTATTGTTTATCCTTTCCTGCGCTTGTCTTGTATTGAGGTATACCGAAGAGATTCGTAAAAGTATTCTCTTAATAATATACATCAATATATTATTTACATTGTTAATATATAAAAGAAATATAACAACACTCTTATTAATATGTAGACTTTAAAATTGGTGTTTGCCTTTAGTGGTAACATAAACACTAGTTGAAAAAAGAGAGAGTTACTTTTATACATATTAAATAAATATTATTATTAAAGTTATATTTTCTCAATTTCACATACTTTAAAGAATATTTGACTCTTTTCATTTATTTTCCTATTATTTGGAGGATTAAATACTACTAAAACAATAAGCTAAGTTACTAACTTACTACCAACATTTGTGTTAGGTTGGTAATGAATTAGTATTCTTTCATGCTTGATTAGATTTTTTGGATTTGTATAGTAAGAATAAAATTATTTTTGATAAGAAATGTTTAATTTCAAAATAGGACTTTTCAATGTGAATCGAATTATCGGATCCCAGAGCGAGTATCAGATATCGAGTAAATGTTTTTTCTAAAAGTTAGTAGATCAATTACTACTAAAGTTTAGGATGAAGTTTTAACTCATATCCATCCATTATGAATTAAGACATTTCAAATTTGAGCGATGGTTATATTTTTTTTTGTAGAAAGCGTTTAATATCCAAGATAAAACTTTTCGATGCAAACAAAATTAATCGAACTTCAAAATAAATATCAAATATGAAATTAAAAGTTAAAAAAAGAAGAAGAAGCTAAGTTTCAAAGTCAATTGTTTTTAATTGATTTTCAATCAATTATATGATTAAAGAGAATTGTACTACTATTGATGCCTATAGTCGTTACTTACGTTTTGTATTATTCGTTCTGTTTAAATTGATTTGTTTGATTTTAATTTAATACAAAATTTTAAATTATTTTTTTTTAAAAATTTGAAACCAAACATATGTACCAAATGCTCTTAAATTTTATGGTCTTATACATATGATAGGGAAAGTTAGGATAAAAGAATTATAAAAAAAAAGGGATAATGCCCAAGTACCCCCTCAACCTATGTCCGAAATCTCAGAGACACATTTATACTATACTAAGGTCCTATTACCCCCCTGATCTTATTTTATTCACAATTTTTTACCCCTTTTCGACCTACGTGACACTATCTTGTGGGCCCAACGATGGTTGACTTTTTTTTTCAAACTACTGCCAGGTAGGCTAAAAAGGGGTAGAAAATTACTTATAAAATAAGTTAAGGGGGATAATAGGACCTTAGTATAGCATAAGTGTGTCTCTGAGATTTCGGGCATAGGTTAAGGGGGTATGTGTGCATTATCCCAAAAAAATATTTTTAAAGAGTTAAATGTCAAAAATAGAACGAATATTCAATTTTTTTTATTTCACACCTAAAGTCGTTAGAGTGTGAGATAAACACCTAAATATGATTTGTGAAGGAAAATAATATTTATTGTTTTTTTAAAAAAGTTAAGAATTATTTACCGTGAGTTCAAGTTTCCCTATTGACAAATGACAAGTAACAAATACACAACACTAAACTTGATTTTTTATTTTGATGAAATATACAAGTAGTTGTTTTTACATTTGACACCAATTATTTTAAAAATAATAATCAATAATCCTAGTTAGAAATCTTTTTGGTATTATCATTTAACTTTTTAGAATCCTTTCTACTTTAATTCAGTTTTATACCTGAGATACTTGGTATATGATATTAAATAATTTACAGACTTAGCCCATCTAATCACAAAATAAATGAATTATCTAAAAAATTATTCATAAATTAATTACCTATAGTTAAATGAATAGTTCAAAAATTTCAAAACAACTCCATTGAATGATCAAAATTGACTTGGGACAACGGTGAAATAATAATATTATAAAAACTTACAGAAATGATCTTCCGGATCATTAAAGCTTACTAAAAATCTCTTATAATCTATATCATTTCCCCTAAACATCCCAACAAAGAATTTATTGGAAACATTTGTCTTCTGATTAAAAAAATCCAACTTCAATAGATGACATGTAATTTGAGGCCTAGGAATATAACATTGTTTTCTATTACAAAACATAATAATCCATTAACCAAGTCAACAAGCTGATTAGAATGAGGCTTTCTTCTTTGAGCTATAGGGATGTATGAGTCATCGGGATATTCTAACTGAACTATCATTTAGACTTTTACATCTAAATCAAAACTCTTCAGTCCAAAATAGTTCTCTCTAGAACACTATTGAAGGTCAAGGTCAAGGATCAAGCTAGGGTGTGGACTTCAAGTGTTTTTTTCTTCAATTTCGTGGAGGATTCAACCAATAAGGCATATGATGATCCTTTATCTAGGGCAAGTTTCACCCTAGAGTCAATCTCAAAATAGTTTTCAAGATATGAAAGTTTGTGGAAAACCCCAATTCTTACTCAAACTCATGGGTTCTTGCATCAAACATTTTCAATTGATAAACTATGATTATATTGATTGTTAATTGGTGATTTTAAGGTGAAAATTCTATGAACCCATGATTTCACTAAATTCCTAAAGTTGACTTATAAAGTGGGTTTTATGATTATGATGGGATATTGCTAGAATTGTGCTTAGATTTTATTGTACTATTAATATCTATTGTTATCTATATCTAATTATGATGAATTGTTGAAGACTTGAGTGATGGTGATCATGGTTTGGGTGAAGGGCAAATTAACCTAATTCTCTTAGTATATTGGAATTGTTCTTGTATGGTTTGATCCACTTATGATGAAGGTGTTTACTTATTGTGTACATATTGTAAGCATGGCATTGAAGATTGTGTTTGAAGTATATATATGTGTTGATGTTAGAATGTGAAGGTTTCTATAATGTGATGTGTATCTCAACTTGGTAGATTTAGGTGTCTCTTCTTGAATATGATATCTTGGAATTGGTAGACTTAGGTGCCTCTCCTTGATGTATGAAACTTATTGAATGTGATGTCTTGACTTGGTAGACTTAGGATCCTTTTATTGAGTAATGAATGAATAAATATTTAGGATTGGTAGACCTAGTATTGGTACCTTTCTATGAATGGCTAATGAGGCCTCTAGGCTACGTCTTGAACTGGTAGACCTAAGATCGGTGACCTCCATGATGAGTCTAGAACCCTAAGTGAATGTAAAACCTTGAAGCGGTAGAAATAGGGTAAAGAACTCCTTCTTGGGTGAAATGATAGACTTAGAGATTGTGGGCCAGAACGGTAGAAAACCTCCTCTAAGAAAGTCAATGAGCTATCCTTAACGAATCTTGATCGGTTAGAACTAAGAATGGGTGCCTTCTTGGTAAAAGTACTATGACGTTGGTAGAACCAATGTTGGTGCCCTATATAGTACGTACATATGAATGAACTACTCTATGGGAACTAAAGCTAGCACCGAGTGGATATGGTTAAGATGGTGTCTCATCCTGAAGAGTAGACTAGAGTCTAATGAACATCTTTGGATATCCCCTAAACCATGTGCCAACATGGATTGTGTATTATTTATACCCTTGGAAAGTGGAACACCTTCCACGGTGTGGGGTCTTATGACACCGGATTCTACGCCTAGCTAGTTTGGTCTATGTCGGTTAATGCTAATTCCCTTCATGTGAATGTGCACTTTAATTACTTAATAGGTTGTACAATGTGTAGGTAGTAGTATGAGATGTTATCTATACATGGCAAGAGTAGGCTTAGAAGGTGATAAAGTGAGTTTCCTAAGTCTTAATGACTATTATGTGAAAGTCCTCTAAATGAATGAATGTGTCCTTAAATGTCTCTAATAAATGAAGTGTTGAACTAGTAGATTATATTGATTGAATAAGTTTACTAGCATGTTAAGTTGGGATAGAAGGGTTCTTATCTATTGTAGCCTTGAGGAACACCTAGGTGTGGCATGAAGAGGTAGTATGGCTGCCCCTACATGTCTTTCTTAGGTGGGTCTTATGGTAACTTTAGGTGGAGCGTCCAAGATTGTGAAATGGTCTATTTGACAAAGAGGCATGTGTTGAATATTGGCAATAGTTGAGCATGCTTATGATGTGGATATTGTTGTATGTGGATATTAATTTATAATGTGTCTCTTATACACGTGGATTATGGATTTTATCACAAATAGCATGAAAAACATATATCTCAAATAAATGTTCGTTTTGCATGTTTTTGCATGATCATCATACTTAGTACATAATTGTGCTAACCCTATTCTTTTTCTATGTTTACTACAAGTGTAGGTTTTGGCAAGTGAGGTGTTTTCTGTTGTGAACTTGGGACTAGAGTTTCTGTCAAGACTTTTGGTATGTCCTCATATGTTGGGGATAAAGATTCTATGTTCTAGTTTCTTTTGTTAAAACTTTGTAATAGACTTGTAGTATTCCTCTTTATTGTTAAGGGTTGTGTCCCTAGTATGTTCTTTGAAATTGGGTCTAAGTTGGCCATGTGATACTAGCATTCCGCATGCATATAAAGATTTTTTAAATGTTGATGACTTTGGTTGGATGGTAGTAACACTTCTCATACCGAGTATTTAGTGTGAGTGCCAATTACGACTGTCTGGGTTAAGACACTTTTATATTGCCTATATGTTTCTATTGCTTCATCCTTATCATTCATTAAATATACATAACATTATATAGTGCAATTGTTCATAAAATCTATAAAACATTTTTTTCCGACCACGAGATGATGTTAACTTCATATCATAAATGTCAGTGTAAATCAATTCTAAGGGATTAGAATTCCTTTCAACAACACACCTTTGACATTTTGATTTATTGTACAAGAAGTTAGGCAAAAATTTTAAGTTGATCAGTTTTTGCAAGGTTTTGTAATTGACATGTATCAAGCATTCACATTATTTCAAAATTAACAACTTGCCCGATGACCTTTTCAGAAGTACCTTTTCATAACATTCAATTTGTTAAAGAAGTTACCCATGACCATAGTCTTATAGGTCTAATAAAGGCAATATGATCCAAATTTTTGTTTTACAACATAAACATAAAAGATCACTCTTCACCAATGTTCATGTCTTTACAAATAATTTATTTTAGTAGTTATATCTTTTCATGAAAAATCACAATACTTGAAGTGACACTTTTTTAATCAAAGAATACAATTATTTCTAACGAGTATTATAATTTTGTGGTGTTATACGAGTCATATACAAGTATAGAGAGACTCAACGACCATAATATCAAATGTACTCCAAGAATGTTGTGGGTCTAACATATTACAAGAATGTCATTATATTTCATATGTTCTTATAAATTTAATTAGACAATAAGTCTAATTTTGTCTTTATCACAAGTAACCCTCCCCCCCACATTTAAAGTATGTTCTCAAAAGCATTTTTTCAGGCATTTAAAAATATTTTCACATATTTTTTTTCATGCTTTCAACTTGTATACCATCAAATACACATTGGCAACACGAATCCTTTTTTTTTGGGAGATTTAATCCATAGAGACACCGGTTACAGGCACAAAAATCACTAATTTTCTATCACTAGTTATTTTTCCCTTTCTATTACAATTAGACAAACCACTTACTATTTAGAATACTAACAGTAAAGTTTCAATCTTTATATAACTTGTTTCTAGTTTAACGATGACAATTTATATGTTTCTAATCGTTAACCGAATGAACCTCAAATTCTGATGAAGTTTTGATATTCTTCTAATCAATTTCATATTCAGACAAAGTAGTAAACCAACATCAAATACAACACTATTTCTAGCTAAGTAAGAAGAATTTATCTTTTTTTTGAATCCTTTAGTCATAATATTACTGATGAAGATTTTGTACTCTTCAAGTCAGAATACTCATTCAAACAGAGTATTTAACAAATTGGTGAAAATTCTATATTCTTCAAACCAATGCACAATTTGAATTGTTCATGAAGTTCTTATATTCTTCATAACAACGGATTAAAAAAAATAGAATATTTTAGTCTCCAAAAATAAGACAATCAAATTTAACATGAAGTAGAAAACTACAAAAAAAATATTCTCTTCTCTAAACAGATTTGATATTAATATTAATAAGATATATTCAGAGATTATCACATATTGACATTCTATCCTAACATTTATGAAATAAATTTCATAACTAATAAAGGATATAAAAATTAATAATCAAGGGAAACAAAAACTAGAACCTGGTTTTTCCTCTCATTGAATCATATTCTATTTGTTAGCAATGATTTTATGCAAGTCACTTTTCTTGCAAATTATTTCTTTCATTCCTAGTTTTCATCATATTCCAATTTTCCTTAGAATACATTGGATTTGAACGATATACTACACTCATGTTCAAATATTGTTAGGATACAACATATGTTCATTAAAGTGCTCATTTTAGCCTTTGTGCATTACTTATTACCAACAAACCCCTGCCCTTCAAACAATCATACCTGTACGTAAACAACACTACTACTAAATAATCAACATACCTCTCCCCTACGTCACCACAATCGTACAAATTACAACCCCAACAAATCATCCACCCTCTTTTCAACCGTCGTTACACAACCATATGCCTCCTCCCAAACGTTGCAACCCTATTTCAAATTTTATCTACGATTATATAACGCCTTGCAGTCTCCATCCACCCATTAACGCTCAATTCCCTTTAAAACACAAATATTCTTCTTCTCATTCATAATTGTTATAGTATAATGGTGTATACACTTCTTTCATATTTGGATACTATAAGGATAACTGGATCATTAAGGTACAAGTTTGCAGGATGTGGAAATTTAAAAACTAAAAGCGAAGTAACGAGATGATAAGTTTGGACATGATACTTATTGACGAAAAGGTAGTGATCTTTCCTTTTTACTTTACACCACATTGTTCGGTGGTATTGTTATTGGGGATCACTTACAAACCTACATGTGACAGGGTACTTTGGTACACGCGGTCATCTAGAAAAACAAAATCAAAATCAGTCTTGCAAAATCTTTATGTAATTTGATTTTGTTATTCTTTATGTCAAAACAATTTCGAATGCAGACACCTCTTTTTAAAACGAAGTATCATATTATATAAACAAGTAAATAGGACTAATTATTTAACTTAAAAAATACTCTTGAGTTATTTTTTAAAAACAGTGAAACCCTACTGCCCCCCCACCCCAAAAAAGCTTAATTTATCCCCTTTTGAAAGTTCAAATTTTTTTATGTACTTTTGGTAAACTGAATCAAACTAGAACAAGATCTCCATTTATCTGATCAGTCGGCAATGATGGTACATCTCAATCATTCTTATCAAATTTACATGTTTCTACTTTTCTTTCTCTCAAACCGCCGTTGTTGATTATATAACTTATCTGCTCTTGTCATTATTATTTTTAGGGTGGTTCATATTTAGAACAAGTTTCAAACCAAAAAGGTGAATTCATCATGAATGAAAGCACTGGAAGAACATAAATCAGTAAGGATGAATGTTTGCCACTTTCTGGTAAACCCTAGTTGGTATGATTCTCACTATGAGTACTGTCAAGCCCATCTACAGTTTGGTAACTCTTATTTTATCCCTCCTATTTCTATATAAACTCCCTCTTTTTGTTAGTATTAATTCGCAAGTTCTTCTTTGTAGTGCTGATTCTCATCCTTCACTAGAGGTTTTCTGGTGATACAAAATTGTCTATGTTATGACCTTCATAAACTAGTGTGGGTTTTTTACGGTGGATATGATTTAGTGGGACTATGGGTATTGGATGGAGAAATGATTTCCCCTTGAAAACTTTATTAGTCAGAATTTAATTTTTATTAATATAGAAACATGCATAAAAATACTTAATTATGCTATAAAAGACATTTTAGTGAAAATAATGCATTTATTCAGCTGGAAAACCATATATGCACATAAGGACATAAGACAAGTCATAATAGAATTCTCATATGATTTTTCATAACATAATAGGACTATAATCTTAGCAACCCTAAAAGCATACTTGTGCAATGCGTAGTTGGCATCCCATAATACGAACTATACTAAGTATCCATTAAGAATCACCTTAGTTGCACATCTACTTTAGATCCCATAATAATCTACAATAATATATAAGTGAATAACCATGTTCATCACATATACATAAGGAGAGTCATATCTTAACAGCAACCCAATCAACGTATATCCTTCAAAGACTACTTGTGTAATGTAAAAAGTGAAGTCCCATACCCCCACTTCGACTAAGTAGATTTGTTAAGAAATTACAAGTATGGTTCAAGTCATATTCATTATCTTATTGCATAGGGAGAATTGCCTTAATTGACATAGACCATGTGAGCTACATGGAATCCGGTGTAATATATCCCCACACCAAAAGAAGAAGTCTTACTTGCCTAAGGTAGAACTAAACATGTATAGCTATAATATGGATCCACTAGCTAAGACCTATGTGGGCACATAGTTATGGGATAGGAAGATTGCTTCTTAAAACCCAGCGCATTGAACTAGCGGTAGAGTTTCTATATCATTAAAGCATATGAAGAGGACACGACCCAAACTAGCGGGACTTTCTCTACCTCATTTGCTATATTGGCTTGGTGCTAAACATTATTCTCCAAATTAAACATAGTTAAGGTGAATTTTAATTTCATATGTGAAGGAGTACATTACCCTTCATTCAACCCAACTCATACATAGCACGTGGATTCAACATGGTGAGAACTACCTTTCACCATAGAATCATCATATAATCATCCAACTATAGTCATGTCTAATAGTAAAGGAAACTAGTCTTTCAACAATACCATATCTCACACCTTAGTCATTGGATTTTCACCATTCAAGTGGAACATAACTTCATACATAAATATATTAAAGTAATCACCTCCACGTTTCAAGTGGATCAAACAATTCATATATAAGTATCTTGGACATATGACTACCTTTATACGTTACCTTCAAGTCCATTATTAAAATTCAACACTTTATCTTGAAATCACACTTAAAACTACTACTATAAGCATGGAATAAATAAGATTAAATACTAAATTAACATACATACTTTCCCACATATTCAAAATTCATAAATAAACCCATTATAATTTTTATAAAGTTGGGGGCATGGGAAAGCACATTGGTTCAAGGGAAATTTAGCAATAAAAACCCTAATTAAACGTCAATTTGATTATAATATAGGATAATCAACATAAAGAAAACATTTTTGAGAAGAACCTAAGGTTAGAATCAAAACCCTAATTTTGAACCAATTCCCAATTTTTTAAATAGTAGAGGAATGGCTTCATGGGGAAAGAAACCCCATGAATGAAAGTTCCAATACCTTGTTTGAAGCTTTACCTCGAAATTGGGATGAAAATCTCGGAGCTTGAACCCTATCTTTGAAGCTTTTGGTGTTCTTAAATGGAGGAAATTTGTAGAGAGAGAAATATTTGGGAGAATTGGGTTCGAGAGAATATTTTGGGTTTTTGAGTTTGAGTCTTTTAAATGGATGGAAAAGACTTAAAAACCTATTTATATATTGCCCCTAAACTAACCAAAACTGACCCACATTAATTGGACTTAAAAGTAAAAGACTAAACTGACCTTCATTAAGCTTGTCATAAGGATTGAGGCAGTATCCTCTTCAAGCTTTCCGATTCCTAACAAAACTAAGTCAAGTTCACGATCCCCCCTTTCCCTCGTCAAATGCACTAAGACCCGTTATGGTGCCCGTGGTGCTTTGGGTAGTAGCTCCTCTAAATGCCCCATTTCCTACAAAAACTAAGTGAGTCTCATGCCCCACCTCACGAGTAGTGGAGTTGAGCACGACCCGTGGTCCCCTCCTGGGAGTTGGGGCAATGTCTAGGACACTTGGGGCTCCTCTCTCTCGGCAAAGAAAACTCCACAAAGCCTTTCACTGACCATGGTTTTGACCACGAGTCGTGGAGACTTTAGTCAGTAGCTCCAAGTTTGGGTAGCCTTGGCTTGCCCCTTTTTCTTGGCGCTCCTTTATTAGGCCTTGACTCCTTAATACCCTAAATGGATAGATGGTCTACTTACGTAGTGGAAATTATTTTTATTAAATTTAAAGTTACATTTAGGCTCTAGTTCAACCTAGCATTTTCCGGAGTGTTACAGAATACTGGGGGGGGGGGGAGGGGAGAATTTTAGTTTTGGAGTGGTGCATTCAAGATTAGATGTTATTGGTTCTAGGATTAATGATTAGTATATATATATATATATATATATATATATATATAAAGGTTAGAGCTAGAAACTTTAGGTTTTTCCGGATTCTTGACTTTTATTTTGCTAAATTTTTTGAATATTTGATAGTACTTACCCAAGAAAATGAATAAAGAACTTTCTTTTGCTATAGCCCCTGCATTCCTTACTTGTGGTGGAAAGAAGTGGAACTTGTATTATGGTGGAGCCAAAACTGAATACAACTATAGTACTGGATGAATTTTTTTTTGCGGATTATAACAATGTAAAAGAAGGGATGGACTTGTGTTTGAACTCCCAGAGTGCAACTCTGACAAAATCGATTCAAAGTTCAGATTTTCCATATGAAATTGTTTCTAAAGATGTGGAGGGTATAAACACTGACAAACCAATAATAATTGATTAATTTTTTTTATCATTACTAGTAGAAATTTAAATTTTTAGGAATTTTTTTAATTAATTCCAGTAGTTTCAATTTCAAAAAATAAAAATTTATGAATTCCAATTGTTTCATGTATGATGTATGCCTCTTTTTATAAATACTACTTTTTGGGTTATTTGGCTTAATAATGTTGATAATATTTATTTACATTATTACTCAACACATGTGCAGAGATAGCAATATATTAAATGCTAATATTCAATACAGTTAATTTTGAAATTTCTATTTTTAAAACTTGTCTAAAATATTCACTTTACATTAACTAATTCAAATGTTAAATTTTAAGAAAGATTTGAAACCAAAACTGAATAAATATGCCTAAGCAAGTGCCTATGATAAAAATTGACACCCTCACTATAGTCTGATGTGAATTTATGCTTATATGTTTTATCACATTTAGACAATGAATCATATCGTCATTTAATTTCTTAAATATCCTCACAGTAGACTTGTTTTTTCTTGTCTTCAACAAGTAGGAAGTTTATCCATGTAAATATTGAAAATTCAATTTAATAAAATTAAAATTTTTAAAGTTAACAATTTATTGCAATTTAAGAGAGCAGTGAAGAAGGGGCTAATTATATATTTTTAAAATGTAATTGGGTGATTAAGAATGCGGTGAGGGTTTGTTTCAAATTTTTTTAAAAAGGAAAATAATGGCAAATTTTTTAAATATGATCGATTGAGCTTTTCAGAATGTTATCCCAACGGTGGAAAAAATTGAAAATCATTTTTTTAACAATTGACAGTTAAATTAATTTGTTTAATCATTTATAAGTTATAACTTAATCTGGCACTATGAAATTGGATTGGTGCAGACTATTGATAGTCTTACTCAATCCATGTGGATCCTTAGTAAGCTATGAACTATTTGTTGTTGGGTTCTAATGGCCTGAATAAGAAATGAAGGGTTGTATCTTTGCCGAAAGGCTGTAACCTTTATGAGAAGTTGTGTATTTTCTAAAAGGCTGTGACCGTTTTAAAGGTTGTGCCTTTTCCAAAGCGTTGTGACCTTTCTGAAAGGTTGTCTACATTCCAACGAGTTGCTTTACCCTTTCTTGGCTATAAATAGATACAATTTTTCTCAATTTTCTACATTGAACTCTTCCTTTATTTTGCATACATTTCTTACAAAAAATTGATCGATCGTTTCTATGAGTGTAACTCATTGATGTTATTTTGAGTTTTTTGAAATTATCAAAGTTTGAGGTACCGCTATGTCTTTAACGGTTAATCTGTTTTATCTTGGGAGGAATTCATATGCAACCTTAGATACTTGAGTGGATTAAATTTCTTAAGGACACGCAATAGGTTCTGTGGACTCAGATAGTTCTTATGTTTTTCTTTTCATCCTTTATTGTTTCTGGTTTGATAATCTAAATACAGGAGATAACAAGCTTATGAAATTTAATATATATGATACTTTCATTGGTAAGGAAATACTTCTATTTTCTGTGTTCTTTTAGTCGGAAGAAGATGATGAAAAAGAAATATATTTTATTATATGGTAAAAGATATTTGAGATGAATTAGTACTACCTTAATATGTACGAGTAGATTTTATCTAATAGTTTTTCTTTGATGGGTAAGATTAATCTTATTTTCTTCCCAAGTGCATTGAGTATTGCATCCCTTCAGTTTTCTTTTCAATGAGAAAATTACTTTGTGTATAAAGTCTAAAATGAGCACTTAAATGAACATATGTTGTATCATAACAACATTTGAACATGAGTTTAGTTTCTCGTTGAAATCCAATGTCCTTTGGAGACTAAAATCTTCTATTTTTTACTCCGTTGGTATGAAGAATATAAGAACTTCATGAACAAATCAAATTGTGCATTAGTTCGAAGAATATAGAATCTTCACCAATTTGCTAAATACATTGTTTGAATGAGTATTCTCACTGAAGAGTATAAAATCTTCATCAGAAATATTAAGGCTAAAGGATTCAAGAAAGATAAAATCTTCTTCATTAGCTAGAAACAATGTTGTATTTGGGGTTTATGGGGATTAAAATCTTTTTGGTTTACTACTCTGTCTGAATATGAAACTGATTAGAAGAATAAAAAACTTCATCAAAATTCGAGGTTCATTCAGTTAACGATTAGAAAAATATAAAAATTTCATCGTTAAACTAGAAACAAGTTGTATAAATATTGAATCTTTATTGTAAGTATTCTAAATCCTAAGTGGTTTGTCTTACTGGACAGAAAGGAAAAAAAACTATTGAAAGAAAATTAGTTAGTTTTGAGTGTCTAATGTGTGTCTCTATGGATTAAATCTCCAAAAAAAAAATGTTTATTGTTGCCAATGTGTATTTGATGGTATACAATTTGAAAACATGAAAAAAAATATGTAAAAAATAATTTCAAATGCTTGAAAAATATGTTTGAGAACATACTTCAAATGTGGGGTTCTTTTTACTAATGATAAAACCAAAATTAGACTTACTATCTAATTAAAATTTGGAAGAACAAGATATGAAATTTAATGACATTCTTGTATTATGTTAGACCCAGAAAATTCTTGGAGTATATTGATATTGTGGTCGTTGAGTCTCTCTTTACTAGTATATATGATATGACTAGTATAAAACCACAAAATTATACTACTCGTCGAAATAATTGTATTCTTTGATAAAAAAGTGTCACTTAAATTATTGTTATTTTTCATGAAAAGATATGTCTATTAAAATAAATAATTTGTATAGACATGAACATTGGTGCAAAGTGATCTTTTATGTTTGTGTTGTAAAACTAAAATTTGGATCATATTGCCCTTATTAGACCTATAAGACTATGGTCTTGGATAATTTCTTTAGCAAATTGAATGTTATGGAAAGGACATTTGACAAGATGTTGAGTTTGAAACAATGTCTGTATTTGACAAAGTTATAAAAAGTAAAGAATAAAATATTTGTAAGAAAAATTTACCTCACGGAAGGTCTTTGTAAATTCAGTATTTCTGTCTGTTCTTACTTCCTGAAATCAAACTGTGTTTGAATCGAACATTTGAGACATGTCAATTACCAAAAATCTTGCAAAAACTGTTCAACTTAGAAGTTTTCCTAACTTCTTGTGCAATAAATCAAAATGTCAAGTGTGTGTTGTTGAAAGAAATTCTAATCCCTTATAATTGATTAACACTGACATTTAACGTCATCTCGTGGTTGGAAAAAATGCTTTATAGATTTTACGGAAAATATAATGTTATGTCTATTTATTGAATGATAAGGATGAAACATGATATACGTGGTTTCACGGTATAATTAATACTTTTTCCTTAAGTTTAGTGTGTCCGAAAGTCTTTTTGTGCTAATTTTTATATAAGTTTCTCTTTGTTTTGCAGAAAATCTGTCCAAAGCTAAATGCGGAGATTTTGAGTGAAGAAATGCAGAAGAGACCACCTACAGAGCTTATGACGGTCCGTCGTGCTTGTGGCGGTCCGTATGTGGCATCGTAGTACAGCTGCTGAAGGAAGATTGGGAAGTTTACCAAGTGTGGGGTTACGAAGCTTGTGACGGTCCGTCGTGTCTATGAAGGTCCGTCCTGCAGGTTCGTCATGAAGTTCAAAGAAGTGATCCCAGTACACAGATTCCAAGAGTTGAAGTGTTTTGGAAAGAAGACCCTCGACCGGACCGTTGTGCCTATGAAGGTCCGTCATACTTGCCATCGAGGGTGGTGAAGAGAGCAGCAGAAGAAATTGCACATGTATGGGACGACGGAGTCCATGACGGTCTGTCGTGACCACGACGATCCGTCGCGTGGTCCATCGACTCAGTCGCGTTTTGACAGATTTCCAGCAAACAGAGTCCTTGTTTAATTAGGTTTTTTATTTTTTATAAATAGTTCGAAAAACCTCGTTTTTGAGGTTGGACTCTTAGATTGTTAGACTCTTATGTTGTTAGACTCTTAGATTGTAAAATTCCTTATTGGTAAACATTATATTGTGAGATTCTTGATAATCATTAGACTTTTTGTGAGATTATTGATTACTTTAAGATTCTTGCAAGTGAATATTGGTGATTAATCAAACAAACTTTTGGATTTTACTCTTTCTCATTGAAGTAAGAACATGAACTCTCATTTAATATATTTGAATATTGTGTTTATGGCCATGAGTAACTAAAATCCATAACTAGAGTTGTGGCAACCATAGGCAAATAATGAGATAAACCCTAACTAAAATAACAATTCTAGAATAGTGTCTTGCATATATTAATAATTCTTTCGCTTAGAAGTATTTTTAACGGATGGCCAATGTTAGAACTCGCCTTGATGCTACTTTCCGGACCAAGGAGGTAGATGATAGGAAAAGAATTATTAACATAGATTTAGTGTATACTATCTAATAGGCTAGTATTGATTGGTACGAGGTAATAACATAGTCAAATATCAAATACGATGCTTAATATGAGGTAAGGATAAGGGTTAGGATAGCAACACACGTAGCCGGACCAAGGTGCGGAGTGAGATTTTCTAGATGCCGGACCAAGGATTTAGAAATACATAACTTATCACTTTGCATGCAAGATACTAGGAAAGAATTGTTATAGTTAGAGTTATCAAGTTATGAACCTGTGGGGAACATGTAAACCCCTTTTATTGTTTTTACTTTCCAAGGAAGTCATTGACCAAACAATAGTAATAACAGGTTGAAGTTAAGTCTAGACTATTTTCCTCGTGGGAACGATCCCAACCTCACTAGTTGGGTTATGTACTTGACACGACCACTTTACTTCTTATTTGAGAAGTAAGTTTGAGCGTATCAAACAATAGAAACATATCGGCAATATAAAAGTGTCATGACCCAGACTGTCGTAATTGGCACCAACACTAACTATTCGATGCGAGAACTGTTACTACCATCCAACCAGTCATTTAACTTACAGAACAAAGTTAAATAACTAAGTTAGTTCCATTACTAAATCAATATCTAATGACTAACTAACAATGCGAAAGATAAACCTAAAATCTGAAAGTAAATGTACCAAAGCTAGAAACGACAATTAAGTCTAATAAATAATTCTATGGAACTATTTAAAATAAAAGTCTAAGTCTAGAAAGATTGGACACAGATAAGGAGAATTCCATGGAAGCCCGAACGAAGTGACTCACCCTTGAACTCAAAGAGATCACTGATCTCCTAAGCGAGGGTTGTCAATAGTCGCAGAAAGATGTTTGTACTCAACAAAAATAAGAACAAGTGCAGGGTCAGATTACAATCACCGTGTATTGGTAAGATCACACAACTATCCCACTAGTGTAACATAACAAGTCAAGCACCATTATAATATAATGTATATATATCAACATATTGTCATAAGGAGTCAACTATGCATTTCACATGCTTAATCACATAGTTGGTCCTCTCACAGAATCCAAACCCAAATTGTTAACATACCGAAACGTGGCAATTCGATCCAAAGTTAGCATGTCGGCGCGTGATAATCTGATCCAAAAGTTAGATGCCGGAATGTGGCAATCCGATCCTAATAAGACATCACAATAATACATCAAGATAACACATTTAAATCATAATTTATTTCAACTCTATGATCAATATTTCAACAAGCACAGATATACAAGTATTACAAGTGTATATCACACGATCATTCAATCACAACCATCACCTACCCTTTTACAAGCTTGGAACCCTAAGAAAGTTTATCCTTCCTTTTCAGGATTCGTTCCACTTGTTCCGTGTCTTCAAACAATCAACAATATATAACAATCAATAAATAAATCACTAATTTTTTTGAAATTCTAACAAATTCATGAACCCTAGGTCAAACTCATGAACCCAACTAGAAAAACCAGGGTTGTTTCCATCATAAATTCTATCAAGAAACCCTTCCCCGTCAATTATGACATATTCTAAAACGTTCTACGAATTGAAAAAAAAATGGAGAGTGAAAAGCTTATCTTTATCCTTAAGAATGATGGAAAACGAGTTTAAATGCCCAAGGTTCTTTTCTTATCTCTAAAATTCATAAAGTGACAAGTAAGGTTGACTAGGGGTTTTGTTTACGAATTACACTCCCGTCATCCCGCTGCAGCGGTACCCACCCCCTTACAACGGCATTGCTGCTGCGGCACCAATCCCACAGCAGGGGCACTATTTGAACCAGTGATCTCCGTCTTGAAAAATCCCAAAAATCCTTTAAATCAATCTCCGCCTCGTCCGCTATAGCGGCATCCATCCTTCTATAGCGGTGTCTCTGCAATGAAAATAATCCCACTGCAGCGGCTCAAAGTGAGGCAGTGAGCTCCTAAGGGATTTTCAATTGGCCCCTTTCACAACATACTCTTAACCCGCTAGGATATGAAAATACCCTTAAAGCTATGATCGATACCCCGAGATCTATTTATCCAAATTCAATAATATAAAGTTGTACGAATTCCTTCACGATTTATTGTGATCTACATCCTCTCCCATATAATGCTTCATATGGTACCATATTGATGCTTGAGTGAAACTGTTATTGTAAGAGAATTCACATGGTGGTAAAAACATATCACAATGCCCTCCAAAGTTAATCACACAAGCTCTCAACATATCCTATTACACTTGAATACTCGTCTCTGATTGTCCATCCGCCTGGGGATGAAAGGTTGTACTAAAAGTGATTTGCGTTCCCAATTTATCATGCAACTTCCTCCAAAACCTGCTGAGACGATGGAAAGGGGCACTTCATGCTACCTCACTATCTCTTTTAAATAAATCTTAGCCAATTGTTCAGCATTTTAATATGTCCTTACCAGAATAAAGTGGGCTGCTTTAGTCAATCTATCAACCACAACCCAATAGCTATCCTTTTCCACTTACATTCCGGAATCGATATTCTTTGGAGTAAACCCTCATGCCTTTAATCCTTATATTTTTACTTGTTGAGAATTCTGACACTTATCCACGAACTCCACGACATCCCTCATCATACCCTACCACCAAGAGATTTGCTTCAGATCTCTATACATCTTGGTTACACCCAAATAAATAGATTAGAACGAGCCATAAACTTCTCCAACTACCTTGGAATCAAATCTTCCACTCTTGGAACACCTATTCTACCTTTGTTGCTGAGTACACCATCCACATGTAGAGTGGTTCCTTGAGACTTACTTATCCCAATCTTTGATCTAAGCTCCTCTAAATCTCCATCTTCAAATTACTTGTCCTTGATTTCCTCCATGAACATGGACTTAGCTTCAATGTTAGATAATAACCACCTCTTTATGAAATTCCCAACTATACAAACTGAGACTCTAAGGTCTGAATTTCCTTAGACAAAAGGCGCTTGGTTGCACTGAAGTAAGCTAAGCTAACCATACTTACCGCTTTCCCACTCAAAGCGTCTACCATAATATTTGAGTAAATACATGCTGAAAAGTATGATGATCAGTAAATACGTCACATTTAACGCCATAAAGTAATTTCTCCAGATCTTAAGAGCAAATACCACTACCGCTAACTCCAGATCATGCATGGGATAATTTCTATAGTGAACCTTTAATTGACGTGAGGCATAAGTTTTAACATACTTATCCTGAATCAACACAACATCCAAACCAGAATATGAAACATCACAATAAAAAATGAAATACTTACCCTCAATTGGTATTGCTAGGATAGGCGCGGTGGTAAAAGAACTCTTATTTTTTTAGAACCTATCCTCACATTTTCAGTCCATTTAAAGGGTACCTCCTTTTTGGTCAGATTAGTCAAGTGAGTAGCAATTGAAGCAAAATTCTTAAAAAACGATGATAGTAACTTGTAAGTCCCACAAAGCTCCTAACTTTCATCATCTAATTAGGTCGTACCCAATTCTCGACCGCTTTAAACTTTTGGTGATCTGCCCTTACCTTTTCTTTCGATACAATATTTCCTACAGGTGCAACCAACTTCAACCAAAATTCACACTTGGAAACTTTTGCATATAACTTTTTTTGCCAAGAACACCCAAAACAGTACGGAGATGGTTAGCATGCTCTTCTTTGTTTCTTAAATATGCCGAAATACCATAAATAAGAACGATCATGAAGAAATCAAGGAAAGGATTTAACACCCTATTCATCAAGCTCATGAAAGCTGCAAGCGTATTGGTCAACCCAAAAGACATAACCAATAATTCATAGTGCCCATAACGAGTCCTAAACGTCATCTTGGGTATATTTTCTTGCCTAATTTTCATTTGATGATACCCCGATCTTAAATCAATATTAGAGAAGACTACTGCACCTAGCAATTGATCCAAATAAATAATTTATTCTAGGCAAGGGGTACTTATTCTAAATAGTGACCTTATTCAACTTTCAGTAATCTATACACATCCTCATGCTTCCATATTTCTTATTAACAAATAAAACCGGAGCACCCCATGGGGAAGAACAAGAATGAATAAAACCCTTATCAAAGATATCTTATATTTGAGACTTAATAGTACATGTGATCACTACATCGGATGCCTCTGCCTCATTTTTGCCAAGAAAGGCATAACATTGTGTTCTATCATCCACACGATCCACGTCCTTGCCTGGTTGAGCGTTACGTCTACCTCCGTTACCATTTCCTCTACCCCCATGATCTCACTGATTTTCTCCTTGCCCAACTTGTGGATGTCCTCAACCATTATTACCATTCCCCGCGGGCATAATTGCTTGAGAAGGCTGTTGTACGAACTCAAACAATCGCGGTTGTGGGAAATCTTTCATTATATGTCCAGGTTCCCCACAATTAAAGCAAGTGATGCCACCAGATGGTCTATTACTCAGCACATGCACAATACTCTGACTAGATGGAAAATAGTTAGATAGAGTTCGTGAATAGTTACCCATAGAGGCAGGCATGGAAAACTGATTGTCTTTGCCGCAAGGGTAGGTTGGCTGAATTCTCTAGCGTAGGAGCCTTGAAAATTTCTAGAATTCTTGGCCCTCTCAGGCAACGCCTTAGCTTGACCGTCTCACTTCACCCCCTTCACTTTCTTGACATAATGAATCACCCCATTGAAACTCTTCCTGCAAAAGTCATATGGACAGATAACACTTGTAGCTCAGAATCCAAACCTTTAACAAATAACTGGATCCTCTAATCTTCGGTGGTAGCCGATTGTATAGCGTATCGAGATAAGACAGGGAACTTGTCCTCATAAGCAGCTAAATACTACCCTGCTCGAAGGCCATAAACTCATCCTTCTAGTGATCTCTCAAAGTCTTGGGCACGTACTTCTCTAAAAACAATGCATGAAACTGTGTCCAAGTTAGTGGAGGTAATGTAGTGAATTTATATTCCATATAAGCTCTCCACCATTGTTTGGCCTCACCTTGAAGTTGAAAAGACATGAATTCATCCCCATGTTTGGTGTACAATACCCAATTTATGAAACCTATCATAAACAACCAAGATGAACTCATAAGCATCTTCAGTGTCAAAACCAAGAAATATAGAAGGCTTAAGGTTTTGAAACTTGTTTAACATATCGTTCTCATTATTGGACATCCCATACCCTAACAAAGGATGAAGGAAGGAATAATTACCTACCACTTTGACCGTCATGGGCACCGTCTTAGATACCTTAGGATTCACAGGGACTTGGTTAGATGGAATCATCCCAGGACCAGCCAACCCTTTAAAAAATGCCATGATCTGCTGAGCTAACACTGGATCAATTAGAGGGATCCCTGCAGCCTCAACCTGCACTCTTTTCATTTTTAACCTCCTAAATATTTTCAAACTCCACTTTCTCTTCTATCTTCTCATTGTGTACATGTGGGTTCTAATTTACTGGAACATTGTTAATCAATACCTCCTCTACAACAGGCGCCACCTCCAATGACCTCTTTTCTTATCTCTTTCTCTACCTCTACCTCGACCATGAACACTCGCTCTGGGTTTTTCATTTGGAGCATTACCAAAAGATACGGTCTTAATGCCATTATATGTAGTATTAACCATTTGCAGATAAAAAAAATGAAATTAGATACCAATTTGAATCGACACATAAAAATTGGAATCAAGTTATAGCACGAAGGAGACAGGAAAAAAATGAGATTTCTTAAAGTTCTATAGCCTATCAAAGAAAAGTAAAGGCATCCCCTTACGATTCTGAGAGACTCTATTATACTCATTTCGGTACATCAAGATCAATGAACCTGGGCTTTGTTACTAACTTTTTCAGGACCCAGATTGTCGCGATTGACACCCACACTAACTACTCGGTGGGAGAACCGTTACTACCATCACACAAAAGCAAGAAATCTAAAACTAAGATATTTAAGCTACGGAAGCAAGTTAAATAACTAAGTTAAGTTCCATTACTAAATGAAGATCTAACATCTAAATAACAACATGAAAGATAAACCTAGAATCTGAAAGTCAATGTACCAAAACTAGAAATGACAACCAAGTCTAGCAAACAATTCTATTGAACCATTTAACACAAGTCTTAGTACAGAAAGGTTGGACATAGGCAAGGAGAATTTCATGGCAGCCCGAACTAAGTGGCTCACCCTCGAACTTGAAGAGATCACTGATCTTCTAAGTGAGATCTGTCAACAGTAGCGTGAAGATTCCCTGTACTCAACAAAAATAGGAACAGGTGCAAGATCGGTACACAACCATCGTAGAAAGGTAGGATCACACGACTATCCCACTAGTATTACATAACAAGTCAAGAAACATTATAATATCAAGCATATACTTATCAAAATATTCAATATCATCATAAGGAGTTAACAACACATTTCACTTGTTTAATCACACAATTGGTCCTCTCACGGAACCCAAACCCAAACTGTTGGCATGCTAAAACGTAGCAATTCTATCCAAAGTTAGCATACTAGCATGTAGAAATCCAATCCAAAAGTTAGCATGGCGGAACGTGGCAATCTGATCCAAATTACACATCACAATAATACATAAAGATCACACATTTAAGTCATGATTTATTTCAACCTTTATGATTAAGATTGAAACATGCACACATATACGTGTATTACAATGACGAGAGAACAAGTATATATCACATGATCATAGAATCACAACCATGACCTACCTCTAAAGAAGCTTGGAACCCTAAGAAACTTGATCCTTCTTGTTCTTCATCTAGAAACAATCAATAATATATGATAATCAATAAATAAACTACTAATTTCCTGGAATTCTAACAAATTTATGAACCCTAGGTCAAACTCGTGACCCCTACTACTAGCCAAACTAGGGTTGTTTCCACCATGAATTCTATCAAGAAACCCTTTCCCATCAGTTATGATCCATTTTAAAATGTTCTACGGATTGAAAAACAAAAACGGGGAGTGAAAAGTTTACCTTTAGACTTAAGAATGTTGGAAAACGAGCTGAAATCACCAAAGGGTCATTTCTTAGCTCAAAAAATTGAAAAATGTCAAATAAGGTCGACTAAGGGTATTATTTACAATAAAAAACCCGTCATCCTAGTAGAGAGGTACGCATCCCTCTAGAGTGGCAGAAATCCCCCTGCATCGATACTTTTTGAACCAGTGAGCTCTGTCTTGAAAAAATCACAAAAATCCTATCAATCAATCTTCCCCTCGTTCGCTACAACATCACTCATCCTGTTGCTGCGGCACGAAGCAAGGTAATGAGCTCCTAAGGGATTTTCCATTTACTCATTTCACAACATACTCTTAACCCACTACGCTCTAAAAATACCCATAACGTTTTGATTGATTCTCAAAGATATATTTATACAAATTCAATTCCGTAAAATCGCACAAGTTCCTTAACGAGTTATCTAACCGATTATATAATCAAATTCTTATTTACTCCCGCCGACTGATACCAGATTTTCCTACACCTTTATGACTCCTATTTCCTCTAAATCTGGACAAGGTTGAGAAAATCCTAATACTATAAAAAAAATTTCCGGCCTAGATTTTTTCTCATTGGCATTTCTACAACAACGAAAGCCTTTTATTACAAAAACTAAATTTGAAAATCAGTTGGATAAAAAGATTGTCATGATTAGAATTGGTAGATGGGGAGAATATGAATGTTCTTTTGCAAAAGTATATTTGGATAATGAAACCGTTCATTAAATTACTGCACATACTCATCTCAATCTAATGAAAGTGTTGAAAAGCAAAAAAACCAAACTTTGAAGGAAATAATGATGTCCTACGTATAAGTTCAAGTTGACCACAAAATTTGAGGGGAGATGCTATCATTATAGAAAAAGAGAACAACAAAATATTTTTATATTTGGAAAGAGAAAAACAAAAAGTTTTGTTTGTTTATAAAGGGAACAACAAATAGAAAACTTTTATTTGTTAATAAAGGGAGAAACAAAAAGTTTTGTTTGTTCAGACTTTGTTGTGTCTTGATAGAAAATTGTTTGTCGTCCCTTCAAGTATAAACAAACAAAAACTCTTGAAAGATAGTTATATAACAATTTACAATACAGGTTATTCCATATGAGAAATGGATAGAGGAAATATTCCCAAATGAGTCAAAATAGGGCATAAGAATGTGGATTGTATGTTCATTAGATATGCTACAAATAGTAAAACATGTTGATTTATGGTTCATCAGTCTGAACCTCGGATAGTCAAGTAAAGAGTCTAAACAACCTTGGAAAGAACCAAAGGAGAATGTACTTAATAAAGAGATTTAGAGGCGTAGTACATATCAATGGAAAAATTACTTCCTCCGAGTTTTATTTTGTAGTATTTCTTCTTGAAAATGAGTCCATATAGTCGAAGAAGATATGTCTTTTATGGACTCATCATTTTCGGAAAGAGACTATCAATAGTAAGATAGATTGAGTCTTCAGTAACCATACTTTAGATTTGGTTGATCTACCTCCAGGTTTTAAACTTTTGGATTCAAAGTGGATCTACAAAAGGAAAAGAAAGTGATGAAACTATTGACAAATACAAAACAAGACTTATTGTCATAAGCTTTACATAATAACAATTACTTGATTATTTTCACATATAGTAGCCTCTAAATAGGATTACATCAATTTAGATGTTAATTGCGTTAGTTGCGAATTTGTTAAAATGGATCTGAAAACATTTTTTGGAGGAAGAAATTTATATGGAACAACCCGAGGGATTTGTCGTTCCTTGTAAAACAAATGTGTGTAAACTTGTTTAGTTACTTTATGGACTAAAAACAACCACTCAAATAATGACATGCAAGTTTTTGTATTATATTATTATACATACATGTTCAACGCACGTGCAGAAAATTAGTATTATATAAAATGTTCAAACTTTCATGATGTTCAATACAATTTATTATGCAAATTCTATTTTTTGAAAACTTGAAATTTAATATTTCCATTTTACAACAAATAAACAATTTAAATCTCAAATATTAAACAAAAATCTAATGAAGATCAACTTTTTTCTCAAACTGGATAGACCCCCCGATTTTTGTGTTAATAATTCCCAAAGCAAACAAAGAGACCCCACATTATCAATGTTAGAGAATCTAGAAGCAGAAAAGAGAACTCATATTATTTGTGTTAAAAACTTTAAAAGCAAGCAAAGATCCACATTATTTTTTTTAAAAACCTCACATTCTTTGCATTAATAAATTTGACAGACCCTAAATTATTACTATTCAAAACTCCAGAAGCATACAAAGAAAATCCATGGTACATGTGATAAAACTCGAACAGTGTGTAAGAAGACATGTTATTTGTGTTAAAAACTTTAAAAGCAAACATAAACCCCACGTTATTTGTGCTAAAAAGTTTGAAAGTGAATAAAGAGACCCCTTATTTTTTAGGCAAATTTTGTTTTTTATTCAAAAACCTAAAATAAATCACACATCCTTACAATTGCGTGAGCATGTCCTAACCCACACTTATCCCAACATTTAAAAAAGAAAAAAATATAGAAAAGGACAAATAATAAAGCATGATAGGCCCACTTGGTAGGCCTATAAATCTAACTACGACAGGGTTTTGTAATTAAGGACTCCACATTTTCCCTTACTGCCTTCTCTGATTTCCTAATTAATAGACCCCATATTATTTTTGTTAAGAATCTCCAAAGTAGAAAAAGAAATAATTACTTTGGCTAGGCTCAAAAGGCAGTCATGTAATTTGATTTGTAGTTCTTTATGCCAAAATAATTGTGTGATAGTATTAATGTGGCCACCTCTTTTTTATAATTAAATTAAATATAATAGTAAATAGGAGTATTTTTTTAACAAAAAAAAATAGTTTGAGTTACTTTTTAAAAGACTAGAACCCTACACATGCTCCTAAACCCCCAAACTATCCATGTTTTGGTAGTTCATGGATTTTTGGGTGTTCTCTATAAACTGAATCAAATTGGAACAAAAACATTATTTTATTAAGGGTATTAGTGTAACAGATTCATCCTTATAGCTTGAGATGAAATTCAATTATTTTGACCTCAACAAACAAATAATCATACGGAAATCCACATTGACCATTCACTAAAACTTATACTTTATTTCTTCATGCATGTAAAATTATTTGCTAAATATATAGTGATTTATTTAATAATATTGATATTATTTATAAAAACATGTGTATTTTATTATTATCCATGCAAGTACAATGTCCGTGTAGATAAAATAAAACTATATTGACTGCTTAAATGTCAAGATATTCAAGACAATTAAGTTTACGAGTTCTATTATTTAATTTTTTTTTTTGCAAATATTAAGTTTAAAAAAATTTGCAAAATCTTAAGTTTCCATTTTGTAGCAACTAAACAAGAGAAAATTAAAATTAAAATTTTAAGAAAGATCTGCATCTGAGTGTCTATAGCTATGTAAACAAAAAGATAAATTTCTGCTTGTATGTTTCACTATAAGCAAAGTAGACATTGAATCATATCTTCGGATAGTAGCTTACAGTATCGTCACACCAGACTTATTTTTCCTCATCTTCGAGGTAGAGAAGGATTATGTATGTAAATTTTGAAAGTTTAACATAATATAACTAAAAGTTAATAGAGTTAATGATTGATAGCAATTTAAGACACAAATGGGAAGAAGTAAAGAAGCGGGAAGTTATTTGTAGATATCTAAAAGGTAATTGGATGATTAGGGCTGTAGTGGGGTTATTTTCTAATTAAAAAGGGAAAATAAAGGCCTAAATTTAAAAACATTATCAATTTATCCTTTTGGAAAATCGACCATTGAACAAAAAAAACTGAAAATTGAATTTCCAAAAAAATTAAATTAACAGCTAGTTGAATCAATTTGGGTATAGTGACCGTAACACCTCAACAATTTCTGTGCTAAGACTTGAATTATTATATAACTCCTGGCAACTTTACTCTTAAGATTTTAATGATTCGTGTAGAACCTCAAAAATTGAGAAAGGCTAAAGAGGATTAACGGAAAAGTCCATGAATCCAAAATGGACCATGGACCCTTCACGACTCCTTATAGAGACCGTTTAGGGACCACGACTCATTTAGGGCAATCCTTCAAAGTCTTTCAACGAAGGGGTCACCTGGATGAGACCCTAGATCGCCTGTGGTGGTTTGTACGCTCCATTTGGGGGTACATACAAGTCACCCATCAATTTCTAAATTTTGGGTCAACTTCAAACAATCATATCTCTCAGCACATAATGAATTATGTGACCTATGACCTATCAAATTAAAGGTCTTTAGTCTTTCCAACACCACCAAATTTTCCTCATTTTGAGTTTGGAGTAAAAATTTATGCCTGCTTTAGAGAAGCATTGTCGAGCAAGTGAAGTTTCATGACCTTTTATACGGCCCGTGAAGTTTTACGGACCTTGATGCCTTAAACGGTCTGTGAAACCTCCCTTTCAAGGAACCTTGAAAAATTTAAAAGTAGGGTCCATTTTGGTCTTTCTCCTATGTATTTGGTATTTAACTACATCATTTTAATCCTAAACCATGATGATTTACACCTAATTAAGGGCTTAAAAAGTGCTAATCAATTCTTTTATGTTCATTAACACTTCAAGATATTAGAACAAGGTCCCAAGAGAAGAAAACTAGGGTTCAAGTGTTCTTCGAGTTTCGTCGATTTCACCAAAAACCCTCATTATTCAAGGTATATAAGGCTAACATAGTGTTAGACTAGTTCATATTCATTCCCTACATCTACTTTAGAATAAGTAAAAGGGTTATCTAGAATTTTAAAACTTCATAGATGCAACTAGCATCGTCGTCCTCTATAAGGACTAAGACTAGCCTCTTATGTTACATCAATACATTCATAGGTCAAATTTAGCGAAAAATCTAAAACTTTTGATTACATGTACTCGGAATTTTACATAGACATCTACATACACTTAGTCTTCTACTTTTATTGCACATAGATATATAGAATATATCATAGTCAAGTAACTCTATCAGAAAGTCATAATAGCAACAAGCATGGACAATAGTTTATTATAACATAACCAAAGCATGACAATTACCCATGAACCCCTATCAAGTCAACAAGTGCAATGACCAAACAAAGCCCCATAGCCTTACTCAATCAAGTAAACCAACATGATTTTTTTCTTTAACAATGTAGACCAACACATATTCATCAGTGAAGCTAATCAACAATGTGAAAGTTCATCATATACATATCATATATCATCATAAGCATATTCATATATAAGAACATCTTCCTAAGACTCCCCTCAAGGCTAACTTGTGCAATTTTTAGTTAGAATCCCATATCCCTACCTAGACCCCTTAGGTTATCTTACTTACAGTTCATGAAACCCCACACCAAAATAAGGCAAACTACTTGCCAAGGTAGTACCGAATAATGAACATAGCAACTACGTGGATCCACTAGCTAATATTCCTATTGGGGCAACATAGTTCAAGAAATAGGAGATATAGATGGGACCCCCTTTATGCTACATGCATTGTAGTCTCCAATCTTAATAGTTCATTAGTGATCCTACCTTTCATATGTGGGAAGGGATACTTCTCACTCTAGTTCATTAGGGGCTAAGCTAGAGTCCTTTTTGAAATGTCTTTAATGTCTTTATTAATCATCATAGCTTATTGTGGGTCATAGGGTCTAACCCTTGTATAAAAATCATCATCATCACAGCTCAATATGAATTGCACGAATATTGTCTTTCAATGCAATTCATATTGGTGAGGTTAGCACATTAACATTTTCATATCATGATAAGGCATATTGATAAATCATTCACCATCCTTGTAACATTTACATCTTATGCCAACACCTCACAAATCATAGTCAAGACAATTCAATTCAACATAATACCACCCTATAAATCCTAATACAAGGCATACTCCAATACATCATCATCACTTATTCACACTTAACCATAATTTGAAGTAAAGGATAGAGATTGTAATACTTACTAAGTGTCATTCATAATTCATCATCAAGGTCTTACCATCAACCCTTAATTCAACCCAATTAGGGTATAATATCATCATATGCAATGATTAACATGATAATAAGGCTAGAAGAATCACCACACACATTTCAATACTAGATAATAGATTTAGACAAGATACTTAGGTCAAACTCCCAACATCATAACCTAGATCACTTCTCAAGAACTAGCATGAAATGACTATAAATCATCCTAATTTTTTCATGATCATTATAAAAACATAATCTAGTAGTAATTAAATCAATAACCAAGTCAATTGAACCAATATAACCTAATTAAGATCAAGATATTAAACTAGGGTTAAGGGTAAAGGTCATCTTCTACAAACTAGACCAAACCATCAAGATATATAATAATTACGCTATAATACATGTTAATATATTCATAATATCCAAAATAAATCATAAACAAAAAAATTAATAACATCAGTTTCGATATTAGATGAATCCTACTTGAAAACTCAACTTTAGAAATCAATTTGATGGAACCGTTTGAGGAAAGAGGTATCAAAGGTGAATCAGATCCCATACCTTACTAATTGATCAAGATTTATGGTGAAACTTACTATTTGCAGCCCTTAAACCCTCCCCTAGATTGGTCTTCAATGGAGTTCTTCACTACAGAGAAAAGGAAGCGAGAAGGAAGAGAGTTTGGGTTTGTGGTTATGAGAGTTTAGTTAGTCTTTTAATTAGGTTAGGTTTTTATATAGGGTGTTTAACTTAGTTAATTAGACCTACCTAATCCCCAAATAATTAAATAACCCTTTAATTAATTAATTATAACTATCTTAAAACATGCAGAAAATCTAAGCCCTCACAGACGAGACCTCAACCAACGATCCGTTTGTGAGTCGACGACCCTTACCCCTTCCGTGCTGCACATCCGTAGGAAAGTTCAGAGACTGTTCCAAATGGACCATTTGCAAAAATGTATAAGTGTTTGTGGAAGTATGGAATTGACACCCCTTCGATCCACATACGTTCTGTCAACTCCCCTCGTGGGTGCACAGAGCCCAGACAGTGCTTTTGACCAAAAAACGAAAGGATCCTCCAAAAGGGACCTTGGTTGGTCCATGGGGAGTCGTACCCAGAAGTTTCGACTATGAGCCAACTTAAACACATGAAATACACTCTTCCACCAAATTTCATGAATATCTGACTCCTAAAAGCTAATCAAATAGTCTAAGGCACCCTAGTACCTCCTTGAACTAATTTCTGGACGTCATGGACGTTTTGGTTTCTAGACTTTCTAAATGACTTATATTCATTAACATGGACCTTAAAACAATTTATACACTTTATGACACTTATTTTAGGCTCTACAACACGTCTTGGATTTTTGAAGTGTTACTTTATCCCCCCATTAGGAACATTCGTCCTCAAATGACACTAAAAGTATTTTGAAAGAAGGAATAGACTCAAGACTAGCAGCCCAACCAACAACAATACATAGCAACATTAGTTACAACACCAATCATATCATTTACACAAGTAAATTCAATAATTTGAATTTCCACACATAAGGCTCAACATTACATTATGACGAATATCCTTCTCACAACAACAAGAGCTCAACATAGCATTTCTGAGTCAATTATGCCAAAGTTCAACTTACCAACATGCTACATATAATTTCATAAAGACTCACCATACAAAAATTCACAATATAACTCAAACAAGCAAAATTTCAAACTATGGGCATATTTCACTATAATCACTGTAACAACATCCAAAAATGCACATTTTGCAAAACTTCTCCAAAAATAAAGAAATTTCAATTTTTAGTGATTATTTTCATCATAAGTAAGAAAAACTAACCTTAGTATCATAGAGAAGAGGGTAAACAGGATTTCATGTCAGCCTCAGACTCTCATGTTGCACCCTCAACTAAGTGATTGTTCCATTACACCTTACGGAAGATCTCTTTGTTCCTCAATTTCTTTACTTGCCTATCAAGGATTTGAACTGGAACTTCCTCATAAGAGAGATTATCCTTCACACAAAGACTCTCAATAGGAAGAATAGACTCGGGATCATCGATACACTTCTTAAGCATGGAAACGTGGAAAACCGGATGAATCGAAGCCAATTCACTAGACAACCTTAACTCATAGACAACCTTACCAACCCTTCGCAAGATTTCGTAGGGACCTAAATAACGAGGACTCAACTTACCTTTATTTCCAAATCTAACCACCCCTTTCGTAGGAAATTTTTTTACATACACCTTATTACCTTTTTCAAACTTCAAATCCCTTCTTCTATGATCGGTATAAGACTTTTGTGAATATTGGCCGTTTGCTACTGGTTCCTTATGATATATACTTTCTCCAAAGTCTTATAAACCAAATAGGGACCAAGAAGTGAAGGCTCACCCACTTCAAACCAACCAATAGGAGACCTACACCTCTTGGACGAATGAAAACTATTATTGTAAGCAAAGTCCATGATACGCTCAAACTTACTTCTCAAATAAGAAGTAAAGCGGTCGTATCAAGTAAAGAACCCAACTAATGAGGTTGGGATCGTTCCCACGAGTAAAATAGTTCAGATTTAACTTTATTCTATTAATACTATTATTTAGACAATTATTTCCCTTGAAAAAAAGACAATAAAGGGGGGTTTTATTTCTAAATTAATGAAAATAATTACCTAAATTAAAGTAAACAACTAACAGATTCAAATCTTGGAGCTTAATCAATTAATTAAAGTAACTAAGGCTTAAGTGTTCCCCACAGGTTCCTAACTTGATAATTCTAACTATAACAATTCTTTCCTAGTATCTTGCTTGTAAAGTAATAAGTTATGTATCTCTAAATCCTTGGTCCGGCATCTAGAAAATTTTACTCTGCACCCTAGTCCGCGGCTACGTGTGTTGCTATACTAACCCTTACCTTTACCTCATATTAAGCATTGTATTCGATATTTGACTAAGTTATTACCTCGTACCAATCGACACTAGCCTATTAGATATTGTACACTAAATCTATATTGATAATTATTTTCCTATTATCTACCTCCTTGATCCGGCAAGTAGCATTAAGGCCAGTTCTAACATTAGCCATCTATTTAAAAGACTACTAGACGAAAGAATTATCAATACATGCAAAACACTATTCTAGAATTCCTATTTTAGTTATATTTTATCTCATTATTCACCCATGGTTTCCAACACCCTAGTTATGGAGTTTAGTTACCCATAGTCATAATCACACTATTCATATATTTAATATAAGAATTCATGCACTTACTTTGATGAGAAAGAATAAAATCCAGAAATTAACTTGATTAATCAACAAAAGAACCAACAATCAATTCCAGAAAAAAGTGTATCAATTACTGAAATTAATCCTTCAATACTTGAACAAGAGAACTAAAGATTATCAAAAAGCCCAACTGTCCAAAAGTCTAAACCCAAAAACGATGTTTTATGAACTATTTATAATAAAAACAAAAACCTACTAAAAGAAGGATTCTAATTAATGAAAATTTGTCAAAACGCGTTTGGGTCGGCGGACCTCGTGACTGATCGTCGTGGTCACGACGGGCCGTCATGGCCTCCGTCGTCCCATACTTCACAAATTCTTCTGCTGCTTTCTTCATTACCCTTAACGAACAGGTGTGACGGACCGCTCCAAGCACGGCGGTCCGTCGAGGGTCGTCATTCCATAATACTTAAACTTCTTGGAATTTGGGTACTGGGACTACTCTCTGATTACTACGACGAACCAGCAGGATGGACCGTTGTGGCTATCACGGTTCGTTGTAGACTTCCGTAATCCCACACTAGGTTGGACTTTCTCATCTTCCTTCAGCAGCTTCTCTCCTCACCACGATGCCACCTACGGATCATCACAAGCTTGACGGACCATCATAATCTCCGTAGGTAGTCTCTTCTGCATTTCTTGCTCAAAAACTTCTGCGTTCATCTTTGGACAATTTTCCTGCAAACAAGGAGAAACTTACATAAAAATCAATACAAAAAGGCTTTTGGACACACACTAAACTTAAGTAAAAAGCATTTAAAAACAGTGAAACCACGGTACATCAACACCGTCAACTTAAATTCGTTGTTTGTCCTCAAGCGACACACTATGACTTACTACAAAATCTTTGTACGATAGTATCCATATTTTAGCTTTCACAATCATTTGGCTACCAATCCCGATCAGCCTCTTCATGTTTATGCATGTTATCATTATTAGGCTTTAATTATGTGGAATCATACTATGACACAGACTCACCACGCACTCACACCTATCCTCTTCAATTTCTCACCGAGGTGCTAATATTTCCAGTATTGCAACTACTGTCCTCACTTTAAAACAATATCCTCATTTTTCACACAATGATTTCAGTTTGAGTATAAGGATTACTTTTGAACACTCACTCTCAGAACAAATTCACAACTCATTCATACATATTGCCATAATCTTGCCCTTATTTTCACTACTTTAAGTTCGCTATACAACTCTTAGGATCACGATAGGATTTTTTTAGCTTGTAACATAGGCTCAGGCTCAGGTAGGGTATATTTAGGTATACTTTAGTGACTTTTGCCCGCTTTGACATATCGGCTAAACGTACCAACTTTTTATCGTTTTATTTCTCCTAATTTATCATATTCTTTCACCTTGCTATTTTTCCTTCTTTCTTCATTTGTGTAAGTGACACTTTTCTTTTCTTGCTTGTATTTATTATAATTTTTTATTTCACTTTTCTTTCAACTGGTTCTTGAGTCACTTTTTTTTGTTCTTTCTCTCTCTTTGTTCTTTCAACCCCACTCTCCAGAGCGTTCCTCATAATAGCCACCCTCAACTCATGGCTTTTCCATAAGTCAAAGTACACAATACCTAAAATTGGGTCAGGGCCACGAAAAGATTGATTACTGCATTAGCCACCCTCAACATATGCTTTTGGCATAAGCTGAGGTGCACATGTCCAAGGAGAGACCATGACCAACACATTATTCTCAGAAAAGATCAGTTGGGGTGAAAAACAAAGGTCCGTTTTAAGCTCAAATCATTTGGATCAAAGAGGGATTAATTTCATTCATTTTTGTTATTTAGGATAAAAATTGGCTATATTGAACAAGGGCCTATGATCCTTTCCTAATTGTCTATTACAACTTACTTTTAGCAGGACTAACTAGGCAAATTCTAGCTCAGTACAAATAGTGGACTATTCATGTTTTCCTCACACTCACTTGACATCTCATTACTCTACTAGATTATCAGAAACCTAGTTTGAGTCTTACACTTAGGGTCATGCAGTGGTGTATCTCTATGTCATGCTTAAAGCCACACATTTAGCAATTACTATGCCTAGCCATGAATCATTTTCATTACATCAGGATATCATTTTTGTTTTAGCCATCATTCTTCAGAGTTATACTATGTACACAAGATATAGACATGCCGATTCATCAATAAAAATTATCAGTCTCTTGGGGAAAAAGAACGCAGGCAAGAAAACCCCAAAAGAGGATCGTGAATTGGGCTACTCAGACTTCACCCTAGCACTCACTTTCCATTTACCCCACCCCCAACAAAAAGATATGCAATTGTCCCCAGTGCATAAAAAAACTGAAATACGAGAGTGGTAGGTGAAGCAAACCTGGGGCGCAAAGCGCCGACAATCAACAAGCAGGTGGGTCCGGTTCCCCGGAACCCACTACCTATATAGCATGGACACCCTCAGTAGTGTCCTTATCATCAACAACACTATCAGTAGTGCCTCCTACTGTCTTCACATCTCTGGAGCTAGATGCCTTAGCAAATGACTCTACATCCCTGATCTGACGTACCTCCTCATTAGCAATCGAGGCTCTCCTCGTAGCCTCATCTCACGGTGCTTCTTCTTTCTTGATCTAGCCTCATCCTCCTCTCGCCCCCTACGCCTCTTCTCAAGCTCTCAAGGGGGAGGTGGTGGAATCTCATAAGCGGCGAATAAAGCCGCCAACACTGTGTCCTCAACAGGCTGTGTAGAAGGTGCCTCAAACTCAGACACCTTAGCCTCTAGGATCATATCAATATATGCTCACAGACTCTCAACCACAGACTGAAGGGTCGACACGTCCACCGGAAGGGCTGGCCGGGCTAGCACCCACAACTCAAAAGCGTCTAACCTCAGCGATATTCCGCTGTGTGTGCTGTTCCATTTTATGCTCCATGCGCTCCTCCGCCTCAAAAATAGACCTCTACATCCATGGCTGGATGTGATGTAGTTTTGTGTCCATCTAAGCCTCTAGCTTCTAGACCCTAGCAAGCGGGACCAGAGCGGGGAAAGGGGCTGAGCGAGAGGAGCTAGGAGCAGTGCTACTACCCGGGATAGACTCGACCGAGGTAGTGTCAGTGGTTGCGGAAGTAGATTGCGTAGATGTTCGAGCATGTGCTACAATATCAACCAGATTCTCACCAAGTGGAGGCACCTATGGACAGGGCCCTTTTCATGGAGCCAACTCATTGGCCTTATCGCTGATGAGGCCGATATCAATAGTGCCATGCGGAGTCTTGAGCTGATCAATGTGCCAGATGGGCACACCTGCATAATGAAAATATCATGCATGGAAAATGGTAAGTAGTGGTGACCTTGATAGCCCTCTCGTGCATGACCGCCTGTAGAAGCCAAGCGAAGTCAACCTCAAAATCGGCTATCATCGCTGCCATCAGAAATGCGCAATCCCATGTAACTATATTATTAGCAGCCGTAGGGGAGAGGCAGTGGCGGACAATCAACCATAAAAACTTAGCCATGAAGGTCAAGTTAGCCTTCCCGATGGCTCCCTTCGGATCCATTACTCAATCGGCACCCTCTCCATCAGTAGATAAGTGCTGGGCCATCCACCTCTTGGTGGTCTCTCTAAGTGAAGCCTCATGCAAGAATTGGCCATCTTTAACAATTTGCCACCGGTAGTCGAACTCGGCAGTGAGAGGGGTCCTGGTGGCATCAACATCCTCGCCGTACAGATACCGTAAGATGGCTGGCAAGGAGATGTCGACCTGTGTGCTGCGTAATCTAACGTGGTCAAGTGGGGCCTGTTTGAGGGGGGGGGGGGGAGGGCAGCCCGCCTATTGATCTGTGATCAGAGAGTAGCCACATAAAAGACGTAAAACTCTCGAACCAACTCCTCACTATAGTGGCCCAAAGAACGAGCTGTCCTCTCTAGCCAGTGTCTGGTTAAGAGAGTGTGGATATCTGGCATGGTGGGGAGACTTCCCGTAAGGACCCGCCTCACAAGTGTAAGGGTCAGTGTCATGACATCTTTATCATTTAGAAACTTGGCGTCTGAATACACTTGGT
Source organism: Solanum lycopersicum (assembly GCF_036512215.1). NCBI lineage: Eukaryota > Viridiplantae > Streptophyta > Magnoliopsida > Solanales > Solanaceae > Solanum > Solanum lycopersicum. The sequence continues at coordinate 9,630,721 of NC_090806.1, read as the reverse complement.
ATTGCTCGTCGACACACCACCAGTTGGGCTGGATGGTAACTTGGGCGAGAACACCAGTCGGTGAGCCTGGAGTGGAATTAGGACTGTCAGCCTCATCATACGAGGCAGAATGTGCAGCCGTGGCGGGTGTAGAGACTTCTGCGGACTTGAAGGCTTCCTCCGACCATGAAACTCCTAAGGAACAAGACGCTCCTTCTTGTTGTGTAGCTGACCCAGAAGGTGTGCCGGTCAGTGTGCGCTCCTCATCAGATTGGGAGGTAGTGACTACGCCGGACGCCACCTTTTTGGGCGTATCTCTAGTTGCATATGCACCTCGTGCTGGAGTGGCAGTGTCTGTGGGAACGTACTCGTTATCATGCTTATCATCAGATCCTATAACCAGTTTGGCAGATGGGGCGATAGACTTCGAACACCCACGTGCATAAACTCAATCTTTTTCGGTGCCATTAGAGATAGTACCTGTAAAGAATCATTATTAGCACTAGAAAGAGCAAACAAGACAAGCAAAATAAAGACAAAATACACATAGGAGCAAAGCTACAATGACATCTCTGTAGTAGCAGTAAAACACGACGGACCAGGTGACGGCTCGTCGTGAGTATAACAGACCGTCATGGGGTCCGTCATGTCTTACTTCAAGGATGTTTATTTGGAGACCCCAGAAGGAAAGCCTCTGACAGTTATGACGGATAAGAAGGATGGGCCATCGTGATAATGACGGTCCATCGTCGATGTCCGCCTTGGGGCACTTAGAAAAAGTATGGAGACCCTTAGGAGAGGGATCTATGGCCGTCATGATGGTTGTGTAGGACAGACCATCGAGGGTACGATTCTCCATCGTAGATGTCCGTTAGTGGACACATAGAAACAAAATGGAGACCCTTAGGACAAGGGTCTCTGACCGTCATGACGGTTGTGTAGGATGATCCATCGTGGTAATGACGGTCCATCGTTGATGTCCGTCAGAGAACACTTAGAAAAAGTTGGAGACCCTTAGGACTAGGGTCTCTGACCGTCATGACGGTTGTGTAGGACGGACCATCGAGGGTACGACGCTCCGTCGTAGATGTCCGTTCATATACTGTGGTTTCAAGGTATTTTTAATACTTTTTACTTAAGTTTAGTGTGTCCAAAAGCCTTTTTATACTAATTTTTATGTAAGTTTCTCTTTATTTGCAGGAAATCTATTTAAAAGATGAATGCGGAGGTTTTTGAGCAAGAAATACAGAAAAGTACCACCTACGGAGCTTGTGACGGTTAGTCGTGCCCGTAACGGTCTGTAGGTGGCATCATAGTGCAGCTGTTGAAGAAATATGGGGAAGTCTAACCAAGTGTGGGGTTACGGAGTGCGTGATGGGCCATTGTAGCCATGAAGGTCCGTCCTGCTAGTTCGTCATGAAGATCAGAGAAGTAGTCCTAGTACCCAATTTTTTCAAGAGTTCAAGTGTTATGTAACGGAGACCCCCAAAGGACCGTTGTACCTGTGATGATCAGTCATACCTGCCGTCGAGGGTGATGAAGAGAGCAGCAGAAGAAATTGCACAAGTATGGGACGACGGAGTCCATGACGGCCCGTCGTGACCACGATGATCCATCGACCCAGCCACGTTTTGACAGATTTCCAGCAAATAGAGTCCTTATTTAATTATGTTTTTATTTTTTTTATAAATAGTTTAAAAAACCTTATTTTTGGGTTAGACTCTTGGTTATTCGAGCTTCTTTTGTGGATTAGACTTGGTGATTATTGTTACACTTTTGGAGAACCTTTAGTCTTCAATTAATTTCAGTAATTCATTGTTGGTGACTTTTGTTCATTAATCAAGTGAACTTCTGGATTTTATTATTTCTCATTGAAGTAAGTGCATGAATTCTTATATTACATATTTGAATATTGTGATTATGACTATGGGTAACTAAACACCATGACTAGGGTTGTGGGAACCATAGGTGAATAATGAGGTAAAACCTAACTAAAATAACAATTCCAGAATAGTGTCTTGCATGTATTTATAATTCTTTCACTTAGAAGTCTTTTTAATGGATGGCCAACGTTAGAACTCACCTTAATGCTACTTGCCGGACCAAGGAGGTAGATAATAGAATAGTGTCTTGCATGTATTGATAATGATGGTCCATCATCGATGTCCGTCGTGCGGCACTTAAAAAAAGTATGGAAACCTTAGGAGAGGGATATCTGACCGTCATGACAGTTGTGCAGGATGAACCATCGAGGGTACGACGCTCTATCGTAGATGTCCGTTAGTGGACACTTAGAAAAAAATGAAGACCCTTAGGACAAGGGTCTCTGACAATCATAATTGTTGTGCAGGACGAACTGTCGAGGGTACCACTCTCTATCATAGATGTCCATTTAGTGGACACTTAGAAAAAGTTGGAGACCCTTAGGAATAAGGTCTCTGACCGTCATGACGGTTGTGTTGGATGGATCGTCGAGGGTACGACGCTCCGTCGTAGATGTTCGTCATTGGACACTTAGAAAAAAATGGAGATCCTTAGGACAAGGGTCTGTGACATTCATAATTGTTGTGCAGGACGAACTGTCAAGGGTACCACTCTCTATCATAGATGTCCATTTAGTGGACACTTAGAAAAAGTTGGAGACCCTTAGGACTAGGGTCTCAGACAACCCAGAACGGTTGTGCAGGGCGGACCGTCGTGGGAACGACAATCCCTCTCATGTGTCCGTTGGTGGACACTTAAAGAAAACAAATAGTGGGGTGTTGGAACAGACCCTATGACGATCTGTCGTGGGGATGATGATCTGTCGTCGGGGTCTCGTTCTGTCATTTTGTGACAGAATTAAGGATGCCACAATCATCCCCTATGACTCAAACGGAATACTTAATGTTAATCCAAATTTCTAACCCAAATACCTAGCAAACTAGCAATGCTAAAGCACCAATTTCTCGAGTTTTAATAAGGAAAGTCGAGGACTCTCGACCTAGGTTAGACAAAATTTTATCAAAGAACAAAGACCCACCAAAAAGAAATAGGCTAATAGTAATTGAAAAACAAAAATGCAATGTAAATGGGTAGAGATAAGAGACACATACCTGAGAAGAGGAGAAAAACAAGCATGTGAGGCACTTGGTTATCAAGAGAAGAATCACAGAAGAAGACTCCGACTAGTAGAAAGGAGATTTTGGGACTTTGGGATTTGGTGAACTGATATGGATCAGTTGATAGAGAAGAGGATGAGAAAGGTAGTACATTGGAAATGGAGGGAATGGGAGAAAGAAGGAAATAAATGCTTTAAATGAAGGGGTGGGGTTTTTTAAAGGTTGATTTTTTAAAAAAATATCCAGCCGGGTCAGTTTGCTGGTTAATGACGCAATGAGAGCCCGACGACGGTGTATCGCTTATGCGATGGTCCGTCATGTGTTCCGTCGTGGGTTCCCTAATTTTGAAATTAAATGAAAAACATATCTGGCACGACGGATTCATGCGATGGTCCATTGCAAGCGTGACAGTCCGTCATTTTATCCGTTAGTGAATGTTGTGGAGTGATTTTTTGCGGAATTTTACTGGTGATGTTTTACCTGCAAATTTAAAACCCATTAGTAGAAAATTCTACCATTACTAGAAAAATAATATAAGTGTTGGGTTGCCTCCCAACCAGCGCCTGATTTAATGTCACGGCACGACTGAAGACACTTGATTACTCAGACTTCATCAAGATGGTATTCCTCGATCACTTCATTGGCCAATTCCGCATGCCCGAAATAGATTTTAATTCGTTGTCCATTCACCTTAAACTGCACACCCTCCTTGGTTTCCAACTCAACTGCTCCATGAGGGAATAGTTGGGTAATCAAGTAAGGTCCAGTCCATTTGGACTTGAGCTTGATCGTAAGCAAGCGCAACCTAGATTGTATAAAAGCACCGAATCCCCAACCGTAAACTCTCGTTTTTCAATTTTTAGGTCATGGTACTTCTTTATCTTTTCTTTGTAGGATATAGCAGATACCGGTTGGAGTTCACCACTCTGCCTCATGGACCTACAAATGGTGAAGGTCACTTCTTCATTGTTCAACTCGTCGAAACCCCCCCGTCTGCTCATTTACCGCATAGGAATCCTCCTCATAATAACATGCATAATTTGGTGGTGGTGGTTTAGAAAAGTAGTTAACTGCATTTATCTTTTCCACACCCCCAGTGACATGTTTTTATACCAACCCACACTCAGTTCTCATCTGAGCCATCCTTTCACGAATCTCATCTGTGGCTGGGTTGTGTGTGGATTGCACTGCGAAGGTATTTCTGCCAGTGTCTGACTTCCTAGTACTCCAAGCTTTATTATTCTTGGAGATTTTCTCTAACTTTTTGGCAATCTCGGCATAAGGACACTCCATATAAGAACCACCCGCTAAAGTATCCAATACCATTTTATTATTATCATCCTATCCCCGATAGAAGTATTCCTTCAGTGACTCATCATCTATATGGTGATTGGGGACACTTCTCAAAAATAAAGTGAATCTCTCCCAAGAACTCTCTAACTGACTCTCCTGGTAGTGCCACAAAGTTGTTCACTCTATCTTTGTGGTTTAGTTTCTTTGACACCGGGTAGTAACGTGCTAAGAAAACATCCCTTAGTTGGTTTCAAGTTAAAATTGACTTATAAGGGAGCTTAGTGAACCAAATAGTAGCATCTCCCATCAGTGAGAGAGGAAATACTCAAAGCCGTATTACATCCAAATCTAAATCTGGCCTCCCTACACAACTTTTACACACTGCCCTTACTTAGCTATATGGGCATGTGGGTTCTCAGAAGGTAGCACTGAAAACAAACCTCTAGCGGTGAACATTTGCATCAGACTACTAGTTACCACAGAGGTGTGGCCTTGTGGTAGAACGGGCTACACAAGTGGACCATCAGAGTCTGTAATATTATCATAACCTCTGTAGTATTCTTGAGAGCGTGGAACGGGATTTTGTCCCCTTTGTTGATTTTCACTAGGATCATCGGGTAATAAATGACCATGAATATCAATAAGAGCAGGGATGTTCCGGTTTGGATCATCATCGTTAATACCCAAGTTTCGATTCATATTGCATAGTGTACGCTCTTATTCGTGGTCGTAGAGAAATAATGGTTCTCTTCCTCTCTGTGTATTTGGCATACAAGGAAAATAGTTCTTCAAGAATAAAAAACAATAGAAAAGTAAAATTAAGAAAATATTGACTAAACTTTAGTAATAAGTTTAAGTTAAACTAAAAGCTACATTCCCCGGCAGCGGCGCCAAAGTTTGATACCCTCAAACTTACTTCTCAAATAAGAAGTAAAGCGGTCATTTCTAGTAAAGAACCCAACTACCGAGGTTGGGATCGTTCCCATGAGGAAAATAGTTCAGACTTAACTTTATTTTATTATTACTATTATTTAGTCAATTATTTCCCTAGAAAACAAAAGACAATAAAGGGGGGTTTTTATTTTTAAATTAATGAAAATAATTAACTAAATTAAAGTAAACAATTAACAGATTCAAATCTTGGAGCTTAATCAATTAATAAAAGTAACTAGGGCTTAAGTGTTTCCCACAGGTTCCTAACTTGATAATTCTAACTATAACAATTCTTTCCTAGTATCTTGTATGTAAAGTGATAAGTTATGTATCTCTAAATCCTTGGTCCGGCATCTAGAAAATTTCACTCTGCACCTTGGTCCGGCTACGTGTGTTTCTATACTAACCCTTACCTTTACCTCTTATTAAGCATTGTATTCGATATTTGACTAACTTATTACCTCATACCAATCGACACTAGCCTATTAGATAGTGTACACTAAATCTATGTTGATAATTCTTTTCCTATTATCTACCTCCTTGATCTGTCAAGTAGCATTGAGGCGAGTTCTAACATTGGCCATCCGTTAAAAAGACTTCTAAACGAAAGAATTATCAATACATGCAAGACACTATTCTAGAATTCCTATTTTAATTAGATTTTACCTCATTATTCATCCATGGTTCCCACAAACCTAGTTATGGAGTTTAGTTACCCATAGTCATAATCACACTATTCATATATTTAATATAAGAATCCATGCATTTACTTTAATGAGAAAAAATAAAATCTAGAAACTCACTTGATTAATAAACAAAATCACCAACAATCAGTTCCAGAAAAAGGGTATCAATTACTGAAATTAATCCTTCAATACTTGAATAAGAGAACTAAAGATTATCAAAAAGTCCAACTCTCCAAAAGTTAAACTCCAAAACGAGGTTTTTCAAACTATTTATAATAAAAACAAAACCTAATAAAAAAGGATTCTAATTACTGAAAATCTGTCAAAACGCGTCTGGGTCGACGAACCTCGTGACGGACCTTCGTGGTCACGACAGGCCTTCATGGCCTCCGTCATCCCATACTTCACAAGCTATAGCCTACATCTAAGCTAGATAATAACGATATACATCTGATACGCTCAAACTTACTTCTTAAATAAGAAGTAAAGCAGCCGTGTCAAGTAAATAACCCAACTAGTGAGGTTGGGATCGTTCCCACAAGGAAAATAGTTTAGACTTAACTTTAACCTATTATTACTATTGTTCCGTCAATTACTTCCTTGGAAAGCAAAAATAGTAAAAGGGGGGTTTCTATTTCTAAATGAATGAAAATAACTAACGAAATTGAAAGAGACACTTAACATCTTTGAATGTTGGAGTTTAATCAATTAATCAAAGTAACTAGGGTTTATGTGTTCCCACAGGTTCATAACTTGATAATTCTAACTATAACAATTCTTTTCTAGTATCTTGCATGCAAAGTGATAAGTTATGTATTTCTAAATCCTTTGTCCGGCATCTAAAAAATCTCACTCCGCACCTTGGTCTGGCTACGTGTGTTGCTATCCTAACCCTTATCTTTACCTCATATTAAGTATCGTATTCGATATTTTACTAAGTTATTACCTCGTACCAATCAATACTAGCCTATTAGATATTATACACTAAATATATGTTGATAATTCTTTTCCTATTATCTACCTTCTTGGTCCGGCAAGTAGCATTAAGGCGAGTTCTAACGTTGGCCATCCGTTAAAAAGACTTCTAAGCGAAAGAATTATTAATATATGCAAGACACTATTCTAGAATTTTTATTTTAGTTAGGTTTTACCTCATTATTTTCCTATGGTTCCCACAACCCTAGTTATGGAGTTTAGTTACCCATAGTCATAATCACAATATTCAAATATATTATATAAGAATTCATGTACTTACTTCAATGAGAAAAAGTAAAATCCGAAAGTTTTCTTGATTAATCACCAAAAATCACCAACAATCACTTGCAAGAATCTCAAAGTAATCAAGAATCTCACAAAAAGTCTAATGATAATCAAAAGTCTAACACTAACACACACAGTCTAATAATGATCCAGAGTCTAACAATGATCCCGAGTCTAACCTCAAAAACGAGGTTTTTCGAGCTATTTATAGAAAATAAAAACCTAATTAAACAAGGACTCTATTTTCTGGAAATCTGTCAAAACGCGACTGGGTCGATGGACCTCGCGACGGATCATCGTGGTCATGACTGACCGTCATGGACTTCGTCGTCCCATACTTGATGAAATTTCTTCTGCTGCTCTCTTCATTACCCTCGACGGCAAGTATGACGGACCGTCATAGGTACAACGGTCCATCGAGGGTCTTCGTTCCAAAACACTTAAACTCTTGGAATATGGGTACTGGATTACTTCTCTGAACTTTATGACGAACCTGCAGAACGGACCGTCATAGACACGACAGACCGTCATGGACTACGTAACCCCACACTTGGTCAGACTTCCCCATCTTCCTTCAGCCGCTGCACTACGCTGCCACCTACGGACCGTCACAAGCATGACAGACCGTCACAAGCTCCATAGGTGGTCTCTTCTGCATTTCTTCGCTAAAAAATCTCCACATTCATCTTTGAATAGATTTCCTGCAAATAAGGAGAAAGTTATATAAAAATTAGCATAAAAAGGCTTTTGGACACACTAAACTTAAGGAAAAAGTATTAATTATACCGTGAAACCACGGTATATCAACATCCTTGAAAGCATCAGGGCCTACCAAGTCCGCATGAAAGCTCCACGTCCGTATAACTGCAACGTCAACCTGTAAGCTCTAGCATCCACCTGATCCTGCACCTAAAATTGTAAAATTTTATGGTGTTAGTACACACTTTTACTAAGTATGGGTTATGTAAGAACAACTCTTTCCTAACAACATGATTATGGAAAGTCAAGTTAGTGGACTTGCCAAAATGGGATTATGAAAGTTAGTGAACTTTCCAAATATGGATTACAAAAGTCATTCCATGAGAGTAACATGCATCATGATACTTATCATACTGCACACAGTAAATAACATATTATACCTATCACATATCGTTTTGCATATAGCACATAACATCTTACACATAGCATATATCGTTTTGCATATAGCACATAACATCTTTCATATCATTCATTCATATGCAATGAGACCTTGGAATCATGAACTTGACATTAAGACTTCCGAAAATGAGGGCTCAACATATGAGACCTCAACTAGGGATCCTTCTTTAGCAAACACAGAGTCTGCTTCATTCATTCATACGTATTTCACTTCATTTCGTTCATAGGCTAGGGTAAACACAAGCTATACCTACGGTGTATTTTAAGACTTTCATTGGGTTTGCTGTGCAATGATCAAGAATTACCTAGTGTCATTACTTAAATCTAGCTCACCTTTTGATTATTCTATCCTAACACCTTTAATATCAATCATTTCATTATATGCATAATTTGAGGCTGACCTCATTCATTCATTGGGAACTTTAACTTTAACCAACATATATCATGTGAAAACAATTAAAAATCCACTATCTTCCTTACACTAAAAAAAGGTGGAATCACCGGCCATAGTGACCTAAAACATGCTAGCGTATATAGGGAATTGAACCCTGCTAGATCCCTATATTGGAAATATAGGTTCAAAGACTAGGAGATATGAGGAAACCCATACCGGGCATGCCTCATCTCATTAGAGTTACGTAAACCTCCACCCTTTCCGAAAGAAGGCATCACCGCTCATAGCTAGTCTATCGGTGCTCAGTATAAAGTCCCTTTCATTCAACTCATATGTCATGAAAGTTAACTTCTAGTATGAGGATATCATAGCTCAATATATGATTTATCATCTCATCATTAGTATTAAGTGTGTTAATCTCAATACTTTCATTAGAGTGTTCATAGATACTGGTCTCTTCTTTAACTTTACTTTAATAGGTGAGTACGTTTTGGTAACATTTACTTAGGGTCATTTGAGATTGCTCTCATCTTTTACATTGTCCTTATATCATTTTGTCACCACATTCATTAACATTAGCACATTTGCTCTTCATAATTACTCACCCCTTTTTACGTGAATGTTTATTTCATCATTTAGTGTATCTTACACACGTACTTAACTCTTCTAGGGTTTCATCATTTTATCACATACATCTTAGGTTCACTTATTTTTAATCGTATGCTTGACTTATGGGTCTATACATACAAGTCTGAGGCTTCATTCACAGTTTGTTAAGTGACTCATAGCTTCCTAAGATTATGCAGTACAAGACGTATGTATCTTGTATGTATGCCAAAATTTTGATTTTGGTCTAAGTAGGTGAAATTATTCTTGAACATTTAATTCAGGTATTATTTATGTATCAATACTAAAATTCGGGGGAAGGGAACCCAAACTCAAATCCCTTAGACAACACTTACATTTTTCCTTGATTTTTTAGTCCTCTTGACATTGGGACCCTAGATCGAACCCCAACATCAACATTTATTTTTAGTTCCTCTTTCTAGAACTTCTCTCCTTTGGCCGAGGGGTTTTGGGTTGAACACCCACAACCCCCGTTTTATTTTGCTATCTATTTTCCTTGTCCATTTTGTCTTAACTAGGAGGTTGTGGGATCAAACCCCCACAGCCTTTATTTTTTTTTATTTCGCATGGGACTTAGAGGTTGTGGGTTCGAACCCCCACAACTTTCTTATTTTTATTTTCATTTAAAAGTTAACTACTTAAGCGTTGGCAGTGAGGTTGTGGTATCGAGCCCCCAAAACTTCACATTATTTTCTTTCTTATTTCTCTCTTTGTCTCCTCCTTCATCCAAGAGGTGGTAGGTTCGAACCCCATTGCTCTCATTATTTTTATTAATTTAAAATTTCCCCTTACTCTCTTGTTTGGCCGCGAGGTTCTAGGTTCGAATCCTACACCTCTGATTTATTGTTTTTCCAGCTTTCATGTAGTAAGGGTCTTGGGTTCAATCCCCACTGACCTCACATGTTTTAAATATACTTTTGAACCTCTCAACCTCAAGTATTCTGGCCGAAAATTCCATCACCAAGTGCTGGAAATTTTATTATTTTATTAGCCTTTATTTAACAACATTCATACGTTCGTTTTGTGGTACTTTCATAGTATGTTTAACCCATTCTTAGGTGTAAATTTATTGTTGTTTTAGCTGAGATTTTTCCACTTAAGATCAGAAACCTTACACTTCATTTACATCACAATTTACACACCTTATGCACAATAATTCCAATCATCAAAAAGTCATTTTAAGGATTCAAATGGAGAACAACAACAAACATTTTACACATTGCACCACATCATTTTCGGTTAACATCAATGAACATGCTTACTATTTCCAAACATAAAATCATAAGGAACATCATATTTCACACTTATATACCAGCAACCATACCAACAACATGATTTCTAAACTAATTTAGATTGAAATTTGAAGGAGACTAGGGACAAGGAGTTCAACAATGAAGGGGACAACCTTAGTTTTATACGTTGAATTTTGTTGAAAGAAATTTCTCTTGAAGAAAGTATTACAAGAGAGAAAACCCATGACTGTTATTGGTGTTGTTCAACACTCAAAGTTTCTGCGCAGAATCACCACCAAGCCCAAAGTCCAACACAGAAACTCCTACCTTACCCGTCGAGAAGATGATGCAAAGTTTTCATTTCTTAAGTTAGCTTGCTTGCTTGTATATTTTCTTTTGTAAGTTCTTTGAGTGTAGAGAAATTTTGATTGTTTTATAATGTTTTGATATTATGGTTTTGCAGCCAAGAAATTTTTTTTGGACAAGAGAGAGATTTAAGTGTGAGAGAGAGAGATTGTGTGAGATATTGCCTTTTAAAACTAGGACAATTGGCAAGACTTAATCAATTTAAAAAAAATTTAATAAATAAAGAAATAAATAATAATTAATAATTAAATATGATTTTCATTTTTAAATCAGACAGTAATGATTAATCTATTAAATTAATTCACCAATAACAAAAATCACATTAAATCATTGCTCCCACTTAGGTTCGAACCTGGGTGGAGCAAGACTTCATTTCAAGGGCTCAGTTTCGGCCCTCTATCCCCAAATTGACCATCTAGTTTATTAATTAGATAATTAATTACATATTTAGGGTAATTACGGTACTACCCTTATCCAGGAAAAAGACCATTTTACCCCTAGACTCTTCAAACCTAAGATTTGTTCTTTTTAAGTCCGGTAAGACTCCTTTGAGTAAATCTTCGTATTCGAGATCCCTACATGGTTGGACCCAACCTTTCCAAGCCCAAATAACTTCCCAAATTAGTTAGCTTTGCTGTAGAAAGGGTTCCGAGGTCTGGTTCTACGCGTATCAATCTGTGTGAACCCTGGTCTAATCGTAGGCATTCTTGACACATTAAGCATTTCTTACCTTATTCATTTTTAGGGTTGTTACATTATCCCCCCTTAGGAACATTCGTCCCCGAATGAAACTACCACTACCTAGCGTAATGCAGTCAAATCATAACATAATCACTATGCACAACCAAGCAATAGCAACAAAATATGGAGAGATAAGGAAACTTAGACATAAAAGTAGGAAATCTAACCTCAAGAGATAAAAAGATGAGGGTAACGGGATCTCATGTCGGCCTCAGCCTCCCAGGTAGCATTCTCAACAAGATGATTTCTCCACAATGCCTTCATTGTGGCAATCTCCTTGTTCCTCAGCTGCTTGACTTATTTGTCAATGATCGCAACAGGTATCTCCTCATAGGATAAGTCTTTATCGACCTCCAAACCTTCCACATGTAGAATCGATGCTGAATCACCTAGGCACTTCTTTAACATGGATACATGAAAGACTGGATGGATAGAAGCTATCTCCTCAAGTAATGCCAACTTATAGGCCACCTCATCAACACATTGTAGGATCTCGTAAGGCCCAACATACCTCTGACTCAACTTCTCTTTCCTGCCAAACCTCATCACCCCCTTCATAGGTGATATCTTCAGATAGACCTGGCCACGAACATCAAACTCTAATGGTCGTTTTCTGTTATCTGCATATGACTTCTGCCGACTGTAAGTAGTAGTCAAGCTATCCTTAATCACTCTGACGTTCTCTAAGGCCTCATTAATGATCTCTGGACCCAAAATGGATGACTCTCCAACCTCGAACCACCCAACTTGAGATCTACACCTCCTACCATACAGTGCCTCAAACAGTTCCATCCCAATGCTTGAGTGATAGATGTTATTATACAAGAATTATATCAAAGGTAGATGGTCATCCCAACTACTCCTAAATTCAATCACACACACACTCAACATATCCTCCAATATCTGAATGTTGCGCTCTACCTGCCCATCAGTCTTAGGATGAAAGGCAGTACTAAGCTTCACCTGTGTGCCTAAGCTCTTCTAGAAGTATCTCCAGAAATGTGAAGTGATCTGAGCTCGTCTATCTGAAATGATAGACAAAGGAATCCCATGACATCTCGCAATCTCATAAATGTAGATTTTTGCATAATCCTCAGCTCTGTAAGTAGACTTCACATGTATAAAGTAAGTAGACTTAGTCATCCTTTCCACAATAATCCATATGGAGTCATGATGTCTCCTAGTCTTCTGAAGACCAACCACGAAGTCCATATTAATGGCCTCATATTTCCAAGTTGGAACTTTAATAATCTAAGTAAGACCGCCAGGCTTAAGATGTTTTGCCTTAACCTGTTGAAAATTAGGACATTTGGCCACATATTATGCAATGTCCTTCTTCATGCCATCCCACCAATAAATCTGCTTAAGATCATGATACATCTTTGTGGAATATGGATGTATGGAATATCTGGAACCATGGGCATCTGCAATGATCCTGGTCCGCAAATCATCCATATTTGGTACACATAGCCTGTCCTGGTACCAAAAGGTATGACATCATCTCCCAAAGTAAAACACTCATTTATCTTAACCAACACTTAGTCCTTCAGCTCCATCAACACAGGATCAAGATGTTTACCCTTGTTGACTTCAATTACTAAGGATGATTTAGAACTAGGACGAACTGAAAAACCCCCACTAGTAGAGTCAACTAACCACACACCCAGTCTGGCCAGTCAGTGTACATCTTTCACCAACTCTTTCTTCTCATCCATAACGTGGGCTATACTTCCCATGCTCATCCTGCTCAAAGCATGAGCTACATTACCCTTACCTAGATGGTAGTGGACATTCATGTCATAGTCCTTCGTTAGATCCAACCATCTCCGCTAACATGGATTCCACTTTCTGTGTGAAAACATACTAGAGACTCTAGTGGTCTCTAAACACATCCACATGCACCCCATAAAAGTAGTGCTTCCATAGCTTCAGTGCAAACACCACAGTTTCCAACTCTAGGTCATGAGTGGGATAATTTTTCTCCTGAACCTTGAGCTTTTGGGATGCATAATCTATTACCTTACAACCATGAATAAGAACACAACCCAAACCAACCCTAGATGCATCACAATAAACAGTGTAATTCTCACAACACTCAGGCAAAGTAAGCACCGGGGTTGAAGTAAGTTTGTTCTTGAGTTGCTGGAAACTCTTCTCACAAGTCTCTGTCTATTCAAACTTGGCCTTCTTCTTAGTCAAAGTTGTCAGTGGGGCAGCGATGGAAGAAAAACCCTCCACGAATCTGCGGTAGTAACAAACCAATCCTAAGAAGCTACAAATATTTGTGGGAGTAAGAGATATTGTCCAATCATTAACAACCTCATTCTTCCTGGGGTTCACCTCTGCACCTTGATCGGACACAACATGACCCAGGAAGATCATTAATCTTATCAAGAATTCACACTTGATGAATTTGGCATACAACTGATGTTGTCTAAGTACCTGCAAGTTTAGTCTCAAATGTCGTTCATGCTCCTTGGTCTTTGAGTAGATGAGAATGTCATCGATGAATACAATGACGAAAGAGTCAAGGTATTCACTGAAGACCCTGTTCGAGAGATCCATAAATGCAGCAGGTGCATTAGTGAGATCAAATGACATAGCTAAAAACTCGTAATGACCGTAATGGGTACGAAAGGCTGTCTTTGGGATACCTCCATCCCTAACCCCCCTCGACTTGAGTGCAAAGAATCGTTGCCTCGTTAGAGTCTCCTCACTTGAACCATTCGGTTGAACTTTCTCCTTTCTTTTTTTCTCAACCTCTCATATACGGACAATCCTTCATCATGTGACCCGATTTGCTAATACAGTAACAAGCGTTAGAGCCCCTCATACACTCTCCTCTATGAAGTTTGCCACACTTCCTACAAGGTGGCCTCTTTTGAGGTGTATCTACTTCACTATTTCTCTTAACTCTGGGCTCGGAATCCCTATCATTGCGACTTTTGATTGAAGTTGACTCCCCTTGGTGGGAGAGTCCCTTCTTAAACCTAGGCTTATCATTGATTTGAATACTACTCTTCCTTGAGAAATTCTTCTCAACTTGCCTTGACCTGTTCCCTGCCCTAGTATGCTTTCTCTTCCCGCTTTCCTCCAGCTGTTGGACACGGACCATAAGCCTGGAAAGGTCCATGCTATCATGCAACATAGTTTCCCTACAGTCTTCCTCAAGATCCTCGGCAATCTTAGATCCAGTGTAAACGGGAAGATTCATCCTTGTGAAGTCCATTAACCTTTTAGCCATGGTGTGACAGGTGGGTTCTCCCTAGTAACACCTTGTTGCTCTGCCTGGGCTGTCATAGCTTGAGCTTGTTAGGTGATGGCTTGGGCCATCTGTACCAGGGCTATCCTTACTTCTCCATCTGTCAACCCAGCTCAGTTAACAAGCATCTCCATTTCAACGGTTGGGGCCTGGGGAGGATTTTGGTTTACCCTAGGAGCTGCTCCTCCAATATCTCCGCCTATATTTCTCCTCGTATTCATATTTCTGAATCTCAAGAGTTGATGTTAGATACGCTCATAACGCAAAAAAATCATACATTTGAAAAGGCACTATCAGTAGAAGGGAAATTTTCCTTCGCATCATGCAGTCTCTGATTCGGGATAGTGGTGCACTTTACTACCATCACTTAGAAACTACTCAATGTGGTTGATGTGAACTTATTATCCTCAAAATTTAATCTAGGGCTTTGATACCAACTTTTTCACGACCATAATCTATAACCTAGATGAGATCGGCGTAGTTGACCTCTCAGAAGTTGCAAACAAGCCTACATACGTCATTCTCACTTCATCTAGGTTAATTTTAGCAAAAAAATTGAACTTTTTGTTTTCTTATTTCATGCTAAGAATTTTAAACTTAATGTTATAGGCGTTCATAAATCAACCATCTAATAGGGAGAAAATCAAATGAAAGAATCAGTTCATAATTTTACTTAAACGTATTTTTGCCAAAATGACACCAATACAAATTCTGAACAAAAGTGGAAAGAAACACTAGTGGAACATGCTCCACCGGCTATAGACTACATCAAAGCTAGATAATAGCGGTAGACATCCTCGAAAGCATGAGGGCCGAACAAGTCCTGATAAATGTTCCACGTTCGGATAACTGCAACGTCAACCTATAAGCTCTAGCGTCCACCTGTGCCTGCACCTAAAGTTGTAGAATTGTAGGGGATTAGTACATACTTGTACTAAGTATGGGTATATGCAAGCACACATAAAGGACATGCATGAGTAAGAACAACTCTTTCCTTACAATATGATTATGGGAAGTCAATTTAGTGGACTTGACAAAATGGGATTAGGAAAGTTAGTGAGATTTCCAAATATGGATTACAAAATTCATGCCATGAGAGTAACATGCATCATCATACTTATTATACTGAACACATCACATAACATATTACACATATCACATATTGTTTTGCATATAGCACATAACATCTTTCATATCATTCATTCATATGCCACGAGACCTTGGAATCATGGACTTGATATTAAAACTTCTCTAAATGAGGGCTCAACATATGGGACCTTAACTAGGGAGCCTTTTTTAGCAAACACAGAGTCTGCTTCATTCATTCAGACATACTTCACTTCATGACGTTCATAGTCTAGGTGAACACCAGCTATACATAGGGTGTAGTTTAAGACATTCATTGGGTTTGCTGTGCAATGATCAAGAATGACCTACTTTCATTACTTAGGTCTAGCTCACCTCTTGATTATCCTATACTAACACCTTTGGTATAATTTGTTTCATTATGTGCATCATTTGAGGCTGACCTTATTCATTCATTGGGAACTTTAACTGTAACTAACATAGATCATGTGACAATCATTACAAATCCAGTGTCTGCCCCACACCGAAAAGAGATGGAATCACCGGCCAAAGTGACCCAAAACATGCTAGCATATATAGGGGATTGAACCCTGCTAGATCCCTACATTGGCAGTATAGGTTCAAAGATTAGGATATATAGGGAAACCCATACCCGATAATGCCGGAAAGTATTATCTCATGAGAGTTACGTAAACCTCCATCGTTCTCGAAAGAAGGCATCATCGCTTATAGCTAGTCTATCGGTGCTCTATATAAAGTTCCATTTCATTCAACTCATACGTCATGGAAGTTTGCATAGTATGAGGATCATAGATCAATATATGATTTCTCATCTCATCATTAGTATCAAGTGTGTTCATCCCAGTACTTTCATTAGAGTGTTCATAAAGACAAGTCTTAACTTTACACTCTCATAGGTGAGTACGTTTTGGTAACATTAACTTAGGCTCATTTGAGATTTTTCTCATCTTTTACATTGGCCTTATATCATGTTGTCAACACATTCATTAACATTAGCACATTTGCTCTTCATAATTACTCGCCCCTTTTTACGTGAATTTTTATTTCATCATATGCCAATGCATTTGGTCATTTAGTGTATCTTACACAAGTACTTAACCTTTCTATGGTTACATCATTTCATCACACACATCTTAGGTTCACTTATTTTTAATCATATTCTTGACTTATGGGTCTATACATACAAGTCTGAGGCTTCATTCATAGTTTGTTAAGTTACTCATAGCTTCCTAAGATTATGTAGTACAAGACTTATGTATCTAGTATGTATGCCAAAATTTTGATTTTGATCTAAGTAGGTGAAATTATTCTTTAACATTTAATTCACGTATTATTTATGTATCAATACGAAAATTTGGGGCAAGGGAACCCAAGCTCAAATCCCATGGACAACACTTACATTTTTCCTTGATTTTATTTTTAGTCCTCTTGACATTGGGATCCTAGATCGAACCCCAAAATCAACATTTCTTTTTAGTTCCTCTTTCTAGAACTTATCTCCTTTGGCCGAGGGTTTTGGGTTCGAACATCCACAACCCCCTTTTTATTTTGCTATCTATTTTCCTTGTCCATTTCGTCTTAACTAGGAAGTTGTGGGATCAAACCCCCACAACCTCTATTTTTTTCTTTGATTCGCATGGGACTTAGAGGTTGTGGGTTCGAACCTCCACAACCTTCTTATTTTTATTTTAATTTAAAAGTTTACTACTTAAGCGTTGGAAGTGAGGTTGTGGGATCGAGCCCCCACAACTTCACTTTATTTTCTATTTAATTTATCTCTTTGTGTCCTCCTTCATCCAAGAGGTGGTGGGTTCGAACCCCACTTCTCTCATTATTTTTATTAATTTAAAATTTCCCCCTTACTCTCTTGTTTTACCTAGAGGTTGTGGGTTCGAATCCTACCTCTCATTTGGTTTTCAGCCTCCATGTAATGAGGTCTTGGGTTCAATCCCCACTGACCTCACATGTTTTAAATATACTTTTGAACCTCTCAGCCTCAAGTATTCTGGCCGAAAATTCCATCACCAAGTGCTGGAATTTTTTTAGCCTTTATTTAACAACATTCATACGTTCGTTTTAAGGTACTTTCACAGTTCGTTTAACCCATTCTTAGGTGTAGATTCATTGTTGTTTTAGATTAGATTTTTCCACTTACGATCAGCCACCTAACATTCATTTACATCAAAATTTACACACCTTATGAACAATAATTCTAATCATCAAAAAGTCATTTTAAGGATTCAAATGGAGAACAACAACAAACATTTTACACATTGCACCACATCATTTTCGGTTAACATCATTGAACATGCTTACTATTTCCAAACATAAAATCATAAGGAACATCATATTTCACACTTACATACCAGTAATTATACCAAAAACATGATTTCTAAACTATTTTAGATTGAAATTGGAAGGAGACTAGGGACAAGGAGTTCAAGAATGAAGGGGACAACCCTAGTTTTATACATAGAATTTTGTAGAAAGAGATTTCTCTTGGAGAAAGGATTACAATAGAGAAAACCCATACCTGTTCTTAGTGTTGTTCAACACTCAAAGTTTCTGCGCATAATCACCACCAAACCCAATGTACAACACAGAAACTCCCACCTTACCTGTCGAGAAGATGATGCAAAGTTTTCGTTTCTTAAGTTCGCTTGCTTGCTTGTATATTTTTTTGTTTGTAACTTCTTTGAGTGTAGAGAAATTTTGATTGTCTTATGATGTTTTTATATTTTGTTTTTTCAGCCAAGAAAAAACAATTTAGACGAGAGAGAGAGATTAAGGCGTGAGAGATAGTGCCTCTTAAAACTAGGATAGTTGGCAAGACTTAGTCAATTTTAAAAAAATTAATAAATAAATAAATAAATAATAATTAATAATAAAATCTTATTTCCTTTTTAAATCATCCATATATTATTAAGTCGTTAAATTAATTCACTAATGACAAAAATCACATTAAATCATTGCTCCCACTTAGGTTCGAACTTGCATGGAGGAAGACTTCATTTCAAGGGCTCAATTTCGGCCCTCTCTCCCCACATTACCCCTCCACTTTATTAATTAAATAATTAATTACATATTTAGGGTAATTACAATACTACCCTTATCCAGGAAAATGACCATTTCACCCCTAGACTCTTCGAACCTAAGATTTCTTCTTTTTAAGTCCGATAAAGACTCCTTTGAGTAAATCTTCATATTCGAGAGGCCTACATAGTTGGACCCAATCTTTCCAAGATCAACTGACTTCCCAAGTTAGTTGTCTTGGCTGTAGCAAGGGTTCCGAGCTCTGGTTTTACGCGCATCCGTCTTTGTGAACCCTGGTCTAATCGTAGGCATTCTTGACACATTAAGCATTTCTTACCTTATTCATATTTAGGGTTGTTACAAATGCTTATCCCAATTTCCCTTGAAATCAATAATATAAGCCCTAACATATCTTTAAGGGTTTGAATAGTACGCTCCGCTTGACCATCCATTTGGGGATGAAAAGTGGTGCTTAGGTTCATTTTAGTACATAAACCTCCTTTGAATGACCTTCAAAACCTAGATGTGAATTGTGCACCTTGTCTGATATGATGGATAAGGAATACCATGGCGACACACAATCTCATCTATGAAGATCCTTCCATAATCTTCTGTCGAATAAGTAGACTTGACGGAAATAAAATGAGCGGACTTGGTCACGCTATCCCCAACCACCTATATAGACTCATATTGCCTTTGAGTCAGAGCAAAACGTACTATAAAAATCCATATTGATGTCTTCCCACTTCCAAGTAGGAATTTGAATTTCTTGTAGTAAGCCACCAAACTTTTGGTGTTCGGCTTTCACTTGTTGGCAATTTGGACACTTAGAAACAAACTCCGCTATGTCCTTCTCAAACCTTCCCATTAAAATACTTTCCTAAGGTCATGTTACATTTTTGTCGAACCTAGATGAATGGAGTAACGGGATCCATGGGCTTCCTCAAGAATCCAGTTCCTTAACCCATCTATATTGGGAACACACAATCTTCCTTGATACCTCAAGACACCATCCCCCCTACGGAGAGACTGACTAATTAAGCTTACCAAGAAACTGATTCCTTCAACTCCATCAATGGTTTATCAAAGTGTTGATTGGATTTCACCTCAATTACCAAAGATGACTCGGAGTTATGATGGACTATAAAACCACGATTCGGAGAATCTTCTAACCTCACACCCAATCTAGCCGACCTATGAACATCTCTAACTAGGTCTTTCCGGGCTTTCTCAGTATGAGACACAATGCCCATGGTCATACTACTTAGAGCATCAACAACCACGTTGGCCTTGCGTGGTGATAGAGAACACTCATGTCATTTAAAAAATTCTAAGCACCTTTTTTTTCGGAGGTTCAACTCCTTTTGGGTAAAAACATAGTGGAGACTCTTATGGTCCGTATATACATCAACATGGACACCATACAAGTAAAACCTCCATATTTTCAAGGCAAATACCATGGCCGCTAATTAAATATAATGAGTTGGATAGTTTCTCTCATGCACTTTAAGTTTCCTAGAAGCATAGGCTATCACTTTCCCATGTTTCATAAGCACACACCCTAAACCTACTCGGGATGCATCACAATACACAACAAAACCCTTTGTACCCTCCGATAAAGTCAACACTGGAGCAAAAGTAAGCCTATTTTTCAAAATTTTGAAACTTATCTCACATGCCTCCGACCACTCAAATTACTTACTCTTTTGGGTGAAAGTAGTCAAGGGAGATGCAAAGGACACAAAACCATCCACAAACCTCAGATAATAACCTGCTAGACCCAAGAAACTCCTAATGTTGGTAGAAGTTAATGGTCTAGACAAATTTTTTGCCGCCTCCATTTTTCGTTGGGTTAACCTCAACTCCATCACTAGAGATGATATGACCAAGAAATGCCACCTACCTCAACTAAAAATCACATTTGCTATATTTGGAAAACAATTAATTCTCCTTAAGAACTTGTAACACCACCTTCTAATGGTTCGTGTAGTCACCCTCATTTTTTGAATGTATCAAAATGTCGTCAATGATGACAATGAAAAGTAAATATATGTAACTTCAAATCACCCTATTCATGAGATCAATAAATGTTGTCGGGGCATTTGTGAGACCAAAGAACATTTCTAAGAACTCATATGACCATATCTAGTCCGAAACACCGTCTTTGGTAGATCTACAACACTCACCCTAAGTTGGTGATACCATGATCTCAAATCAATCTTAGAAAAGTTGCTTCCCCTTGGAGTTGATCAAACAAGTCGTCAATCCGAGGGATAGGATACTTGTTATTAATAGTGACTTTATTGAGTTAGCGGTAATCAATACATATCTTAAGGGCCTCATCCTTATTCTTCACAAACAAAATCAGAGCATCTAAGGGAGAAATACTAGGTCTAATGAAGCCTTTGTCTAGTAGATCTTTGAGTTGAGCCTTCAAATCTTTCAGTTCAGTCGGATCCATCCGATAATGAGGAATTGAAATGGGGTTTTTATCCGGTAACAAGTTGATACAAAAATTCAATTTCTCATCCAGGAGAAATATCAGGAAGATAATTAGGAAAAACCTCCGGAAATTCCCTCACTACGGGGACCGACTCAATGGGAGGAATTTCGAAGTTTAAATCTTGGACTCTTACTTATGATATAAACACCCTTTAGAGATCATTTTGCATGCTTTCAAACAAGAGATGATATGAACTCTAGAAATATAATTTCTCCCCTTCTACTTTAAAATGGGCTCATTGGAAAGTTAAACTTTCACCACCCTC
This sequence comes from Solanum lycopersicum, assembly GCF_036512215.1. Lineage (NCBI taxonomy): Eukaryota > Viridiplantae > Streptophyta > Magnoliopsida > Solanales > Solanaceae > Solanum > Solanum lycopersicum. The sequence goes on along the minus strand of NC_090806.1, from coordinate 9,608,781 downwards.
GTTCTACAATCTATAGTGGCAAAGCAACCATGCAATCAATCTATACCCAAAATGACATCAAAATCAAGCATATAAAGTTCTACTAATTCAACATAAGATACCCTATTAGGCAACATTATACGACACTTTTTATATACCCTTTTTGCAACAACCAACTCACCAACTGGGGTAGACACTACAAAAGGTTCATGCAAAATATCGGGCATTATGTCAAACTTTTTAGCTACTAGAGGACTAACAAATTATAAGGTAGCACTGGGATGAAGTAAGGCATATACATCAATAAATAAGACTTCCAACATACTCGTCACCATGTCGGGATACGTCTCTAGCTCACCCCTAGAGCGGAGATAATAGAAGTGGTTCTTCTTCGGATCCTCATTTAGACCACTTGCTTGAGCTTGAACACTACCCTTGTCTTGACCCCTTACATTAGGGCAATCCCTAACATTGTACCCATTTTTACCACAACCAACAGAATTATCCGTTCCCTTAAGATAATCACCATAGTTCTTCACACACTTCCCAAAAGTTGGCTTCTTGGTTAGTGAACTAACATACCTTCCCTTAGACTTAGGGTTAGATACCCTATCATTTATAGCCTTAGGGAATTTGGAAGGAACTTGATTAGAAACCCTCTTTTTGAATCTAGGCTTGTCTTGAATCTCAAGCCTTTCTTTTGAAGAACTACCATCAAATGATCTTGCCCTCTTGGCATCTCTACTCTTCCTCTTAGACCTTGTCTCTTCCACATGTTGAGTATTAACCATGAGACAATAAATGTTCATGTTGTTGTGTAGCATATCCCGATGTCACTCCTTTTGCAAATCATTCGACACCCCAATCACAAAATGAGTTATTTCATCCCAAGGATCGAAAACCAAAAAATCAGCATATTTGACAACTTAGTGAATTTAAAGGAGTATTCAAACACACTCATACATCCTTGAAGAAGGTTGATGAACTCCACCACTTTCGCTTTCCTCTTCTCCCTAGGAAAGATCTGATCAAGAAAATCCTTCTTGAAAACCTCCCAAGTCACCGGTCTACCCCTTGACGGCCTGTTGTCCCTTCATTGGACATTCCAAGTTTGGGCTATATTTTTGAGTTGGTAAGTGGCTAGCTCGTCCTTTTTCAGTAGTGGATGACCCCATACGATAGAGAATCTTGTAGATTCAATCAGTGAACACTTGGGGGTCTTCTGCAACCTTGGACCCTAGAAAGTAGAAAGATTCATCCTAGTGAAGTCCCTTAGACGAGAGGTCATGGTAGCAACTTGTTGGTGTGCTCGATTAGCTTTCACCGTCACTGCTTGGGCTTGAGTAGTAGCAGATTGTGCTTGGGTAGTAATGTCTTGGACTGTTACGAAAAGAACCACCCATATGTTCTCATCCGTCAAAGGGGGAGAATTGACCTGGTCTTGGTCATCATTCACATCTTCCTCAAGAGGAGGAACATAATCACCCGGGGAGGAACTCCCGCATTGGTAATCTCTTATTCAAGTCTTCGTGCCACATTTTTTCAAGTATTCTTTTCCGATAATCACAATAAGATGATTAGATGCAACAGAACACAATAAGTACACTCTAGTTGCACGATATTGGCTTTCCAAGAAAGTGAGACTTTCCTAAGCATCATATATATTCCTATTCATAAGTGTGGCGCGCTTCACAATTATGAATAAAAGCCTACGTAGACATGGTTTTACAGAGACATCGACTTAAAGATATTCAACCTCATGCTATGATACTAAGTTTGTCACATCAGAAAAAAACCCTAGACGTAACCGGCGTCGTAGTCATCTTTGAGGACTAAGACTACTGTCTTAGCTTACATCATTACATTCGTAGGTAAAATTTAGTAGAAAATTTAAAACTTTTCATTGCTTCTAATCGGAGGTTTACATAAACCTCTACATACACATAGTATATATATATATATCGAGTATACATAGACTCTTCGTCTTGAAAAATTACTTTGTCTTCTACTTTTATTGCACATATATATATAGAATATAACATAGTCTAGTAACTCTATCATCAAGTCATAATATTAACAAGAATCAAGAAGAGGTCAACATAACATAACCTAAGCAAGACAATTACCCATGAACCCCTATCAAGTCAACAAGTGCAATGATCAAGCAAAGCCCCATAACCTTACTCAATCAAGTAAGCCAACAAGAATTATTACCAACATCCTACTTCACATAGTATAGCATTTAAGATTTCATATCTTTTTACTTTAACAATGTAGACCAACACATATTCATAAGTGAAACTAATCAATGTATAGCATCAACAATGTGCAGGTTTATCATATACATGTCTTATATCATCATAAAAGTATTCATACATAAGAACATCCTACTAAGACTCCCCTCAAGGCTGACTAGTGAAATGTTTAGGTAGAGTCCCATATGCCTGCCTAAACTAAGCTAGACCCCTTAGGTTATCTTACTTGGAGTTCATTATTTAAGTTCATTTTAACTTTTGGGAACATCTTGTCCTAACTAACATAGACCACATAAGCTAAGGTGGAATCTGATGTAATAGAACCCAACACCGAAAGAAGGCGGACTACTTTCCAAGGTAGTACAAAATTATGAACTTAGAAACTACATGGATTCTCTAGCTAGTATTCCTATGGGGGCAACAAAGTTCAATAACTAGGAGATATGGTTGGGACCCTCTTTATGCTACATGCATTGTAGTTTCAATCTGAAGAGTACATTAGTGATCCTACCTTCCCTATGTGAGAAGGGACAATCCTCACTCCATTTCACTCGTTGCTAAGTTAGAGTCCTATTGAAATGTCTTTAATATCTTTATTTAATCATCATAGTGTTGTAGGTCATAGGGTCTAACCCTTCTATAAACATCATCATCGTCATATACAACATCATAACTTAATCACAATTAACCATAATTTGAAGCAAAGGATAGGGATCATAATACTTACCAATTCTCCTTCATAACTCATCATTAAGGTCTTACCATCAACCCTTAATCAAACCAATTAGGGTATAATATCATCATAATGCAATATTCTACATGATAAAAATTCTAGAAAAATCACCACATCACAATTCAATACTAGATCATAGCTTAAGACAAAATACTTAGGTCTAACTTACTATATACTTTATAACCTAGATCACTTCTCAAGAACTAGAATGAAAGGAATATAAATCACCCTAATTAATTTATTAATAGCGTAAGAACATCATCTAGTAGTAATTCAACCAATAACCAAGTCAATTGAACCAATATAACCTAATTCGTATCAAGATCATAACCTAGGGTTAAGGGGTAAATGTCATGTTCTACAAACAAGACCATACCATAAGGATATATCATAATTAAGGTAGAATAAATGTTAATTTATTAATAATATCCAAATAAATCATAAGCAAATCAATTCATAACATCAATTTCGAGATTGGATGAAACTCACTTGAAATGTCAACTTTAGAAATCAATTTGATGGAACTGTTTGAGGAAAGAGGTCTCAAAGGTGAATTAGATCCCATACCTTACTAATTGATGAATATTTATGGTGAATTGACTCTTTCAATCCCTTAAATATCCCATAGATTGGTCTTCAAAAGATTTCTTTACTAGAGAGAGAAAAAAGAGAAAAGGAAGAAAGTTTGGGTTTATGGGTTATGAGAGTTTAATTAGTCTTGATTAGGTTAGGACTTTATATAGGGTGTTTAAATAATTTAATTAGATCTCCATAATACCCCAACTAATTAACTAATAATTTAATTAATTAAATGGAACTAACTTAAAACGTGCAGAAACCTTAGCCCTCACTAACGATACCTCGACAAATGGACAATCTATGAGTCGACGACCCCTATCCCTTCTGTGTTGCACATCCGTAGGTAAGTTCAGAGACTAATCCAAATGTACCATTTTCCATAATTTCTAAGTGTTGTTCGACAGATGGCATCGACGCCCCATCGATCCACACACGTTCCATCAAGTCCCCTAGTTGGTACACACTGCCCCAGAAGTGCTTTTGACCCTAAAATGAAAGGGTCCTCCTCAAGGGACCTTGGTTGGTCCTTGGAGAGTCGTACCCAGACATTTAGAGTATGAACCAACTTAAACACATGTGAGACACACTTCTACCAAATTTCATGAATTTCCAACTCCTAAAACCTAGTCAAATAGGCTAAGGCACACTAATACCTCCTTGAACTAGTTTCCGGACGTCATGGACGTTTTTGTTTCTAGACTTTCTAAATGACTTATATACATTAAATTTTACTTTAAAACAGTATTTAAACCTTATGATACTTATGTAAGGCTATAGATCACATCTTTAATTTTTGAAGTGTAACATTATCCCCCCTCCCTTAGGAACATTCGTCCTCGAATGACACTAAAAATCTTTTGAAAGAAGTAATAGACTCAAGACTAGAATCACAACCAACAACAATACATAACAACATTAGTTAAAACACCAATCATATCATTTACATAAGGAAGTTCAAAATTTTCAATTTCCACACATAAGGCTCAACAATACATTATGAGGAATATCCTTCTCACAAGAACAAGAGCTCAACATAACATTTATGAGTCAACTATGCCAAAGTTCAACTTACCAACAAGCTACATATAATTTTATAAAGACCCACCATATCAAAATGCACAACATAACTCAAACAAGCAAAATTGCAAATTATGGGCATACTTTACTGTAATCACTGTAACAACATAAAAAAATGCACATTTTGGCAAAACTTCTCCAAAAATGAAGAAGTTTTAATTTTTAGTCATTATTTTCATTATTAGTAAGAATAACTAACCTTAGTTATCAAATAGATGAGGGTAACGGGACTTCATGTCGGCCTCGGCCTCCCATGTTGCATCCTAAATTAGGTGATTCTTTCATAACACCATTATGGAAACCACCTCATTGTTCCTTATTTTCTTTACTTGCCTACAAAGGATTTGAACCGGAACTTCCTCCTAAAAGAAAGTATCCTTCACACCAAGAACCTCAATAGGAAGGATAGTCTCGGGATCACCGATACCCTTCTTAAGCATGGAAACATGGAAAACTGTATGAATCGAAGCCATTTCACTAGGAAACCTTAATTCATAGGCTACCTTACAAACCCTTTGCAAGACATCATAGGGACCCACATAACGAGGACTAAACTTTCTTTTCTTTCCATATCTAACCACCCCTTTCATAGGCGAAATTTTCAAATACACCTTATCACCTTCTTCAAACTCCAAATCCCTTCTCCTATGATTGTCATAAGACTTTTGCCGACTATAGGCCATTTGTAGAGAGCACAGAAGCGGTTATTCTTCAAAGCCTCATTTGAACCACTTGCTTGAGCTTGACACTTATACTTGTCTTGAAACCTCACATTAGGGAAAACCCTATCCTTTTGCCCAATTTTACCACAACCAAAATAGTTATCTGTTCCCTTCAGACAATCACCATAGTGCTTCTTGCCATACTTTCCACAAGTTGGCTTCTTGGTTGGTGAAGTAGTGTACCTTAGCTTAGACTTAGGGTTAGACACCCTGTCATCCCTAGCCTTAGGGAATTTTGAAGGAAGTCGATTACAAACCCTCTTTTCGAACCTAGTCTTGTTTTGAATCTCAAGCCTTTCCTTTCAAGATAACCATCAAATGATCTTGCCCTTTTGGCATCTCTACTCTTCCTATTAGACCTTGTCTCTTCCACATTTCGAGTATGAACATGGGATGAGAAATGCTCATATTGTTGTGTATCATAGACCAATGACACTCCTCTTGTAAATCATCTAACACCCTCGTCAAAAAATGACTTATTTCATCTCTAGGTTCGAAAACCAAAGAAAGAGCATATTTTGACAATTTAGTGAATTTCAAAGAGTATTCAAGCACACTCATACCTCCTTGATGAAGGTTGAAGAAATCCACCACTTTAGCTTCCGTTTTCTCCCTAGGAGAAAATCGATCAAGAAAAGCCTTCTTGAACACCTCCCAAGTCACCGGTCCACCCCTTAACAACCTATTGTCCCTCCATTGGACATACCATGTTTGGGCCACATCTTTGAGTTGGTAAATGGGTAACTCGTCCATTTACTAGTAGACAAACCCATAGCATAGATGATCTGTAGATTTCATTAATGAACTCTTGGGGGGTTTTATTCAACCTTGGACCCGTAGAAAGTAGGAGGATTCAAGGGTAGCAATATTTTGGTGTGCTCGGGGCACAACCGTCTGATTAGCTTGGGTCGTCATTGCTTGGGCTTGAGTAGTAGCGGCTTGTTCTTGGGTAGTAATGGCTTGGACCATTTGCAAAATAACGGCCCTTATGTTCTCATCCGTAAAAGGGGGAGGATTGACTGGGGCTTGGTCATTATTCACATTTTCCTCAAGAATAGGAACTTGATCTACACGAGAAGAAACTCCCGTATTGGCGATCTCGTCTTCAAGTCTTCGTGCCTCATTCATTCGAGTATTCATTGCCGATAATTACAATAAGAGGATTAGATGCAAAATCACACAATAAGTACACTGTAGTGGCACAATATTGGCCTTCCAAGAAAATGAGAGTTTCCTAAGAGTCATATAGTTTCGATTCATAAGTGTGGCATGATTCAAAATTATGAATATGAACCTACATAGATGTGGTTTGAGAGAAATATCGACTTAAAGATATTCAACCTCATGCTCTGATACCAAGTTTATCACATCCTGGAAAACCCCCCTAGACGTAACCGACCTTATCGTCCTCTTTGAGTACTAAGACTAGTCTCTTATCTTACATCACTACAATCAAAAGTCAAATTAGCAAAAAATTTAGAACTTTTTATTACTTCTACTCTGAGGTTTACATAGACCTCTACATACACGTAGTACATATATATCGAGTATAAAAGAACCTTCGTATAGGAAGATTACTTAGTCTTCTACTTTTAATGCACATAGATATAGAGTATATAACATAGTAAAGTAACTCTATCATCAAGTCATAATAGCAACAAGTATGAATAAGAGTTCATTATAACATAACCACAACAAGACAATTACCAATGAACCCTTATCAAGTTAACAAATGCAATGACCAAGAAAAACCCATAAACTTACTCAATCAATTAACCCAACAAGAATCATGACCAACATCCTAGTTCACGTAGCATATCATTTAAGAGTACATATCATTTTACTTTAACAATGTAGACCAACATATATTCATAAGTAAAACTAGTCAACATATATTATCATCAATGTACAAATTCATCATATACATATCATATATCATCATAAGCCTATTAGTTCATTTTACCTTTTGGGAACATCTTGACCTAACCAACATAGACCACATGAGATAATGTGGAATCCAGTTCATGGAACCCTACACCGAAAGAAGGAAGACTACTTGCCAAGGTAGTACCAAAACATGAACATAGCAACTGCGTGGATCCACTAGCTAGTATTCCTATAGGGGCAACATAGTTCAAGAACTAGGAGATATAGTTGGAACCCTTTTTATACTACATGCATTGTAGTCTCCAATCTCAAGAGTACATTAGCGATCCTAACTTTTCTATGTGGAAAGGGACACTCCTCACTCTAGTTCACTCGGTGCTAAGCTAGAGTCCCTCTTGAAATGTCTTTACTAATCATCATAGCTTACAGTAGGTCAAAGGGTCTAACCTTTGTATAAACATAGTCATCATCACAGATCAATAGGAATTACATTAGTATGTCCTTTCATTACAGTTCATATAGGTGACGTTAGCACGTTAACATTTTCATATCATGATAATGCACATTGGTAAATCATTCACCATCCTTATAACATTTACATCTTAAGCCAACACCTCAAAAAATAATAGTCAAGAAATTAAAATTAAAACCATGCCACCCTATGAATCCTAATACAAGGCATACTCCTGTAAAACATTATGACTTAATCACAATTAATCATAATTTGAATTAAAGGAAATGGATCACAATACTTACCGTCTCATTTATAATTCAGCACCAAGGTCCTACCATCAACCATTAATTAAACCCAATTAGAGTATAATATCATCATAATGAAATTATATACATGATAACAAGTCTAGAATAATCACCACATCACAATTCAATACTAGACAATAACTTAAGACAAAATACTTAGGTCTAACTCACAAAATACTTCATAACCTAGATCACTTATCAAGAACTAGCATGAAAGGACTATAAATCACCCTAATACATTAATGAAAAGTATAAAAACATCATCTTGTAGTAATTCAACCAAAAACCAAGTCAATTGAACCAATATAACCTAATTCATATCAACATCATAACCTAGGGTTAAAGGGTAATGTCATCTTCTACAAACTAGACCAAACCATCAAGATATATCATAATTAATCCATAATACATGTTAATATATTCATAATTTCCACAAGAAATCATAAACATATCAATTTATAACATCAAATTTCGCGATTCGATGAAACCCGCTACAAAAGTCAACTTTAGAAATCGATTTGATGGAACCCTTTGAGGAAAGAGGTATCAAAGATGAATTAGATCCAATACCTTACTAATTGATAAATATTTATGGTGAAACTTGAAATTTTGAATCCCTTAAAACCTCCCCTATATTGGGTTTCAATGGAGTTCTTCACTAGTGAGAGAAAGAAGAGAGGAGGAAGAGAGTTTGGGTTAATGAGTTATGAGAGTTTAGTTATTCTTAATTAGGTGAGGACTTTATATAGGGTGTTTAAATAAGATAATTAGACCTAACTAATACCCTTACTAATTAACTAACCCTTTAAGAAATTAATTGGAACTAACTAAAAACTTGCACAAAATCTTAGCCCCTACAGACGAGACCTCGATCAATGGTCCATCTGTGAGTCGATGACCCCAACCCATTCCGTGCTGCACATTTGTAGGTAAGTTCAGAGACTGATCCAAATGGACCATTTTCCAAAATTTCTAAGTGTTGTTCGACGGATGGCATCGATGCCCCATCGATTCACACACGTTCCGTCAACTCCCCTCGTAGGAGCACATTGGCCAGGCAGTGCTTTTGACCCCAAAACGAAACGGTCCTCCTCAACGGCTCTTGGTTTTTCCTTAGGGAGTCGTACCCAGAAATTTTAAATATGAACAAACTTAAAAACATTTTATACACCCTTGAACAAAATTTCATGAATTTCCAACTCCTAAACTCTAGTCAAATAGGCTAAGGCATGCTACTACCTCTTTGAACTACTTTCGAGCGTCATGGTTGTTTTAGTTTATAGACTTTCTAAATGACTTATATTGATTTTAATGGACCTTAAAACAGTGTCTACACTTAGTGACACTTATGTTAGGCTCTAGAACACGTCTTGGATTTTTGAAGTGTTATATTTAGTTCCTAATTTTTTAAAAAATTCTATTCTGAATCATTAAATTCCTTTATTTTATGCATTGATATTATTGAATTGGTTGTGTCATGCCTATATTTTTGCATGCACTCTATGAATTGAGTACTCTTGAGATGAGTAGTGTCGTTGAGTTATGAGTTTTTAAAATCTGAGTATTGAATTTTCTATATATTTATTGAGATCCTTGACTTGATTCGTTCATATCTATATTTCAGTATGAATCTTATTCTTGAGTATTTATTGAAATCTTATTTTGAGTGATTTAAACAAAATATTATTATATAAACTGATTTTTAGGACAGTTAAGAGGAGCTTAAGAAAGAGTATAAGAGAACTAAGTACGTCCCAAATGTTTTTTACATGAAGAAAAGAGAAGACCCGTTATTTTAGAAAAGTGAAAAGAATTTTAGAAATATCAACTACAAAGAAATTACCTCTTAATGACGCTTTTTTAGTATTATCTCAACAAAGAGAAAGTATTTTCACTTTAAACAAAGCGAAACATTGTTTTCTACATGAGTACTGAGTTGCAAAGATATTTCAAAGAAGATAACTCTTATAAAAGGTTAGTTTGAGAAATTATTTCAAACTAGAGAAAGAGAAATGTCTTTATACATTTGAGAAAGAGTATATATTATAGGGAGTAGTATTAAGAACCAATACAAGGGAGAGTTAAACAACTCAGAGCCCCTATAAACCATGTCTTGCCAATATTGGTACAAGATCATACTTTTTTAGATGAATCCTTAGTGGCTACTGCAGATTTTAGTGGATCCACTTAGTTGAGGTGTCCTATATACCATATGGAAAAGTTCTGGCAGCGTGGACAAGACGTATCATCGTGTAGCTCATAGTGTTGGTTGTCGGTTAGAGAATCTCCCAATAGAGTTAAAGTGTATTTTTATATATCACTTATTATGTTGAGTTTCACAGATGAGTAAGTATTTTTGTAAATCTCAAAAAAATTGTTTAATTCATTACATTTGTTGAGTATGTGTAATATCTATTGCAATCCTTTCATGCCGTTATTTCGCTTCAATTATATTACATACTCGTACATTTGAATGTACATATGTCATTTGACCTGTATTCTTTTATGATGTAGATACAAGTGTTAAGGATAATCAACATGTGCTTTGTTGATATCACTCTACATCCTTGTTAGATTTTAGTGAACCTCTTGATATTCTGTAGGACTTCACATTTACATTTAATTTAGTTGTTTTGAGGCGTCGTGGGTCTTGTCCCGAACCTATCTTAAGCATTAGAGACTTCATAGATAGTTAGAGTTGAGGAGTCTTTCAATATTTACATTTACTTGAGATTTTTTGCAAGCTATTATACTAGTGTTATTGTGTATTTTACTGACAAATGAGTTGAATATTTACTTTGAGTTTAAATTTCCAAAATTCTATTTTAAAGCCTATTATTTCTTGAATGAGTTATTCACTAAGTAGTCATCCAAGCCAAACGTTTTCTTGGGGATCAGAAATGGTTGTCGAGTATCGGCCACGTCCAGGATGTAGGGTCAGAGTGTGACAAAGTTTGTATTTAAGCACAGAGCTAAAAAACCTTAGGATGGATCCAAAGTCGTGTCAGTCGCATCTTACTTATAGTTGTGATGGCCCCACTTATATAAATGAGATACTACACACATTTAAAAAAAATTTCTTTCTTTCATACTCTAAATCATGCAATTGAACTATGTCATAAGAAACATATTCAAACTTGTGTGTTTCTCAAATCCATTTGACTACGCTCATACTCAATATAGTTGAAAATCAAAGCCCAGATCCTTATCGATGAGTAAATCTCAACAAAAGTCTCTAGAAAGTCATGAGACTGTAGAAGGAAGTCATGAGACTAGTTATAAAGGGCTTGAGAGAAACTTGTGAGTGAGCTTATATTGAGATTCAAAAGAATGCACTTTGATTCATATGAATTGTGCATACAATCTCAAAGCGAGATGTATTCCCAACCTCTTGATCTTGAGTGTATTTATGCTCCTAACAACCAATATATCCCATATAGATATCTAAGTTTGAGAGAATTTTTAGCGTCAAAATTAAGTTTTGAGAGTCTTTCGATGTCGCTTGTTATAACTAATATGATTAGATGTTTAAGGGTGAAAATCAATGAAAAATAATTCAAAATGGGGCACCTGGATAGAGGTCGGAAAGAGAAATGAAGTTTCAGAGAAAAGAGGCCAAGAAGCAAGAAAATATACTACGAGGGAGCATATCCGCATCGTGGAGCTAATACACATATGTAGAAAAGGTATTCCAATTAGTAGTGGAGTGTGCGATGGGAATGCGTCGCGGAGAGGTTTCATGTGCGTGAAACTTTAGGCGACCAGGTGTTTTTTATTCTAGACTATAAATAGTTTTATTGTGCTAATTTTCGGGGGAATCAAGTTCCATAACATATTAGGCGATTCTGCTATATTTTCTAAGGTTTCCCTTCTCATTTTTCATGTTGGTTAATTCTTGTATGATTGATAAACATTATTTCTTGATATTTTGTGTTGTGAGTACCTAAAGTCCCCTATCCAAGGGTTGTAGCTACGATTGATAATTTAATACAAATTTTTTCTAGTATGAGAAGGGTTGTCTAATGATTTGTGCTTGCATTCTTGTTTTACTATTTTAAAGCTTTATAAACATTAGAATAAACTTGTTGTTTTCTTTTGAAAAAGAAAGATGAATAGAGGGATAGACCAAAAAATGTCAGAAGTGTTGTTAGGTTATTAGCATTTTAATATTAATATTTAACATATTAAATTGCATTATTTTGGAGTTATAAGAATGATCATTGATAGAAATTTGCGTTTTAAACTACCAATTAAATCATGCTATTCATCTTTGACTTGGTAGCGATGTAATCTCATTACTTTTGGCTTTATTGGTTGAATTCATTGTAGAGATAAAAATATTCCAATAAACATTGGAATGGATAAATTATACACCATCCATTAGCATTGGTTGTCCATCACTTTATTTCATTCTTAATTCCTCCATTACTCTTTGTAACCTATGTAACTCCTACCGTAACCTATATAACCTATGAAACTCCTAAGGTCATTATCTTCACTATTTACTACCTCCATTATCTTTATATTCATTGCTAGGAATACTTGATGTTATATACATAGTGGTGGTGTTCATTTGGTTTGAGATACATACAAAACACAAGAGAAAACAAAGAGTGAAAGACTTTAGTCTAAAAGAGAGTTCTTATTAGTTGAAGGGAGGTGTTCTTTTTTGTGGAGCTTTGGACTTAACTCTTGTCTAGAGTTGTTGAGTAATACTTTTTAAGGTTGTTGTATCTTGGAGGGGACAAGTCAAAGAGGACTACTGCTGGACCGGAGAAAACATTTGCTGCAGTGGGCTTGAATCTCCTTAAAGAGAGCGAGATATCTGCGCCTCAGCCTGAAGATATTAATTTTTTCGTTTTATTTTCAATTGTAATCTTCCAATTTTATTATCTAGTAAGTTTTTTTTTCACTAACAATTTTAAGGAGATTCAAGATGGCTACAATTGAAAAAATCGAGGATGTCAAGATGGAAGATCTTAACAAGCCATTTAGGTTCAATGGTAACCATTTTAAGATATTGAAGGGTAAAGTACTTTTCTACATAAGTCTTCTCAGTGATTCTTATGTATTAACTGAGAAGAATCCAAATAAAGAAGACATCACCACTATGAATGATGATGAAACTATTTCTCATCTAGAGAAAGTGGAAAAGTATGATGGTGATTCCTATAAGTGTCGGTATTATCTTCTTAATTGTCTATCTGATAATTTTAATGATTATTATGATAGAACTTACTCTAGTGCAAAGAAAATTTGGAAGGCAGTGCAGAGTAAGTATGATACCGAAGAGGCTAGAGCGAAAAAATATGCAGCTAGTCGATTTTTTTTCCAAATGGTGGACAACAAATCTGTGGTAGATCAAGCTCAAGACTTCATCATGATTGTTGGAATGTTAAGGTCGGAAGAGGTTAAAATAGGAGATAACCTTGTTGTTTGTGGCATTGTGGATAAACTTCCACCTTCTTGGAAGGAATTTCAAAAAACTAGGCGCCACAAACAAAAGGAAACCTCTCTTGAAACCTTGATAATGAAAATCCGCATGGAAGAAGAAGCAAGGGGCCAAGATGTTCTTTTAAAAATAGAAGAGAACAACATCACATCGAAGGTAAATTTAATTACTTCGAATAATGCTACTCCTGAAGAAAAAATCCAAGAAAAATAATGCTAGACCTTCCAAGAAAAATAATGGTAAAAATCACCAAGCACAAAATCACCAAGTTCAAAAAAGGGACAATGTTTTGTTTGTGGTAACAGTGGGCATATTGCTCGAGTTTGCAGATTTCGAAAACGTGGTCCTAACCCTCAGGCAAACGTTACCAAAGAACCTATTGTGGCGGTGATTACCGACATAAACATGGTTGAGAATGTTGATGGTTGGTGGGTTGATTCTGGTGCAAACCGTCATGTCTTCTATGGCAAAGACTGGTTCAAAAAATATACTCATTTTGAGGAGCCCAAAACCATCAGGCTTGGTGATGCTTACACTACTCAAGTGCTTGGAAAGGGAGATGTTGAATTGTGTTTTACTTTTGGAAGGATATTAACATTGAAAGATGCACTTTATACTCCTTCTATGAGAAAAAAATTGATGTCTAGTTTTCTTCTTAATAAAGCAGAATTCAAAAATATTATTGAATCTAATCAATATGTAATAGTGAAGATAGGTATTTTTGTGGGGAATGGGTATGCATGTGATGGGATGTTAAAGTTAAATGTTGAAATGGATAAATCTTCTACTTCTATTTATATGTTTTCTTCTACTAATTTTTGGCATGCTCGTTCGTGTCATATTAATGATCGTTATGTTGGAATCATGATTACTTTAGGATTAATCCCAATGGTTAAAAAGAGTTTTGAAAAGTGCGAGGCTTGTAGTAAAGCCAAGATCACTAAAAGGCCTCATTTTCAAGTTGAAAGAAAAACTGATTTGTTAGAATTAGTTCATACTGATATTTCTGAACTTGGTGGAATTCTAACTTGTGGAGGTAATAGATATTTAATCACTTTTATTGATGATTTTTCTAAGTTTACATAGGTTTACTTGATGAAAATTAAAAGGTGATGCTTTCAAAAATTTCAAAAATTATCTCAATGAGGTTGAAAATCAGTTTGGAAGAAAAATAAAAACAATTACAAGTGATAGAGACTGTGATTATGAATCAAATGAGCTTAATTCTTTTGTTAGATCATTGAGAATAAATCATGAAACTACTCCTCCTTACTCTCCTTCGTCTAATGGAGTAGTAGAAAGGGAAAATAGAACTTTGATTGAATTGACTAATGACATGCTAATTGAGTCACATGCACCTTTCATTTTTTGGGGTGAAACTATCTTAACTTCTTGTTATGTGTTGAATCGTGTGCCTCATAAAAAGTCTGAATTGACACCTTTTGAATTGTGGAAAGGTTACAAGCCAAGTTTGTGATATCTAAGAGTTTGGGGGTTGGCTAGCCTTTGTGAGGCTAATGGATCCCAAGATTACAATGTTGGGTAAGAAAGTTACTACTTGTGCTTTTCTTGGTTATGCTTCAAACAGTACAACGTACAAATTTTTTAATCTTGAAGATAATATTGTAATAGAATCCGGTGATGCTTTCTTTTATGAAAATAAATTTCCTTTTGATACTAAAATAGTGGGGGTCAAAGGATTGAACAAAATAGTTTGTCACTACTTAGTTATTCTACTTCAGCTTTGAAAAATAAAAAAGTTGGTGATTTTGAGTTAAGAAGAAGTAAAAGAGCTAGATTAGAAAAAGATTTTGGTCCTAATTTTTATGTGTTTAATATTGAAAATGACCCTCTAACTTTGAAAGAAGCATTATATTCACATGATTCTATTTTTTGGAAAGAGGTTGTAAATGATGAAATGGAATCTCTAATTTCTAATACAACTTGGAAGTCGATTGATTTACCACCGGGTGGTAAAAAAATTGGTTGCAAATGGGTCTTAAGGAAAAAGTTAAAACCGGATGGTTCTATTGATAAATACAAGGCTACGCTGGTTGCAAAAGTTTTAAACAACTAGAAGGCCTAGAAATTTTTGATACTTTTTCTGAGGCAATAAGAATTTTATCCATTAGACTTTTAGTTGCTATGGCTGTAATTTTGATTTGCAAATTCATCAAATGGATGTAAAAACTTTTTTTCTAAATGGAGACCTAAATGAAGAAATTTATATGGATCAGCCCGAATGTTTTGTCGAAGCAGGACAAGAAAGCAAAGAATGTAAACTTACTAAATCCCTATATGACTTGAAACAGGCACCAAACCACTGGCATGAAAAGTTTTATTCCTGCATGATTGAAAATGGTTTTAAAACAAATGAGTGTTATAAGTGCATATATCAAAAGTCTTGGAATAATTCACATGTGATCATTTGCCTTTATGTTGATGATATGTTGATCTTTGGCTCTAACATGAATTTTATTGATGAAGCTAAAAATGTTCTTAGAAGCCATTTTGATGTGAAAGATCTTGGTGAGGCAAATCTTATTCTTGGTATAAAAATAACAAGAACATGTGAGGGGATTTTCCTTGACCAGTGACATTATGTTGAGAAAATTTTGAAAAAATATAAATTTTATGATTGCAAGCATGTTGCTATTCCTTTTGATTCAAGTGTTCACTTATTTCCTGTTGAAAGTGAAATAATTTAATAAATCAAAAGGAATATGCTAGTATAATCGGAGGTTTGAGATACGTGACTGATTGCACTAGGTCTGATATTGCATATGCAGTAGGAGTACTTGACAGGTTTACAAGAAAGTCGGGTAATGAACATTGGCATGCTATAACAAGAGTTATGAGATATTTAATTGGAATGAAAAATTGTGGTTTCTTCTATAAAAGATATCCTGCTATACTTGAAGGCTTTTGTGATGCAGATTGGAACACTTTGTCAGGTGATTCCTTTTCTACCATTGGTTATGTGTTTACTTTAGGTGGTGGTGCTGTTTGTTGGAGATCAAAAAAGCAAACTATAATTACTAACTCTACCAGGGAGGCTAAACGAATTTCTTTAGCTTTAGCTAGTAAGGAAGTCAATTGGTTAAGAGATTTATTGTTTCAAATTCCTTATTTTGAAAAACCAATTCCTCCTATTTTAATTCATTGTGATAGCACCGCTGCAATTGGTAGAGTTCAAAACCGTTATTACAAAGATAAATCCATACCTATAAGGAGGAAACACAGTAATGTAAGATCGTATTTGACAAATGACACCATTAATGTTGATTATGTCAAATCTTGTGATAATCTTGCAGATCCTCTTACAAAGGCCTTAACAAGAGAAAAGGTCTGTAGCACATCGAGGGGGATAGGATTGAAGCCTACAAATACTTGAGTCATATATGAGGAAACTCATCCTGGGACTAGAGATCCTATAACCAGGTTCAAAGGAAAAAACTAATCATATGATGACTTGTTGTGAAAAATGCACTATTTTTTCGCCTTCCTATGATGTGAGTGCATTATTTCCTGTAGTTTGTGAAGGTTGAGTTGATAAAACTCTTAATGCATATATGTAGACCATATGGGTGGAGCGTTAATCTTACAGGAGCACTCTCGACAGATTTTACTTATGTGATGTGTGGAAGTAGGTCGCTTCCTATGAGAATGGGGCTTATTCTCAAATGCATTCACGAAACCGGGATAGCACATGGCCATAACGTGTTGGCTGTTTAAACTCATGCCAACACCTTGATTATTATGTGTGAGCAGTGATATTTTGTTTCCCTTAAGTAGTCATTGTTCAAGTTTGAGACCACTACGACTCTAGAGTAAAAGTTATTGTTTCACTAATTGGGGGTTCAATGCAGAGCACACCTTCATTATGCATAGTACTCTTCCTTCAACTGATATACTCTCTTATCTGAATATTAAAATGAGTGGGGGATTGTTAGGTTATTAGAATTTTAATATTAATATTTAACATATTAAATTGTTTTATTTTGGAGTTATTAGAATGACCATTGGTAGGCATTTGTATTTTAAAATACCAATTTAATTATGCTATTCATCTTTGACTTAGTAGCCATGTAATGCGATTACTTTTGACTTTATTGGTTGAATTCATTGTAAAGATTATAACATTCCAATAAACATTGGAATGGATAACTTCTACATCATCCATTAGAATTGGTTGTCCATCACTTTATTTCATTCTTAAGTCCTCTATTACTCTTTGTAACCTATGTAACTCCTATTATAACCTATGTAACCTATGAAACTCCTAAGGCCATTATCTTTACTATTTACTACCTCCATTATCTTCCTATTCATTGCTAGGAATACTTCTTGTATTATAAATAGTGGTGGTCTTCATTTGGTTTGGGATACACACAGAACACAAGAGAAAACAAAGAGTGAAAGAGTTAGTCTAAAAGAGAGTTCTTATAAGTTGAAGGCAGGTGTTCTTTTATGTGGAGCTTTGGACTCAACTCTTATCCAGAGTTGTTGAGTAATACTTTGTGAAGGCTATTGTATCCTGGAGGGGACAAGTCAAAGAGGACTACTGTTGGACCGGTGAAAATATTTGCTGCAGTGGGTTTTAATCTCCTTAAAGAGAGTGAAATATCTGCGCCTCAGCCTGAAGAGTTTAATTTCTTCATTTTATTTTCAATTGTAATCTTGCAATTTTATTATCTTGTTAGTTTTTTTTCACTAACAATTGTTGCAGTGGGTTTGAATCTCTTTAAAGTGAGCGAGATATCCGCGCCTCAGCCTGAAGAGAATAATTTCTTCATTTTACTTTCAATTGTAATCTTGCAATTTTATTATCTTGTAATTTTTTCACTAACAATTTTAAGGAGATTCAATATGGCTACAATTGGAAAAAACCGCGGATGTCAAGATGGGAGATCTTAACAAGCTATTTCGGTTCAATGGTAACCATTTAAAGAGATACAAGGGTAAAGTACTTTTCTACTTAAGTCTTCTCAATGTTTCTTATGTATTAACTGAGAAAAATCCAAATAAAGAAGACATCACCAATATGAATAATAATGAAACTATTTCTCATCTAGAGAAAGTGGAAAAGTACGATGGTGATTCCTATAAGTGTCGGTATTATCTTCTTAATTGTCTATCTTATAATTTTTATGATTATTATGATAGAACTTACTCTAGTGCAAAGAAAATTTGGAAGGTATTGCAGAGTAAGTATGATATTGAAGATGCTGGAGAGAAAAAATATGCAGCTAGTAGATTTTTTCGTTTCCAAATGGTGGACAACAAATCAGTGGTAGATCAAGCTCAAGAATTCATCATGATTGTTGAAGAGCTTAGATCCGAAGAGCTTAAAATTGAAGATAACCTTATTTTTTCGGCATAGTGGATAAACTTCCACCTTCTTAGAAGGAATTTCAAAAAACTATGCGCCACAAACAAAAGGAAACCTTTCTTGAAACCTTGATATTGAAAATCCCCATGGAAGAAGAAGCAAGGGGCCAAGATACACTTTTACAAACAGAAGAGAACAACATCACATCGAAGGTAAATTTAATTACTTGTGCTATTCTTGGTTATGCTTCAAATAGTACAACCAATAGATTTTTTAATCTTGAAGATAATATTTTGATAGAATCTGGTGATACTATTTTTCATGAAAATAAATTTCCTTTTGATACTAAAAATAGTGGGGGTCAAAGGATTGAACAAAATATTTTGTCACTACCTAGTTCTTCTACTTCAACTTTGAAAAATAAAGAAGTTGGTGATTTTGAGTTAAGAAGAAGTAAAAGAGCTAGAGTAGAAAAAGATTTTGTCCGGATTTTTATGTGTTCAATGTTTAAAATGACTCTAACTTCGAAAGAAACATTATCTTCACATGATTCTATTTTTTTAAAGAGGCTGTAAATGATGAAATGGAATCTCTAATTTCTAATAAAACTTGGAGGTTAGTTGATTTACCACCGGGTTGTAAAACAATTTGTTGCAAATGGGTCTTGAGGATAAAGTTGAAACCGGATGGTTCTATTGATAAATACAAGGCTAGGCTAGTTGCAAAATGTTTTAAACAACTAGAAGACCTAGAATTTTTTGATACTTTTTCTCCGGTAACAAGAATTACATCAATTAGACTTTTAGTTGCTATGGTTGTAATTTTTTATTTGCAAATTCATCAAATGGATGTAAAATCCGCTTTTCTGAATGGAGACCCGAATGAAGAAATTTATATGGGCCAACCCGAGTGTTTTGTTGAAGCAGGCCGAGAAAGCAAAGTATATAAATTTACTAAATCCCTATATGGCTTGAAACAGGCACCAAACCAATGGCATGAAAAGTTTGATTCTTCATGATTGAAAATGGTTTTAAAACAAATGAGTGTGATAAGTGCATATATCATAAGTCTTGTAATAATACACAGGTGATCATTTGCCTATATGTTGATGATTTGTTGATTTTTGGCTCTAACATGAATGTTATTGATTAAGCTAAATATGTTCTTAGATGACATTTTGATATGAAAGATCTTGGTGAGACAACTTTTATTCTTGGAATAAAAATAACAAGAACATGTGAGGGGATTTTCCTTGACCAGTCACATTATGTTGAGAAAATTTTAAAAAAATATAAATTTCATGATTGCAAGCATGTTGCTACTCCTTTTGATTCAAGTGTTCACTTATTTCATGTTGAAAGTGAAAATGATGTAATAAATCAAAAGGAATATGCTAGTATAATCGAAAGTTTGAGATATGTGACTGATTCCACTAGGCCTGATATTGCATATGCAGTAGGAGTACTTTGCAGGTTTACAAGAATGTCCGGTAATCAACATTGGCATGCTATAACAAGAGTTATGAGATATTTAATTGGATTAAAAAATTGTGGTTTGTTCTATAAAAACTATCTTGTTGTACTTAAAGGCTATTGTGATGCAGATTGGAACACTTTGTTAGGTGATTCATGTTCTACTACTGGTATATCTTTACTTTTGGTGGTGGTGCTGTTTTTTGGAGATCAAAAACACAAACTATAAAATTCTACCATGGAGGCTGAACTAATTGCTTTAGCTTCCGCTAGTGAGGAAGCGAATTGTTTAAGACATTTATTATTTCAAATTCCTTATTTTGAAAAACCAATTCCTCCTATTTTAATTCATTTTGA
The DNA here is from genome assembly GCF_036512215.1 of Solanum lycopersicum. NCBI lineage: Eukaryota > Viridiplantae > Streptophyta > Magnoliopsida > Solanales > Solanaceae > Solanum > Solanum lycopersicum. Next base: position 9,588,177 of record NC_090806.1, on the reverse strand, counting down.
TAACACGCTGCAATTGGTAGAGTGTTCAAAACAGTTATTATAACGGTAAATCCATACCTATAAGAAGGAAACACAATAATATAAGATCGTATTTGAAAAATGGTACCATTAATGTTGATTATGTCAAATCTTGTGATAATATTCCAAATCCTCTTACGAAGTCCTTAGCAAGAGAAAAGGTCTGGAGCACATCGAGGGGGATGAGATTGAAGCCTAAATCCTTGAGTCATATATGAGGAAACCCAATCAAAGGGAAAAACTAATCATATCATGAATTGTTGTGAAAAATGCACTATTTTTTCCCTCCCTATGATGTGAGTGCCATTGTTTCCTGTAGTTTGTGAAGTTTGTGTTGATAAAACTCTTTATGAATATCTGTAGCCCGTATGGATGGATTGTTAATCTTACATGAGCACTCTCGACAGATTTCACCTATGTGATGTGTGGAAGTAGGTCGCTTCCTATGAGAATGGGGCTTATTCCCGAATGCACTCATGAAACTGGGATAGCACATTGCCATAATGTGCTGACAATTAAAGCTCATGTCAACACCTTGATTATTATGTGTGAGCAGTGTTTATTTCCCTTAAGCAATCATAGTTCAAGTCTGAGACCACTGCGACTCTGGAGTAAAAGTTACTGTTTCACTAAGTGGAGGTTCAATGCAGAGCACACCTTCATTATGCATAGTAGTCTTCCTTCAAATGATATGCTCTCTTATCTAAATATTAAAATGAGTGGGGGATTGTTAGGTTATTAGCATTTAATATTAACATTTAACATATTAAATTTCTTTATTTGGAGTTATAAGAATGACCATTGATAGGCATTTGTGTTTTAAACTACCAATTTAATCATGCTATTCATCATTGACTTGGTATCCATGTAATGCCATTACTTTTGGCTTTAATGGTTGAATTCATTGTAGAGATAAAAATATTCCAATAAACATTGAAATGGATAACTTCTACATCATCCATTAGCATTGATTTTCCATCACTTTTTTTCATTCTTAAGTCCTCCATTACTCTTTGTAACCTATGTAACTATTTTAACCTATGTAACCTATGAAACTCCTAAGACCATTATCTACACTATTTACTACCTCCATTATCTTCCTATTCATTACTAGGAAGACTTCTTATAGTATAAATAGTGGTGGTCTTCATTTGGTTTGTAATACACACAAAACACAAGATAAAACAAAGAGTTAAAGAGTTAGTCTAAAAGAGAGTTCTTATTAGTTGAAGAGAGGTGTTCTTTTTTGTGGAGATTTGGACTCGACTCTTGTCTAGAGTTGTTGAGTTATACTTTGTGAAGGCTGGTATATCCTGGTGGGACAAGTAAAAGAGGACTACTGCTGGACCGGTGAAAACATTTGCTGTACTGGGTTTGAATCTCCTTAAAGAGAGAGAGAGATATCCGCGCCTCAGCCTGAAGAGATTAATTTCTTCATATTATATTCAATCGTAATCTTGCGATTTTATTATATTTTATATTTTTTCACTAACATGTTCATTCTAGCGTAAAATCTAGAAGTTTTGTATATAGGATAGTCTTATACTTATATGCCACAGTTGGTTGTTATGCAAGATGAATTCTAAATGCTTTCTCATTGGTTCTTGTCTAACCCCGCTCAACGATGTATTTAGGTTTTCAATGGTAGTAGACGATAAGAGGTAAGAAGATCGTGATCATAACATAAACCTTGTTAATCCATAATCAGGTTAACCCGTCGAATACTAGAATAAATCAATATTATACCGAAAATCGATCTATGCTACAACCCTGGGATACCTTTCCTAATTGTACGATTCCCCTGTTTGAAACTATTCGATTAATGTAGTTAATTTTTTATAGTGTCTATTTAGTAGTAAATAGTAATAAATGAATTTCTAAATTTATTTGACACTTGAGTAAATTTAGTTTAGACGTAAAATAATTATTATTTCTTGATTTAAAGTCTTTTAGGTTCGATAATCCGGCTCTAAAGAGTCATTGTACTATTTGAGTGACAATGTGCACTTTTGTTTTTTTTATGCAACAAGTTTCTGGTGCCGCTCCCAGGTCTTTTTGAATCGGCAGATATCTAAATTTTAAGTGTCTAAATTATTTCTACAAGTGTTGACAACTTGATCTTAACTCTTTATTTCGCAGGTTGTGGCAGGTTTTCACACCCAAAGATGACCAGTATTTTGTAGAGCCTCTATCTGAACAATAGAGATTTGTACATTACTGGAGAAGGCAAAGAAGACGCACCCATACTGTTCCTCGTGTGTCGAGGGAAGTAGAGACTCCAGAAGAAAGGGATGATCAAGACCCACCAATAGAAATGGCAGAAATGAAAGCGAGGGATGTGGGAATCCCACGAACTACCAATGTTATCTCAAGTAGTCAAAAACCTGCACATGGTAAGATGTTTGAATTGAAACAGAACATGGTGCAACTTCTGCACACAAATGGGAAGTTCACTGGTCTATCTCATGAGGATCCACGAGTGCATACTAAGAATTTTCTCAAGATCAATGACACATATACTCCAACTGGAGTGAAATCTAATTATGTAAGGTTCACATTATTCCCCATTTATCTACCGGGGGAAGCAAAAACACGGTTGAACTCTGAGCCCATAAATTTCATTACAATTTGGGATGATCATTCCGAACATATTGATAAGGTTTTTTCCAACCGGTAAAATAGCCAAGCTGAGAAGCGATATATTGAGCTTCGGACAAAAACGAGGAGAGAACTTGTACCAATCTTGGGATAGGTTTAAGTCCCTACTGTTTCTTTCTCCACATCACTATCCAACTAACAATGTTTTGGTCTATACCTTCATTGAAGGGTTGCAACCAAACACTAAAATTTTACTTGATTTTGTTGTAGGGGACAAGATTTGGAGAAGAAATATGCTAGGTTTCTTACATTTCTTAATAGAATATCAGAGGGTAACCCCGAGTGTAATGGTGGAGGAGCTAAACCGTTCATACAAAAATTTGCTGGAATGTTTGAAATGGATGCAGTGGTAGATTTGTTTGCACAGATTGCATCAAAGCAGAATATGATTACTACCCATTATAGAAACATGTCACTAGGGCAACAACAAGCTCAAGTTAATATGGTACATCAACCACAAGCTTGGTGTGAAATATGTGGAGGTGTAGATCACATTGCTGAGGTATGTGCAGCAAACCCATAATCTGTTCATTTTGTAGGTAATGCTAAGTGAGGAGGATGTCACCAGAGCTATGGAAACACCTACAACTCGGTTCAGAAAAACCATCCAAACTTTTCATGGTGTGGAAATCAAAACAACATCAAGGATAAAACCAATACAGACCACAAAGTAGTGGATAACAGTACCATCAACAAAGCCATGGTAATCAACAGGCTGCCAAGCAAGGTGATGTGAGTGTAGAGGATATGCTAAAATAAATGATGGCGGCTAAAGCTGAACTAGTCGCAGATGTTCGAAACAATCAGTTGGCAAATCATAATTTGGAAAAGCAGTTTGGGAAGTTTCTAATGCCCAAAATTCCCGACCACAAGGGGGTTTGCAATAAAATACCGACTCCAACCCAAAGTAAGTAAATGTGTTGTGCACTCGGAGTGGTCGTCCATTTGAAGAGTTGACACCAAAGGCAAAAGTTGTTAAAGAAAGAGTAAAAATGTAGATGGAGCAGAACCAATTGAAAAAAGGGTAAATGAGGAACCAAAAGCAAAACCACCTCCTCCATTCCCTTAGAAATTCAAAAAGCAAAAAAAGGTGGAATGTTGGTATGTTCATTGAATTACTAAAGCAGGTACATGTTAAGTTGCCTTTAATTGATATGTTGCGGGGCATTCCTAAGTTTGCCAAATATGTGAAAGATGTGGTAGCCAATAAGAGTAAATTGGCCGAGCATGCAACAATAACACTCACTCAGCAGTGCAGTTCTAGGATCCAGAATAGTCTTCAAATCAAGATGAAAGATCTAGGGAGTTTCACTATTCAAATAAAAAATTGGCAAATATATTGAGGCAAGAGGTTTTAGTCATTTGGGCGCAAGTATCAATTTGATGCCTACTCAATGTTTCTCAAACTTGGACTAGGAAATCCTAAACCCACAACCACTATGTTGCAGTTAGCTGATCGTTCGATCCAGAAAAGATGCCGCTATTGAAGATGTCTTCGTTCAAGTAGGAACTCTAATTTTCCGTGTGGACTTTTTCATTTTGCATTTGAGCCCGATCCCGAGGTCCCATTTATTTTTTACGCCCATTCCTAGAAACGGAGGTGCATTAATTGATGTGGCGGCTTGTAGACTAACAATAAGGTCTTGTAAAAAAAAGTTGAGGTATTTGATGTTCACAAGGCAATGAAGTTGTCTATGAAATATGAGGAGTTGTCAGAAATCACAGTCATTGATGAGGCAATGGAAGCTAAATATGTTGAATATCAAGACCCTTTAGAGAGAGTGTTAATTGCGCAAGATATTGAGAGAGATGTTTAAGCCAATGAGTTGGCTAACGTCCTAAATGTCCCAAATGTGAGTATACTTTGCAAGTTTGTGGAGTCATTAAACAGAGTCCTAGGACCACATCCAAAGTCGTCAATTAAAGAAGAACCAAAGTTGGAGTTAAAGGATCTCCTTTCTCATATCAGGCATGCATTCTTAGGTGCCAATGGATATATACCCGTAATCCTTTTCTCTGCTTTGTCTGAACTTTAGGTTGAGGCACCTATGAAAATAAAAAGAGAAAAGGCGATAGGTTGGCAGATGGTTAATATAGATGGTATTAGTCATGTTCTATACATGCACAAGATATTCATGATAAAGGTCACAAGTTAATTGGGAAACCTCAGGCGCAGCCTAAACCTAGTGATGACAAATGTTGTGTGCAAGGAGGTGATTAAATGGTTAGATGCGGGTGTTGTATACCCTATTTCAGACAGCAAGTGTGTCAGCTGAGTTCAGCATGTGCTTAAAAAGGATGCATGACGGTGATCACCAATGAAAAAATGAGTTGATTCCAATCAAGACAGTGATAGGATGGTGAATATGCATGGATTACAGGAAATTGATGAAGCCACAAGAAAGGATCAATACCCAATTCCGTTTATTGATCAGACGTTGGACATGTTAGGTGGGAAATAATATTATTATGTCCTTGATGGCTATTCAAGATACAACCAAATTGTGATTGCACTAGAGGACCAGGAGAAAACTACATTTACTTGCCTGTATGGGACGTATCCTTTTAAGAGAATGTCGTTTGGGCTATGGAATGCTCCGTCCACCTTCCAAAGATGCATGATGGCTATCTTTCATGACATGGTTGAATATTTTGTGGAGATATTCATGGATGACTTCTCAGTATTTGGGGAGCCTTGTGATGTGTGTTTGGAGAATTAAGATAGGTTACTATCTGGATATGAGGAAGTTAATCTCGTCCTAAACTGGGAAAAATGTAATTTTCTAGTGAAGAAAGGGATTGTGTTGGGCCATAAGGTGTTAAAAATAGGGCGAGAAGTTGATCGTGCAAAAGTGGAAGTAATTAAAAAACTAAATCCTTTAATTTCTGTTAAAGGGGTGTGTAGTTTTTTGGGTCATGCTAGTTTTTACAAGAGATTCATTAAGAATTTCTCTAAGATTGCAAGACTCATGTGCAGTCTTCTAGAGAAGAAGATGAAATTTGTATTTGATTATAAATGTGTGAAAGATTTTGAAGGTTTGAAGAAGAAGCTGATAGAAGCTCTAATCATAACTTCTCCAAATTGGGAGCTTTCTTTTGAGCTGATGTGTGATGCAAATGATGTGGTTGTGGGAGCAGTGTTGGATAAAAGGAAAGAGAAAGTGTTTCACTCCATATATTATGCAATCAAAACACTAGATGCGGCCCAAACAAACTACAAAGTGACTGAAAAAGAAATGCTAGCATTGATATATGCTTTTGACAAGGTTAGATCTTACGTGGTATGTACTATAGTTGTTGACTATACTGACCATGCGACTATCAGGTACTTGTTCAACAAGAAGAATTCAAAACTGCATTTAATCAATGGATTCAATTACTCCAAGAGTTTGACATTGAGATCAAGTACTGAAGAGGTTCTGAAAATCAGATTGTAAAAGAGTTCGTCAAATGTGGGAGAGCAAGGTCAGATTAGTAGGAATTCTTTGATGAACAACTATTGGTGCTAGAGGTGACCAAACTACCATGCATGCAAACATTGTCAATTATTTGGTTAGAGGATTGTTTCCACCCGATGCATATTTGTAAATTGTTTTTAGTTTTGTTTTCTATTTTGTTTTGGGTTCCTTGTTAGTTGTTTTTGGTTCTTCAGCGAAAGATAGTCCCGTTGAATAGTAGAAAAATGATTCTGTTTCTTAGGATTTACATAACTATGACACCTACCTTCTCTAAATCTTGTTTCGATTGAGATCCTTATGACGAGTGTGATTTAGAGATTGGGCAGTATTTTCACCCGAAAAGATAGTATGAGTTATAATGTTATAAATCGTAGTAGTCAAAGTGCCAAAAGTTAAAAGAATGCATGTAGAGGTACAATAATCTAAGAAAAGAAGATAATGATATGAGGCAAATTATGTTGTTGCTAGCATGCACCTAGTAAGTTATTACGGAGGAGTTTTCCCTTGTAGGTATACTAAGAAGTGATGAGTTTGTATAAATTTCATGATAAAAGATAGAGTAATAGTTTACTAGCTGGGATGAGTTCGAGTGTACTTTAACCAGAAGGGAGTTTATGATGATGTAACATTGTTTTAGTTAAGACCAAGTATATGTATTGAATAAAATAGAAGAGTAGTTATGAAGTGATAGATCTAAGTTAGGATTATGATTTTTAAAGCAGAGCCTCATGATATTTAGATGGTTAAAACTAATTACACAATGATGATTTTTAAGGGAGGCCCCCATGATATTCACGAACTACGCTCATTTGATTCTCACTTTGATGAGATAGTTAAGCAACTCTCTTTGAATTTGGTTATCCTTCTTATAAAATTTATTTTCCTTGTTCAAAAAACATATTTTAAAATGAAAAAGGGTCTAAAATACCCTCAAAGTATTGAAAATGGTACTCAACTATCCCTCATCCACCTATATGCTTAAAAATACCCTCCCCATCTACCTATTGGCTCACAAATACTCTCCCCATCCACTTTTAGGTCCAATTTTAGCCACTTCATTAATGGATCACTATTTAAAATAATTAAATAATACTTTTCATTATGTGACGCTCAACCAATGGTTGTAATTTAATTATTTAATATAATTTTAAACCTACTCATTTTTAACTAAATGTGCCCCAATACTTATTAATCCCGCCCTAAAATATAATTTTAAACTCACCTTATATATTAGCTCTTGCAGGTTTAATAAGCATTAAAGTGTACCATGGTGTGACGACTATATTAATCTGAAATAATCAGATCACAAAGAAAATCCAATATTTCTTTTAGAGGAATAAATTGAATAGATACTGAGTTAGAGATTTATATCAAAAAATTAAAATGTAAATCTAAAGCTGTTGAGTTTAGCTAAATTCACCTCTGATTTCGTTCACTGCAGAAAAAAGAAAAAGATATTTACAGACAATAGATATTTTTAACTGGAGCGTGAGTTAATGTTATTGCATTCAATGTTGCAAATTTTTTAGCGTTATTTATATATATGTTGGCTATGACTATACACACACACACACACAGATATATATATATATATATATATATATATATATATATATATATCATTTCTGTTAATATAATGAAAATTTTATTAATATCGTTAAAATTCTTTATTTGTCGTAATGATTGTCCGTTTGATATATATGACTATAATACCATCACCATTATTAAAAAATCCAGATATTCAATAAACGTGAATTGTACATACATTATGTTAGCAACTCATATTTAACTCCAAAGGAACAAAAAAATTTGTCATGTATATAATGTATGTTTTTATGATTTATATTAATTAATAAAGCTTAAGCCTATTTATTGAATTTTCTCTACTAGGAGATTTCTTGATGCTCATTCATGACATTAGAAAGATGTTTCTAATGTCATGACATAAAAAATATATCTTGATGCTCATTCATGACTTGATGCTCAGTATTTTAGGGCGGGTTTGATAAGTATTGCGGGTATAGTTAAAAATAAATAGGTAATGAGTAGGTTTTAAATTATATTTAATAATTAAATTGTAATCAATGGTTGAGCGCCACATAATTAAAATAATTATTTAAATATTTTAAATTGTTCTCCGTTAATGAAGTGGCTAAAATTGATCCCAAAAGTAGTTTGGGAGGGTACTTGTGAGCCAATAGGTGGATGAGGTGGGTATTTTGGAGACAATAGGTGGATGAGGGGCAGTTATGTATCATTTTCAATATTTTAAGGGTATTTTATGACCTTTTCCGATTTTAAAATTCATTATTCAGAAAAAATTTTCTTCCATCCCACCCCACCTAACCACAAAACAAACATAAAAGAGAAGAATTCTTAATTATTTATTCAAATCAGTAAAAAAAAAAGAAGCTAAATAATTATGGTTTCCTCTTTTAGTTTTTCAAAAAGAACAAAATTCACGGACCATGCACAATTGATTTTTACTTTGATGAGATACTTTAGTTACTCTATTCGGATTTGTTATGTCTTATAAAAAGATTTTACTTCAGAAGCTAAAATATTAAATTGTTGAGTAACAAACGTGTACTTATAAGGGCAACACTGTTGGAAGAATATCTGAACGTTTTTATGGAAACCGCCCTTTTACATCATGATCTCAATTGGTCCTCTCTATTTGATCCTGAAGAAAAAATTTAATAGTTATATGGATATATTTTCTGATATTACCACAAAATTTCTTTGGAAGAGAGACTCATGTTTTGGCAACAACTATGGGTAAGCTACTTCATGTAAACATGGCGACAAGGAGTCAATCAAGACCAAGTTATGCAAAAGTGAAGATAGAAGCCGATTCTTTGGGGAAATTTCACAAATTGGCCTGAGGAATAGGAGTGGAGAAATTTTGAAAAGTGAATCTGGATAAAATATGATTACGTTCCAAAATATTGCAATATGTACATGATATCAAGGAAATAATGAGAAACAATTCTATGTAGAACATCCTAAACATACCCAAAGAAGGAGATTGTTGACAAATTAGTGGCAAATAGCAATGTGGAGGAAAGAAAATCTAAGAAGATAGGTAACAACAAAGAGAAAGTGAATAAGACTCAACAAAACAAAACTATTACGGGACAAAAGAAAGAATACATAAGAATTTTAGCATGAACAACAAAGTTTGTCTCATTACATCAATCTTTTGGAGAAGTTCGAATTATGAGAACAAATTGAAGAAATTTTTTAAGAAAATCTATTACCTTGGGCAGTTGGTGGGGACTTCAATGCAATTCTCGGTGAAAAAGAAAAGCATACAGTGTTGAAACCCAATTTTGGTCCTCCCTAATATACATTAATCATAAAGCTTCTTCAATTTTCAATAACTTAAAATAAATAGTTTTAATAAATTCAAAAGAAAAAAGTCGCAAGTTATTCAGATAGTTTCGTCACTTTTAATAATTTTTACAAACATACGTCTATAATTTTTATATTTTATAAGTCTTTGAAAATTATCTCAAAATTTTTTATTTTTCTATTTAATCAATTGAGTTTAAATTATGGTTATTGGTTTGAAGCATTTAAGAAGGATAAGGTACAAAAAGAAAACAGAGGAATGGTGGCGGGGGGGGGGGGGGACAGAAGAAAGAATATAGATACAAAATATTGCTAGAAAATAGTCTAAGAGGCTACAGAGCTTTAGGGTTTAATTTGACCTAATTTCTGGTCTTGGAACGCTCTCATCTTGCTTGTTGTTCAAGTTAGTGCTCAAAAAAAGGAAATATCCCTTTCCCTTTATTAAATTCATCTTCATCTCGTGTTTGTGTTGTTTAATGTTTTACATTTTGATTATTTTGTTGTTGTTTGCTTTATGATCATTTCATTAATGGTGATACTGAGTTGTCATTTTTGCATTTGAATATAGCTAAGTGTTACTCCTCTTGGTGATAAAATATGTTGTTGTGTTATTGATCTAGTTTAAGCTATGTTTTGAGCAAATCTTCCCCAAGTTTTGTAGTATGTTTAGCATATATTTTGTTGAGTAGCAGGCTCACATACTTTCTAGTCTTGTTTAATCATATTATTGCTTGATTTGTCCAAATCTCAAATAGATTGATGATTAGTATAAAGCCCCACATCTCGAAAATGGTTGTATTTATTTGTTCTTACAAGCTGCCAATTTTTTAAATATGGACATGATGATTTTCTACTTTGGATTAACATTTTTTTTATCTTATGAGATTGTTGTTATTTGTTTGCTACCTTATTAGCTTATGATGGATAATGTGTGTAGGTTTATGTCTACTAATTATATGAGTTAATACTACATGCATCCTTATTAATTTCAAATGTTTTCTTAATATATACTAATTTGTATTCTTCTCTTTGCCTTGTTGTAAAACCCCTTGAGAGTCTAGTTGGACTCAAAATCTACTTATTTGCATGCAAAGGAGCAATGGAGGCCCTAAACTGTCACGCCCCGAGCTACTCTCGAGACGCGGAGAAGGGACCTAGGACCACAAGTGATCCCAAGCTAACCCTGTTGGTGTGATCATGAGCATACAAAAGAATATGCACTGATGCAGAAGCTAAATCATACTTTAAATAAAAAGATAGGGAATACCCATATACTATAGCTGAAATATTTGAAATAATGACGAATTTAATACAATTAAAATATTAACTCAATGCTAAGCTGAAACTAACTATGTCTAAAAATAGCCTCTAAACTTTATAGAAAGTTGGGACAGGCCCTAGATAAGTCTAGCGAAAATTTAAACTAAAGACTAAAATACTAAAATGAAACTCATGAATGTTGTCCTCGGAGAATGAGGACTCACCATTGATTCTGCTAAACTGGAGATCAGAAGTCGATCTAAGCGTGATATGGATGCTGAGAACCTGAACCTACATCATGAGAAGATGTAGCGCACCTATGCGTCAATACATGAAAGGTACAGAGCATGTAGGATAGAGTAAAACTGAACTAAAATGTAAGTGAACAAGCACAAAAGCAAGTAAAATGTTCTGAACATGATATACTGAATGCTGAGCTAACTGAATGCAATGACCAATTTATAACATGTTGAAACTGAATACTGAATATACTGATAAATGCTCGATAAAATAGAGTCTGAATTAATTGATGAAGCTACTAATAATCAATAATAAAACCACATGAGCTAAATGTAGAGTTCGATGTATACGCCCCATCAAGAGGACCAAATATACGTTGCTAGAGGTAGAAAGGCATGCTGGCTTGATCACTAAACAGATGCCTACAAAGGGGACTTACAACCTACTTGGCAAGTAGTTATGGGACTATTTGGGTACGCTGAACCTTAGTGTAACACGGTATTATGCTACTCCCAATGAATTAATTGATTAACACATTATGATTGAGTTTCTCTAAATACTGGATAGCTCAAAACTAAACACGCAAACTGAGAATGCAACAATTGTTCTGATAATTAGGCATTAATAACTAAGGCATATAAATCTGAAGAAACTGAAGTATCTGACCTAGCATATGTAATTCAAAAACTAAAGAAATACATAGCTAGGGTTCTGAAATTCATATGATAAATTGGATAATAACTTTAAAATCTGATTTGGACCATATATCTAACTAATTCTTGATGATCTTCTGTAATTCTACAAACCCTAGGTCTATTCATGATACGGGAATAAAAAACAGACTCAAAACTACGGACCTAATGGGTGAAATGAACCCACTAATGATATCTCACATATCTAGTGATGAAATTTATGGAGAAATATTTAAATTTCAGGGCAGGAACTGCTGAAACCTTGTTGCATTCTTGAACTAGGGTTCTTAGTCTTTTTCTTCTTTCTTGCCTCTAATTTTCTAAGTTTTGATTTATGTTTTTGAATAAGATAAGTTCTTGTTATGTCTCTAGGCTTAATCTCACTAAAATCTGATGATTTAGGGTCAAAACGACGTATCATAGGGGTTAAAAGAATTAGGAAAAGATCAAAAGACCCTTGAGTTAATTGTTCTCGTACCAAACGACAACTTGGACTGACGGTCCGTCGTTCAGTCGATGTTCTGTCATTTGGATCCATAAGTTGGGTCTGCTCGCCTTTACTAAAATAGACATAACGTTTTACTCGAAGGTTGAATTTTAGCAAATTCAGTGGCTATGGATGATAATTTAATTATCTATCTTTTGATAGGTCGTAGGACATCTAATTAATTTTTTGATAAGAGTTATGATCATTTAAATTGACATAACAATATTTTCCCTCTAATTGACCTCTAACTTTCACCTATGGTCAGACCTACGAAGCGTAGATCAAACTACGGTTTGTGTTGGTCATCATTGTTCATGTCAGAGGCTGGGTAGTAATAATCTCAATCCAATGACAGCCTCGACGGACCGTATCTGATCTACGGATCGTTGGTCCATCCGTGGGTCAGAATTAGTCAATTTTGCTGAGCTGAATTTTGGGAGGGCTGCAGTGACAATCTATGGACCTACAGTATGGTTTGAAGATAAGACTATGATCCATCGATGGTAATCGTCCTTGGACCTGCAATATTTTTTTAAGATCTGATTTTTGATCTATTTGAGTACTGGTGTTACATTATCTCCCCCTTGAGAACAGTCGTCCTCGAATGAAGACTAAAGTAGCTTAAATAGAGGGAGAGAGCTGCAATCCCTACTACTGAACACTGAGGACTAAATTTATGATTGAACTGAGTTCCAAGAACATGCATATATGCTGAAAATGCGAGTACAAACTGTGGAAACATGATTCTAAGATTGAATTCACGCATTAATGATTGAAAACTGAAGAGGAACTATTACATCAAGCTAGAGTGGGATCGGAAGGAAAGAGGTGAGGATACCTGGCTTTCATGGTTGCTTCTGCTTCCCAAGTAGCTCTCTCTACAGTCTGACTCCTCCACAAAACCTTGATTGAATCTACTTTTATGTTTTTGAAACTTCTAACCTGACGGTCAAGAATCTCAACTAGTACATCCTCATAAGAAATACTATATTTCATAGACATACTCTATGATGGCACTACAGAGGCTGGGTCACCCACACTTTTTCAAGACTGAGATGTGGAAGACTGGATGCACTGCTGCTAGTTCTGCTAGCAACTTTAACTAATGTACCACCTTGCCAATCCTTTTCAACATCTTGTAAGGGCCTACATATGTAGGACTAAGCTTCACTTTCTTCCCAAAACTCATCACCTGTTTCATAAGTGATGTTCAGGAAAACCCGATCATCAATTTGGAACTCTAGTTCCCTTCTCCTTATATATGCTTAAGATTTCTGACGACTCTGGGCTGTCTTAAGTCTATCTCTAATGAGTTGCGCTTTCTCCATAGCATAAAGGATTGAATATTGCCCTATTAAAGTTGCTTCACCTACGTCAAACCAACCAACATGAGATCTATATCTACGTCCATACAGCGCCTCATAAGGGGCCATCTGAATGCTGGAATGGTAGTTATTGTTGTAGGCGAAGTCAATAAGACTAAGGTGATCATACTATCTTTTAAATCCATCACACAAGCTCTCAACATATTCTCTAGGGTCTGAATGGTACGCTCTGCTTGTCCATCCGTCTGCGGATGAAATGTTGTGCTAAGGTTAACCTGAGTACCAATACTCTTTTGAAATGACATCTAGAAATGAGAGTGAAACAATCCTCTATCTGAGATGATAGAAAGAGGAACCCCATGCAACCTCATAATTTCATTAATTTAAAGCTTGACATATTATTCTGCCGAATCTGTAGTCTTTACCACCAAAAAGTGAGAAGACTTAGTCATCCTATCAACTATTACCCAAAAGGAGTCATCCTGCCTGCGAGTAAGAGGTAACCCTGTGACGAAATTCATATTGATCACTTCCCACTTCCAAGTAAGAATTTCGATCTCTTGAGTCATACCCCTCTGGTTTCTGATGTTCTACCTTGACTTGCTGGCATTTGAGGCACTTACTCACATAATCTGATATATCCCTCTTCATGACATTCCACCATTAGACTTCCCACATATCGTGGTACATCTTAGTGGCACCTTGATGAATATAATATCTACAGTTATGGGCTTCTTCAAGAATATGTTGTCTCAACTCGCCCACATCAGAAACACACAATCTACCCTGGTAGCCAAGTACACCATCTCTCCCTTGGAAGAAAAACTCCACTCTCTGATTCTGGAATGCACTCTTACATTCAAAGATTGGATCACTATCTTGTTTTTCCTTAACCTCCACCATCAAAGAGGATTTTGCCCCATTTTGAACTGTCACACCACTATCTGATATGCTCATAAAGCAAAATTTTAAGTGAGTAATTCTGTGAACATTCTTCACTAGCTCCTACCTTTCTTTCTCAACATAGGCTACACTACCCATACATAATCTACTAAGAGCATCTACTACTACATTAGCCCAATAAGGATGGTAACTCAAACTCATATCATAATCCTAAGGAATTTAAGCCATCTCCTCTGAAGAATCTTCAACTCTTTCTGGGTGAACAAATACTGAAGGCTCTTATGGGCAGCGAACACATCTACATGAACACCATACGAGTAGTGTCTCTAGATCTTGAGTGCAAACACCACTGCTTCAAGCTTGAGGTCATGAGTTGGATGGTTCTTCTCATGCACCTGAAGCTGTCTTGAAGCATAATCTATAACCTTACCTCGCTGCATCAATACGCAACCTAGGCCAACTCTGAATGCATCAAAATATATCACATAACCATCTGAACCCTCTGGTATAGTCAACACAGGAGCTGTATTCAATATAGTTTTCAATTATGCAATGCTTTTTTAAAGTCATCTTACCATTGAAACTTGATCATCTTCTGAGTCAACCTAGTCAATGGTGAGACTATGGATGAAAACCCTTCTACGAACCTTCTATAATAACCCACTAGACCTAAAAAAACTCCTCATATCTCAAGGAGAGGTAGGTCAGGGTCATTGTTTAACTGCTTCTATATTCTGTGAATCCATTTGGATCCCCTCGCTAGATACAATGTGACCAAGAAAAGTAGTGGATTGCAACCATAACTCACACTTCCAAAAGTTAGCGCATAACTAGTGATCTTTAAGACTCTGCAGAACAACTCTCAAATGACTTGAATGTTCTTTCTCCATCCTAGAGTAAATGAGGATATCATCAATAAAGAGGATATCATCAATAAAGACGATAACGAATAAGTTCAAGTACTGTTTGAACACTCTGTACATCAAATCCATGAAATATACAGGATCATTGGTTACTTCAAATGACATAACTACAAATTCATAATGAGCATACCGAGTTCTGAAGGTTATTTTCAAATGTCACTAACTCTGACTCTGAGCTGATGATAACCCAATCTGAGGTCTATCTTTGAGAAGTGACTAGCACCCTGAAATTGGTCAAACAAGTCATCAATCCTAGATATGGGATAATTATTCTTGATTGTCAGCTTGTTCAACTGTCTATAATCAATGCACATTCTAAGAGAACCATCTTCTTCTTTACGAACAACATTGGTGCACCCCTTGGTGAAATACTAGGTGTAATGAAGCCCTTATCTACAAGGTCTTTCAACTGCTCTTTCAATTACTTAAGCTATGCAGGAGCCATTCTTTAAGAAGGAATAGAAATAGGTTGGGTATCTAGAAGGATATCAATTCCTATGTCAATTTCCCTTTCGGGAGAAACTCTGGGAAGATCTTGTGGAAATTCAACTAGAATTGACTCAAGAGTTGGGGTTCAGAGATAGAATCCTTAACTACAATTAGATGATAGAGACAACCCTTAGTGATCATCTTTCTAGTCTTAAGATAAGAAATGAATCAACACATAGGTGCTAAGCTACTACCCTTCCATTCTAAGATTGGTTTGTTTGGAAACTGAAAATGAACAATCCTAGTTCTACAATTGACTGAGGCATAACAGGAATATAACCCATCCATGCATTTAACGACATCAAAGTATACCATTTCTAACTCTACAAGATCTGCTAAGGTGACTTTATGAGATAATGTGATAGGGCAATTTATGTATACCTGTGTAGCTATAACTGGGTCACCAACTGGAGTAGAGACTGAGAAAGGTTCTGAGAGAGTTTCTGGACTGACACGTAGTTGGACTTCTATGTAAGGAGTTATAAAATAAAGAGTATCCCCTAGATCTAACAATACATAAATATCAAGGTCAGAGACTCGTAACGTACCAGTGACTACATTAGGAGAACCTTCCTGATCCTGGCAAGCCTGAAAAGCATACAACCTATTCAGGCGCTAACTACCACTTATACTAGATGAGTTACCTTGTAGAGTTGGGCGACTTGCTGGTGCTGCTAAAGTTGTAGATTCAGCTCTACCATTTCCACCTTCTTGACCTTGTCTAGTAGGACAATACCTCAACCTGTCACTAGACTGACCGCACCCAAAATACCATTCCTTTCCTTCAAGGCACTCGCCTAGATGGTTCTTACTACACTTAGGAAAAGTGGTGTAAGTCTTGGTGCCTGAAACACTTATATGAGACTTAGAGCCTGGTGCCTTAACCTTCTTATCATACTTGTTCTTGGAGGATGGAACACTAGATTATGAAGGGGTAGGGGCTGAAAACTTTTGCTAACTCGATGAGCAATTTCCACCACCTGATTTCTCCTGAATAGTCATAGTTCCCACTCCTAGACTTCTTATTCTCCAA
This sequence comes from Solanum lycopersicum, assembly GCF_036512215.1. Lineage (NCBI taxonomy): Eukaryota > Viridiplantae > Streptophyta > Magnoliopsida > Solanales > Solanaceae > Solanum > Solanum lycopersicum. The sequence continues at coordinate 9,571,337 of NC_090806.1, read as the reverse complement.
GGCCTATTTCCTAAGCTTATCACCCTCAACCCTCATGATCATGATATATGACTAGAGATGTTCAAATCTCCCAGTAACATAGCATTTCTGCATTCTGTTTTTACCAAATTTGACACTCCATACAAGAACTTATTCATTTGAGCGTTGGAGTCAGCAACCATGGAGCATACCTGGAGAGTTGGTTAATCTTGAGCCCATACTCTTGGACTGTCATGTTACTCTGACTTAAGTTCATGAATTATTGGGCTTTTGCTTCTCTAAACTCTATTGGGAAAAACTGTGTCTAGAAAGGTCTCACTAAAGCAATCCCAAGTAACAGGAGTTGCATCGTTACCCCTATTATCCTTCAATCGAGTGTACCAAATATGAGAAATGTCTTTCAACTGGTATGATGCCAACTCAACCCGATCATTCCCACTAACTTGCATCACCTCAAATATCTTCTTGATCTTATCCAAGAAATTCTAAGGATCCTCACTGGTCTGCGATCCTACGAACTCAGGCGGACTAATTATAACAAATTAACGGACCCTGGTTGGTGTTGATCCAACATTTACATTCTCATGAGCTTGAACCCGCTGATTGTATTGGTTGGTGACACTCTAAGCCAACATCTGAATGGCGTTCCTAAATTCAGCATTTGAGACTTCCTGATCTGGGACTAGAGGAGTGTGTTTACATTCCTGGCATTCGCATTCCTGGGGGGTTAAACAAAGATTCCTGAGTTAATTGTTGTCGGCCGAAACGACAACCTTGGCTGACGGGACATCGTTTAGTCAATGGTCCATCGTTTGGGTCCGTAGGTTAGATCTACTCGACAAGCCTTTAATAAAATGGAAATAACTTTTTACTCGGAGATTGTATTTTACAAAAATCGATGGATGTGGAAATATACCTCAATTATCTATCTTTTGAAAGCTCATAGGACATGTAATTCATTTTGTGATATGATTTACTATTATTTGAAGTTGACCAACAACATTTCCCCCTAACTGACTACTAACTTTCACCTACGGTTACACCTACAGACCGTAGATCGAACGACAGCTCGTGCTTGTCACCCATTGTTTATATCAGAGGCTGGGTAGTAAAAGTCTAAATCCACGGACACCCTCTACGGACCGTCGGTCCATCCATGGGTCGAGACTTAGTCGATTTTGCTCAGCTGAATTTTGGGAGTGCTGAAGTGACAATCTACGAACCTGTAGTACCGCACGTAAATCAGACTACGGTTCGTTGATGGTAACTGTTGACTGGTCCTGCAATTTTTTTCTAAATATCTGGTTTTGGTTAGTTTTAAGTACAGGGTGTTACATAAACTCTCCACTCTAGTCGATTCTTTTATCAATTGAAGTCAAATGGAAGCCAATATACAAATTTGGAGGCTGATATACAACTCTTGAAAGCAATTATAATGTAGGAAATCAAGTATGTAGATGTGGTGCATTATTGATCTAGTTTAATCTATGTTTCGATCAAAAATCTTCAAATGTTTTGTCATACTTCTAAAATATATCTGGTTGAGTATCATGCTCCAATACTTTCTAGTTGTGTTTAATCATATTATTGTTTAAATCTCAAGCAATATTTACTTAATTTGAAGATCAAGTTTGTATGAATAAAATAGGTGTATTTGTTTGTTATTACAAGCTGCCAATTATTTAATTATTGACATGTTGATTTTCTACTTTGGATTGTCGTTTTTGATCTCCTGAGATTGTTGTTATTTGTTTACTTCGTTATTAGCTTTTATGATTGATAATGTGTGAATAGTTACTGTCTAATAATAGTATGAATTAATACTACGTGTATGCCTTATTAATTGTCAAATGTTTTATTATCATATACTAATTAGTATTCCTCTCTTTGCTTTTTGTAAAACGCCATGAGAGTCTAGTTTGACTCAAAATCTCCTTATTTTGATCCCAAGAGTTCATAGAGGCTCTAAATTCTCCCCTCAAGTAAATTCATTGGTCAATTGAAGCGGAATGGAAACCAGTATACAAATTTGGAGTGTGATATACATGTCTTGGAAGCAAAAGAAAATGCAGGAAATCAAGTAGATACATGTTGTATACATTAAAAAACATGCAGTATACACTGATATACGATAACTCTATGCAGCGGTACATGGAAGAAAATGGATCAGGCCAAAAACAAAGTCCAACAACACTCTTAAAAGATTGAATTACTTAGATTATGGTAGCTTAAAGAAAATTTTTTCTGCCGGCCCAAAAACTTGAAATTTAGGCTGGAAGAGACGATCATGTTTAAAGGATTGAACAGGATAGTTGTCAAATTCTTGTGGGGTAACACCAAAAGTCTAAAAGGAAAGCATTGGGTAGCTTGGGAGGAAATCTGTTACCCTAGAAAAAAAAGATGAAATGGATTTAAACCACTGCATGATATTTAAAGTATTATTTTTGCAAGGCTATGGTGGAAATTCAGAACTCTGACTACCTTACTTTGGAGTAGATACATGGAACATAAATATTGCAAAAAACATCATCCTACATTCGTCAGCAACTCATGTTTGGAGAAAAATGGTTGCAACAAGGGAAGAAGTAAAATATGATATATGGTGGCAACATAAGTTGAAATTCAAGCTTTTGGTTTGACAATTGAACAAATCAACGAGCTCTATATTTCACCGAAAGTGAGATGGCATGAGAAAAGGAAATTGAAGTGAATGACTTTGTAATAAACGGAGAATGAAATGTTAATAAGTTCCCTGAATGTGTATCACCTTAAATGGCTGCACATATTATCGATAATATCAAATATGGCTCGAAGTGGAGGATCTTTACTATGAAGTCAACATATCATATTATGAGAAGATGTAGAGCTAATTTGGAGTGGGTGAACTATTTGTGGATAGAAGGTCTTTCTTTTAAAATTTCTTTATTTTTTCGGAGAGTTTGGAGGAAAATCATTGTCAGTAATTACAATCTTAAAAGAATAAGGATGCAGATATAGGATTGTGAACTCTTACAAAAATAAAAGATGAGTCATATGAGGAGGTTGAATGTGGAATTTTCAATGTATGTTTTGGAACAAAATAATCATCCTTTTATTTCTTGAAACGAATGCTAATACTATAAAATGTGTATAAAGTACAAAATAACACGGCTATAAGGGAAAATTACATCTTATTCAGGAAGATTCGCAATCACGAATTTTGTAAATTTTTTATTGCACTAAAATTCATTGCAAATGATACATTACTTAAGATTATGTGGCTTTTATAAAAAAAGGAAAATAACGGAAAATTAATTAATCCTCTCAAAATTAATCGAATTACATTTAAATCACAACTAATAAATCCCTTATAACTTGTAACAAATTAAAAATTTTAATATAGTTCAAGCAAATCATAAAATAGTGATGAAATCGTTGTTGGCGACAAGATTTCATTTTCAAATACATATCCCGATACATAACCCTTTTAGATAAATAACAATAGTGGGTACATGTATCGGTTCCTAAAATATAATTAAATTTTTCATATTTATGTATTAGATACATAATCATGAATATCATTATTATCGATTTATGCTTGAAATAATTGGAGTAATGCATGAACAATAAGATTTGTCGAGACATAGAACATATGAAACTTTTAATGTACTTGATGGTTGAAACATAAATATGATAATAAATAAATACACAAATATCAACCAAATACATCAGAAATTTGAAAATTAGGTAGAAAAGGACGTGTAGTAACACCCTTGAATATTTTCATATTTAAATATTAGATACATATTTATGAACATGATTCATAATGATTTATGTTTAAAATGCTGGGGTTATGTATCAATAATAAAATTTGTATTCGATACATTATACACAATAAAGTTGTAATGTATGAAATACTTGAAACATGAACACGATACATAAGTAAATACATAAATATCAAGCAAATGCATTAAAAATTAAATCTTAGGTAAAGAAGGTTGTGTAGTAACACCCTCAACTCCCCCCCCCCCCCCGCATTAAAAGATCCTTTTGCCGTTTGTATATATTTTCAACAAATTGACAAGAAACAATATCTTCATTGCTTGCGGATACATTAAATCATTAAATTAAAACTATTTTAATTCAGAATTCTGATATATTGAAAACGCAATAGATGATGAATAAATTCCGCTACTTTTTAAGAATTCGTAACTAATGATAAGTTCTAGAATAATACAGCTGCAATTCAAAATTGTTGAGTAGAATAAAGGACTGAGAGATTGGGAAGTTGTAGGCTTGACTTTGGGGGAGTTAAGCTTGGTGTATGGAGAATAAGAAGGATGTATACGGAGGTGAAGAGAGAGAAAATAAAAAAAGATAGAAGATTTTGTAATGAATTTAAATGGTAGAAAATTCTAGATAATGCTATCCTAAAGTTTGTGTATTTGTAAGTTTCCCAAAAATCAAAATTGGTTGTCAACCAAACTAATGAAAGTTATCCAGTCATGTGAAATGTTTCTCATCAAATGGAACTTCACCTTAATAAGATGGTGAACAATCAATTTGCATTGATAGTACATGTTATTATAAAAAGATTCCTTTCTATGCCTTCTTGTGCTTCTCCTCTTCTATAGATCCCACATAATAATAACGAAGATCACCGCTAAAATGTATTAAATCTTGGTATTTTCTTTTAGTTTCCACCATTTTATAATCATATGTAGATGCAACCCCTCAATACCAAACCTTGCATATTAAGTATACTTCCTCAATAGATTTTGGGTTATGGGGGCTATTAGAAATAAATGTGTCATTGTCTCCGTTTGTCCGTTTACACAAAAATAGTATTTGGAGACTATTTGCATCCTCATTCTTTAAAGATTGTAATAATAACAATTCTTTTCCTCCAAACCCTTTAAAGAAGAAAGCAATTTTAAAAGGAAGACCTTTTATCCTTGAATATTTCACCCACTTCAAATTAGCTCTACAATTTCTCGTAATATGAGATGTTCACTTCATAGTAAAGATCCCTTTGAATTTTCCATCCACTGCGCCTTGTCAATATCCACCACTTTGAGCCATGTTCAATATCATCGATAATATGTGCAGTCATTTAAGGTGATACACATTAGGATCTATTAACATTTCATTCTCCGTTTATTACAAATTCCTTTAATTCAATTTCGTTTTCACATGCCATCTTCCTTTATGTGAAATATAGAGCTTGTTGCTTTGTTCAATTGTCAGACTAGAAGCTTGAATTTTAACTTATGCTGCCACCATATATCATATTCTACTTCTTCCCTTGTTGCAACCATTTTTCTCAAAACATGAGTTGCTGACGGTTGTAGGATGAAGTTTTTTGCAATATTTTATTTTCCATGTATCTACTCCAATGTAAGGTAGTCAAAGTTCTGAAATTCCACCATAGCTTTGCAAAAAGAACACTAAAAATATCATGCAGCTGTCTAAATCAAATTCATCTTTTTTGTTTAGGGTAACAGATTTCCTCCCAAGCTACCCAATGCTTTCTTTTTAGAATTTTGGTGTTACCCCAAAAGAATTTGACAAATATCTTGTTCAATCCTTTAAAAATGTTCGTCTCTTCCGGTCCATATTCAAGTTATTGGGCCAACAAACCCAATTTTCTTCAATCTATCATAATCTAAGTAATTCAATATTTTACGACTGTTGCTGGACTTTGTTTTGGGACTTATCCATTTTCATCCATTTATCTTCGGTATACAACATGTATCCACTAGATTTCCTGCATTTTTTTGCCTCCAAAACCTGTATATCAGACTCCAAATTTGTATATTGACTTCCATTCCGCTTCAATTGACAAAATAATTTATTTGAGGGGAGAGTTTAGGGCCTCTATGGCCTCTTGGCATGAAAATAAGGAGATTTTGAGTCCAAGTAGACTCTCATGGCGTTTTACAACAAAGCAAAGAGAGGAATATTAATTGGTACATGATAGGAAAACATTTGACAATTAATAAGGCATACACGTAGCATTAACTCATACAATTATTAGACATAAACTGTTCACACATTATCAATCATAAGTTAATAAGGAAGCAAAAAAATAACTACAATCTCATGAGAACAAAAATAGCTATCCCAAGTAGAAAATCAACATGTCAATAATTTAATATTTGGCAGCTTGTAAGAATAAACAAATACAACTATTTTTGAGAGATATGGCTTTATACTAATCATCAATATATTTGAACTTGATCTTCAAGGAAATTAAGTAAATATTGCTTGAGATTTACAAAAATTAAGCAATAATATGAGTAAACACAACAGGAAATATTGGAACATGCTACTAAACCAGGTATATTCTAAAATATGACAAGAGAAGTAACGTTTAGCTATGTTCAAATGCTAAAATGACAACTCGGTTTCACCATTAAGGAAATTATCAGAAAGTGAACAACAACAATACAATCAAAATCTAAGACTTCAAACAACACAAACACGAAATGAAGATGAATTTAATAAAGTTAAAGGGATATTACCTTTTTCCAAGTAGTGACTGGGACGACGAGCAAGATGAGAGCTTTCCAAGGCCAAAATTTATCTCAAATTAAACCCTAAGCCTCTGTATTAAATTATTTTCTAAAATATTTTGTATGTATATTCTTTATTATGTCCCCCTTTTCCTCTGTTTTCTTTTTCTGCCTTCTCTGTCTTAAATGTTTCAAAACAATACCCATAATTGAAACTAAATTGATTAACTAGAAAAATAAAATCTTTTGAGATGATTTTTAAATATTCATAAGATATACAAGTCATAGACATAATTAAGTATAAATTATAAAAAGTGACAAAACTATTTAAATAACTTGCAAACAACTTTTTTTTTTATAAAAAAAAATTCTAAAATTAGTTATTTTAAATTACTGAAATTGAAAAAGCTGGATAATTAATTCAAATTGTGGAGGATCAAAATTTGGTTTCAATACCCTAGGCTCTTCAATTTGTTCTTATAATTTCAACCTCTTCAAAGCATTGATGTAATGAGAGATACTCTGTTGTTCATGATGAAATTCTTCTGTGTTCTCTCTTTTATCTCGTAACTCATTCTTGTTTTGTTGAGTCTTATTCGCTTTTTCTTTGTCATTACCTATCTTCTTAGATTTTTTTTCCTCCTCATTGCTATTTTCCACTAATTTGTGAATAGTCTCCTTCTTTGGGTATAGTTAAGGATGTTTTGCGTAGCTCTAACGAACTCAAGTCCAATGTAACAGTAGCCAACTTCTCAATTATATTAACAAGACTAGAGTTAAATTACAAACCCAAAAAGTAAAGGAAACAACGCATACAACAAAAACCCAATTAGAATCGTAGAAATACTAAACGCAAGAACTAGGGAATTGATAGACGATAGAAGGGAGAATAGAAGTTTAGACTCAGAATTGGGAATGAGAAACGTAGAAATTGTCTTTCCCATAATTCTCGATCCTCTCTACTAATGATGCCAGGTTCTATTTAACAATGCCCTCATTGTGGATCCCAAATTATCCTTTGTGAAGGCCTGGCCTTGTTGCTCGTATTGGGCCTACTTGTCTGAATACCTATCCCCGTGATATACTTCCCTTCTGGAAGCCCAATATTTCTTATCCAATTCATATGTTATGACTAGGCATTTGTAAATTGTCCTTAAGCATTTGCCCAAAAAACCATTTCTCTAAATGAACAATTCTAATTGATTTTTCCACGAAGTAACCCAATGAGCAAAAGGAAATATAGTGATGAAGCACTATATTTCCATCAATGGAGAAATCAATCCCCAAATGCCGTCAACTTTCACATAATCAAAATCATGTAATACCGCATCAGCACCATTAATAACAAAAAGAAATAAACCCAAGATGTCTTCCAATAAACAAACTATGGATAAGTGTATTTAAACAAATCTCGAAGGAGCGATCATGAACAAACATGGATATCACTAAATTCTCAATAGTATATCTTCTCAATATTTTCAGAGGGACAGTAACTCAATTGGAGCACAAAAAAACGAGCAACATAGTTCTGAATCCCTATAGTAGAACTAAGCAGTTCAGGAAGATTCTTTTGAACAAGCACCCGTGGCAGATCTCAATTTTGTAGTCAAGATTAATGCTGAGATTGTAATGTATCAAGGATTAGTTTATATGTGATTAATGGACAGGAGATTGTAATGTAGCTACAGATAAAACATGACCTGTTACACACGTAGAAATGCACAGACCATGGTTGTCCGGGATCCCACACTCTACTCAGTGAGTGTGAATCTGTATTTAAGAAAAATTTGCCAGTACATCCCAACAATAATACTTCCTTTGTGTTGTCTATAAAATATGTTAGAGCCTTGAAGTTAAAACATATTCTTGGATCCCATATATAAAGATATTAGCAGCAGGAACCAATAGAAATTTAGTCAAAATATGTCGACCATTGAACTTCTAGGTGAATTTTCCAATTTCAGTGTTAGGAAATATTTTTAAAGAATGCATTAAACTTATCAAGCTATTGAGATATGGATCTTCATTATCCACAAGTTCCAAGAAAAAGTCAGCAAGATACCACTCCTCGAAGCTCACCAAATCAGTTTTCCATCTAAGAGAGCCACTAGCAAGAGAGTTAACATTTACATACCTCGTTGACACATCTCATTCGAGATGTTCATTAGACATAACAACTTATGGAGCCTCAAAAGTAATTAGGAGTGTAACTTGAGATGCAATTGACCTTACCTCTAAAAATTTAATGTTGTGCGAACTTTCATCAAGCACTTGGATGGTTACTCCAGGATGAAAACTGTCATTTTCGTGGATGCTTGTGCCGGACACCTTTAAACCTATAAGTGCATAGTGCTCTTCATCATGGACACTAGCTTTAGGATTATGAATGTTGGGGTTCACTATTGTATTTGACATTTCAGTGAACACTAGATCCTTGACTCATCCTGACTTGTAAGGATTATTGTACCTTCTATCATAAAATTTATACAAACTCACCACTTCTTAGTATAACCATAAGGGAAACACCCTCAGTAACAACTACTGGTGCACGACTGCAACAACATAATCTTCCTCCTATCACTATCTGTTTTTCTTAGATTACTATACCTATGCATGAATTCTTTTAATTTGGCCACTTTTACTACCACGATCTTAAAACATTATAACTCATACTATCTTTTAGACTGAAAATACTGTTCGAGCTCTAAAACATTATTTGTCATAAGGATCTCAATCGAAACAAGGTCTACAAAAGAGAGGTTGGGAGTACATCTTGCTATTAGCTTATAAGAACAATTCATATGAATAAGAGTGCATTCTTTTTAATCTCGACATAATCTCACTCACAGGTTTCTCTCAAGCCTCTCTATAGTCATATGACATTCTAGAGACTTTTGCTGAGAGTAACTGCAACATTCTGGAAAATTTTATTTCTAATGAAGAGCCCAATAGGTCTTTAAGAATGAGTATTGGGGATAGATAGACATTTCAATGACCAATATTGAGAAACATTGAGCATAGTATAGAAAATTGGCTAAGGGGTAATAGCCAATTTCTATATAATACCCAATAAGAAAAATATTGGGTATATTAGAAAATGTTGGATTAAAGGGTGGTAGCCATATATCTAAGTATTAATGAGCTTGTTTAGGAAATGTACCTGCAATGAAGACCCTAAGCTAAAATTCATAAATTCATCAGTTACAAACACATTAAGTACTAGGTATCCAAGTGTCAAGCCATGTACCGTAAGTACATAACCATTTAATATGATCATGTAGAGTGAGCAGTTCCCAAGGACATAGTGAGGGTCCTTGGGACAATAAGTAAACATTTCCAAGGGAACCATTAATAATATTTTGTTAGGAAAGTACAACCAACACATTTGCAAGCACATGTGCTAGACATGTGAAGAAGCGGCAAAAGGAGTGGACCACCCTAACCAAATTTGGTTAGGGTAGTTAGGGGGAAAACAGTGCACAAGGGACAACTCCATTTGGGGCCTAACTTCCTAATAAACTCTAGGTCCTAACTAACTTTCCTAACTATCTAAACAGCCTAGGACTAACCGAAATGGACCCATTAGTGCACCGGACAACTTAAGACCAAAACCAGGTTGACAGTAATCTAGTACTAGTTAAAGAGACAACCTAGTAGCTAACCTAGGATGGTCCAAAAGGTTAGTTATGGTCCTAACAACTTAGGGGTACTTTAGTAATTCCCGTAGATTACCTAATTAATTTATTTAGCAACTTAATTACTTAATTAAAAGGGCTAAAACCAAAACTACAAAGGAAATTTCCATATTTCGGTTAAGGCAAGAGAGGCATAAACTAGTACCTAACCTAGGATTGGTCCAAAGAGTTAGTTAAGCTCCTAAAAACATAGGTATATTTTAGTAATTACCCTATGCTACTTAATTAATTAATTTATCAACTTATTTAATTAATTTAAAGGGGAAAACCAAAATCACAAAATAATTTCTAGATTTCGATTAAAACAAGAAAAAGACAACCTAGTACCTATACTCGGATGGTTCAAAGGATTGGTTATGGTCCTAAATACTTATGGGTACTTTTTAATTACCTTAGGTCACCTAATAAATTAAATTAGAAATTTAATTAGTTGATTTAAATGATCAAAACGAAATCCTTACACTAACCTAGTATAATTCAAGAAACATCGTAGTACTTAACCTAGGAAGGTCCTAAAGGGTTGATTATAGTTCCAATGACTCAAGTGTACTTTATTACATACCATAGTTCCCTAAATGAACTAAAGTAAGCATTTAATTAATTAATTAATATAAAGTCAAAATTTTACTGAAACCATAGTCAACACCAATTTCCAGATTTGACTAAGTGATATGTTCTCCTATCTTTAGTCAACTTAGGAGGGGCATTCTGGTAATTGGTTAATTATTTTATTAAATTAACTTATTAAACCTAAGTGGTATAATTAAATATCAGTTCTTAAACCTAAAAATCATGTTCAAACTCAGAGAAATGAAGACGCAAAAACAGTAAGCAACGAACGCAAGAAAAAAGGCAGAAAATTTATCGATTTGTTTAGGGCGATTTCAAGATTCCTTCAAATTTTCGTTCAAGGTGGTATGCATAGATTAAGTTCTACATAAGGTATGGGTTTCTCTCCTGGACCTCTTTCTCCAAGATAATTTTCTTTCGAATGATTTAAAGATCTTGAAAACTAGGGTTGTTTCCCGTCATTCTTGTCAAACTCCTTTCCCTAATATCCTTGTTACGATTTCAATGTTGAATAGTTTAGAAATCATGTTGTTGGTATGTGGTGCTGGACGATCTTAATGTTTATGGTTTTTTTTATTAGATAAAGATTGAATTAACCTATTAATTGGACTCATTGATGCTAGGTATTGTTATGTGAATTAAAAGAATGATACTATGTTAAAGATATGTCCGAAAATGTTATGTATGAAGATGTTACGGTCTCTTGTGCATAGTAGCTATTAATATGATGTTATAAAGATGATATATTCATCAAATTTTAATATGATGCTGTCCAAGATGTTTAAAAAAACGTTATGCCTAAAGTTATGTTATAAGGTTATCTAAAAAGATCTCCGTGAAATCATAATTTGAGTGAATATTTGGCTTATGTCAATAAAATGGATAACAAAATCATTATTCAAAATTTAAATGGTAATTGGCTATAATGTTATCTCTAAATAAGTAAAAGATTGGCTAATGAATAGTTTATCCCGACTGGAGCATGATTGAATAAAACTTTTGCTTATGCCAACAAAAGAGTTATGAAATCTATAGAATATTGCATATGTCAATACTAATCTTATGCCAATAAACTTGCTAACACTATATTGTCAAACAAGGTGTAGGGAATTGTCTATAATATTATGTCAAATAACTAAAAGGTTGTCTAATGTATAATCTATAAAAACTTAAGCATGTTAAACATTAAAATTGACTTATGCCAACAAATATGGTTATGAAATCTATGCCCAATTGTTTATGTCAATACTAATCGTATGCCAATAAAATGGCTAATGATACATTGTATAAATGTGATGCATGTAAATAGCTATAATATATGTTAAACAATTAAAAGTTTGGATAATGGTTCATACATATTAAATTTAAATATGAACATACGTAAAATTGGAACATGCCAACAAAAATGGTTATGTAGTTTAATATTCAAAGGTTGAGGCCAATACTAATCATATGCCAATTTGTGTAGTTACAATATCAAATGGTAATATAAGCACTTCTAAACTAATTCAATGAACCCATAATCAAGGGCATGCGACTCATTCGGACAACTCCCAACATGCTCTACAAGAATGACATATGAACTCATAAAACTCATTGAATGAAGTGCTCATCGTCCATTAACGATGATATGAATCTAATACACTAAAATAAGTAAGTAACATGATTTGTAAAATAATTAAAGGGGTATAAAGTAAG